>NC_134101.1:178041102-178666102 GCF_000715075.1 Nicotiana tabacum
ATCTTCAAATTTGGACATCGTATAAGGGAGTTATGTTCATTTTAGTGTCGGAGAAGAGAGTTGGTGTTGGTACTCCGCAGATGCAAAGTTGGGTCCGCTTCTGCGACCCCGCAGATGCGATAAATGGTCCGCAATGGTGGAAATTACAACTGGCAGAAAGTAGATGCGAAGTTTTGTGTGCAAAAGCGAAATTCCCTCTGTATAAAAAGAAAATCAGACTGTGTTTATTTAGTATTTTGAGCATATCTTGAGTTCTAGAGCTCCGATTGAGGTGATTTTTACGACGTTCTTCTAGTATTTGCATGGGGGTCAGTATCTAACTATAATTTTTGTATTTTAATATGATTACAGAAGTTTATTTTTGAAATAATCCATATTTTGATTGGAGAATTGGGGGTTGTTATCAAAAACATTTTTAAAGAGAATAATTAGGTTTTGAACATCGATTCGGAGTCGGAATTAGATAATATTAGTATGGTTGCACTTGGAATTGAATGGGTGTTCAGATTTTATGAATTTACGGGTTTCGAGGAGCGGGCATAGGGTTGACTTTTGGGTTGACTTTTTAGTTTTTATTAAAGATTGAAGCTTTATTATCCGTAATTGTTTCCTATGAGTTTTATTTATGATTTGAAGTTATTTGGGCTAGATTTGAGCCATCCAGAGGTTATTTCACTCGAGAAGGTCATTTTACAGTAATGGTCTAGCTTCTTTGAGGTAAGTATCTTACCTAACTTTGTGTAGGGGAAAATACTCCTTAGGATTTGGGTCGTGTACGCGAGGTGACGACTATGTACTCGGGCTTATTTGTGGAAATTTGATCGCTTAGGGCTCTTAGGGTCGTTTATTCATTAGTTGTGAAGTTGTTTTAGCATGTTAAATTCCCCATTTACTAAATTTAACCTTAAGTGTCTTATTTGAAATTAATTGATTCATGTTTTACACTTGTTGCCAATTAAACTTTTTTGTGCCTTAATTGAAGATATTGTCTCTTTTATTGATATGCTATTTTTTCGTGATTGCTTATCCTTAATTGATGTTATTATTATCCTTTCTGTAATTGATTATCCTTAATTGAAGTCATTATTATATTTTTCGTAATTGCTTATCCTTAATTGAATTTATTAGTATTTTTTATGTATTTGCTCAACCTCAATTGAAGGTTTGTTATCCCTTTCATTGTTTACTTATCCTTATTTAGAATCATTGTACTTATGTGGAAATCATTGTTGCATTCTATCTCTCCCCTTGTTGATCTATTCTTGTTGAAACCATTATTCTCTATTGTCTCTTTCATTGTGAGCTCGTTCATCCGTTTCTTTGTGTTCTGAAGTTCTTGAGTTGATTTACTTGCCGAATTCTCGTGTTATTGGTTTTGTTGTTATTGTTGTACCTACTATTTTTGAGCCGAGGGCTATGCGTGGTTGTGTTATTGAAACTATTTTGAGGAAATATTATGGTATATGAGCACATGTTATGAAAGTCATTTTATTGTATTGTTATGTTTTGGCACATGTGGCATTGTTGAGAGGATTGTTGGGGTGTTCGCACGCGAGTTGTCCGGTCTATTGTTACTATTGATATTTGCACATGCAGCGTGACAAGGCGGGCTATATATATGAGTTTGTGCATGTGGCGAGACAAGGTGGGAATATTATTAATGCATGCAGCGGGACAAGGCGGGCATTTATTTTATTATTGCGCACGTGGCAAGACAAGGTGGGCTATGTTGTGAAATGATTTGTGATGGCCTGGGAGCATTGTTATTGTTGTTATTTGTGTAGTGGTGTGCCTACCTTGTGTGAGTTATAGCGTGTACATTTTGTTGTGATCATTTCTTATGTGTCATTCATTGTCTCTACTCTTCCTTGTTGACTTGAATTGTGGTAGAATAGTTGCACAAGCATACACGTAAATAAATCACCCGTATCGGTTTAAGAAGATGAATCGTGATAATTTTGATCATTTACATGTACTCCTGTGTATTTGCCTTGTGTGTGAGAGTTATCCTGTTGGCACGTGAGTTGTCCATGCAGTCATGAGTCATTGTTATTGTTGGCACATGAGTGGTTTGTGCAAATATTAGATACCGTCACTCTCTTGGCACGTGAGTCGTTCGTGCGGTTATGAATTTGTAATGTGGGCACAATAGGTCAAGTGATTAGGGTTCAAGAATTGGGATCCGTAATTTGTGATTATGAGGTTTGGTACCTTGTGGAAATTCCTGAATAGATCTGGTGTAAAAGAGGTTGTTTTTGTTGAGTTGTTATTTGTTTTCCTTTATTTGGTTTCATTGGACTTAGACTGTGTACAACTTGCTTTACAGTATTACTATCTATTTGCTTCTTGTTGTGTCACGACCCAGATTTCCCAACCTCAGGAGTCGTGATGGCGCCTACTCGTGAAAGCTAGGCAAGCCGAGTATTATAGATTCACTAACTCTTTTATTAAACCCTTTTTAACAGTTTAAAACAACATACAACCAACAGTGAAATGTTAACAAATAATGAAGACATGTGGAAGACGTAATCTAATAACTTAGCCAAAAACAAGTACGATAATACCAAGTACATCTCTACCTGGAACCAGTGTCACAATATCACGGACCGTCTACGAATACTACACACAATTGTCTGGAAAGAAAGATACAATCTGTCTCTGAAGTAAACGAAAATAGAATATAAAGATAGAAGAGAACGTTGGGGCATGCGGACACCTGCAGGACTACCTCGGGATCTCTGACTAGACTGAAGGCAGTCACCCAAAGCTATAGTCCAAAAGCTGCCGCTCCGGGATCTGCACACAGTGCAGAGTGTAGTATCAGCACAACCGACCCCATGTGCTGGTAAGTGCCTGGACTAACCCCGAAGAAGTAGTGACGAGGCTAGGACCAGACTACCAGATAAACCTGTGCAGTTATATAAGTATATAGCGGAAAATCAAACAGAAATAAATATGTAAAGATGGGAGGGGGACATGCTGCGAGAGAATATCATTTACCAACAGTAATTTAAGAGACAACATAAAGAACAATTTAGAATTCACAGCAAAATAATAAAGAACTCGTAACCAACCAATAAGCACTTTTATTATCTATTGTTGCGGCGCGCAATCCGATCCAAATCATAAAAATATTATTGCGGCTTGCAACCCGATCCATATCATTTATCACTATTGCGGCGTGCAATCCGATCCAGTTATATTATTGTTGCGGCGTGCAACCCGATCCAAACATAATATTGTTGCGGCGTGCAACCCGATCCAAATATAATATTGTTACGGCGTGCAATCCGATCCACATATACAGTTCAACACAAATCACAAAGAGAGTCCCGGCAAGGTATCAACAAAGAAACAACACTATCCTGGTAAGGGAATCGACAGTATAAATAAATACGTCCCGGCAAGGGAAAATTAGCTATAACCAAACTTGTTCCAACCTCTAACTTCCTCAACTAGCACCAATACTCAATCATCAGTTATTTCTACGAGAATAATCATAATCCTTG
This sequence comes from Nicotiana tabacum, assembly GCF_000715075.1. Classification (NCBI taxonomy): domain Eukaryota; kingdom Viridiplantae; phylum Streptophyta; class Magnoliopsida; order Solanales; family Solanaceae; genus Nicotiana; species Nicotiana tabacum. The sequence goes on from NC_134101.1 coordinate 178,044,612, forward strand.
CTCAACACATAGAATCAACAACTTAGGCATTCGTAGTATTTGTTAAGAACACAACAATTTCAATATAAGACTCACGGTCATGTTTGACACCAACGTATAAATACTCGTCACCATGCCTAAACGTCGTACTCAACAAGTAACACGTAGCAAATAGGACACAACTCCTAATCCCTCAAGCTAAGGTTAGACCAAACACTTACCTCGAACTTCCACGGCCAACTCAAGCCTCAAACACCGCTTTTCCTTTAGAATTTGCCTCCGAACAACTCGTATCTAGTTCAAATTGATTTAATAACATCAATAAATACTAAAGAATTCATACCTAATGCTTAATTAGAGATTTCCTATCATTCTTCCCAAAAAAGACAAAAATCGGCCCCGGGACCGCTTGGTCAAATCACGAGGTTCGGACCAAAACCCGACCACGCATTCACCCATGAGCCCGAATATGTAATTCGTTTCGAAATCCGACCCCAAAACGAGGTCTAATTTCCATTTATACAAAAGCCCTAACTCTACCCAAATCCCTAATTTTCTACTCTTAAGAACATGATTTAGGCCTAGAAATCTAATGGGTGTAATTGGAAATTGAAGAAAATGAATCTAAGATTACATACCTATGAATTTTTGGTGAAGTTCTCTTTAAAAAATTTCCCAATTTGGAGTTTGGAAGAAGAAGTTATGAGTTTTGGGTTAAATCCCGTTTCTGTCACTATTTAAATGACTGGGCGACAGTGTTCATCGCGTTCGTGTGAACACTGTCGCAATCGCGAAGAGCTGCCAAATGTGGACTTATGCAATCGTGAGTCCTCTTATGCGTTCGCGAAGGGTTGGCCCCCCTGACCTTGGCGTTCGTGGGCCTGTGCACGTGTTCGCGTAGAAGAACGGTCACTTCCCAGACCAGCCCCTCATTTACACTATGCGTTCACGAGACATGGGTCGCATTCGCGTAGAGCAACTCCTTAGTGCTCCGCGTTCGCATCCCTTACCTCGCATTCGCATAGAACAATTTCACCCCGGCCCAACTTTCCCTTTCGCGATCACGTGATAGGCTTCGCGATCGCGAAGCACAGAGGGCATGTGCATCAGAAACAGCAGTTCTGCAATTTTCTTAAGTTCAAAAACCTTCCGAGACCTATCCGAAACTCACCAAAGCCCTCGGGGCTCCAAACCAAACATGTACACTACCTCAAAAACACCCTACGGACTTGCTCGTACGATCAAATCGCCAAATAAACATCAACAACTGAATTTAGCATCAAAATCATGAAATCACCTAAGAACTTCAGAATTTTCCAATTTTCTCAAATACGGTCCGATTTACTTTGATTTAAGTCAGTTTCTTTCAAAATTTCACAGACTCATCTTAAATCATGTATAAGACTTGTACCGGGCTCTAGAACCAAAATAAGGCCCGATACCATCAAATTTTAAACACATTTCATTACCAAAAACTCATAAATATTTCAGGAAACACTTTTCTTCAAAAATTTATTTCTCGAGCTTGGGACCTCGAAATTCGATTCTGGGCATACGCACAAGTCCCATATTTTCCTACGGACCCTCCGGGACCGTCAAATCATGGGTCTGGGTCCGTTTACCCAATATATTGACCGAAGTCAACTTAAATTCATTTTAAAGTCAAAATTCATCATTTTTCATAGATTTTCACATAATGGCTTTCCGGCTACATGCCCGAACTGCGCACGCAAATCGAGGTGATACTGAAAGAGGTTTTTTAAGGCCTCGAAACACAGAATTTATTTCTAAAACAAGTGATGACCTTTTGGGTCATCACATTCTCCACCTCTAAAACAACCTTTCGTCCTCGAACGGACATAATAAGGAAGTACCTGAGTCAGGGAAAAGGTGGGGATAATGGCTCCGCATATCGGACTCGGACTCCCAGGTCGATGCCTCAGTAGGCTGACCTCTCCACTAAACACGAACAGAAGGAAACACTTCGATCTCAACTGACGAACCTGCCTGGACTAGAATAGCTATCGGCTCCTCCTCATAAGACAAGTCCTTGTCCAACTGGACAGTGTTGTAATCTAGCACGTGGGATGGATCGTCGTGATACTTCCAAATCATGGAAACATGAAACACTGGATGCATGGTTGATAAGCTCGGCGGCAACGCAAGTCTGTAACCACCTCTCCCACTCAATCAAGAATCTCGAATGGGCCAATGAACCTAGGGCTAAGTTTGGCCTTCTTCCCAAATCTCATCACGCCCTTCATAGGCAACACTCGAAGCAATACCTGCTCGCTGATGAAAGCCAAATCACGAACCTTACTGTCGGTATAACTCTTTTACCTAGACTGAGCTGTACGAAGTCTATCCTGAATAATCTTGGCCTTATCCAAGGCATCCTGTACAAGATCTGTACCCAACAACCGAGCCTCTCCTAGATCAAAACATCCAACCAGCGACCGGCACCGCCTACCATACAAAGCCTTGTAAGGAGCCATCTGGATACTCGACTGGTAGCTGTTGTTGTAGGCAAACTCTACTAGAGGCAAAAACTGATCCCTTGAGCCTCCAAAGTCAATGACACAAGCTCGGAGCATATCCTTCAAAATCTGAATAGTCCGCTCGGATCCTTCAAAATCTGAATAGTCCGCTCGGACTGCCCGTCTGTCCGAGGATGAAAGGCTATGCACAACTCAACCCCTGTGCCCAACTCTCGCTAAACTCCTCTCCAGAAATGTGAGGTAAACTGCGTACCTCGATGCGAAATGATAGACACGGGCACACCATGAAGACGAACAATCTCCCGACTATAGATCTTAGCTAACCACTCAGAAGAATAGGAGACTGCCATAAGAACGAAATGTGCTGACTTGGTTAGCCTATCAACAATAACCCACACTACATCGAACTTCCTCTGAGTCCGTGGGAGTCCAAAAACGAAGTCTATAGTGATATGCTCCCACTTCCATTCAGGAATCTCAAACTTCTGGAACAAACCACTAGGACTCTAATGCTCGTACTTAACCTGATGACAGTTCAAACACCGAGCCACATATGCAACAATGTTCTTCTTCATTCTCCTCCACCAATAATGTTGCCACAAATCCTGATACATCTTAGATGTGCCCGGATGAATAGAGTACCCGGAACAATGGGCCTCCTTTAAAATCAACTCTCGAAGTCCATCCATATTTGGCACACAAACTCGACCTTGCAATCTCAGAACTCCATCATCTCCTAAGGTAACCTACTTGTCACCTCCGTGTTGCACTGTGTCTCTAAGGACACACAAATAGGGATCATCATACTGCCGATCTCGGATACGCTTCAATAAGGAAGAACAAGCGACTGTGCAAGCTGACATGGCTAGGCTCAGAAATATCCAACCTTCCAATTTGATTGGCCAAAGCCTGAACATCCAGAGCAAGCGGCCTCTCACCGACCGGAATATAAGCAAGACTGCCCATACTAGATGACTTCCTACTCAATGCATCGACCACCACATTGGCCTTTCCTGGATGATATATGATGGTGATATCATAGTCTTTCAACAGCTCCAACCACCTTCTCTGCCTTAAATTTAGCTTTTTCTGCTTGAACAAGTACTGCAGACTATTGTGATCCGTGAACACCTCACATGCCACGCAATACAGATAATGCCTCCAAATCTTCAATGCGTGAACAATGGCTGCCAACTCCAAATCATAAACCGGATAGTTCTTCTCATGAATCTTCAACTGCCGTGAAGCATAGGCAATGACCTTGCCATCCTGCATCAACACCGCACCAAGTCCAATACAAGATACACCACAATAAACTGTATAAAGCCCTGAACCTATGGGCAAAACCAATACTGGTGCCACAGTCAAAGCTGTCTTGAGCTTCTGAAAGTTCACATCACACTCGTCCGACCACCTGAACTGGGCACCCTTCTGGGTCAACTTGGTCATTATGAGCACGTGATTTTTGCCCTATATGAATTACTGCCACAAATTCAAAACAAGATAATTTTTTCCCATTATTTGCAATTTCGTAGATTTTTGAAGCATTTTTCGTTAATTGCTTGCATTTGTCTGCGCATGTTAATTTTGTTTAATTAATGAAAAATACAAAAAAATATGTTGCATTTGCATTTAGTATTTAATTTTACATTTTTCAGATAAATTAGAAAATTAGTTGTTTTAAGAAATGGAAAAGTCACAAAAAATAACTTATTTTTGCACTTTTTAATTTTAGTTTTGAATTTTGGTAGATTTTCCTTAAATTTATTTTTTAATTAGTTATGATAATTAGTATTTAGGTTTAATTAGTTTTTTTGATAGGTTAATTTAGTTTAAGGATTTAATTTAGGTTTTAATTTTAATTTTGAAAAAAAAATGAATTTTGAAGAAAAATGAATTGAAAAGAAAAGGAAAGAATTGAGATGAGCTGATTTTGGGCCATTTATGTTAATTCTCTCAACCCAGTGCAAAACCCGTCCAGTCCAGCCCGTGTTCTGCTCTAATATCCGGTCCAACCCCACTTCCCAACCAAACGACGTCGTTCATAAGGTAATAGATCTGGGCCGTTAATCTCTTTCAATCCAACGACCAAGGAACGCCCCCCCCCCTCTTGATATAACTGTCCGAAACTCACGGAGAAACCTTGTATCTCTGTACTTCGACTCCATCATCCCTAACCCTAAGACCCGCCACCCTGAAATTCTTCACTATTTCCGGCCGGCGGCGAGTCTCCAAACTCAGCCAAATTTTGACCATATAATCCTTGTTGCTTCCTCATTCCAAATCCCTCATCAGTTTATCCAAAAATCACCTAGTCCTCGCGAATTCCAAATCTCGGAAGGCAGAAAATTCGAGTTGTTCTATTTTCCCTGATTTGTTTCTCCTTTATTTGCTACTTTTTGGTAAGATCACGTGGGATTTGCTATTTATTCATTCAATTTCAAGGCATGTCATGGCACCCAGCTTTTGGTCAAGCAACCCGTGTTCCGAGCTTCTGTTTCATATCACTTTAGGGTAGATGTTGAGGATTGTGGTATAGAGCACTAGCCGTTAAAGAAATTCCAGTTATTGCTCATGTTACAATTCTCGTCATTCACCGAAAACTCCTATCAGTCATCGATAACTCTGAGTCGTCGATCCTTTTGGCATACCCTGGTTTATTGCTCTCCTTTTTGTTTATTTTAATTTTCATTTTTCTCTTTTTTTACTGTTCGTCATCCTAGTTTGGTTTCAGTCACATTAGCTCTTGGTTGATTAAGTCAGAATCAATAGTTTAGTACAGAGATTATTCGTTCATGTTAATTGTTTTCCTTTTCCTTTTATTTATTTTCCTTTTTCTGTTTTATTCGTTCATAGCTTTGGTAGTGTTGAAGGTTTTTGTGAAGTTGCGTTGGTTTAAAATACATGTGGGGTTTGTAAAGCAGAAGCCCAAAGTGGGGAAGGGAAATTCTGTTAACCAGCCCATGATTTAGGACTGGATGTGGGGTATTTGGATCCATTTTTGTTTTTCAGAGGGTAAATAATGGAGGTTTAAAAGGGTGTTTGGGGAAATTGGGGTAGGGAATCTTTAGTAACTACTATGAGAAGCTTCTAGGAAAGGGGAGTGGGGATTAAACTAAAAATCTGAGTCTTACACTAAGGGCACAGTAGCAAAAATAAAAATTGGAAAAGGATTAAAGAGAAAAGTCTAAAATCTTTATGCTGCCCTAACACCCCTCTATAAAAGCCACATTTGCTGAAATTCTTAAGGGAGATTGGAGGAAAATCCGAAAACGGCTGAAAACGCTAAAAGAAAAAAAGAGATTACTATTCCATTGCATTTTCCTCTATAATTTTGAAGACTTTTAACTTCTGAAGAATTTCTGATTAATCTGGTGCTGAAATGAATTGAGTTTTGGGTGTTTGAAGTTTGGTTTGAGGTTGCTTTGGGTTATTGTTCGATTAAGACTGTCTTGTACTACTTCGTATCCATTTTTCTGGTTTGCATTGGTGTTGCTGGTGCTGAATTCTTCTAAGTACTGCTGCTAATTCCTCATTTTGTTCTTTGCTTTCAATATCCAGGTACTTATTCTAAGACCTGTAGAATGTGAATCCAAATTTGATGAATGAAATGGACAGGGAACCTTGAAGTAGTGCATTAAATTTGATCACTTTTATAGGTTGGCTGTATTTCTGTTTTGTTCATAAAATGTCACTCGTGTCTTTTGGAAATCATCAGAATGTGTAGAGTAGTCTGATTTCCCCTTTATCATGTTTACTCTTAATTGTTTAGCTTTAAACATGCTCTGTAATACTGGGTGGATCATGGACTTTGGCCCTTGAATAAGTTCGAATTCGTGTTAGTAAGACTTTAAGTTTGTAATTGCTAATTTTAAACTGGTTTGTTATGGACTTTGGTTAGTTTTTGGCTGAGAGTTGTTGGGATTCTCTAATGTAGATGTATGTTTGAGTTCACTGGGAAATGACAAATTGTTAGTTTGGTTTTACTTATGTGAGATTGGTTTGATTTGTTTTAAATCTTCAGGTCTTTATTTTAAGTTAATTTGGAGGTCTGGAAATAAGTTGCCTACTGTTAGTTATTTAAATCAGACTTTCAACTGCTTGCAAACCAAATCATTGTTGAATGACATATAATTGTCCATTGATAAGCTAGAAGATGATTCCCAAAGTTTGTTTATATGAGTATTGGTCCCATGGTTAGTCTTTTGAATTTGTGTGGGCCGTTTGTAACGCCAAGCATTATTCACGCAATGTGGGGATTCGATACTGAGTCGTGTGCTCAGTGGCTGTAAGGCTTCGAAATTTGGGCTCGCTTCGGGGCCCAAATCTGAAAGTGCCTCTGAATTAGATCTGGGTCGTCTCTCTTTCGATGGGCCATCACCTGCCTGTGCTCTTCTAATATGTTATGCTTAATGTTGTGTTTTGCTAGCATATGATTTTTAATTTTGAGTTTGAAACTGTCATAGTAGGATTAGAAGCTCTTCACATAGTTTAATTTAGTTATTCCCTCTTTAAAAATTGGAATCGAGGTGTGTCGTGACAAACAAAATTTCAAATGCACGACCCTCAGTTAATTAATGTGTTTAATCCTTAGAATTGGAGGCGCGCTATTTAATGAATGTTCCATGGCCCTCGCAAATTTAAAAACGCGTAGTTGCTTTAAGTGCGTAATCTTAAAATTACTTCCTAAACTCGGGTGCGCATTTCATGTGACCCAAATCCAAATCTCAACAACGTTGAATAAAAGGCGTTTCGGACTGCGGGTGCATTTAATGTGGCGTGGTCCAAAGACATATTTTAGACGACGTTGAAATCTTCCTTAAAATAATTAAAAGCGGTTTAAAGTTAAAATGCACATATGTTCAAAAGTGTTTTAAAATCAGATATTTGAGCCAATTATAACAGTTGAGCGACCGTGCTAGAACCACGGAACTCGGGAATGCCTAACACCTTCTCCCTGATTAACAGAATTCCTTACCCGGATTTCTATGTTCGCAGGCTGTAATACAGAGTCAATCTTTTCCTCGATTCGAAATTTGAACTGTTGACTTGGGACACCATAAAATTATCCCAAGTGGTGACTCTGAATTTAATTAAATAATCTCGTTTCGATTGTCACTTAAATTGGAAAAAACTGTCTTATACCCTTACGGGGGTGTAGGTAAAAAGGAGGTGTGACAGCTCTGGCGACTCTACTGGGGATCAAACCCAGAATCTCTGGTTTCGCAGACCAGAATTCGAGCTTAGAGTAATTGTTATATTTGGATTTATTTATTATATTATTTTATTCACATGTTTGGGTCTAATGTGCTAAATGTTGCTTTTTACCGCTTTGGTATTATTTGAACTGTATATAAACTGCTACAAAACCGTTCTCTTCTCATCTTCGGGGATGTGCACGCTGGCGTGACTCCCTATTCTGTTAGTGTCATACCTTGAAATAAGAAAGAGGCTCAGACAAGTTACTAAGCTGGATGGCCTTTTGGTTCTCGGTACCTAGCCCCCTCCTCGACTCGAGTTGTTCGCTCAGGTACACAAGTCTAGAACAAATACCCAGGTTTCGAGCCTAGAATAACTCAGCCTCATGTCAGATCCCTAGTAGGAACGTTTGTTTGCATCATGTGCATTTGATTTTGGAGACTCAACACAGGGTAGGGTCTGTCTAGGACAGGTGTACCCGAAATGAAAAAGACCATCCTGATGCATCCTACTTGCTACTTGTGCATCCATTTGCTTCAGATTTGCATGTTGACCGGCTTATAGGGGAAAAGTTGAGAGAAGGGAAGTCAATGTGAGGGCCGAGAGAGATAATTGCCTATTTTTGAAAAACCGATGTCCAAAATATACTGTAACTCTGCCAAAATTTTGAAAAAAAAAAGAAGAAGAATTTTTTTTTTTAAAGAGAAATAGTTGGTTTTTGTTTTGTCAAAATAGTCCGAACTACACAAGTTTAATTCTCACCGGATGTGGGATAAGTAGGCAACCCCCATCGGGTCCAACTTCCCTTTTGCAAAAAATAGCCCAAAAAGAACAAAATTTTCTTTTATTTTAAATAAGCAGGGTGATGCCATTTTTGTCTAAAATAGCCGAATGTCCCCAAAAGTACGCCGGAAGGCTGTTTTAGCAAGAACAACCACCTTTGGTCTCTTTTTCGAATTTTTGGCCGGTTAGCAAGCACAGCCTTAAAATCTTCTCCCCGGAAGTGCTGAAAGGCCATATTTGCAAAGCCGGGTTTTATTTTTGAAGTAAAAATTTGAAAAAATTAACTTTTCTTGAGTCAAATGAGTCATGATCTTGCTTAATCACACTAATAAATGTGCAGAATGGGCAGGAGTCAAAATTTGTCAATAACAGTCATGAACAAGACCCCTTTGAGTTGTGTATGTGGTGGGAAGATCTGGGTAAATCACGGAAAGATAAGGTCAATCTATATTTGGGAGGTCTCACCGGGTTGTTGAAAATCAGGCCTAGAGGAGATATCATAAAGGCGTTGGTTACATTCTCGGACCTGGCCCATAATGTGTTTCATTTTTCAAAATTTGAACTCACCCCAACTTTGGAAGAAATAACCAGGTATATGGGAAGCACTGAGGTTCCTCTGAGACACAAGTATCTGGTTGCTCCAAGAGTCGTTGTTGTGCACAGATTCCTAGATTCCTTAAAGATAAGCAGGGGGTCCATAAACCAGATTTGGCAGTCGGTTTTTCCACTCTGCAGTTTATATACTAGAGATGCGATCATATAGGAGGGTTTAACAATCCAGAAAACAAAAATTGTAGCAAAGGGAATTGCCTCAAACGGGAAGAACACAGGTGTTTTGCTTTTATGGTGGTATTCTTGGGTCTTCTGGTGTTTCCTAGGAAAGATGGAAATATCGATATACAGATAGTTGGGGTCATCAGAACTTTGCTTACTCAGGCCAAAAGCACCCTTGCACCCATGATAGTGTCCGAAATCTTCCGCGCTCTCACAGCCTGCAAAGTCGGAGGAGACTTTTTTGAAGGGTGCAACTTGTTGCTACAGATGTGGATGATTGAACATCTATGTCATCATCCTCAATACATGAGTTATGGGTCGACAGAGAAAAACTACATAGAGGAATTTTATACAAGGGTCGACTGGTTTAGCCTGCCAGAAGGGGTCACATAATGGACATCACATCTCCATTCCATCATTGCAGACCAAATAGAATGGACGTTTGGGTGGCTTCCTATAGATGAAATCGTATACATGCCAGCTATCGGACCTCACTTCCTCCTGATGGGTCTTAGAAGTATTCAGCCTTATGCCCCATACCGGGTTTTGAGACAGTTGGGGAGATGTCAAATAGTTCCAAAAGATGAAGATCTTAGTCCTCACGCAATCGATATTAGTCCTGATGGTCAATTCCATGAAGCAGCAGTTCGCCAAATCTGGAGCGAGTGTACGGCAAATACTTGTGTGTGTGATCTATCCAAAGGAGATATTTCACCCGGGTACCTTGCTTGGTATAAAAGGGAAGTTGAGTCTGGAAGGCCGGCCAAAAGACCCCATCTTCAAGAATTCGTCGAGGCATCACAAGCACAATGGGATTGGTTGGCCAAAGAAAATGAGTATAGGGCTACCATAAGCAAGCTTGAAAAGCAAGTCAAGGACCTTCAATTCGAGAATGGTTTGCAAGCCGTTGCGGATGAGGGTGAAAAGAAAAAGTTGGCCAAAGAAAATGAGGCCCTTTGAGCCCAGATTCGGGAAATGAAAATAGCAGCTGAAAATCCCGCCAGAAGTGCAAAAGATGAAAAGCTTATAAAGAACTTCGATTTGAACAATGCAGAGGGCGAATTAGCAAGGGCTCGAACAAAGCTGGCTAAAAATGCAGAGGAACGAGAGCGCTTGGTTAAGCAATTAAAAGAGAAATATGACAATGAGGTTGTGGGGTTGAAAAAGGGTCACCATCTTTGAGAACAAAATGATCAAGAAGGCAAAAGACTTTATGGCAGAAAGGGAACACTGTTACGCAATGATGGCACAGTTAGAAAGAGATTTATAACAACTTCAAGAATAGAATCATATAGTCGAACAAACTTTGGAAGCCAGGGCCGAGCAAATTGGGTGTTTGTTGCAAGAAAAGGGTGTCATAAGAGGGAGAGTCAGAAGGATCGCCGACTACATCACGATGAAGTGTAGTAGTTGTGAGGATATGACTAGATCCATGTTCTTTGCCACCGTGATGACCTTTGTCCGCCAGATAATGGAAGATCTCTACCACCTCCAAGGGGATTTAGCTCTTAGGCCCGTGGCGAGACCGAATGATGTCTCGCGGGCCCAGGAGCAGTTGAGGCGTTGATGTATTCGTGATTTTCATTGAAGTCTGTTAGTCTGTTTTTGAGTCTGTATTTTCATCTTTCTGTTGGAGTTTGTTAGTTTGTTTTTGAGTCTGTATTTTTATCTTTTCATCAAAGTTTGTTAGTGTCTTTTTGAGTCTGTTAGTTTTTGAGTCGTTATATTCAAAGCATTTTCTTTTTATGAAAATTTAAAAATCCCAAAATATTTTATTTTTACACTTATCCCCCAGAACTACGATTGGTCTGATTCATGCGGGGTCATGATACGTAGGCAATATACATAGGATTCGATCATAACCAAAAGAAAAAAAAAAGAGAAAAGAAAAAGAAAAAAAGAGGAAAAACAAGAAGAAGAAAAAGAAAAGGAGAGAGAAAATAAGAAACTGTGAGAAGGAAACAATGGCAAAACAAGAAAGAAAAAGAACAACGAGAAATCAAGCATAGAAAGGCGTAAGTGGAAAAGAGAAGTTGCAAATGAAAATAAGGAAAAGCCGGGATGAGGCAAGCAACCGATCAAATGCATAATAGAAACGGTTAAATGCTTAGGTGCATTCATTCCCCAAATGTGTGGTTGCCTATCTGTTAAGCTCTAATCACTAACAAGTTTGTTGTTGACAATCCAGTACATGAAGGTGGTAGTTTGTTTGGTATTCTGGCAACTCACCCATACAACACCCGGTCCAGAAACAAGTTGATCATGGCTAACCAGGAACTTGATGCGAGTGTTATCGATCTCTCGAGAGAGGTAGAAGAGTCGGAGGTTAATTTGATGAAAGAAGAGAAGTATAAGCTGAAACAGCAGATGGCCGAAATGTACTAGGCATGGGCAAAAGGGCAACTACCACCAGCTTACCCCGCCAACCCTGCCTTCATCTCGCCATTAGCTTAGTCTCAGGAACCTCCTGCTACCGATTCATCTCCGAGCTTTCCCATTTACCACCACTACCAGAGCACCACCTCCCAAACACCACCAGCTCCACCACCCAAACCAGTTCCATACCCTCCTCCACCAGCTACTCTTGTCTTCGTGGTACCCCCACCTGCTATACTCCACAGATCCTCCAGTGAGCCCTTATTCTAAGTCCATGATAACCAATATTACCCTTCGGAGCCCACTTTCAAAGCTCCAGAACCCTATTCTTACACTCCTCATTTTGATCTCCCTGTGGAAACTGAGAAACCATCTAAAAATCCCGAATAAGAGGAGATGTTAAGGAAAGTTAAAAGCCTGGAACAGTCATTCAGAGACATGCGGGGGTTGGGAGGTCAAGTAAGTGTGGCTTACAAAGATCTATGTCTATTTCCAGGTGTGCAATTGTTGGCAGGGTTTAAGATGCCCAAGTTTGATTTGTATGATGGGCACGGTGATCTAGTGGCGCATTTGAGAGGTTTCTGTAGCAAAATGAGGGGAGATGGTGGGAAAGACGAGTTGCTAATGGCATATTTTAGTCAAAGTCTGAGTGGTTCCGCGCTAGAGTGGTACACTCGGCAGGATCACGGAAGATGGTACACATGGGATATCTAGCTCAGGCATTTGCTTGTCACTTCCAGTACAATCTCGAGATTATTCCGGATCGTCTGTCTTTGACGAAACTTGAGAAAAAGCACAATGAGAGTTTCAGGGAGTATGGTTTTCGGTGGAGAGAACATGCAGCAAGGGTTGACCCTCCAATGAAAGAAAGTGAAATGGTGGATTATTTTCTACAGGCCTTAGAACCTACTTATTACGGTCATCTGGTATCAGCAATAACAAAGTCCTTCAATGAAGTGGTGAAGATGGGCGGTATTGTAGAAGACGAGCTCAAGACAAACAAAATCATGAGCTATTCGGCTATTAAGGTAACCACCCAAGCCATTTAAAGTGGAACGGGGGGGGGGGGGTAATTGGAAAGAAGAAGAAAGAGGATGTAGCAACGATTGATTTAGGAGCTTGGTTCGGACCCAGGGGCTCACCTCACCACTATAATCAACCTCGACCCCACCACCAAACCTACCCCATACCCCGTATAATCTACCCCAACACTACAACCCACCACCAGACCACCATTTTTCTGTCCATCATGCCCAAACATACAGCCAACCTCCTACCCACGTACAATGGCGTGCGCCAGTCTCACAAAATACATTCCTAGCTCCACAAAATGCCTATCCACCACCACGAGCCTACCGAAACCCTCCTAGATTAGGTTTTCGGCCCAATCAAGCATTTAAGAATGAGAGATTGCAGAAGAAGAAAACCTTCACTCCATTGGGAGAGTCCTATACTAGTTTGTTTCATAGGCTGAGAAAATTGGATATGCTGAGGCCGATCGAGCTAAAACTGACAAATCCTCCCCCTAGAAATCTTGATCATTCTGTAAGTTACGAATATTGTTCTGGTGCCCCGGGGCACGACATGGAGAAATGTTGGCAATTGAAAACAATTATTCAAGAGCTTATTGATACCAATCGGATTGAAGTCCAAGCTCCGGAGGCACCCAATATCAACCAGAACCCATTGTCAGTCCATCATGAGACAAACATGATCGAGATAGTGCATAAGGGAGGGGAGCCTAAGAAGCCTTCACAGACCGTCATGATGATTCGGTCTAGTGAGGTCAGGCCAGTTGAAAAGTCAACAAGTGAGAAGCCAGTGATCAAGTTGAACGGGACAAGTAGTGAACCATTTGCGGTAGTCAAGAGGGGGTCCTTAAGTGATGTCGCGGCAAAATAAGAAAGAGCAAAAGTGGTTGTGCCAGGGGTGGCGAACAAGCCTGTTTTAATTATGAAGGGGGCTCACACAGATCTCGTCATTATCAAGCCTGTAACCCAGTTACTGATAGTCGATAGCGAGGCTGTCCCTTGGAATTATGAATGGGTGACAGTAACGTACAAAGGGAAAGAAGTTAAAGAAGAAGTCTATGAGACTCACGGATTGACGCGGTCGGGGAGATGCTTTGCCCCCGAGGAGTTAAGAAAAGTTAAAACCTTCAAAGATAACCCAGTGCTAGTGAAGAAAGCTGTGACCGAAGAAGAGGCAAAAGAGTTTTTGAGAAAGATGAAAGTGCAAGACTATTCCATTATGGAGCAGTTGAGGAAGATGCCTGCTCAGATTTCACTGTTGTCATTGTTAATCCATTCGGACGAGCACTGTCGAGCCTTGATGAAAATCCTGAACGAGGCCCACATTCCTGACAAAATCTCAGTAAACCATTTGGAAAAGATAGCCAACAAGATCTTTGAGGTAAATAGAGTCACTTTTTCTGATGATGAGTTGCTCGTGGAGGGTACGGAGCACAATAAAGCCCTCTATCTTATGGTGAAAGAGATTCTGTGGTTACTCGGGTACTAGTCGACAATGGTTCTAATGCAAACATTTTCCCTCTCTCCACACTGAACAAATTTAAAGTGGATGATGAAAGAATTCACAAGAACAGTATTTGTCTTCGGGGGTTCGACGGTGGAGGGAAAGATTCAGTCGGTGACATAGTGCTCGAGCTGACAATAGGACCAGTTGAATTTACCATGGAGTTCTAGGTGCTAGATGTGGCTGTTTCTTACAATCTGATATTGGGTCGACCCTAGATTCATGCTGCCAAAGCAGTCCCGTTTACACTACATCAGATGGTCAAGTTTGAATGGGACAGACAGGAAATCGTGGTGCACGGCGAGGATAACTTGTGCGCTCATAGTGTTGCCATTGTACCATTTATTGAGGTTGAAGACGACAAGGGGCCTTGGTTTATCAGGTTTTCGACACGGTGTCGGTAAAGAAAATTCCAGAAGGGAAGTGCGTTCCAATTCTGAAGGTAGCTGCCGCATCAGTCATGGTAGCCGTTGAAATGTTGAAAAATGGTTTTGTACCTGGCAAGGGTTTGGGTGCATCTCTGCAAGGTATCGTACAGCCGGTGTCCCTCCCCAAAAACTTGGATACATTTGGTTTGGGATTCAAGCCCACAGTTGCAGACATGAAAAGAGCCAGAAAGTTGAAACAGAGGGCATGGGTCCTCCCAAAGCCTGTCCCATGTCTCTCTAGATCATTTGTTAGGCCCGACACCAAGAAACGCCCAACAACAACAGTTCCCAATTCTATGGTTGGTCCTGATAAAGAGTTGATTGAAAGATTCGAGAAGCTATTTGATGATGTGAACATGGTGGAAGTTGGAGAGGTTTCTAGCAAGGCGGATGTACAATTTGTTGGGCCCAGCGCAAAGATTAACAATTGGAAAGCTACTTATCTCCCCACCATGAAGGAGTTTTGGTAGTTTGCTTTGATTTTCTTTCAATTTATCTGGATTATTCTAGTGTTGTAATTCTGATTCTATGTTCCGTCCGTTTGGATGTATGAACCTTGTTATCTTTTAATTTCAATGAAATGCAATTTCCCTTTTTTCTTCATTCCTAATAGTTTTATTTTTGTTTTTCTTTTCTTCCTTGTACAGTTCTTTTTATGCTGGTTTCAATGACATGACATGCATGAGGAATCTTCGGTCCAGTCTTAAAAGCCAATCTAATTCTGAAATAATAATTAAAGAAATAGAGTGTGACGATGAATCAGAATATGATGAGAATGAGGCCCTTGAAGAGATTAGTAAAGAATTAAGCCATTTTGAAGAAAAACCCAAGCCTAACCTGAGTGATACAGAAACAATCAATTTAGGGGATCCCGATAATATCAGAGAAACTAAGATAAGTGTCCATCTTGAACCACAACTCAGGGAAGAGATAACCAAAGCGTTACTTGAGTACAAAGGCATCTTTGCATGGTCATATGACGACATGCCGGTTTAAGCACTGACTTGGTGGTTCACAAATTTCCCACTGACCCGGCATTTCCTCCCCTCAAACAGAAGTTGAGGAAGTTTAAAACTGACATAAGTGTAAAGATTAAAGAAGAGGTCACAAAGCAGTTTGAGGGAAAGGTCATTCGAGTCACGCGATATCCCAGTTGGTTAGCCAATGTTGTGCCGGTGCCAAAAAAGGATGGTAAGTCCAGAATGTGTGTTGATTACCGTGATCTCAACAAGGCAAATCCAAAGAACAATTTCCCACTGCCGAATATCCATATTCTGATTGATAATTGTGCCAAGCATGAGATTGGGTCGTTTATGGATTGCTATGCGGGCTATCATCAGATCTTAATGTATGAGGAAGATGCGGAAAAGACAGCATTCACCACACCATGGGGAACGTATTGCTATCGGGTCATGCCTTTCGGTTTGAAAAATGTTGGGGCAACTTACATGAGGGAAATGACGACCATATTCCACGACATGATACACAGGGAGATCAAGGTTTATGTGGATGATGTGATCATAAAGTCTAGAAAGCAGTCTGACCACGTCAGAGATTTGAGAAAGTTCTTCCAAAGGCTTCGCAGGTACAATCTTAAGCTCAAACCTGCAAAGGGCGCATTCGGTGTGCCATCTGGAAAACTGTTGGGATTCATAGTCAGTCGACGAGGTATTGAATTGGACCCGTCAAAGATTAAAGCTATCCAAGAATTGTCGCCCCCAATAAACAAGACTGAGGTGATGAGTCTATTAGGGAGGTCGAATTACATCAACAGGTTTATTGCTCAGCTTACAACAACTTGTGAGCCTATCTTTAAACTATTGAAGAAGGATGTTGCGGTCAAGTGGACAGACGAGTGTCAAGAAGCATTTGATAAGATAAAGGGGTACTTGTCGAACCCAACTATGTCGGTGCCACCTGAACCAGGGAGACCTTTGATTCTGTATTTGACTGTTTTGGACAATTTGTTTGGTTGTGTGCTGGGTCAGCATGACATCACCGGCAGGAAGGAGCAGGCCATCTATTATCTCAGCAAGAAGTTCACATCTTACGAGGTTAAGTACACTCACCTTGAGAGGACATGTTGCGCCCTAACTTGGGTAGCACAGAAGTTGATGCACTATTTGTCATCTTACACTACTTACCTTATCTCTCGTTTGGATCCGTTAAAGTATATCTTTCAGAAGCCTATGCTTACAGGGAGGCTCGCAAAGTGGCAGATCTTGCTCACAGAATTTGACATCGTCTATGTGACTAGGACTACGATGAAAGCCTAGGCATTGGCCGATCATTTGGCTGAGAAACCAGTGGATGAAGAATATGAGCCTTTGAAGACTTACTTCCCTGATGAAGAGGTAATGCATATTGATGAGTTGGAACTAGTTAGAGAGCTAGGTTGGAAACTTTTCTTTGATAGAGCTTCTAACATGAAAGGCATCAGGATAGGGGTTGTGCTTATTTCTGAAACAGGGCATCATTACTATGTTACGACTCAACTTTGTTTCTATTCTACTAACAACATGGCTGATTACGAGGCATTCATTTTGGATTTGCAGTTAGTTGCCGACATGGGTGTCGAGGAAGTCTTGGTATTGGGAGACTCAGACCTTCTGGTGCACCAAATTCAGGGAGAATGGGAAACACGGGATTTGAAACTCATACCGTATCGACAATGTTTGCATGATCTTTGTCAACGGTTTCTATCAGTAGAGTTCAGGTATATCCCAAGGATCCATAATGAGGTTGTCGATGATTTGTCTACTCTGACGTCAATGTTACATCACCCAGATAAGGCTTATGTTGACCCTTTGCATATTCAGGTCCATGCTCAGCACGCTTACTGAAACATGGTGGAGGAAGAACTTAATGGTGAGTCGTGGTTCCACGACATCAGGGAATATATCAGAATGGGAGTATATCCGGTACAAGTCACAGGTGATCAAAAAAGAACAATTCGTTGTTTGGCAAGTGGATTTTTCTTCAGTGGATGAGTTTTGTACAAAAGAACTCCAGATCTTGGATTGTTAAGATGCATAGATGCTAGACAGGCCACAGCTATCATGACTGAAGTACATTCTAGAGTCTGTGGACCGCATATGAGTGGGTACGTTCTGGCAAAGAAGATTCTACAAGCAGGTTATTATTGGCTCACTATGGAGCGAGATTGTATCAGTTTTATGCGCAAGTGTCATCAATGTCAAGTGAATGGAGATTTGATCCATTCTCTGCCCTCTGAATTGCATACGATGTCTGCACCATGGCCCTTTATTGCTTGGGGCATGGATGTCATTGGACCAATTGAGCCAGCAGCATCCAATGGGCACAGGTTCATTCTGGTAGCCATCGATTATTTCACCAAATGGGTTGAAGCTAAAACTTTCAAGTCTGTGACCAAGAAAGCGGTGGTCGATTTTATGCACTCAAATATCATTTGTCGGTTTGGGATACCAAAGGTGATCATTACAGATAATGGGGCTAACCTCAATAGTCATTTGATGAAAGAGGTATGTCAACAGTTCAAGATTACGCATCGCAATTCCACCCCTTACCACCCTAAGGCAAACAGAGCAGTCGAGGCGGCCAACAAGAACATAAAGAAGATACTTCGGAAAATGGTGGATGGTTCCATACAGTGGCATGAAAAGGTGCCCTTTGCATTTCTGGGTTATCGCACTACTATTCGTAATTCAATAGGGGCAACTCCTTATTTGCTGGTGTATGGTACTGAAGCAGTGATACCCGTAGAGGTCGAAATCCCATCACTTCGGATTGTCACAAAAGCCAAAATTGACGATGATGAGTGGGTCAAAACCCGCCTGGAGCAATTAAGTTTGATCGATGAGAAACAATTGGCAGCAGTATGTCATGGTCAGTTGTATCAGCAAAGAATGGCAAGGGCATATAACAAGAAGGTGCGTCCATGGAAGTTCGAAGTGGGTTAGCAAGTATTGAAACGTATCCTCCCACATCAGGCTGAAGCAAAAGGCAAGTTCGCCCCAAATTGGCAGGGGTCGTTCATCGTAACTAGAGTGTTGTCCAATAGTGCTTTGTATTTAACAGACATAGAAGGCAAGCGTGTAGAAATGGCCATCAATTCCGATGCGGTCAAGAGATATTATGTATGATTTTTTTTGGTTAAACTGTATTTGTTTGTACTTGGCACATTTTGAAGATTAGAATGACGAAGGCATTTTGTTCTGCTATTCAAACACTTTATCCGTTGTTACCCCTTTTTAGCCTTGTTTATTTCCTTTCACACCCCTCTTTTGGAATCAGTAGCAAAGATCAGAAATGCAAGCGTGAAAGATAAGTAAAGGAAAAAGAGAAAAGAAAAAGAATAGAAGAAAAAAAATGAATGAAGAAAAAGAGAAGAAAAGAAAAAGAAAAAGAAAAAAAAAACAACAACAACAACAAAACAACAAAAAGAGAAAAGAAAGAAAGAAAAGAAAAGAAGAGAAAGAGGAAGAAAAAGAAAGAAAGATCACAACAACAAAGTAATTTCTATGACATGAACTACGTTCAACCTGATTCCTTTTAAGGATACGTAGGCAGCCTCACGGTTCGGTCCCATCAAATAAAAATTCAAAAGTCCCCAAGCAAAGGAACTGGGGCAGGAGTTGTGGTGGTTGTAAGAAATCTGATTTCGAAAGTTGTAATCTTGAACCCATTTGAATTGTTTTGAGCCTTTTGATATCCTTTCTTTCTAACCCTATACAAAAGTCCACATTACGGTCCAAATAAAAACCTTCTGGTTAGTCTTCGAGAGATGCCAAGTCGAGCAAGTAAAGGTAATTCATATCAGTGGCAGCATTCCGGTCCAAACAAGGAAATGAAAAATGAGAGAGTCTTATTGGTGAAAACCCTCGCGGGCACCATAAGGTGACGAAAGCTGAGAGAAATCAAAATGAGAGAGTCCTATCGGTGAAAACCTTCACAGGCACCTTAAGGCGATAGTGAGTTGAGAGATAAACAAATGAGAGAGGTTTGTTGGTGAAAACCCTCCGGGGCACCGCGGGCCGAACAAGGACAAGGTTTTGGTGAAGAAATTGGGTTGTGAAGATCTCGGGGCATAAAGTATGACAACTGAAAGTTGATTGGACATACTGGGCCGACAAATCCGAAATGCATGTCATGATCATTGGTGTCAGTTGTTACACCCAGATAAGTTTCTTTTCTTTTTCCCTTCGGACAGTTTTCTAATTTTGGATTTTTCTTATCCCTAACTCTCAAAGTCATTGCATTTCATTTCTTTTGGGTTTACTTCTCTAAAGTGTTTCCAAGTTCAGTTCCGTTTAAGCAATAAGAAGGGATTTCAAAGCTCATTACCAACTTTCAAGTTGCACAAAGCACAAGGCGGTCAAGGCATTGCTAAAGATAGTATGATGTGAAATGGGATATAAAGGGTCAGTGAAAGCTTCATCGGTGGAATGGTTTAGTAATTTCATGGGAGATGCAGAGGTTCAAATAGATGGGCCAGAGATGTAAAACAACAGTTTGGGTATAGAACACTCGGGTCATCCAAGGTCATGTGGGTTGAAAGTCAGTCAGAAAGTCAAGCGGTTCTTGGCTAGTTCAGGGAAGCCAGTCAAAACAAAGCACAACGGCGGAGAGACCTTCAGTAAGAATGCCATCAACTAACCACCACATTTTAAACTGACAAGATTTTTCTTTGATTGAAACAGGGGCAGGAAATTTTGGTTGTTTCGGAGAACCCTCCATAAGGAAAGGCAATCACCAGACAGGTTTGACCATAAATTCCCAGGACCCGCACCAGACAGGTTTAATTAGAAGTTTTCAGGACATTCCTGGAAAATGGGACCTAGTTTAAAATTCAAAACAATCATGAGTAGCAAAATCTAGCATAAATGTACCCCAAAGGAATATAAGTTGGCTTCAAAGTTTTCATGCTTGAGATAGGATTCAATTAAAAGCTTTTAGGACCCTCCTGAATAATGAGACTTAGCTTTAAGATTTCCATTAGATAATAAGAGTTAGCATAAGTTCTGCTGTAGGGTAGTATAATTCAGCCGTAAAAGTTGTCACGCTTAAGATAAGACTTGATTTTTGATTTTCAGGACCCTCCTGGATAATGGGATATAGTTTTAAGACCTTCTTAGATAACAAGATTTAGCGGAAGTCACACCTTTAGAAGATATAATTTAAATTTTAAAACCATCATTTAACTAGGAGTTTTCAGGACCCTCCTGGATAATGGGATGTAGTTTTAAGACCCTCTTAGGTAACAAGGTTTAGTGGGAATCATACCTTTAGAAGATATAATTTAGATTTAAAGCTGTCATTTAACTAGGAGTTCTCAGGACCCTCCCGGATAATGGGATTTAGCTTTCAAATTCATAGCGATATTTGGTGACACGATTCAACTAACACTCATAGATGCGCCCAGCACCAAACTGGGGCAGGAAAATTTCTTTGTCTTATTTGTTTTGTTGTAATCAGGTTCAAAGGCAGCAGTTTCAGATGAACAGTCCAGGTTTTGGCAATCAGGCGCCCACCTGGAGAGAACGGGAATACAATTCAAGTTTGGTAATCAGGCGCCCACCTAGAGAGCACGGGAATGTGGTTCAAGTTTGGTAATCAGGCACCCACCTGGAGAGCACGGGAATACGGTTCAAGTTTGGAAATCAGGCGCCCACCTTAAGAGCGCGGGATTACAGTTCATGTTTGGTAATCAGGTGCCCACCTGGAGAGAACGGGAATACAGTTCAAGTTTGGTAATTAGGCGCCCACCTGGAGAGCACAGGAATACGGTTCAAGTTCGGTAATCAGGCGTCCACCTGGAGAGCACGGGAATACGGTTCAAGTTCGGTAATCAGGCGCCCACCTGGAGAGCACGAGAATACGGTTCAAGTTTAGTAATTAGGCGCCACCAGGAGAGCACGGGAATACAGTTCAAGTTTGGTAATCAGGCGCCCACCTGGAAAGCACGGGAATACATTTCAAGTTTGGTAATCAGGCGCCCACCTGGAGAGCACGGGAATACAGTTCAAGTTCGGTAATCAGGCGCCCACCTAGAGAGCACGGGAATGTGGTTCAAGTTTGGTAATCAGGCACCCACCTGGAGAGCACGGGAATACGGTTCAAGTTTGGAAATCAGGCGCCCACCTTAAGAGCGCGGGATTACAATTCAAGTTCGGTAATCAGGCGCCCACCTGGAGAGCACGGGAATACAGTTAAATTTTTGGCAATCAGCCGCCCACCTAGATAGCACGGGAATACAATTCAAGTTCAGCAATCAGGCGCCCACTTGGAGAGCACGGGAATATAGTTAACGTTTTGGCAATCAGGCGCCCACCTGTAGAGAACGGGAATACAGTTCAAGTTCGGTAATTAGGCGCCCACCTGGAGAGCACGGGAATACAGTTAATGTTTGGTAATTAGGCGCCAACCTAGAGAGCACGGGAATACAGTTCAAGTTCAGCAATCAGGCGCCCACCTGGAGAGCATGGGACTACATTTCAAGTTTTGGCAATCAGGCGCCCACCTGGAGAGCACGGGAATACGGTTCAAGTTTTGGCATTCAGGCGCCCACCTGGAGAGAAAGGGGGATCAACATCAGCTTTAAGGAAGGGGAACAAGTTAAGTGTCGGTAATCAGGCGTCCACCTGGAAAAAGGCAAAGCATCTCAGATTACAATTCAAGTTGGCAACAAAGGGACTTCACCGGGATAATACATGTCAATAAGGCAATAAGAACCACAAGGTCAAGTTTGAAGATACAGATAGGAGTTTTGTAATTCATAGATCATAGTTTAGTCTAGCTTCTTTTATTTTGTCATGGTTTAATAAGGAGTTCAGTAAGCAGTAGCAACAGCGAAATCACAGCTTCATGGTAGTCCCAGCTACCGAAACTTTCCGAACTACACTGACCTGATTCCTTTATAGCCAAGGATATGTAGGCAACCTCGGAAGCAGGGTGCAGTCAAATCTTTCAAAAATGCTTCCCACAGAGTATTCCAATGGGCAAAAATCGCTCGTATCCACTCACTTTATCTTTGCACGAAAACTCTTTGTGTTTCCGAGTAAAGAGGGGCAGCTATGAGCACGTGATTTTTTCCCTATATGAATTACTCCCACAAATTCAAAACAAGATAATTGTTTCCCATTATTTGCAATTTTGTAGCATTTTTCGTTAATTGCTTGCATTTGTCTGCGCATGTTAATTTTGTTTAATTAATGAAAAATACAACAAATATGTTGCATTTGCATTTAGGATTTAATTTTACATTTTTCAGATTAATTAGCAAATTAGTTGTTTTAAGAAATGGAAAAGTCACAAAAAATAACTTATTTTTGCACTTTTTAATTTTAGTTTTGAATTTTGGTAGATTTTCGTTAAATTTGGTTTTTAATTAGTTATGATAATTAGTATTTAGGTTTAATTAGTGTTTTTGATAGGTTAATTTAGTTTTAGGATTTAATTTAGGTTTTATTTTTAATTTTGAAAAAAAAGAAAAGAAAAGAATTTTCAAGAAAAATGAATTGAAAAGAAAAGGAAAGAATTGAGAGGAGCTGATTTTGGGCCATTTATGTTAATTCTCTCAGCCCAGTGCAAAACCCATCCAATCCAGCCCGTGTTCCACTCCAATACCCGATCAAGCCCCACTTCCCAACCAAACTACGTCGTTCATAAGGTAATAGATTTGGGTCGTTAATCTCTTTCAATCCAACGGCCAAGGAATCCCCCCCCCCTCTTTTTTGATATAACTATCCGAAACTCACGGAGAAACCTCGTATCTCTGTACTTTGACTCCCTCATCCCTAACCCTAAGATGTGTCGCCCTGAAATTCTTCACCATTTCCGGCCGGCGGCGAGTCTCCAATCTCAGCCAAATTTTGACCATATAATCCTCGTTGCTTCCTCATTCCAAATCCCTCATTAGTTTTCTCCAAATATCACCCAGTCCTCGCGAATTCCAAATCTCGGAATGCAGAAAATTCGAGTTGTTCTATATTCCCTGATTTTTTTTGTTTCTCCTTTATTTCCTTCTTTTTGGTAAGATCACGTGGGATTAGTTGTTTATTCAGTCAATTTCAAGGCATGTCATGGCAGCCAGCTTTTGATCAAGCAACCCATGTTCCGAGCTTCTATTTCATCTCACTTCAGGGTAGATGTTGGGAATTGTGATATGGAGCACTAGCCGTTGAAGAAATTCCGGTTAGTGCTCATGTTACAATTCTCATCATTCACCGAAATCTCCTATCAGTCATCGATCACTCTAAGTCGTCGATCCTTTTGGCAGACCCTGGTATATTGCTCTCCTTTTTGTTTATTTTCATTTTCATTTTTCTCTTCTTTTGCTGTTCGTCATCCTAGTTTGGTTTCAGTCACATTAGCTCTTGGTTGATTAAGTCAGAATCAATAGTTTAGTACAGAGATTATTCGTTCATGTTAATTGTTTTCCTTTTCCTTTTATTTCTTTTCCTTTTTCTGTTTTATTCGTTCATAGCTTTGGTAGTGTTGAAGGTTTTTGTGAAGTTGCGTTGGTTTTAAAATACATGTGGGCTTTGTAAAGCAAAAACCCAAAGTGGGGAAGGGAAATTTTGTTACCAACCCAT
This sequence comes from Nicotiana tabacum, assembly GCF_000715075.1. Classification (NCBI taxonomy): domain Eukaryota; kingdom Viridiplantae; phylum Streptophyta; class Magnoliopsida; order Solanales; family Solanaceae; genus Nicotiana; species Nicotiana tabacum. The sequence goes on from NC_134101.1 coordinate 178,068,759, forward strand.
GATTTAGGACTGGATGTTGGGTATTTGGATCCATTTTTGTTTTTCAGAGGTTAAATAATGGAGGTTTAAAAGGGTGTTTAGGGAAATTGGCGTAGGGAATCTTTAGTAACTGCTGTGAGAAGCTTCTAGGAAAGGGGAGTGGGGATTAAACTAAAAATTTGAGTCTTACACTAAGGGCACAGTAGCAAAACTAAAAATTGGAAAAGGATAAAAGAGAAAAGTCTAAAATCTTTATAATGCCCTAACACCCCTCTATAAAAGCCACATTTGCTGAAATTCTTAAGGGAGATTGGAGGAAAATCAGAAAACGGCTGAAAACACTAAAAGAAGAAAAGAGATTACTGTTCCATTGCATTTTCCTCTATAATTTTGAAGACTTTTAACTTCTGAAGAATTTCTGATTAATTTGGTGCTGAAATGAATTAAGTTTTGGGTGTTTCAAGTTTGGTTTGAGGTTGCTTTGGGTTATTGTTCGATTAAGACTGTCTTGTACTGCTTCGTATCCATTTTTCTGGTTTGCATTGGTGTTGCTGGTGCTGAATTCTGCTAAGTACTGCTGTTGATTCCTCACTTTGTTCTTTGCTTTCAATATCCAGGTACTTATTCTAAGACCTGTAGAATGTGAATCCAAATTTGATGAATGAAATGAACAGGGAACCTTGAAGCAGTGCATTAAATTTGTTCACTTTTATAGCTGTCCTTTGGAAATCATCAGAATGTGTAGAGTAGTCTGATCTCCCCTTTATCATGTTCACCCTTAATTGTTTAGCTTTAAACATGCTCTGTCATACTGGGTGGATCAAGGACTTTGGCCCTTGAATAAGTTCGAATTCGTATTAGTAAGACTTTAAGTTTGTAATTGCTAATTTCACGCTGGTTTGTTATGGACTTTGGTTAGTTTTTGGCTGAGAGTTGCTGGGATTCTCTAATATAGATGTACGTTTGAGTTCACTGGGAAATGACAAATTGTTAGTTTGGTTTTACTTATGCGAGATTGGTTTGATTTGTTTTAAATCTTCTGGTCTTTATTTTAAGTTAATTTGGAGGTCTGGAAATAAGTTGCCTACTGCTGGTTATTTAAATCAGACTTTCAACTACTTGCAAACCAAATCATTGTTGAATGGCATATAATTGTCCATTGATAAGCTAGAAGATGATTCCCAAAGTTTGCTTATATGTGTATTGGTCCCATGGTTAGTCTTTTGAATTTATATGGGCCGTTTGTAACGCCAAGTGTTATTCATGCAATATGGGGATTCAATACTGAGTGGTGTGCTCAGTGGCTGTAAGGCTCCGAAATTTGGGCTCGCTCCGAGATCCAAATCTGAAAGTGCCTCTGAATTAGATCCGGGTCGTCTCTCTTTCGATGGGCCATCACCTGTCGTGCTCTTCTAATATGTTAAGCTTAATGTCGTGTTTTGCTAGCATATGATTTTTAATATTGAGTTTGAAACTCTCACATTAGGATTAGAAGCTCTTCACATAGTTTAATTTAGTTATTCCCTCTTTAAAAATTGGAATCGAGGTGTGCCGTGACAAATAAAATTTCAAATGCACGACCCTCAATTAATTAATGTGTTTAATCCTTAGAATTCGAGGCGCGTCATTTAATGAATGTTCCATGGCCCTCGCAAATTTAAAAAAGCGTAGTTTCTTTAAGCACGTAATCTTAAAATTATCTTCCTGAACTCGGGTGTGCATTTCATGTGACCCAAATCAAAATCTCAAGAACGTTGAATAAAATGTGTTTCGGACTGCGGGTGCATTTCATGTGGCGTGGTCCAAAGACATGTTTTAGACGACGTTGGAATCTTCCTTAAAATAATTAAAAGCAGTTTAAAATTAAAATGCACATAGGTTCAAAAGTGTTTTAAATCAGATATTTGAGGCGATTATAACAGTTGAGCAACCGTGCTAGAACCACGGAACTCGGGAATGCCTAACACCTTCCCTCGGGGTAACCAAATTTCTGGGTTCGCAGGCTGTAATACAGAGTCAATATTTTTCTCGATTCGGGATTTGAACTGGTGACTTAGGACACCATAAAATTATCCCAAGTGGCAACTCTGAATCTAATTAAATAATCATGTTTCGATTGTCACTTAAATTGGAAAAAACTCCCTTATACCCTTACGGGGGTGTAGGTAAAAAAGAGGTGTGACAGTCATCGGGGCTGCAATAAATGAAAACCCCTCCACAAACCGACGATAGTAGCCTGCAAAACCCAAGAAACTTCGGATCTCTGTAGTTGATGCTGGTCTAGGCCAGTTCTTGACTGCCTCTATCTTCTTCGGATCAACCTAAATACCCTCTGTTGATAGATGTCCCAAGAATGCAACTGAACTCAACCAAAACTCACACTTCAAAAACTTGGCATACAACTGACTATCCCTCAAAGTCTGAAGAACCACTCTCAGATGCTGCTCATGCTCCTCCCGACTACGGGAATAGATCAAAATATCATTAGTAAAGACTATCACGAATGAATCCAAGTAAGGCCTGAACACTCGGTTCATCAAATCCATAAAAGCTTTTGGGGCATTTGTTAACCCAAATGACATCACCAAGAACTCATAATGCCCGTACCGAGTGCGGAAAGTTGTCTTAGGGACGTCAGATGCCCTAATCCTCAACTGATGGTAGCCAGATCTCAAGTCAATCTTCGAAAATACCTTGTCACCCTGAAGCTAATCAAACAAATCATCAATCCTCGACAATGGACATTTATTCTTGATTATAACCTTGTTCAATTGCTGGTAATCTATACACATTCGCATCAATCCATCCTTCTTCTTAACAAACAAGACTGGCACACCCCAAGGCAAAACACTAGGTCTAATAAAACCTTTTTCAAGCAAGTCTTGCATCTGCTCCTTCAACTCTTTCAACTCAGTCGGGGCAATACGATACGGCGAAATAGAAATTGGCTGAGTGCCCGGAGCCAAATCAATGCTGGCATACTCGGCAGGTCTGAAGGAAATACCTTAGGGAACTCACGAACAATAGGCACAGAATCAATAGAAGGAACCTCGGCACTAGAATCATGAACATATGCAAAATAGGCCAAACACCCCTTCTCGACCATACGCCGAGCCTTCACATAAGAGATAACACTATAGGTAGAATGACTAGCTTCACTCTAAACACAGTAAACCTAGCAAGGCTAAGGTCACAGTCTTGGCATGACAGTCCAAGATAGCATGGTAAGGTGATAACCAGTTCATCCCCAATATGACATCAAAATCAACCATGTCCAGAAGTAACAAATCTACGCGAGTCTTGAGACCCCCAATCATAACTATACACAAATGATGGACTCGATCTACCACAATAGAATCACCCACCGGTGTGGACACATATACAGGAGCCCTCAAAGAATCACTAGGCATGACTAGATATGGTGCAAAATAAGATGATACATAGGAGTATGTAGACCCTGGATCAAATAGGACTGAAACATCTCTACTACAAACCAGAACAGTACCTGTGATAACTGCATCGGAAGCCTCAGCCTCAGGCCTGGCTAGAAGAGCATAACATCGGGCTTGGGGCCCACCACCCTAAACTATATCTCTGGGACGGTCTGCTACTGGCTGGCCTCCACCTCTAGCTACCTGACCTCCACCTCTAATACCTCTACCTCCACCTCTAACACATTTACCCCCACCCCTAGCTGGCGGAGCGGGCGGTGGAACACCTGGTGCCTGAACCATAGCACGGGAACCCTGCTGCTGCGACTGTGTACCCACCAATCTCGGACAAGCCCTCCGGATATGACCATACTCACCGCACTCAAAGCAACCACCTGAAGCGTCGTAAGAAACCTGAAGTGCTGACTGAAAAGACCTAGGAGGATGGCCTCTACCATATGAATCCCTACCTCCAGATGAGGCACCACTGAATCTGCCTAAATTACGAGGCCTCTGGTCAGACCCCTGACCACCCTCCTGCGACAGAACCATCTCAACTATCCTGGCCACATTAGCCGCCTCCTGAAAAGAAATCTCACTCCTTGTCTCCTTAGCCATCTGAAGTCAAATAGGCTGAATAAGTCCCTCAATGAACCTCCCCACCATCTCTCTCTCGGTGGGAAGTATGATAAGAGCATGATGGGCCAAGTCAATGAATCTGGTCTCATACTGAGTAATGGTCATGGAACCCTACTGGAGACGCTCAAACTGCCTCTAGTAGATCTATCTCTGAGTGATAGGGAGAAACTTCTCCAGAAATAGCTAAGTAAACTGCTCCCAAGTCAAAGCTGGCGATCCGGCCGGTCTAGCCAAACAATAATCTCTCTACCAAGTCTTAGCGGATCCAGACTAGCGGAAAGTATAAAAGTCGACCCCATTAGTCTCCACTATCCCCATGTTCCTGAGAACCTCATGACAGTTGCCTAGATAATCCTGGGGATCCTCAGAAGATGCACCGCTGAAAATAGTAGTGAAGAGCTTGGTGAACCTGTCCAATCTCCACAAAGCATCGGCAGACAAAGCTGCTCCATCACCGGTCTGAGCTACTACACCCGACTGAACTGCTCCAACTCGCTGAGCTGCTGGAGTTTGAAACTGGGGAGCCATCTGCTCCGGAGTGCGAGTAGCAGGAGTCTGGGCTCCTCCTCCAGCCTGAGAGACGGCTGGTGCTACAGGAAGCAAGCCTGCGCTAGTGACACTCTCCATAAGGCCCACTAGATGGACTAGAGCATCCTAGAGCACTAGGGTAGTAATAAACCCCTTTAGGCCCTGAGTTGGGCCCACCGGAACTGTCTGGGCCGGAACCTCATCATCAAAGTCAACCTGAGGCTCCGCCGCTGGTGCTGCTACTTTGGGCTGAGCTCTGCCCTCGGCCTCGGCCTCTACCCCTCGTGGGAGCTGCTGCTGGGGCCTCGGGCTGCTGATAGGTGGATGAGAAAGCGCGTGTTCTCGCTATCAATGAAAGAACAGAGTAGAAATTCAATTAGCATTGAGAAACCAAACTGCACGATAGGAAAGAATAAATGTGAAGTTTTTCCTAACTCTGTAGCCTCTGAGGGATAAATACAGACGTCTCCGTACCGATCCCTCAGACTCTACTAAGCTTGTTCGTAAATTGTGAGACCTATGGAACCTAGAGCTCTAATATCAACTTGTCACGACCCGGATTTCCCACCCTCGGGAGTCGTGATGACGCCTACTCGTGAAAGCTAGGCAAGCCGAGTATTATAGATTCACTAACTCTTTTATTAAGCCCTTTTTAACAGTTTAAAATAACATATGACTAACAGTGAAATATTAGCAAATAATGAAGACATACAGAAGACGTAATATGATAACTTAGCTAAAAACAAGTACGACAATACCAAGTACATCTCTACCCGGAACCGGTGTCACAATATTATGGACCGTCTACGAATACTACACACAATTGTCTGGAAAGAAAGATACAATCTGTCTCTGAAGTAAATGAAAATAGAATATAAAGATAAAATAGAACGTCGGGGCCTACGAACGCCTGCAGGACTACTTCGAGATCTCTGACTGGACTGAAGGCAGCCACCCAAAGCTATGGTCCAAAAGTTGTCGCTCCGGGATATGCACACAGTGCAGAGTGTAGTATCAGCACAACCGACCCCATGTGCTGGTAAGTGTCTGGCCTAACCCCGACGAAGTAGTGATGAGGCTAGGACTAGACTACCAGATAAACCTGTGCAGTTATATAATATACAGCGGAAAATAAAATAGAAATAAACATGTAAAGATGGGAGGGGGACATGTTACGGAGGAATATCATTTACCAACAGTAATTTAAGAGACAACATAAAGAAAAATTTAGAATTCACAGCAAAATAACAAAGAACTCGTAACCAACCAATAAGCACTTTTATTATCTACTGTTGTGGCGTGCAACCCGATCCAAATCATAAAAACACTGTTGTGGCGTGCAACCCGAGCCATGTCATTTATCACTGTTGCGGCATGCAACCCGATCCAGTTATATTATTGTTGCAGCGTGCAACCCAATCCAAACATAATATTGTTGCGGCGTGCAATCCGATCCAAATATAATATTGTTGCGGCGTGCAACCCGATCCACATATACAGTTCAACACCAATAACAAAGAGAGTCCCGGCAAGTGATCAACAAAGAAACAACACTATCCCAGCAAGGAAATCGACAGTATAAGTAAATACGTCCCGGCAAGGGAAAATCAGCTATAACCAAACTTGTTCCAACCTCTAACTTCCTCAACTAGCACCAATACTCAATCATGAGTAATTTCCACGAGAATAATCATAATCCTTTCTCAACACAGAGAATCGACAACTTAGGCATTCGTAGTATTTGTTACGAACACAACAATTTCAATTTAAGACTCGTGGTCATGCTTGACACCAACGTATAGATACTCGTCACCATGCCTATATGTCGTACTCAACAAGTAACATGTAGCAAATAGGACACAACTTCTAATCCCTCAAGCTAAGGTTAAACCAAACACTTACCTCGAACTTCCACGGCCAATTCAAGCCTCAAACACCATTTTCCTTTAGAATTCGCCTCCGAACAACTCGTATCTAGGCCGAATTGATTTAATAACATCAATAAATGCTAAAGAATTCATACCCAATGCTTAATTAGAGATTTCCTATCATTCTTCCCAAAAAGTCAAAAATTGACCCCGGGCTCGCTTGGTCAAAACATGAGGTTCGGACCCCGATCACCCATTCACCCACGATCCCGAATATGTAATTAGTTTCGAAATCCGACCCCAAAACGAGGTCTAAATTCCATTTATAAAAAAAACCCTAACTCTACCCAAATCCCTAATTTTCTACCATTAAGAACATTATTTAGGCCAAGAAATCTAACGGGTGTTAATGGAAATTGAAGAAAATGAATCTAAGATTACATACCTATGAATTTATGGTGAAGTTTTCTTTCAAACATCGCCCAATTTGGAGTTTGGAAGAAAAAGTTATGAGTTTTGGGTTAAATCCTGTTTCTGTTACTGTTTAAATAACTGGGCGAAAGTGTTCATCGCGTTCGCGTGAACACTGTCGCGATCGCGAAGAGCTACCAAACATGGACTTACGCGATCGCGAGTCCTCTTACGCGTTCGCGAAGGGTTGGCCCCCTTGACATTCGCGTTCGCGGGTCTGTGCACGCGTTCGCATAGAAGAACTATCACTTCCCATACCAACCCCCCATTTACACTATGTGTTCGCCGGACATGGGTCGCGTTCGCGTAGAGCAACCCCCCAGTGCTCCGCGTTCGCGTCCCTTACCTCGCGTTCGCATAGAACAATTTCACCCCGACCCAACTTTCCCTTTCGCGATCGCGTGATAGGCTTCGCGATCGCGAAGCACAGAGGGCCTATGCATCAGAAACAACAGTTCTGCAATTGTCTTAAGTTCAAAAACCTTCCGAGACCTATCCGAAACTCACTTGAGCCCTCGGGGCTCCAAACCAAACATGTACACTACCTCAAAAACACTCTACGGACTTGCTCGTGCGATCAAATCGCCAAAATAACATCAACAACTGTGAATTTAGAATCAAAATCATGAAATCACCTAAGAACTTCAAAATTTTCCAATTTTCTCAAATACGGTCCGATTCACGTCGTTTTAAGTCCGTTTCTTACCAAATTTCACAAAATCATCTCAAATAATATATAAGACCTGTACTGGGCTCCGGAACCAAAATACGGGCCCGATACCATCAAATTTTAAACACATTTCATTTCCAAAAACTCATAAATATTTCAGAAAATAATTTTCTTCAAAAATTCATTTCTCGAGGTTGGGACCTCGAAATATGATTCCGGGCATACGCCCAAGTCCCATATTTTCCTACGGACCTTCCAGAACCGTTAAATCACGGATTCGGTTCAATTTATCCAAAATATTGACCGAAGTCAACTTAAATTTATTTTAAAGTCAAAATTCATCATTTTTCACAAATTTTTACATAATGGCTTTCTGGCTACACGCCTGGACTGTTAACGCAAACCGAGGTGATGCTAAAAGAGGTTTTTAAGGCCTCAAAATGTAAAATTTATTTTAAAAAAAGTGATGACCTTTTTGCGTCATCACATTTTGCTAATTGTTGTTTCTAGTGTTTCATTGCGAGTATTATTTTGTCTTCCTTACCATGGTTAGCTTTATATTAACATTGTTTTCTCGTTAGTTCACCTTCATACTTTTTCGGGTTGTTTAGTTCAGTAGGTGTCTTGACTGTCCCTCGTTACTACTCCACCGAGGTTAGTCTTGATATTCACTAGCAAGGGTGGCAAATGGTCTGGGCCCGATCCTAAACGGGCCTCGTGGGCTGAGCCTAAACAGTCCGGTTCTAAGTAGGCCAGGGCTTTGTGGGCCCCTTAAACGGTCCCAGGCGCTGTGGGCTTTTGGGTGTAACCAGATCGGGTAATGGTCCAGGGCTAAGTGGGCCAGTCCCGGGCCTATGTGGGCCTAAGTGGATCTAAGTGGGCCTGGCCTATTTTTTTAAAAAAAAATTATCTAAGGCAATTTTTTGTAAATTATATAGCTTATATATATATATATATATATAATATATATATATATATATATATATATATATATATTTTGTGGGCCAGACTTAAACGGTCGCGGCCTTCGTGGGCTTTTGGAGGTAACCAAACCAGGACCGGACCATGAACTAATGGTTTCGGCCCAAGTGGGCCGGTCCCGGGCCTAAGTGGGCCTGGCCTATTTTTTTAAAAAGAATTTAATCTAAGGCAATTTCTTGTAAATTATATTATATAGTTGTGACTTAAAAAATTTTAATTCAAATTTAAAAGACAAAATATTGTAAAAAGATATTCAAAGGAATGCGTTATATTTTTTTATTATTATGACATTAACAAAACATGGCACAATCTTTCTTAGTCTAGCTTATATATTATTAATATACTATATCTTTCTCTATAATATATATATATATATATATATATATATATATATATATATATATTAAGATGAACTCGGTATCAAAGTTGCAAATTAAAGTTTACATTTAATACTTCAAATTAAAGTTCAAGGTCTTTAACATAATACTTCAAATTAATCTAACAAACTAAAACATAAGCATAATACGTCTAATAATTTTAAAATAACACAAATTGTCTCAAATCAACTTAAAATCTTAAATACGAATATTTGGAGAACGCGCAAGACAACTCTTTATATGCCTCCTTAAATAGCGTGTGCCCTCCAACTTTGGACGATGAGTGTAGACTCGACCACAGTTCTTGCACTTTATTATGTCAACTTATTCATTTTCTTCTACCACATTAAAGTGTTCCTAAACAAATGGGCGCAATCTAGAATCACCGGGCATGATTTAACTTGAATTAAGAATTTGAGTTTGAGAAATGAGAGATTAGTGAAGACTTGAATACTTCAATTTGAGTTTGAGAATGATGGGGTATTTATAGTTGAAAATAGGACAAAAGATAATTATAAAAAGTTTGGGATTAAAACAAAGTTGGGGGAGGGTTAAATGGCTATTTTAAAAAGCCCAAACGACTATTTTTGCAGGCCAATGGCCATTTTTTAAATGTTGCAACGGCCAAAAAAAATTGGAACTTTTTTATATAAAAAAGTAGTCGTTGGGCCCGTTTAAGCCCGTTTAGGACCGGTTGAACCGGCCCACTTAGACCCGGTCCTGGGCCCAAACAGTCCCGGACCTAACGAGCTTCTTCAATGAACCAGCCGACTTGGGCCTCAAGCCCCCTGGTCCCGGGCTTAAAAGGGTAGGCCCGTTTAGGCCCACTACGCATATGGGCTCGTAGGCCTGGGCCTAACCAACCCACTTGCCACCTTTATTTACTGGGTACCATTATGGCGTACTCATGCTACGCTTTCTGCACATTATTATGAAGATCCAGGTATTTCGAAATTTGTTGATCAATAGCTAGTTGTTCGAGTTTTGTTGTGGAGACTCAAGGTAAAGTTGTTTTCGCATTCGCGGGCCTCGGAGTTACCTTCTGATATTGTAAATTCTGAAACAGTCTATCTGGGGATTTTCTAGCAAACTCAGTAGAGCATATGACTTGTACTACCGATTTGGGATTCTTGGCTTGTATGATAATTTTCATATCGAAATTCATAGTTGTTGGTTAAATTTTGCTATTAATTCAGTATGAGTTAGGCCTACCTAGTTTTAGAGACTAGGTGTTACGATCCGATTTTTCCACCGTCAGGACCGTGATGGCGCCTAACATTGTACTCGCTAGGCAAGCCAACGTTACAAATTATTTCACCTTTTTCTTTTATCTTTTAACAATTTACATGTTAACAAAAGTAAATCAATGAAATAATAGCGGAAGAACAAAATTTAACAGATTATCTTAATACTAATAACGAAACTGTAATACAACTCCACCCAGAACTGGTGTCACAACTCACGGACGGTCTATGAATATTACAAACAATGGTTTGAACAAAGAAATATACATCTGTTTGTAAAGTAGATAAACAGAAAGGAAATAGGATAGAAGGGGACGCCAGGGCCTGCGGACACCTGCAGGACTAGCTTGGGTCTCCACTGGACTGAAGGCAGCCACCCAAGCTCTACTCACAAGGTCCGGCACCAAGATCTACAAAGAAAGTGCAGAGTGCAGTATCATTACAATTGACCCCATGTATTGGTAAGTGCCGAGCCTAACCTCACTGAAGTAGTGACGAGGCTAGGACATGACAACCAACATAAATCTGTGCAGTGAAATAATATACTAACAGAATAACAATAATAGAAGCTAAACAGAAATTAACGGGAAGGGGCAACATGCTATGGGGGTACCAGAATAAGGAATCACATAAATAATGGAAATGAAATAATTAATGCACTTGAACCGATAACAGTAAATAAACACAGCAAATAGAAAATGCACGACATCACCCTTCGTGCTTTTACTCTCAATCCTCACCGTGCAATCAATAATAAAAATGTGCACGGCATCACCTTTCATGCTTTATCACTCATCCTAACCATATGAATAATGGAAATGTGCATGGCATCACCCTTCGTGCTTTATCACTCTTTCCTCACCCAAATAATAGAAACAATAACATCCCAGTAAGGGAATCATCTATAACCAATCTCCTTTCAACAGTTAAATTCATAATATAAGTATCAACTTGAGTCAATACTCAAGAATTAGCCAACAACAGGAAAATATAACCAAATGTGTTCAACATGGAGAGTAACCAGCTTAAGCATGAACAATACGTGATAAGAGACACAATGATTACAAGTATAAGGCGCATTTGCACGCTATGACCCAACAACAACGTATAGATACTCGTCACCACACCTATACATCGTACTCAATAATTAAACACGTAGCAAGTAAGACAACAACACATATTCCCTCAAGTTAAGGTTAGACCAAACACTTACCTCAATTCCACGGCCAAAATCAAGCCTCAAATACCGCTTTCCCTCTAGATTTCACCTCCAATCCCCTCGTATCTGGCCACTATTAACTCAATATTAACTTATTGCTAAGGGAACCAACTACAATGCATAAATTTAATTTTTCCAAACTTTCTCCCAAAAAGTCAAAACCGATCCCGGGCCCGCTTGGTCAAAACTCGAGGTTCGGACCAAAATCCATTCACCCACGAGCCCAAATATGTAATTAGTTTCGGAATCCGACCCCAAATCGAGGTTTAAATTCCCAAATTTGTAAAATCCCCATTTTTTTCCAAAATCCCTAATTCTACAATGAATGAACAAGATTTAAGGCTGAAAATCTAATGGGTGTTGATGGAAATTGAAGAAAATGAGTTGAAGAACACAAACCTGTGAGTTAGTGTTGAAATCCCTCTTCAATCGCTCCTAGGTTGAGTTTTTATGAAAGAGTTGTGAGTTTTTTTTATTAAATCCCGATTTTGGTTCTGTTTTTAAAAAGACTGGACATGCCTTCTTCGCATTCGCGAAGAAGCCTGTCGTGTTCGCGAGACGCAGCGGCCAAAGGCCTTCGCGTTCGCGAAGGCATTCTCCCCCTAGCCTTCGCGTTCGCGATCCAAGTGTCGCATTCGCAATGAGTAACTTTCTCTCCCCCAGGTCCTATGCTTCGTGTTCGCGGTAGACGGGTCGCGTTCGCGAAGGGTAGAGCCCCTGCTGCTCCGCATTCATGACCTATCCTTCGCGTTCGCGAAGAAGAAGATTCCCCCTGCCCTCTTTACCTTTCGCGTTTGCGTAGGTAGTCTCGCGAACGCGAAGAAGGGCATATCAGAATATCTGGTGCAGCAATAATACCAGATTTTGTAAGTCTAAAACATCCCGTAGCCTATCCGAAACTCATCCCAGCCCTCGAAGCTCCAAACTAAACATGCACACAAGTCTTAATATATCATACGGACTTTCTCGTGTGATCAAATCGCTAAAATAACACCTAAAACTACGAATTTAGCATCAAAATCAATGAAAACCTTAAGAACACTTAAAGTTTCTATTTTTACAACCGAGGGGCCGAATCACGTCATATAAACATCGTTTCTTACCAAATTTTACAGACATAACTTAAATACCATATCAAACCTGTAATAGGCTCCAAAACCAAAATACGGGCCCAATACCATCGAAATCAAGCATTGTTAAATTTCCAAAAATCATTATATTTCCAGTTAAATAATTTTCTTCAAAAATTCATTTCTCAGGCTGGGGACCTCGGAATTCGATTCCGGGCATACGCCCAAGTCCCATATTTTTCTACGGACCCTCCGGGATCGTCAAATTACGGGTCCGGGTCCTTTTACATAAAATATAGACCGAAGTCAACATAATTTAATTTTAAAGGCAAAATTTAGCATTTTTCTCAAATTTTCACATAAAGACTTTCCTGATATACGACTGGACTACGCACGCAAATCGAGAAAAATATAAATGAGGTTTTTAAGGCCTCGAAACATAGATTTAACTTCTAAAATAAGATATGACCTTTTGGGTCATCACACTAGGTGCCGTCATGACATCCTACAGAGGGAAATTACGGTCGTGGCAGGAGAAAAGTTAGAAATTTTTTGAAGAGAATAGGAAAACCCGTTTTTTAGATCTAGAAATTAAAGGTACCGACCGAAAGTCGGTCGGTACACTTAAGTGATCGTTGATTGTGTTTTACCATAATTAACCGACCGACTTCGGCCGGTTATTTTTTAAAAATAACCTAAATTAATTTTTTTGTGATATTATTTCTTAAAATATTATATATATATATATATATGTATACTAATAAATAATTATAAATTATAAGCATAATCTTTATAAATAATTATATTAATTAATTACTTTTAATAAACTATAAGCATATATTTTATTCACAAATATATATAATTAGTCAATCATAATAAACAAATAAAGGTATATATATGAGACATTTATATATTTTATTCGAATTCCACGTTTCGTCTTATATATTCATTTGTTTTATAACTAATTCCAAATCACATAGATTAATAAATATCGGTCACTTGGCCGGCGTTTTACCTTTATGTTCATCGTTATAATTAAGTATATGAATCATTTCACACACACAGAGATTATATTATAATTGATGATCAATCACATCTATTACTATGCACGAAAACTTGATCAATTGATGAATTGGTAAACTAATATTGTTCTATTTTAAATATGTTTAGTCAATTATTATATTAACTCGTTTACTTAATGATAGTAGCTTCTTTCGTTTATTTAATTTGTGATACATATATACATGTCAAAAAAAGTTTGGTATTGTTCTATATTTCATTCGTTCATAACTAATAATGCATGACATAAATTAATTGATATAGGTCGAGATATTTTATTTTTAATATTCGTCAATGCATCTAAGTAAGTTATATGTCGATGAATCAATTTACAAATAGATATATTTGAAGATGATCAATTATATATAATAATTAGAATATTCCTTCTTTACAAGTCTATCCCCCAAAAATATCGACCCTGTAGCCCTAGCTCTTCGCGTTCTTAGATGCGGCTATACCTATATATATATATATACACGCACACACACACACATGCTTTGTTGTACTACTTTAACTATATATAGCTTGTTATAGTATATGTTAGTGCATTCATTATTTGTATTACAAAATAAAGTGTTAATGGATTATATTTATACTATTTAGATAGTAAATTTTAATGTAATTTAAAAGTTTGACCATGTTTGACCTATGAAGCGACCGAAGTTAGTCGGTTATTTTTCAAAAATTACAGATACTGGCCAAAGTTGGTAGGTAAAATGTTCTCCTATAATAACCAACCGACTTTGGTCGGCAACTTCAACTATAAATTTTATAAAATATTTTAAATAATAATATAATTATTAAAATTTGGGTCCACCTAACCAACCGATGTTGGTCGGTAATTAAAAAAGTGCTTTGACTAAGCAAGTCTGGCTATTGCAGATAAATGTTTGACCAATATACCGACCGATTTCGGTCGATATGTCATTTAAAAAAATGTTTTGATAGTTTTCGTCCGTCTTGAATAAATTTTTGGTTGCTTTTTTTGACCGACCAGTATTGGTTGGGAGGCCTCGATCGAATTTTACCAAATCTCTAGTAGTAAGTAAGACAAGTTTCGCTTGTCATGGACCATGTTTTATTACTCCCTTTGTTCCAGTTTATGTGTACCTATTTACTTTTTGGTCTGTTCCAAAAAGAATGAACTCTTTCTAAATTTGGTAACAATTTAGCTTAAAGTTACAACTCTACCCTTAATGAGAAGCTTTTATAACCACACAAATACTCTGGCCCCATTTGGACTTGTTTAGGACCACAAATTCTAAAAGTCTTTATTTTTTTCTTAAACTTTGTGCTCAGTCAAACAAGTTCACATAAATTGGAACTGAGGGAGTATATAAGATAGTAGTATAAGCTAAAGTAATTCACATCCCTCTTCATTACGTGTTTACCCTTTTTTAGCATCACTAGACAAGAAAAAAGAAAGATACTAAATAAAGTACCCATTGTATCTAACTATTTAGGATGAAATAATCAGAACTATCTTATCTCTTTATGTGTATGCGATACATCCTCTCGCAAACAAAAAGAAAAAAAGAAACCTATCCTACCCTCTTTATCAGATAAATGTAACTTAAATGGTACTATCAATAATCAAATACAAGGTTCCACACTTAAAAAAATGGTGGTTTTTTTTTTTTTAAATTTCATTCAATAAGATGATTGTTATTTGGGATAACAACTGGAGTATTATTTGGCATAGATTTTAGTGGTTAAATTTGAACGTGGCGTCAAGTGGCGGAAGCAGGATTTTCTAAGAAACTCAAAACAGAAAAGTTAAAAAAGATTGTAGGTAGTGAAAATTGAACCAATGACTTTACAAAGGTTTTGAACCCCTTGACCACTAAATTATATTTTTGGGCTATGTTAAGGTGATTCAAAACATAATATATAAAGGTAAAAATCATATTTTACCATATATATATATATATATATATATATATATATATATATATATATATATATATATATATTGTGTAATTTTTCAACGAACCTCCTTCTGCCCTGAATCCGCCCGTGGCGGCAACGTACTTGGTACTAGGTAGCAACTAGCAAGTTATAAATATGGCCAGCTCTTAGATTTTACCTTCTTCTTTTTTTCGATAGACCTTTAATTTTACGAATTAAAGAATCGAGTTAGTTTCTTTAACAGATCATTGTTTAAATGCAAAAATAACCAGGAAAGAATCATTAGTGATACCACTATTAATAGAGTCGGTGACATAGTAAAGTAGGATCATCCTCAATCATAATCAAACAAATCATCCAACAAACGGATCCACTGAACTACACATCAAAGTTGAAAAGTTGAAAACATAGTCACTAATAAATACATCCAAGTTGTTTCATAAATAGAAAAATATCAACAAAAAAAAATGAATATAATAAGACTTTTTCTCGTTATATAGAACGCGAACAAATGGTATTAAAAGGGACCATGGGCTTCCTGCACTACACACACCTTTCAAAATATGAGTCTTCCCTTGGCACTTGCCGTGACAATATTTCTTATCTTTCTAGCTTACAATTTGTACCGCCGGCTGAAAGCCAAACTGCCGCCCGGTCCACGGCCATGGCCCCTCATCGGAAACCTCTTCGACATAAAGCCGTTGAGGTTCCGGTGCTTCGCCGAGTGGTCCGAAATATATGGTCCCATCTTCTCATTCTACCTGGGCTCACAGCTGAATGTGGTTGTGAATAATGCACAACTTGCTAAGGAAGTTCTCAAAGATAATGACCAAAATTTGGCTAATAGGTTTAGGACTAAACCACTTGCAAATGTGAGCAGAAATGGGAGTGATTTGATTTGGGCTGATTATGGTCATCATTACGTGAAAGTTAGAAAACTCTGCAACCTTGAGCTTTTTACTCCTAAGAGACTTGAAGCTCTTAGACCTATTAGAGAAGATGAAGTCACTGCCATGATCCACAACATCTTTACAGACTCCACAAAGCCAGGTACGCTTTTCACTTTTCCCTTTTCCCTTTTCCCTTTTAATTTATTTACTTTTTTTAATGCCCATATTTGTGCGTAATAACTTCATTTCATTATGATTATTTCTTTTCTGGAATTTCATAACCGAGAATTGGTTGGACGATTTAACATCTTGATCATTTTCATAACCCATAGTCGATGCGCATGCAAATTTTTGTTTGGAGTACTTCATTGGCATATTTAATTTTGGAAAACAACGCTGCGATCCAACAGTTTTAAATCATAGATCGAAAATATGTTGTTTTTCGAGAGTAATCTTTTATAAGTATTAGTAGTATTCTGGAAAGATTCTTCGTCTTTATTAAAAAAAGAAAGTAAACATACGTGATGGGAACAATGTGATGTTGATGTCCTCGGCCAATCACCGCTGATATGAAATTCATCACGTACAATATGAAATAGAAATACCTTTAATTTGTTAGCCATATAAGTTTTTCAAACATGATTTGATTGCAGGGTTAAGTTCTCTTATTAGAAAAAGCAAAGAAAATAACAACCTACCTATAACCTATACAGATGAAAAAAAATTGAAGTTAGAGAACAAGATGAGTTAACAATATAATATTATACCTGGGAAAGGCTTAACTGATGTCCGCCACCCATGTGCTTGCATTTCTAAAGAATTTGTTGTATATAATATGTAGCCTCATTAAACAGTAAAAATACAAAAGTAATTATATATCATCTACCATATTATATTAAATCTCGTGATTTATTATTATTATTTTGAGCTGTCAAAAAACATTGCAATTTTTTTTTTATATAATCCACGTTAAAGAATTTTGAGAATATTTGCATATATAATTAAATAAGAGTTTAACTTTTATAAGCGAACAATATAAAAAATTTATATATTTAACAACTTAAAAGATAATTATAAGTAAAGACCCATAAAATAAAAATAACGACAGGAAGGATAATACATACTCCGTACTATATATAAATTTACTGATAATAAAAAATATTTTACTATACAGTACAAGTAAAATCCATTCAGATTTTAGTATGGATAATGGCGTTGTGGCGTAAGCACTGTAACTCCACGAGAAAGGTTTCTCCTGTTTGGCCAAAAGTACTTAATGTTTTTGTTAAAGATGTTAAAGTTAAAGTGTTTTAGTCAAGATTTTAAAAGAAATTTTTTTTATTAGTAAAAATAGAAGCAGTTTTTGAGAAGCAAAAATAAAAATAATTTTTTTCCAAAATACTTTTTTACATTTTAAATTAATTAGTCAAACATAAATTATTTTTTACTAAAAATTATTATTATTTTTTAAATACCTTTAAAAGAACACTTTTCAAAATAAGGTTTTTAAAATATCAACCAAACGGCTATTAATCAAGAAATCGATGAGACCGGGACAGAAATAGACCCCACAGCAAAAGATCCTTTTAGCGACAAAGGTGTAGTGTACTGTTTCCAAAAACTGATTGGGTTTGAAGGCGGGGCAAGGGCGGCAAGCAGCCTGTTTGAGCATGTAGGCATATAGCAACCCTTATTAATTCCTAAAATACTCTTTTTCCCAAATTGTCTTATTAAAGGTGTCCTCGGTCCTCCTGTGATGAGACTTTTCTTAAGTAAAGTGATTGATTTTGATACGGAGGTTTGGTAAAGTAAAATTGACATCTAAAGAACTAGAGTAGTACTTTTTAGAACATTTAAAGTAGGTACACATCCGTGATACAAATAAAAAAAGTAAAAAAAAAAAAAAAGGAAAATATGACACTATGTTTTCTAAACAATTGGAGATCAAGTTGACCATGTTCAATTTTGAAGTGTGGTTATTAGTTTTCTCATTAGTAAAGAATAATAGATTGTCATTACTATTTTTGTTTGGTAAAACACAATATCACTTCATAGGCACTGCCACACTGGAGCTGGAAAGTTTGTACATATTTATATATATATAATGGCAAGTTTGATTTTCTTAAAAAAGTTTCATAACTCGCTTCCCTTTGAGTTTTAGTTGCATAACAAAAATCAATTAATTAAACTATATTAACAATGTAGTTTAATCCATAGTAACAAGTTACTTACCTCCCTTGTTTTCGATTGTCAATCTGCATTAACTAGAGTACAATTCTTTTAGCTAGCTCTTATAGGCGGAGACAGTATTTTCATTAAGGGGTTTAAAAAAAGTTAAAAAAATTGTAGCTAGTGGGAATTAAACCAATAATGATCTTACAAAGGTTTTGAATGTATCAAGGAGATTCAAGACATAATATTTAAAGGGAAAAAATAAATTTCGCCCTATGTATACATACAGTGTAATTTTTTGGCAAAGGGAGTTCGGGTGAACCCCTTCCACCCCCTAAATACGCTCCCGCTCTTAAACAACCTAATAGTGTAGAAAGATTTGTATACTTTCAATATATTGCACTATAACTAATATAAGTTCATGTTCTTAATATGTGCAGGCAACATAGGTAAAAGCTTGATAATGAGGAGCTACTTGGGATCAGTAGCATTCAACAATATAACAAGGCTAACATTTGGGAAGAGGTTTATGAACTCACAAGGTAAGGTTGATGCGCAAGGTCAAGAACTGAAAGACATAGTTTCCAATGGGATGAAGATTGGAGGGAAACTCAACCTAGGGGAGTTTGTTCCATGGCTACGTTGGGCTTACAAGGATGACAACGAAGCTCTCAAGGCTCAAGATAGTCGTTTGGATAGATTTACTAGGGTTATTATGGAAGAACACACTATTGCAAGGAAAAAAACTGGTGAAACTAAACAACACTTTGTCGATGCTTTGCTCACTCTTCAGAAAGAATATGATCTTAGCGATGACACCGTTATTGGCCTCCTTTGGGTTAGTCACTAACAATATTCTTTCCCTCTCATTTCAAGGTTTCAGTATTTGGTTGAGTTCGTTAATTTTCTTGGCAGGCACAATGTTTTATCTATTACTGCTGTTAGATAGTCGGTAATTACTCCTAACAAATTTTAAAATTGAAAATTAACTCATCCTACAGGAGTTAATGGTAACTTGGTATTATCATTGAGTGTTTATATATATATATATATAGCATGAGTAGGGTTTTAAATGAAGAACGAATATAAGCGTATAATAAATTAATGAAAGTGAAATAATTGGATGAGTTAGGTGTTAGAAGTGGAAAACAGCATAATCTTTTTCGCTTTTGGTCATTATCATGTCTTCATGGTCAGAAGAAAAGTGTTGACTAAAATTATAGTATAATTTAATATGTTATGAATCAATTATTGTAGGATATGGTAACAGCAGGGATGGATACAGTAGCTATAACAGTTGAATGGGCTATGGCAGAAGTAGTCAAGAACCCAAGGGTTCAACAAAAGGTCCAAGAGGAGCTAGACCGGGTTATTGGGTCGGACCGTACCATAACCGAATCGGATATATCCAAACTGCCATACATACAAAGTGTAGCCAAGGAATCACTAAGGTTGCACCCTCCAACTCCACTAATGCTTCCCCACATGGCTGGTGCCAATGTCAAAGTTGGTGGTTACAATATTCCTAAAGGTTCCATTGTACACGTAAATGTTTGGGCACTTGGACATGATCCAAACGTGTGGAAGGATCCTTTGCAATTCAGACCTGAAAGGTTCATAGAGGATGATGTTGACATGAAGGGTCATGATTTTCGACTGTTACCATTTGGTGCTGGTAGGCGTATTTGTCCTGGTACAAATCTTGCCATCAATTTGGTCACCTCTATGTTAGCTCGCTTATTGCACCATTTTAAATGGTCTCCACCTGCTGGAGTCAAGCTTGAGGACATTGACATGTTGGAGAGCCCTGGAACTGTCACTTGCATGCTAACGCCTCTACAAGCTGTGCCTACTCCTAGATTGACTGCACACTTGTATCAGCGTCTTCCTATTTTTATATAAAATCTTTGATCCGATCTCATGTTACTCTCACCTTTTTTTCTTTTTTTTTTTCTTTTTTTTTTTTTGTAATTTGACGGCCTTTATTGAACTTAATCAATTTACTGTTTGGACTATGAATGAAATTGTGATCTATATATTTTTATGGAATAAATATAATTGTCGTTCCAGAAGTACAATTGTGAGATTTCAATATTGTCCTATTCCCAAACGTCTTCTGTTTGTGTATACATTGGATCGTGATTTTCTTTGTTGTATATGATGAGATTATTAGTAATCGTGCATTTAGACATAGTATATATATTCTATCACTTTGTCATTATTAAAAGTTTGAGAGGATATTGTTGGGATATATGATACTAATCGCATAATTAGATATATTATTTATTATAAAATAATATTTAATTACTTAAATTTAATAAGTTTTGCATTAAATAGATTGGTGATTCGTCGATGTGATATTGTATGGAATTTAGTTTATACAGAGAAAAATAAATCATCAATTCTTATAAGTTACAAAGTTTTAGTTTACAATTTAAGATGGAGTTTGGATATGCCATCTGTATTGTTGTAGTACATGATTAAATATAATTTATTTTAATTATGACAATGGTGTAATTCTAACGTCTCGAGCTGCTATATTATGACTGCATTAAAATGACTAAATAGAAATAAGTATTTAATACTAAAATGTCACATCTCTCTAAAACTTCTCTCTACAACGGCTATTTTAGAACTCTTGTCTTAACGCGTACTGCTCACGCTCCACTAGATGGAGCCATCGGGAGGCATTCCACCGGCGCGTACGGCAGATCAGTCTCTCCCAATGGGTGAAATAGCTCACAGTGATGATTCTAAACTAGGAAAACAAATCTATGCTAACACCATCACAGCTCCTTCAACATCTTCTTAGATCCCCAATCCAAATTCCAATCGACATGAAAAGGAAAAAGTGATAGCAAGGCATTCGACTCACAATGGCATGCTAGCTGTAATTTCAAAGCTAAAGACTACTATGGCATAATGGCAAATTCTTGTAAGTACACAATTATAGGAAGATTTCTTCGACCATGCCCCCAAATTGACCGGATTAGGTCAAGATTTAAGGAAATTATTCCACTGAAGGAGACGGTCAGAATATGGGTCTGTGACAATCACAATGTCTTCATTGATCTCTTCAATGAGGATGACTGGAGATCAGTATGGTTTATAAGAGTAATAGAAATTGACGGAATGCAAATGTGGTTACAAAAGTGGCCACCAGACTTCAAGCTAGAGGAGGATTTTCCAGTCACTCTGGCCTGGGTTCTTCTGCCAGCTTTACTGTTTCATATGCATGATTGGCACTACATAAAATAATTATTGAGCTTTGTAGGTACGCCTCTTGCTCTAGATGCTGCTACAATGGATAGAACAAGGCCTAGTATGGCCAAGATTAGAGTGGAAGTGGACCTATTTATTAAAACCTCTGCCTCAGAGTGTTTTAGTGGGACAAGAATATAATGAATTGTTGTTAAAAGGATATACCCAAAAATTAGAATATGAAGGCGTTCCAAAATATTATAAACACCGTCGGAAATTGGGTCACAACATAGTCAATTGTAGGGCTCTTGAAAAGAAAAAGGATGATCAAGTGAAGGAGGAGGGAGATAGAGATGAGAGTATTAAAAATGAGGATGAAGCACATTCTATGAAAAAGATGGTGAAAAATGGCAAGGAGGACACAATTCAAGTGGACTCTCACAGTGTTGACATCAGTAAAAAGCAACAGGAAGAAGGGTATGAAAATATAAAAACCATTATCAATAAGGAGGAGAAAAGCATGAAGTAAAGAACTAAGAAGAAGAAAGCCAAAAAGATGTCGAAGAAGAAAAGCAAAGTAAGATTCAAACCTGCCAAGAATAGTAACAAAAGGATACTGATTCTACATCGATGAGCAAACAGAATGATCAATCTATAGCAGTAATTAGAGACAGTATACAGAATCAAGAAGCTCTTGATATGCATGAACATGAGAAACAGAGTATTAATGAAAATTGCAGGAGTGAAAGGAGAGAGAAGGAGAAAGCCCCTAATATAGTTATGGAAGATGGCAATCAATGGTCGGATGATAAGGAGAATATCAGGGAGGAAGAAAGCAAGGTAGAGGAAAAGCAAACAAGCATAAAACCTGTTATTCAAGCACCTCTACTATTCCAATAGAGATAAGAAATCAACTTGGCATAAATTTAGTAGTCGATTTGGATGGAAAAGAGTGGGAACGAGATTTAAATGAGGCCAGAATTAACAGAATCAACATGAGCTCCAACAGAGGTAGTGACACTGAGAATTAAAACATAGAGGAAGTTTTAGAAAGTTAGAAAGAAGATAACCAATACATTGCTAAAAGAGGGAGAAGTGAAACTAGAAAAATTAGCAAAGGCCACAGAAACAGAACATACCCTTCTCAAAGAAGGAAACAAAGAGAGGAAATCACCCTAAATTGTTCTTATGATTAGTTCAATCTTTTGGAATATAAGAGGGGTGAGGTCCAAAAAAGCCATTCACAGGCTTCAAAGACTGATTTACATCAACAACACATATTTCGTAACTGTCTTTGAACCTTTTATTTCTAAAGAAAATGTCGATGGTTACAGGAGATTTTTAGGGTATCAACATTGCCATGCTAATGAAAATGGTCAAATCTATTACTTTTGGAACTCACACAACAATAAAATGATCTTCACAGAAAGTGAACAAGACATTACAATCAAATTGGAGAAAGCTATTGGTTCTCAGGATATCTTTATCACATCACTATATGCTAAATGTAATTCAGAGGATAAAAGAGTCCTTTGGTCTTCTTTGCAACACAATAGTCAATTGGTGGATGCTCCTTGGTGTATCGGGGAAGATTTAATGTGATCCTTGATCCTAGTAAAAATATTAGGGGGTAAACTTCATAGAGTGTACAAAGCATTGATTTTCAAAATTATATGGATAGTTGTAGAGTTACTGATATTGGTTACTTTGGTCCAAATTTTACTTGGTGTAATAACAGGAGACCTAGGAAGAGAATTTGAAAAAGATTGGATAGAGTCTTCGTGAATGGCCTATGGGACAATCTCTTTCAAAGATGTTCAATTGGGTATTGGCAAGGACCAGATAAGATCATAGACCTTTGCTCATGAAGAATCTTTATGCTAACTACAATTACATTAAATATTTCAGATTCCTTAACTATTGGGTTAATCATGCTGGTTTCTATAATATTGTTAAAGGGAATTTGGAATACAAAAGTTATACGTAATCCTATGTGGATCTTGCAATCCAAACTGAAGGCTCTCAGTAAGAGATTAAGTAAATGGTCCAGGAAAGACATCGGTGACATAAATGAATTTGTTATCAATTGGGAGGAGAAGCTTCATTATTTGGAAGATAAAGACATCGAAGACAACACAGAGCAGAGCATAGAAAATGTGAACAGAGCTCATGTAGAATATATTAGATGGATTAGTATCCAAGACTCTCTTCTCAAATAGAAATCTAGGATAAAATAATTTGAAGATGATGACAGTAATACACGATATTTTCACTGCATTCTCAGGGAAAAAAGGAGGAAGCAACAGGTAAACAGAATCAGGAATCATAAGGGTAATGGATTATGGGGGATGAGAAGATTTCTAAAGCAACAGTTAGGCACTTCAATTCTCAATTTAACTTACCAACTCCTAACCTCAATCCCTCTATTTTAGAGTGTATTCCTTATTGCATTACTGACAAGGATAACTGAAGTCTTAGTAAGATGCCCGATGAAGCGAAAATTAAAAATGCAGTATTGAGCCTAAGTGCTGCTAGCACAGCTGGACCAGATGGATATAATGGAGCATTCTTCCACAATTGCTGGGATACTATCAAAGAGGATATAGTTGCTTTTGTGTTGGAGTTCTTCAAAGAGAAAGGTTTGACTAAATTCTTCTCTCATACTTGCTTAGTTTTGATTCCCAAAATTGATGCTCCTTCTTGTTTTTCAGATTTTAGACCAATTAGTTTGTCTAACTTCTCTAACAAAATCATTTATAAAATTCTTTCTTTAAGGCTAAACCCCTTCTTGCACAAATTAGTTTCTCCTAATCAAAGTGGTTTTGCGAAGGATAGACTAATTTCCGAAAATGTTTTACTGGATCAAGAGATTTTTCACAAGATTTCTGATAAGAACAAGGGTGGTAATATTGTTATTAAGCTTGATATGGCTAAGGCCTATGATAAAATGGCATAGCCTTTTGTTTATTCTGTTTAAGTAAATTTGGTTTCTTTAACATTGGATAGACATAGTTCAAAATTTGATTTCGAATGTGTGGTATTCGATCATTATTAATGGATCTAGACAAGGTTTTTTCTCTTCCTCTCAAGGTCTTAAACAAGGTGATCCCCTTTCCTCTTCTTTGTTCATTATAGCTGCTGAGGTTCTCTCAAGGTCTCTTAATAACTTGTATAATCATCCTGATTTCATTCCTTTTTCTATGCATGATAAGGTCCCCAAAATTAATCATTTAGCTTATATAGATGATATTGTTATTTTCTATAGTGGTAGTTCTGAATCTATTAATCCTGTTATGAAGTCAATTGGTAACTATGAGAAAAGCTCTGGTCAATTGGTTAGCAGAGACAAGAGTTTTTTCCTCACTGCTCCTAAGACTTTAGCAGACATGATTAATAGAATTAGGAAGTGCTCTGGTTTTATGGATAAGAATTTTCCTTTTAATTACCTTGATTGTCCTCTCTATGTGGGTAGAAAAAAGACTGAATTTTTTGACATCTTAATTTGTAAGATAGTGAAAAGGTTCAATGGTTGGCAAGGCAAGCTCTTGTCATATGGGGGTTAGACTGTGTTGATTAAAAGAGTCCTTCAATCTTTGTCCATTTATACATTATCAGCTATGTACCCCCCTAGAACTACTTTTAAACTAATTAAAAAATATTTTGCTAATTTTTTCTAGGATAATTCTATTGAGCACAAAAGGTATCACTAGAGCTCCTGGAATAACCTCATTGTGCCTACAGATGAGGGTGGTATTAGTGTTAAAAAAGTAAAAACAAATCAGTGATATATTGGCTATAAAGATGTGGTGGAGGATTAGATCCACATCATCTCTATGAGCAACATATGTTAGTTAAAAATATTGTATTAGATATCATTTGGTTTCGAAACAATGGACTGTTGGGACCTCACATGCCTGGATTCATGTTCTTAAAATTAGAAGCATTGCAGGGAAACACATAGTCTAGCAAATCAATTTAGGATCAAGTAGTTTTTAGTGGGATAATTGGACCTCAAAAAATCATCTTGCAGTTTTAGGTACTAACACTAGGAAGAGCCATAAAACCTTGGTACGTGAATTCATCACTGAGGGCAGGTAAGATGTTGGTAAGCTGAAGAATATTCTTCCAGAGTAACTGATTAATCATATCCTTAACATTGACATTAGAAACCAAGACAAAGAGGATAAGGTTTATTGGGACCTTATGGAAAATGACAAATACTCAAAGAAGACAGCTTGGCATCTGGTAAGAAACTCTAAACCTAAGCAGCATCATATTGGTAAGATTTGGAATTCCGATATTCCTTGTAATACGTGATTTATGGTTTGGAGGCTTTGGAAAGGAAAACTCCCATTTGATGAAGTCGTTTCTAGGTTTGGAAGACAGATTGTTTCTAGGTGTAATTGCTGTGAGAACCCTGCTTATGAATATATGCATCATGTTTTTGTAGAAGGACAGGCCGCCAGTTATGTTTGGAAACTTTTTGGTTATCAACTTGAGATTAGCTATCACTCCCACCCTATTAGAAATATGTGATATACTTGGTGGAATACTAAGTCTGCTAATGATGTACATAAGCTAGTGTTAAGTATTACTCCTATTATAATATGTTGGGTACTGTGGAAAGAAACTTGTGCTTGCAGGTATGGAGATCAGAAGAAATTCAATCTCTATAAACTGAAGCAGCAAATCAGTTGAAATGTGAAAGCTGCAATCAACAAGGCCTACCCTAATTGTAAACTCAAGTTATCCTCGGACAGTTTCTGTGACATTCTAGTAAGGATGCATCCCAAACAAAACTCCATGGTTGTTCAATGGCAAAAATAAAAAATTGTATCTCTCAAGCTAAACACAGATTGAAGTTTTAACAAGAGCGATGGGAGGGCTGGATTGGGAGGTGCACTGAGGAATGACAATACTGAGATTATCATGGCATTCTCATTCCCTTGTAGATACAATAATCACAATCTCGCAGAAGCTTAGGCACCAATTCTAGGAATTACCTAGTGTATACAAAATGGGTATACAACTTTCACTTTAGAGATGGATTTACTCTTGCTCGTTGATATTTTAAGGGAGCAGAAGGAGACGAATTACAGGATGGCTCGGATCACTGAGAAGATAATACAAATGAGGCACACGGCTAATATAAATATCAACCATTGTTACAGAAAAGCTAACCAACTAGCTAATTGTTTAGCAAAATTGGCGACCAAAGCTCAGAATGGATCTTATTACTTCTCTGGTCAGCAACTTCCTAAAGGAGCTAAGGGCCCCTTTCACCTGGACAAAAGCCAAATTTCAAGTATTAGAATCAAGCATGACAAGGCTAATTTTTTTATAAGCTAGGATTTTTATTGGTAGTGGCAGGTGAATCTGTATTATATCACCACCTAGCCATATTTTTTGAAGGGTAACCATTACCCTTGTGTTGTACTAATGAAAACCTTCTTTTGATTAATACAACACTCCCAGATAATAGGAAAATTTATTTTAAAAAAAAGTATTTAATATTAACTATCTTAAACAAATTATCTAGTTCATTTAATATATTAATACCTTTTGGATCAATATGCCTAATATATTGGATGATGGCAATATACAATTGTAAAGTAATAATTAGTTGATATAATTCATGTTTTAGTTTACATTTAGAAAACTCATAAAATTTCACGTGTAAACCAGGTCGGTAAATTTCATGTCTAACAGGTGAAGTAAGTGAAACGTAAGTCTAAAGGAATTTATAATTAAGAAAAATTTTCAGTAATTTAATTTAAATGATTGGTATCTATACTCTTAATAAGGGGAGTTAAACAAGATTTTGATAGAAATAACTCAAATTCTAATGAAAAGTGAAATTACGAATTTTTAATAAAATAACTTATAATTAATTTATTATGATATGAGCAATTCGGACAAATAAAATTATTTTCATGAATGAAATCCTCACTAATTAATTATGGGGTCTTTGTTTTGCCTAACCTATGTTAGGACTTTGAAAATCGTTTTTTAGTGGAAGAAAACCATACACATTTTGGTAAAGATTTTAGCCAAGAAAAATATAGGATATAGAAAGGGGATTATTTCCTACGGAAAAATGAATGCATTTTTTTCTTTTGGAGAGAGTGTTTTTTTTTTTTTTTGGAGAAAAAGACTTTATTATTCTAGAAAAATACTTGCCCACACAAGTATCAAAGTCCAGCCAATTGGTTTCCGCAACAGAACATTGCGGAGGAAGATCAAGTTTGGGGCTACAATTCACGCTTCATAAGTAAGTGGCAATACTATGTTTGGCTAAAAACCTACACGAATATTATCTTATATGCAAGTGATTCTCACTTTTCCTTCAGCTTGTTTGGATGGTTGTTATGCATAGTTTCATAATATATTATATTGTACTATATTGTATTGTACTGCATTGTTTGATAAATATAATGTTTGGATAGGTTGTGTCGTTTGCCATGGTTTCATGATATTACGCACCAGCAATATGAAGAATAAACTTGCAATATTATAAAGAAAAATTATGATACAACGTAAAATTATTAGATAAAAAGGTAGGATAAATGATAAAATAAAATAATTTAATAATAATAGAGGGTGAGATTGAGAGAAAAAGACAAGGTAACGACACGACCACACCAAATCGGTCGTTACATAAAGTTGCACATTTCGTCATTATGCAATGACGGATTTAACGATACGATACAATAAAATTGAAGTAACAATCAAAACAAACATTGTATTTAAAGTAACGATACAATACGAT
Organism: Nicotiana tabacum; assembly: GCF_000715075.1. NCBI lineage: Eukaryota > Viridiplantae > Streptophyta > Magnoliopsida > Solanales > Solanaceae > Nicotiana > Nicotiana tabacum. The sequence goes on from NC_134101.1 coordinate 178,097,235, forward strand.
ACAATGGGTAACAACCATCCAAACAAGATGTTAATATAATGTTATCCAGATGTTCAGTGATCTCACCCAACTATGCTTTATAAAAAGGACACACAGACGTTGCAAATATAATCTGAGTATTTAACCCAGAGTCGAACCCACAAGGAATTAACCTATCAATTACTTTCGTTAAACGTACTAAACTCTACGGAATCAACTTCCCAAACATTGTCAATAACAATTGATGGTATCTCTACTAACTAAGAATGAATGTAATTAAACGGCTTAAAACTAACTATGATGTAGTTGTAAACAATTAGGAGAAGGTTCTAAGGCTATGATTTCCCCTATTGATGGAATCCCTCCTGGTTATGCTTCACAGAGAATCACCAAATCATCTCTATCAATCATGAGCACTCATCTTACCGTAAATCTCACTCGAGTAATCACGATAATTTATTAGACGCACTCTCCCGAGATATGCTAGTTGGCTTTGTTTATTACAGCTCACTTTAGATTGTACCCAAGGCTTCGTTATCCCTAATCCCGCCTTTAAACCCGCAGTTATAGATTCCTCTTATACTTTGGGAGTGGTGTTGTTCAACAATTACCTAAATATGCACTCTCTCCTGAGTTATGCACACTAAATAGGCACAACTAATTGAGGATGCTGTCAATTAACTACAACAAACACGTAGTTGAACAAATAGAGATTAAACTGGCAAACTATATTAACATAATCAAGAAGTTCATCCTTCAATAGGTTCCATCAAAATCCTAGCCTAAGGAATTAGCTACTCATGACATAACAAGATGAAACTACTAAATTAATCATAATGGGTAATTGCAAGAAAATAAAAGAGATAGAAAAACTCTAATGTTTGGTTGATCTTCTCACACTTGTTCTTGCCTCCAAAAGTAGTCTAAAACAAGCTTAAAACAATCTTGGGCGAGTTTCTACAGCTTATAAGTGTTTGGCAATAGTTTCCCCGAATTTACACTTTGGTCCCCAGATTTTCCTGACGCGTGAACAGTGCACCGCGGTTGTGGCAGGACCGCGGTGTGAGCTGACCATTCTGCCTTGCGTTTTAATCCGTTGCGGTTGCACCGCGGTCGCAGTGGAATTTGCCCAGGCCATTTTCTCGCTTCTTTGTGCTCGGGTACTTCTCGAGTGGGCGTTTTCTTCACATTATTGCCTCTAAAACACTCTGTGGTGCTTCCTCACTTAGAATATTCCTTGCGAACAAAAGAACACTATTTAGAGCATTTTATTAGCAATTTACCTATAAAACAACAACAAAGCATGGTAATATTAAGGTGTAAACATCATCTATATAGCCTAATATCAACACCCCACACTTAAATCATTTCTAGTCGTCGAGCAATACACCACACTCCATCAACGTTCCTTCCCTAAGGTTTTCCCTTAACGACTCACACCTTGAACATTTTACCAAAGTTGCACCTAGTAGTGAACAACCTTTACCTCAAAAGTCAAATCTCTCGTACCATGCAACATTCGCACTTACTCAAACCACTCTATACAAGAGTCAAGACTTACCTTTCCTTTGTGAATCACATGCCCTCACATCACACAAGAGAGTAGTTCCACATATAATGATATTTAGAACAAGTAGGAACTTAGATGGACAAAATTTGCTCACTCTCAAAAAGAACATTCACATGCCACAAAGCTGCACCATAATCTTGCCCGTAGTTTAATACTCCACTAATCGAGTCCACTCAGTTTAAGATCAATAGGACTTCACTTGGTTGTAATGTCGGCTAAAGGACGGGTAGGATATATTTGGGGAATAGTGACTAACCTCCTTAAGCACTTTTAATACAATTACATTCACATTCAAAAACATACTTTATGTCAACCAAACACTCCACCACTTCTTTTTTTTTCATTTACAACATTCCCCATCCATTAGGTGCAGTTGTAACAAACCACCACTTATCAATTACTACATTTTACTCATTTTTTTCTGTGGTTCTCATTCTTTTACTCTTCAAAACTCTGCACATTTTCTCTATTTCAATGGTTCCACTCAAAAACCAAACCACCACCCCACACTTGTGTTTTTTGCAAAACTTCAATACCATTCAAGTGCTTATGGGAGGTAAAAGGGTTCAAACAGAAGGTTATTCAAACAATTGGGTAAGGTTCGCAATGTGGTTGCCAAAGAAACAGGCTTATAGGCTCAACGAGGTTAACTAAGATGTATTACATTCAGGTGGGTTTACTTTATATGTCTGGTTCAACAAAGAAATGCCTATATCACTTCTAAGACTGAATGAAACTACTATTTCGCTTTGCAAACACACGGGGCAAGTTCTAGGCATCAATTGTGAATCATGGAACACAGTAAAACTCACACACACATGGCACATGATTCACTTCGGATTGATTTATCAAGACATTCTCTTTTGAGTGTTCAAGTTAGACACAAACATACAATTTTAAGGCACTTTAGAAATATCCAACCATTGAGACTAAGCATTACACTCTAGTGTCTATTGTGTTCAGGTGTATCAACGCTAAGGGTTTCTCCTTCGATTTTAGCTCGTAGCCCATTAGTCCTAATCTAAAAACTTAAAAAAAAACAAAATGAACAAAAACTACCTACACTTGGTTCAAGCTAAACCCTTGTAAAAGAACCGTGGCCCAAAGAAAAACCAAGAGGGAGTTACTACACTACCTAAAAATAAAATAAAAAATCTTTTTTTTGGGTATTTTCTCTAGACTAACTTCCCTCAAGAAAATTGTCTAAAGGATATGTCATCAGGAAGACTCTCTATATTCCCCTTTTTTTTCTCGACTTAGCCCCTCAAGAACCCTGCCGAAAGAGATCCGTCGTAGGGACAAGTCACTTACTATTTTAACTTACCTAATGAACTATTACTCAACACCAAAACAATCAAAGCAAAAAAATAAAATAAAATCAAACAATCAATTGTTACAATTACATACATACAATGAAGTATCCCCCACCCCACACTTAAAATGTAGACATGTCCTCATGGCTGAAAAATTTAAAGAACAGTGAGGTAAAGGAACTTCCCTGAAGGATCACTCCTGATCGGAGACGGTGTCGGGGTTCACATTGCAAGCACGGCCCAGAGCTCTCAGCCAGCCTAAGAATTTCTTCTCCGACTTCACCGGCCGGTCAGCCACCGCGTCTATGCGGGCACCCAAATCAGTGACTGAGGTACGCAACCTAGCCATCTCCTGCTCCAAAGATGTCATACGGGTATTCCGGCAGGGATGCGATGGGCCTACCTCTTCAACTCTCGTGGGTGGTGGGATCTCAGCTACCTCAGCATCATCATCATCATCATCATCATCATCAGATTCATCATCTGATTCATCATCTGATTCATCAATATTCACCACCGGCTCCATCCCAATTCTAATTTTTCTTACCAAGAACGGGGCTTTTAGTGGTAATTTCCCATCAATTCTAAGGTCTTCAGGGACTCTAGAAAGGGGGCACAGCCTGGTGACTAGAGAAGGGAAGTAGAAGCCTTTGAGCAACTCAGGTGATCTAATGAGCATCTCGTCATGGAGGAGCTGGGCCACATCAAAATCCCTGTGAGCCATGAAACAGTAGATTGTTGTCGCCCGTGGTAGATTGACATCAGTCGTGTTGCTGGAAGGCAACAACCGACTGTTGATAATAGTTAGCCAACACTTGGACTCTCAATTGAGAGACTGGGAGTTAACTGTGATCCTGGGCTTTATCCATATGTATTCTCTGTCTGGTACACAGATAGTTTCAAGAAGAGTTCCCCACAAGGCACTTGTTCGGCTAAAAGTACGATAATTATCAGCTTCTCCCCTGAACACTGGCAGCCGATAAACCATGCGAATGGCCTCGATAGATGCATTTACCGGGGTATTGCGCACAGTAACAACCCCATTCTCACGCTCCGGGCAGTTTGCGCAGAATTCTCTGACCATCTGAACATTGGCCACCTCCGGTACCTCGAAGAAGATGTCCAGCTAACACCTCCTCAATTTATTGAAGATGTTCGGGCATTCCACCTCTAAGGCTTATCTGTCAATATGCACCTCATGTAGTAATTTCTTTGTTGCCTTTGCATTGTATCTGTCTTTCGCCAGTTGGGAGACAAACCTCGTGCTGTCAAACTGTGGTGCACTGGCCTGACTCCTGACTCTCGAGGAGCTTCCCGATCCACTAGCGGAGGACCCGGTGTTGCGTCTCTTCCTAGATGAACTCATTATACCTGTGAAACAGAGAAACGCCTATTAGTGAGTGTGTGAAATGTGTGACTATAGGTGGTTAGTCAAACTTCACCACAACCATGTCACATTAGCCCTTATAACTCCATTGGGACAATTTCTGTGGGCAAGGCACTATATTAACACATATAGACCTCATGGATACATCAAAACTTCTCCCAAATCAAGTATACCACTACACCAACACACCCCACACTTACTTCATTCAATCACCCATCAACATACACCTCACCACCACATTAAACACACAGCCCCTTTACCAACCATTCCTAAAAAACGAAATTCACACACAAAAAAAGAAGAATAAGCTAACAAAAAGCTACTAACAATTACTACACCATAACAACATTAAACTAGCATATATTACAATAAAATACAAAATGAAAAGAGAAGGGAGAGAAGAGTGTTACATACCTTAATGGAAGAAGGGTGAGAGGAATGGAGATGGGGGAGGTGGGATGATTGAAGAATAAGAAGAAGAGAGGATTTGGGGGGATAGGGTTTAGAGAGAGAGTGAGATGGAGAATTAGAAGGGCGGGGTGGATGAAATATGTGGGGGGTATTGTGGTATTGTTTCATGAGTAATTATAAAAGTAAAATAAAAAGAAAAAGAAAGAAAAACGAAAACAAATTTTAAAAAAATAAAGTACCTGGTACCCACCGCGGTCGACCGCAGTTCCACCGCGGCCGCGATGGGTTTAATACTCTGAGGTAGAGAGGTTGCGTCTCACCGCGGTCACGGTGGGTGGGGAGACGCTAGGCAGAACACTTGCCTTTCACCACGGTCCTACCGCGGTCGCGGTGCTAACGTTCTTTATATATATAGAAAGTTACAAGAACACACTAACAACAATCTTCGTGGGTTGCCTCCCATGCAGCGCCTGATTTAACGTCACGACACGATGCAGACAAGCGCATTTAAGGCTCGTTCGACCTCTGAGGTTCCGTCAGATTTATCTCAGACACTCCCTTTGGCTCCTTCATGCCTATGTATAACTTCAATATCTGTCCATTGACTCTAAATGTGTGAAAGTCTTTCTCCGAGGCAATCTCCACAGCTCCTAAAGGGAAGACTTCTACCACTCAAAATGGATCAGACCATCGTGACTTAAGCTTACCAGGGAACAACCGTAATCTTGAGTTATAGAGCAGTACCATGTCCACGGGTTTGAAATGTCGCTCAACAATGTTCTGGTCGTGCAACCTCTTCATTCTCTCCTTGTACAACTTTGTGCTCTCATAAGCAAGATGCGTGAACCCATCAAGCTCATGCAATTCAGTGATTCTTGTTGTGCCCGCAACCTCAATATCTAAGTTCAGCTATTTCAATGCCCACCACGCTTTACGTTCAATTTCCACTGGCAAGTGGAAGGCCTTTCCGAACACCAACTTATATGGTGACATAGCAATTGGTATTTTAAAAGCAGTTCTATAAGCCTAGAGTGCATCATCTAGCTTTTCGCCCAATCAGTTCTTGTGGCATTCACAGTCTTGGTTAACACACTCTTTATCTCTTTGTTGGACACTTCAACTTGCCCACTAGTCTGAGGGTGATATGGGGTAGCCACCTTGTGGCGTATATCAAACTTTTCTAGCAACTTTTCGAAAGTTCTATTACAGAAGTGAGTGCCTCCGTCACTGATAATCACTCTTGGTGTCCCAAAGCGGGTGAACATGTTCTTCTTCAAAAATCCCACCACCACTCTTGCATCATTAGTGGGCAACGCTGCAAATTCTACCCATTTGGACACGTAATCCACAACAACAAGTATGTACTTATTGCCAAAGGAGCTGACGAAGGGACCCATGAAGTCAATCCCCCAGACATCAAATACTTCCACCTCTTAAATCGGGTTCATAGGCATCTCATGGCGATGGAAAATGTTCCCGGTCCTCTGACATTCATTGCAACCCTTCACCCATTGGTGCGCATCTTTAAACACTGTTGGCCAAAAGAATCCGGCCTCTAGCACTTTCGTAGCTGTCCTGACCCCTCCAAAATGTCCTCCATATGTCGATGCGTGACAAGCCTGCAAAACAGAAGATTGTTCTATCTTAGGGACACACTTCCGGATCATATTGTCAACACATATTCTAAACAGATAAGGTTCATCCCAATAATACATGCGGCAATCATGATAAAATTTTTTCTTTTGTACAGATGAAAGGTCATAGGGAACTATACCGCTGGCCAGGTAATTTGCAAAGTCTGCATACCATGGCGCTTGCTCAAGACTAGTAGCGAGCAGCTGCTCGTCTAGAAAGGTTTCCAGAATATCCTCAACCTCAACTGAATCTTCAGCTCCCTCAAGTCGTGATAGATGATCAGCGACTTGGTTTTCTGTGCCCTTACGGTCATGAATTTCGAGGTCGAATTCTTGTAGTAGCAACACCCAATGAATCAGGCACAGCTTAGACTCCTTCTTCTCAATCAAGTACCTGAGAGCTGCATGATCGGTGTATACAATTACCTTGGAGCCAATCAGGTATGATCTGAACTTGTCGAAAGCAAACACCACAGCCAACATCTCCTTCTCAGTCACAGTGTAATTCAGCTGGGCTCTACTCAGTGTTCTACTAGCATAGTAGATTGGATGTATCAGCTTGTCTTTCCGCTGTCCCAGCACTGCCCCCACTGCGTAGTCACTGGCATCACACATGAGTTCGAATGGTTTCTCCCAGTCGGGGGAAACAATGATAGGTGCTGTGACCAGCCACTTTTTCAGCTCCTCGAATACTATCCTACAATCGTCAAAAAACAAGAAAGGGTGATATTTTTCTAACAACTTACAGAGAGGATTGTCAATTTTTGAGAAGTCTCTTATACATCTCTGGTAGAAATCGGCATGCCCAAGGAAGCTCCTGATTGCCTTGACTGAAGTTGGAGGGGGCAACTTTGCTATCACATCCACTTTAGCACGATCCACCTCAATTCCTTTGATTGACTCTCGGTGCCCCAAGACTATGCCCTCTTGTACCATGAAGTGACACTTCTCCTAATTAAGAACCAGGTTAGTCTCGATACACCATTTTAGTACACGAGTCATATTTATCAGGCACTCATCAATTGAGTTCCCCACCACTGAGAAGTCATCCATGAACACCTCCATTATGTCCTCTACCATGTCAGTGAATATGGCCATCATGAACCTTTGGAATGTGGTGGGTGCATTTCATAGGCCAAAGGGCATCCTCCGAAAGGCATAAATGTCATACAGGCAAGTGAAGGAGGTCTTCTCTATGTCTTTTGGTGCAATGGAGATCTGATTGTACCCTAAGTACCCATCCAAAAAACAGAAGTGTGACCTCCCTGCCAATCTGTCTAACATCTGATCAATGAAGGAAAGTGGGAAGTGGTCTTTCTGGGTGGCTAGATTTAACTTTCTGTAATCCATGCAAATTCTCCAGCCCGTGACGGTTCTCGTAGAGATCAGTTCATTGTTATCATTTTTAACTACCGTCATGCTACCCGTTTTAGGTACACATTGAACCGGGCTAACCCAGCTGCTGTTAGAGATTGGGAAAATGATTCCCGCATCTAACCTCTTTATCACTTCTTTCTTCACCACTTCCTTATATTGGGGTTCAGCCTTCTTTGGTGTTCCCTGGAAGGTTTGTATCCCTCTTCCAGCAGAATTTTGTGCATACAGTAGGCGGGGCTGATCCCCTTTATATCTGCCATGGTCCACCCAATGGTAGTCTTACATTCCTTAAGTACCTGCAAGAGTTGTTGTGCCTGCACATCTAACAAACTAGATGAGATAATAACAGGTAATGTTGAGTCAGGTTCAAGGAACTCATACCTGAGTTGGGCTGGCAGTGGCTTTAACTCCAGCTTTGGTGGTTCTTCGATGGATGGCTTGGCCGGAGGAGTTTCTCTATTTTCTAAGTGCAAAGGCTCAAATTCAAGAGTTTTATCCCAGAACCCTCTACCCTTTAATGCCAACACCCATTCTACCAGTTCTTCTCCATTCACCTCATCCAAATTCATCAAACATGCAACAAAGGGGTCCTCAATAGTCAGCATCTCATCATCAGTCTCTACAATTACATCCACGACATCAATAAGAGAGCAATTGGCAAATTCGCTTGGTCGCCTAATAGATTTCTGCACATTGAATGTTATTTCTTCGTCGTTCAATCTCATCTTTAGCTCCCCAGTCTCACAATCAATGAGAGCTCTTCTAGTGGCCAGGAACGGCCTTCCCAAAATTATGGGAATCTCTTCATCCACTTTACAGTCTAAGATCACAAAATCTGCAGGGAACACAAATTTCCCTACCTGAATCAACACATCATCCAGGATACCAGAGGGTCGTTTTACAGTCCTGTCAGCCAGCTGCAACAACATAGAGGTGGGTCTAGCTCTTCCAATCCCCAGCATCTTATAAATCGTTGGGGCATAAGATTAATGTTGGCCCCTAGATCACATAGTGCCTTAGAAAAAACAAAATTACCAATAGTGCATGGAATTGTAAAGCTCCCTGGGTCAGATAGCTTTTCCGCAATTGGTCTAGTCACCGCTACACTACAGGTCTGAGTAAGAGTAACTATGGCCAAGTCTTGGAAATCAAATTTTCAGGACATCAAGTCCTTCATCATTTTTGCATACCCAGGCATCTCCTTCAAAGCATCAATCAATGGTATATTTACCTAGATTTGCTTCAGCATCTCAAAGAACTTCTTGTATTGCGCCTCCTTTTGGTACTTAGCCAGCCTCTAAGGGAAGGGTGCAGGAGGTCTCTTCTTCCCAATCATTTGGGATTGATCTTTATCAGCTGCCACATCAACTACTGGTTCCTGGACTGTCTCAGCTTCTTTCTCGGTCTCAATCTGAATGTTATTTTCTTCCTGGGTAGGCTGGACTGTCACCTTTGTCAGTTTCGTTGACTCATCCAGCTCAATGGGCACTGGTATGAGTGTCTCAGCCTGTTTTCTTTCTCGAGACCTCTCTTGATCTACATCCAAATCTCTGCCATTACATAGACTTACCGCCATCAGCTGCTTCGGGCCTTGATCTTTTGGATTTATCTGGGAGTCTGCAGGTAGTGTCCTATGAGGACGATTGTTCAGAGACATTGAAATTTAACCCATCTGCACTTCAATATTCTTGATCGCTGAATCATGTGTATCTACTCTCTCACTAATTTTTGCATTAGACCCAATAATCGGCTGCATCATTGCCTCAAGTCTAGCAAACTCATCTTCCTGCCTTCCCACATGCTGCTGCTGAGAAGGGTGATACCCCTACTACTGATTCTGATTATTATATCTCTATGGCCTTAGGTAAGGTGCCATATTGTTAGGAGGTCTCATACCTCCCATGTTCACATTGTTGAACTGTGGCTGGGCTGGCCTATACTGCTGATTCTATTGGCCCCAATTTTGACCACCCTATCTCTAGCCTCCATAATTAGACATATAGTTCATGTCTTCAGAGTAGTGATGATGATCAAGTTCTGCATTCCACTGGTTACCAATTGGCTGATTGATGCAAGATGTGCACAAACCCCCATTGGTAGTATCTACGATGTGTACCTTCTACTTCTGCCCTGACTCTTCCACCTTTTTGGTGAGTATACTCATCTGTGTCAATAAGGTGGCCATATTTTCAGCCATAGAGTTGGATAGATCGAAATGCACTAAGTGCACCACTGGAGTGATAGGTGCATTCCTAGATGTCCATCCTGAATTCTGTGCCATCTTGTGAAGCAAACTCTGGCCATCTCTCCATGTTTTGCTCAAAAATGCCCCACCAGCTGAAGCATCAACAATGTTCTTCACGCTATCTAACAATCCCATGTAAAACCGCTTTCCCAACATTAGATTTGGAATACCATGGTGTGGACATATGACCAGCATCCCTTTAAAACACTCTCATATCTCATGCAGTGTCTCCATTGATCTCTGTTTAAAACTCAAAATTTTATAAATTTGTTAAGCAGTTTTGTTGGGTGGGTGGGACTTGTTATGGAATTGGTTGACTAACTCTTCCCATGTTGTTATAGAATTTATGGGGAGTGAGTTTAGCCAGGTCTGGGCAGCTCCTGTCACTGAGAATGGAAACAATAACAGCTTGATTGCTTTCGGAGTTACATTGGGCTGCCTTTGGGTTTTGCAGATAGACAGGAAATTCTTCAAGTGCTGCTGAGGATATTCGACTTGTGACCCCGAAAATAGTCCCTTGTTCTGCAACAAGTACAACATGTTATTCGTGATTTGGAATGATTCAGCCTGTATCTGTGGGACTACAATCTCTGTGGCCAGATTTTCAGCTTTGGGTTGTGCCCAATAATAGAGAGCAGCCTCTGGCACAAGAGGTGCCACTGGCGCTATTGGTACAGCTGGGTCTTCCTCGTGATCTGCCATTTCTGTTTCGAACTATTCAGTTGGTTATTGTTGTTTGTTTTTCCGGTTGGCCCGATTCAAGGTCTTGAAAACTTTCTCCGGATCTGATAATGCTTCAAATACTTCACCAATTCTCGATGAGTTTCTAGGTATGCACCTGTACAACCAAGTCAACAAATGTTAAAATTTCAATGTAAAAATTGGGTATAGAGAACACTGACTATACTAAGAATTTTTGTACTTCTTTCAATTGTAACTGATAACACCGTTAAATCCCCAGCAACGACGCCAAAACTTGATCTCGCCCAACTATGCCTTATAAGAAGGACATGCTGACGTTGTAAATATAATCTGAGTATTTAGCCTAGAGTCGAACCCAAAAGGAATTAACTTATCAATTACTTTCGTTAAACGTACTAAGCTCTACGGAATCAACTTCCCAAACATTGTCAATAACAATTGATGGTATCTCTACTAACTAAGAATGAATGTAATTAAACGGCTTAAAACTAACTATGATCTAGTTGTAAACAATTAGGAGAAGGTTCTAAGGCTATGATTTCCCCTATTGATGGAATCCCTCCCGGTTATGCTTCACATAGAATCACCAAATCATCTCTATCAATCATGAGCACTCCTCTTACCATAAATCTCTCCCGAGTAATTACAATAATTTACTAGATGCACTCTTTCGAGATACGCTAGCTGGCTTTGTTTATTACAGCTCACTTTAGGTTGCACCCAAGGCTTCGTTATCCCTAATCCCGCCTTTAAACCCGCAGTTATAGATCTCTCTTATACTTTGGGAGTGGTGTTGTTAAACAATTACCTAAATATGCACTCTCTCCCGAGTTATGCACACTAAATAGGCACAACTAATTGAGGATCCTGTCAATTAACTACAACAAACACGTAGTTGATCAAATAGAGATTAAACTGGCAAACTATATTAATATAATCAAGAAGTTCATCCTTCAATAGGTTCTATCAAAACCCTAGACTAAGGAATTAGCTACTCATGACATAACAAGATGAAACTACTAAATTAATCATAATGGGTAATTGCAAGAAAATAAAAGATATAGAAAAACTCTAATGTTTGGTTGATCTTCTTACACTTGTTCTTGCCTCCAAAAGTAATCTAATATAAGCTTAAAACAATCTTGGGTGAGTTTCTACAACTTATAAGGGTTTGACAAAAGTTTTCCCATATTTACACTTTGGTCCCCAAATTTTCCTGACGCGTGAATAGTGCACCGCGGTCGCAGCAGGACCGCGGTCGACCACGGTGGGAGCTGACCATTCAGCCTTGCATTTTAATCCGCCACGGTTGCACCGCAGTTCCACTGCGGTCGCAGTGGAATTTTCTTAGACCATTTTCTCGCTTCTTTGTGCTCGGGTACTTATCGAATGGGCGTTTTCTTCACATTATTACCTCCAAAACACTCCGTGGTGCTTCCTCACTTAGAATATTCCCTGCGAACAAAAGAACACTATTTAGAGCATTTTGTTGGCAATTTACCTATAAAACAACAACAAAGCATGGTAATATTGAGGTGTAAACATCATCTATATAGCCTAATATCATTCAGCCTCGCGTATTCTTTCTTTAGGAAAAGATCGCAAATGTGTGCCCACGATTGTTTGTCCGAAATTATTATAAAAATTGCACAGGGCACCCTATTTGGTCGCCCCCATTTAACCTGTACCCATTTTTTTAAAAACATTTAATTTGTACCTACTTTTTAAATAACTTCAGCCCCCCTTTCTCCTCCTCCTTCTCCTCTTTCATTTTCTTCTTCTTCTTCTTCTTCTTCTTCTTCTTCGATTTTCTATCTAGTCTACTAGTCTAATACCCTAGAGAAAAGATGATCTGCTGGTGCAATATATATTCTTTTTGCTAAAAGGTGCAATAGGTTGACTTTGCTTACAAAATCTCATGCTTAAATGATTTCCATGTGACATTGTGTGACTACTACAGTTTGTGAAGGCGAGATATTGCACCAGAAGCTTGTTTTCTATCTAGCTTTTACTCCTGGATGATGGACTTCAGGTTTGTATATTATGTCATCGTTCCATTGAAAAGAAAAGGAACTGACAACTGGGCCATAACAATTACAGTAAAAGAATTCAGGTAAAAATTATATGAAAAGAGTGTCATTTGGGATAGTAAACATACAATGAACTAAATAACTTCAGCTCTATAGCTGAAGTTTCCCAGTTACAAATACAAAAACTTCAGCTCTAGAGCTGAAGTTTCCCAGTTACAAAAGAAAAACTTCAGCTCTAGAGCTGAAGTTCCCCAGTTATAAAATAAAAACTTCAGCTCTAGAACTGAAGTTCGCCAGTTACAAAACAAAAACTTCAACTCTAGAGCTAAACTTCAGGCTCGGCTACTAAAATGCTGAAGTTTTGCGTGATTGCCTTTGCTACTTCAGCCCCGTATGCTGAAGTTATGCGAAAAAGCGGGTACGCATGCAATTTTGTTTTGCAAAGCGGGCACAAGTTAAAACGTGACACAAAAAGCAGGTATAGATGCAAATCCCCCGAAATTATTCACTATTTCCTGGTTAGTTTGCAATCATTACAAGAACCTTTATACTTTTCTTTTATAACCACTCTCAGCATTGTGACTGTGCCTTATCTAAATAATTAATAAAATTTTAAAAGTAATATAAATTTTAGAAGACCTCGATCATCCACCAATATATTAAAAAATCATCAATTAATTATTCCTCTCAAAGAAGCAAAACAAATCTAAGCATATTGCTACCAATAGATCCTATCATAAGTTTACAACAAATTACATGCCCAAAGGAGCAAACCAGATCTAACACTGACGTAGTCTTCAAAGAGAAACCTCTATCTTAGGAATATTTCCTAAAAAACTATGTGCATATTTTACTCCAAGAAAAATTATTTTCTTCTGTTCTATTTTGTTCTATTTTTCATGTTGAAATATATTGTTATTTACCTGGTTTTAATTTTTTTTTAAAATAGAATAACCAAAATACTGAATTATACATATGTAAATTTATAGGAGTTTCATTTTTTTCCTCTGTATTTCGTTATTTTAAAATTTAATTGCAATAACTTAGTTGGATTTAATTTAAAAAAAACGGAAAATAAACAAAGTATTGAATTGATTTTTTTTTTGGTTAAACTGAAAACTTTTATTTAACCAAGTGTAAATATGTATATCCACCCGCTCATTGGACTCTAGAGACGTGTCTTACAAAAATAACCTTTCTTTGTATCACTTAAGTTCCACATCTGGAACTTAAACTATATACTAACATGGATAACTATTTATCCTATCTAGAACAACTCTCCATTTACAATAACTATCTCTTTTAATATGCAAATGTAATGCAATTTCTCTAACTCTATCCCTATTATCTCTTCTTGTCTGTTGAAATATTCTAAGGCTCCTTTCCATCCATGTATGGTATACTGTTGCCACAAAAGCACTTCTTAGTATCTGCCACTGTGTGTTCCTGCTTTTTGTTTTTGTAGCCAGCCATTCAATCTCTTCACTCCATCTGCCTATTTGTCGATCAATGCCAAACAGACTTAGAAGCTTCTGCCATATGACCCTCGAGTATGAGCATTCAAAGAACAAGTGTGCATGAGTTTCCTCTTCATCATTTGTACAAAGAACACATTTTGTAGGCACTGTTATCCCCTATCTGATCAGTCTATCCACAGTTGCTAATCTCTGATGCATTTCCATCCACAAAATGAATTGATGCCTAGGTAGCATACCTTGTGTCAAGTATAATGTCTTCCAGGTAACTTTTGGGTGCTGTGGTATGAACGAATTAAATGCTTTGCTGATGGTATATTTCCTCTGTACAACATATAGCTTCAGTTCTTGCAGTCCAGCAGTTAGCTATTTTCTTGCCTCAAAGATCTTCCTTACCAACCAGCTAGCCTATTTAGGGGCCTCCATGTTCTCTAACTCCTTCTTCTTTATATAGTGATTGTGTATCCACATAACCCAGAGTCTGTCTTTCTTTTGTGTTATTGCCCATAACAATTTGCTTATTGCTGCTTTATTCCATATGGAGAAGTTGATAATATTTAGCCCTCTTGCTACTTTTGGCTTACAAATTGTATCCCATGCAATAGGAGCTTTCTTCCCTTTAGTGCATCTGTTTACCTCGAAAATGGTAATTACAATTAGATTTGATTTTGTGGTTCTAAAAATACGTAATTTATTTTTATGCTAGTTGTTAGGCAGTAGATGCTAAGTATGAGACTAGAAAATAAGGTAAGAGCATGAAAATAGAACGCTATGCAAATTGAGTAATCGAGGATCGGGGCCTCAAGCTGGCCTATACTGGGCCTCGAGGTTAAGCTAATGAGCTCGATTGGAGATGGACGATGAAGGAGTAACAATTCTAAGAGCTTTAATAAGGGCTCTTTATGATCAATGATGAGTAATAAATGAAGAACAATAAATGAAACACAATAAATGTAAGTAATAAATCTGAGGAAAGACAATAGATAGTGTTTTTGTTCTTATATTCAGTATCATGTGTGCAAAAAATAACAAGGGTCCCCTTTATATAGCAGGGGGAATTCCAACATAGTACATATGCATTTATTACAAAGATAAATGGCTGGTACATCTATTTAATGCTTCGGTATGGGCTTGTACTATTCTTATAGACTTGATCAACTCTAAACACTTGCCTTGGGAATCTCTCACTCATTCATCATAGCCGCCGATTTGCTCTACCCCGAGGTCGAGCATAGGGAACCCTCGGGGTCGGGTCTCGAACTATGCCTCGGGCCTCCTGAAGATGGGCTATGGGATGTCATAATGACCATAAAATCGGGCTCTCTAATTTTAGCTGTATACAGATAGTCCCCGCATTTCTTAGAGTAAAATGATAAGAAATGATTTTGACACCGATCTCCTCGAGCATCTCATGATGGCATCATGCTTATGATGTAAGCTTTCGTGATAACTAAAATATCCCCACGGTTCATCTTTCTAGAAGCATTCAATGTGCCAGCGGTTTATTTTCCCAAAAGCGATAATATCATTGCCGATTTGTTTCCCCAAAAACATTGATTGCGCATGTTGATACATTTCTTAAAGGCATTGATTGCACCGTCGATTACGGTACTGCCTTTATATAAATGGAAGGTTACTTGAACTAAAATTTCACCTAACCATTCTTTAACCGCCTTTAACCTTTTTCTTCTCTTCATCCTCTTCCAAACTCTAACTTCCATGGTTCAAGCCTGTGACCGTAAGGTCACACGACAACAGTTTTGCCAGTTATGCATGGCTTTTTTTCAAAGCTTTTCGCCACTGAGTGGGATCGTACTGGTTTGTTGTTGTTGTTGTTGTTGTTTGTCCGAAATAATGAGAGGGGGGCTTCGAATCATCCCCGTGTTAGTGGATATGTGGACCATAAACTGCTGCTCATCTCCCTTAACTTCAACCTGGTGTGGCGCTACACTCCTTTTGCTTTCCATGGAGTAAGGTGGTGCCATATACTAACTTTTGCATCCCACACCGGTGCAATGTCTCAAGAAGTGGCTTCACAATAGTAGTGCTGGCGAGACCCATACTCGCCAAATTTTTCACCAAGCCACAACTTTCCCTGCCTGTTAAAAGCTTTTGCTCTTTGATAGGATACAACCTCTTCCTCATCTTTTTTTGCTTCGGAGGATATTCTCGAAGACGTCGTTTGGAAGATCAAAATAGGGTCTCCAAGGAAACGGTTCTCGCAGATGTCACTCCCGAGGTTGTACCTCCGAAAGTAGATTAGGCTTTTAGACTGTTGTTTTCTGCTTCTTTGTTTCTATAATCATCTTCTATCAATATAAAAGCTTCTTTGATTTGTCTTTGGCTTGTGCTTAATTTTTATTTTGCATTTGATTAGCCCAAACACTGGAATCGGATATCGTAATTCCTCTGGTTCTCAATTAGTTAATATGATATTTCTTGAGATTCTTCGTCACCCCTCGGACTAAGTTTGGATTGATCTGGTACATGCTCATGCCACTGAGACTTCCGAGTTCGAGTCGAGTGAGAGCAGGGTCCCGATTTTCTTTGAAATGGGGGTTATCCCTTTTAGTCCTTGTCGCTAATCCTCGATCGGGAGTTTTCTCGATCATCTGAAAATAAAGATAGCCCTTAGACTTTCACAAACAGTCCCCGAGTGAGAGTTTGCTTGAACTCGGGCGGCCTCGAAAACTTGACTTGAACTTAACATGAAGATAGACCTAAGGTGTTATAGATGGCCCCTGAGCTAAAGTAATCGAGAGAGAATTTAAATTGATCTGAAGGCAAAGATAGCCCTGAGGCTTTATTAATAATTCTCGAGCGAGAACTGGCTCGGGCTCAGGTAGCCTAAGGGCCAAAGAATGGGGTGAATGACCCGTAGTTCTAACAGTAGAGATCCTCGAGATAGGGTACTATACCGAGGCTAGGTTTATATGGATAGCTCCTTGGAGCTCATAATTATAGTAATAGACAGCCCTCGAGACCGGGCACCATCTCGAGGCTAGATTGGTATATATGGCTCCTTAGAGCCCATCGTTGTGGCAGTAGAGATCCTCGAGATCGGGCACCATCTCGAGGCTAGATTGACATGGGAATATTTGATCTCTTGAATGTTGTACGGTAATGTCACTCGTATGACACGACCATGAAGCGACCAGGATGGTCCCACCGGTATACTTCCCTAAAAGTGATAATGGCCTAGTTAGAACTAATTGGCCTTCAGAGTAGGCAGACAGTCGCCGCTTGCTCTATATATGAGTTTGCTCTCCCCTTATTTGAGGGTTCCGCTACTTTGAGCAGCTATCCTTTTCAGAAAGCTCTCCTTCCTTGCGTTAGCTTTTTCATCATTTTAATTCAAAGTTTTTTCTTGAGTCGTCATTTCCCTTCTCTTGTTTTACCATAGCTATGTCTGTTACGCCTAAATCCGTTCACCAAGAAGAGGAGGGTTCCGCCTCTACTTCCAGCTCAGTCAGTGGTACACCGGTTACGTCTGGCGAGCCAACCTCGAGATGCTTTATCTCGAGGAGGGACCTTTCGTTAGAGAGACCTCCCAATGTTGAGGGCCATTGGGATCATGCATCGAGGTTCACTTCATCAATAGGAGAGGGACACCTTGATGCAGTTAGAAGAGCCTGCTGATAGGGAGAAAAGGTGGTGCTGCAGGTACATTCCCTGGAAGAGAACATCACAGCTCATATAGAGGGTTTTTGAACATATACACGTACCCCTTCACATTTGGCCCTCTCGATAAAGTCGTGCTTGACTTCTATCGAAGATATCGGGCTACCCTGGCACAGGTTCACTCGTCGTTCTGGAGGATAGTTTTGATGATGAGGTTCTTTGTGGAGGAAGCCGGGCTTGAGTTCATCCTTAGCCATCTTATCAGATTATATTGGCCCTTTCATTGCCAAGGCCTGATAGCTTTACGATGCAGATCCACCAGGCCCTTTGTTGCCGACGATGAAAAAAATGGGGACCGAGGGTGGATGAATCGATTTGTCCGAGTGCGCACTGTCGATATCATCCCTGTGGAGTTCCTTCCATTTTCTGAGTAATGAAATTTCACACGTAAGTGGTACACTTGCGTTTTTATCATTTTGTTCATGGTGGAGGCCGACTCTGTAAAGATGTTTTCCTTTTCCTTTGTACAACGATCCCCTAGATGCCATACGAGGTCCCCAACCTGGGGGATTGGGCTTGGAACCTAGCAGCTCGCTCGACCTACGATGAGCGCAAGTGGATAGACCTATCGAAGGGTAGATGGGAGGCAAAACACCACGGTATATGTCGCTTAGTTTATTTTCTTTGAAAGGTACTTTCTTTTATGTGTGTTAATTCTGTCACCGCAGGTATTGGAGAATTTATTGAGGTGAGACCGTGCTCCCTTGGAGAGGAGGAAGGGTCGTCAGCTTCGGGGCCGAGTAATAACAATAAACGGAAGGAATACTCAAAGGGAGAAGGTGGTCACAACGAGGTGAGCCCTGCCCGGAGGCTCAAAGAAGATATATCAGTCGGGGCTGCAGCACCCGAGGCTCCTAGCCTTGGGAAAATGGTTCTTTCTTTGCTGCCTACTTCTTATCCCATCGAAGGTACATCGAGGGATAAATATTTTCTGCTGCCATATTCTTCTCCCGTCGAAGGTACTTCGAGGGAAGTTCGAGGCCAGAGGCTGCCTAAATCAAGCGGGGTATCGAGTGATCATATCCCCATCGAGATAGATTCGACTGGGGTCAATGAGACCAGGCCAGTAGATGTAAACTCAACTTTTATGGAGGCTCAGCAGCTCTATTTTGCGGTGAGTTTGAATTTGTTGGTTTTCCAGTTTTGCATTTTTATTTTCTTACTGAGCTTCTTTTTTCATAAGCCTTTGATAAACTTAAGTCTAAGCTGCTCCGTAGTGAAGCCAGGTTGCGAAAAGCTTTGGACGGGGAGAAATCCCTCAGGCTTCTTTGTGATAAAAGGGCAAAGGAGTTAGTCTATCTTCGATACAAGGCGAGTCAAAGCCGAAACTACGAAGGCTACCTCAAGAGACATGTAACCTTTGTTTTGAGGGGATGCATGTTTCTTCTTCTACCCTCAGAGGTTAATAATTTGATACTTCAGTTGCAAAGAAAGACGGAGGACTTGGAACATCTTTGGGGCGAAGTCGGTCAGGCCAGGCATAAGTGTGATGAGCTAAAGGCTCAGATAGATGTCCTAGTTGTGGCCAAGAAGAATGTTTTGGCGAAGGCTTCTCCCCTCGAAGTGCGACTCCAGAATGCTCGTGAAAATAGCTTGGTCCAGACAAGCAGGATTGCAAGTCTCGAGTCTAACCTTTTGAAGATGAAGGCCGAGGTCGTGGATGCATGGGCTGATGTTGAAGCAATTCGAGCTAAGGCTGACGAGAAAGTGGCCATTTATTTAAAAGATGCTACCGATGCTTGGGCTGAGTTGAGAGGGGCTTCCAATTGGGAGATCCAAAGAAATGAGTATGCTCGGTGCAAGTCTCGGAGGGAAACCCTCGAGGAAATCCATTTTAGGGGCTTCGATCTGTCGAAAGAGATTGAGCAGGCCAAGGCGGATGAATACAATGCTAAGTTCCTCATATCTGATGACGAAGATAATAAGGGAGAGGCTGTCAGGGCCGCAGTCCCAAGGAGAAAGTAGAATAGGCCATTCTTTTTTGATTCTGTGTATAGGGCTCTTAGAGAGCATTGCAAATGTAGCCTTGCATTATTTCATATATATATATATAAAGAAACCTTTCGGTTTTCTCCTTCCATGAATTTTCATTTGATTGTATACGTCTTTATTTGCCTTGATCTCTGATGTTTGTCAATGATTAGCTAGATGAATTGACCTTCGAGGTAAAGAAAACCATTAGGTTTACAAATCAACCCTGAGGTTTGTTAGGCTGACCCGTAGGCTTTTATGCAGTTGCCATTAGGCATTTTTTAGTCAACCATTTCGGGCTCGATTCTCGAGTCGGGTTTCGACTTCGAGCTCATCGACCCTTAGGTTTTTGAATTTTAAGTTGGCTCTTAGGATCTTACGTGTTGGATCGGTACGTCTTTTAATATGGGCAGGTGATAGTGGCTCTTATGCATTGGGTCGGTACGACCTTTTGATTTAAGCTGGCAACAGTGGCTCTTATGCATTGGGTTAGTACAAACCTTAATTTAAGCTGGCGATAGTGGCTCTTACGTCTTGGGTCGGTACGAACTTTAATTTAAGCTGGCGACAATGGCTTTTACGCGTTGGCTCGGTATGACCTTTTGATTTAAGCCGAAGGTAGTGGCTCTTATGCATTGGGTCGGTACGACCTTTTGATTTAAGCTGGCGACAGTGGCTCTTACGTATTGGGTCGATACAACCCTTAATTTAAGCTGGCGACAGTGGCTCTTACGCCTTAGGTCGGTATAACCTTTAATTTAAGCTGGCGATAGTGGCTCTTACGCGTTGGGTCGGTACAATTTTTTGATTTAAGCTGGTGGCAGTGGCTCTTACACATAAGGCCGTTACGACCTTTAGTATAGGCTTTATTTTTCCCTCACTGAAGTTTTTGTATTTGTCCGACTCTTCGATGGTTCGGTAAGAACCTTGATTGTGAGCCGTTATGTGACGATAGATGAGCACCTGGGGAGGTTTTGCTCAATGGCTAAATTTCTTCGAAGCCTTTTTGTTGTTTGGAGCTGATATGATCGAAGCTCTTTTGCTTATGCCGAGGGTAGCCTGGTTAACCGGTTCTTTTTGAAGTATTTAGAAGTAATTGAAGGCCTGTAATAATATGGCGACGGTCGGGCATCCCCGAGTCGCGTTAGTTTGGTCAGAGCCTTGTGACCAGAGTCATTGTGTTTGGTCATAGCCTTTTTAGTCCCCGAGTGAAGTAGCCTCGGCGTCTATATCGAAGGTATGCCTTTTAGGGGCCTTACAAGTTCGAATATATAGCCTTGACTTTAAAATCGGGATTATGCCTTTTGTAAGGTCTTATAAATTTGAGCATGCCTTGCTTGAAGTCTTACAAATAAGTTACTTGGTACAAGTATAATTCATGCTTGGCTTGAGGTCTTACAGATTTGGGCATGCCCGGAGGTCTTACGGCGTTAAAGATGCCTCATGGAGGACTTACATTGCTGATAATGCCTCATGGAGGTCTTATATTGTTGATAATTCCTTATGGAGGGTTTTTCATCTCGAGGTTGCTCGTTTGGGTCTTATGGCCTCGAGTTTTTGATAACTGGGGCAAAAGTCCCCGAGACATCAAGAGTTTTTGGCTCTGAAGCCGTTCTTTATAAGCTTGACGTCGCCTTATTTGATGATTTTACGAGCTTGAAGTTTCTGGCCCAGAGGTCTTATGGCTTCGAACTTTGATGTCAGTCCCCGAGAGTTCAAGGAAGTTCTGGCCCTGGGGCCGTTGCTTGTAAAAATAGCAATCTTCGCTCAGAGCGCAAAGCGTTCTGATGGTAAAAGTCAAAACGTATTCCTTGATTACTTGGCACAAGTATTACATAGTTTTCGCCATTGAGGGTCCGATTGTTCTATGCGGACACAGTTCTTTCGACCGTTTGGCCCGATACATCATTTTTCTATTGAGACCCTCTTCGCCTTGTCTTGATTCTCTGAGGAGATGACCTCCCGGGGAGATGCCCCCAGTATACGAGGTTGATTAAAGAGAAGCCTCGAATAGTTGTTGAGTTCTCCTTAGGTAGCATATAGATGTTGCCTCGTTAAAAACCTTGCCAATAAAACCCTTCTTGGGATAAAATCTGATCGAAGGAAAAGAGTGGAACGCATGCTTTAAAACCTAAGGTCTTCAAGTCGGAAGGTGCTTCGATTCTTCTCAACCGGACGCCTGCGCAAAGGTTAGTATAAAATGTAAATGAAAAGGGAGACGGTTATACCTTAGCTGTAATGGCGCTCGAGCCTCGATATGTTTCAACCATTCTCTTCGGGGACATGGTACGATCCTTAGCTTATTTACTTGGGTGCGGCCAAGCGTGTAGCTTGTAATTGCTACATCGTTGTTTTCTTATCATTTGGCTCATTCAATGCTGAAGGTGTCGATGTCGATGCCACGTGAACATCTCTCTTGCTGCATGATGTTCCCCGTATACCATTTTTATTCCATCCTTTGTTGGAAATTTCATCATTTGATGAAGGGTTGATGATACTGCTCTCATACAGTGTATCCATGGCCTTCCGAGCAAGGCATTGTATCTCATGTCTCCTTCGATGACATAAAACTTGGCATTTTGGGTTATTCTGGCCACGTTGACCGGGAGGGTGATTTACCCTTTAGTTGTCTCACTCGCCATGTTCAATCCATTGAGGACTCGAGAGGCGGGCACGATTTAGTCGAGCAGTCTGAGCTGCTCCACCACCCTCGACCTGATAATGTTGGCCGAGCTACCTGGATCCACAAGTACACGTTTAATTTAAAATGTATTCACAAAAAAATAAATTACCAATGCGTCGTTATGAGGCTGAGATAGGGTCTTGATGTACTGGTCGCTGAATGTGAGAGCGTCCTCGGGTATGTAACCTCGAGTTCGCTTTTCCCTGGTGATAGATATTTTTATTCTTTTGATAGTGGATTCCTGTGGGATGTCGACTCCCCCAACAATTATGTGGATGACATGTTGTGGCTCTTCTGTTTCATTTTTCCTGTTCGTCTCTCTTTCCCGAAATTGATTTTTTGCTCGGTCGCTGAGGAACTCTCGGAGGTTCCCTTTGCTAAGTAGTCGGGCTACTTCTTCTCGGAGCTATCTGCAATCTTCGGTCCTATGACCGTGTCTGCCATGGAATTCGCACACCAGGTTAGGGTTCCTCTGTGACGGATCTGATTATACAGGCCTTGGCCACCTGGTGTCTCTGATTTTGCCGATGACAAATACAATATCTGAAATGCCGACGTTGAAATTGTACTCAGATAACCGGGGTTCCTCCATCGGCCCTGTGTATCTATCGAACCCGGCTCTAATTACGAGTCCCCGAGGGTTCTGACCTCGGTCTGCCCTTTGGTCATTTCGGGGTATGTTATGCCTTGGGGCATTTCTTCGATCTTCGGTGTATGGTTGGTATCTTTCCTTGTTTGGTTTTGGCTCCTTTGCCAGGAGCCTGCTAGGATATACTAAGCCCGAGGGGGTTCCCAGTTGGTCCCTCAACCCTAATTTTTGATAGATATCGGTTGTGGACATCCGACCAAGTCACAGCGGGACATTCAACCAAGTTCTACTTCAGCTGCTTCGAAGCCACCGAGCTTCATTGGTTCAAACCTTGGGTGAAGGCCTGCACTGCCCAGTCATCGGGGACTGGTGGTAATTCTATTTGCTCTATTTGAAAGTGAGATACAAACTCCCGCAACATCTCGTTTTCTCTTTGTTTGATTTTGAAGATGTCGGACTTCCTTGTAGCAACTTTTATGGCATCGGCATGTGCCTTTATAAAAGAATCCGCCAACATGGCGAATGAATCTATAAAAATTGGGGATGGTTGTGATACCACATCATGGCCCCCCTTTGAAAGCGTTTCCCTGAATTTCTTCAATAGGACGGATTCAATTTCATCGTCTTTCAGGTCATTTCCCTTTACGGCATAAGTGTAAACAGTGATGTGCTCGTTAGGGTCTGAGGTCCCATTGTACTTCGGGAGATCAGGCATTCTGAATTTCTTTGGGATGTGTTTCGGAGCCACACTCGACGGGAATGGTTTTTGTACGAATTTCTTTGAATCAACACCCTTCAGGATCGGGGGTGTGCTCGGGATTTGGTAGACCCTTGAATTGTAGGTCTCCACCTTTTTGTCATTAGCTTATATCATCTTTTCGCCCGATTCAATCCTATTTGTGAGGTCCTCGAGCATCTTCATAATAATGGGGTCGGCTGCTGACTCGTTGTTGCTTAATCTTTCCGGTATCTGCTCGGCTCAGGGAGCCATTTCTAGTGCTGCTGTTCTTGGAGGTTTTTGGTGGCTTTGCAGTTGAGCAATCGCCAACTGTTGTGCCTGTAACATCTCAAAAATAACGTGAAGGCTAACCTCTTGTTCCCCTCGCGTTGGGATTTCCTGAGCTTCTTGTTGGTTTTCTTGGCGTATACTCCTGCTAGTGTGGGAGCTTACATAGATATGTTAGGCATTGCGTGAGACCACATCCACGAGATTTGGTTTTGGTGCATCCTCTGGGTTTCGTGTGGCACACCAATACCTGGAACAGCTACACCATTCTCTCTATGGTCCTCAGGACCATTATTTTCATGTGCATTCACTGAGTTAGACATTTTGACCTAAAATCAAAGATTCTTGGACAAGAAAAAGTGTGAAGAATAACTTGAATTATCTAGTAAACCAGCACAAAAACAATCACTATTATTTTAGCACCACGGTGGGCGTCAAACTGTTTACCTCAAAAATGATAATTACAATTAGATTTGATTTTGTGGTTCTAAAAATACGTAATTTATTTTTATGCTAGTTGTTAGGTAGTAGATGCTAAGTATGAGACTAGAAAATAAGGTAAGAGCTTGAAAATAGAACGCTATGCAAACCGAGTAATCGAGGATCGGGGCCTCAAGCTAGCCTATACTGGCCTCGGGGTTAAGCTAATGAGCTCGACTACAGATGGCCTATGAAGGACTAACAGTTCTAAGAGCTTTAATGAGGGCTCTTTATAATCAATGACGAGTAATAAATAAAGAACAATAAATGAAACGCAATAAATGTAAGTAATAAATCTAAGGAAAGACAATAGAGAGTGTTTTTGTTCTTGTATTCAGCATCATGTATGCAAAAAATAACAAGGGTCCCCTTTATATATGAGAGAGAATCCCAACATAGTACAGATGCATTTATTACAAAGATAAGTGGCTGGTACAACTATTTAATACCATGGTACGGGCTTATACTATTCTTATGGACTTGGTCAGCTCTAAACACTTGCCTTGGGAATCTCCCACTCGTTAATCATAGCCACCGATTTGCTCTGCCCCAAGGTCGAGCATAGGAAACCCTCGGGGTCGGGTCTCAAACTATGCCTCAGGCCTCCTGAAGACGGGCTATGGGATGTCATAATGATCATAAAATTGGGCTCTCCGATTTTATCCGTATACAACTTCCATGCCACAAAAAGTTCCTACATATCCCAGTCACCATATCATGTACTTTTTTTGGAATCAGAAAAACTTGTGCCCAATATGTTTGCATTTCAAACAACACACTCTTGATTAGTTGAACTCTCCCTACATAAGATAAGAATCTAGCAGTCCAACATTTAACCCTTCCAGCAATTTTATCTACCAATGACATACATTGACTAACAGTGAGCTTCTTTGAGGACAGTGGGACACCTAAGTATTTGAATGGAGATTCTCCAGTGGTGAACTGCAACTTCCCCAGGATTTCTTGCTTATATTGATTAGAGATGCCTGCCACATATAAAGCACTTTTCTCCATTTTAGCCTGCAAACCTGATACAATCAAGAATTTTTCAAACGGTTTCATCGTAAGTTCAATAGACACCTTATAAGCTCTACAACACATCAATAGGTCATCAGCAAAGCAGATATGTACCACTGCCAATTTAGCACACTTAGGGTGGTAATTAAAATTTAGATTTGATTTCAATTACTTCAAACATCTATTCAAGTACTCCATCACCAAAACAAAGAGATAAGGTGACATTGGGTCACCTTGTCTTACTCATTTTATCGCCTGAAACTTAGGTGTTAAACCTCCATTAATTAGTAGGGAATAAGAGACTATGCTTACACACTCCATGGTGAGTTTGACCATTTTATATGGGATACCAAGTTCCATCATAAGGTCCTTCAAGAAGTTCCAGTCAACTGAGTCATATGCCTTTCTGATGTCCACTTTAATTGTGCATCTTGGTGAAACTGCTTTCTGAGTGTACTCTTTGATCATTTCATGTGCTAGTATTACATTATCCAAGATGTTTCTTCCTTCTATAAATGCTGACTATGAAGGCCCCACCAGGTAATCCACAACTATCTTCAACCTAGCTGTAAGAAGCTTGGCAATAATTTTGTACATTGTAGAGCAACATGTAATAGGTCTGAATTCTTTGACATAGTTTGGATTTGCCATCTTAGGTATGAGTGTGACAGTGGTACAGTTGATCTCTCTTAGTAGCTTCCTTGTTTCAAAGAACTGCATTACTACCTGTATGACATCTTCATCAATTACTTGCCAGTATTCTTTGAAAATTTCAGCTGGATATCCATATATTTCTGGAGCTTTATCATTTGGTAATTCTTTCACCACCCTTGTAATCTCCTCTTTTGTTACAGGTACTAGTATTTGCTTCTGCTGTGCCAATGATAAGCAGGGGTCATCCCTGACTATGTTAATATCAATTCCAGGCATCACTGGGGCAGCCTCTCCTAATAACTTCTTAAAGAACTGTGTAAATTCCTGCTGAATCTATATGAGATCAGTCAATCTATCATTTTATTCTGTACAAATAGAGGTAACTCTATTTCTTGCATGTCTAGCCTTAAATTGAGAATGGAAGTATTTAGTATTAGAATCCCCATGCTTAATCCAGATAGCCCTTGACTTCTGTCTTAAGACCCTTTCATATACATCATTCCATTTCTCCATTAGTAACAGAATCTTCTTCTCTTGTTCTATTAGTTGTGGATTCAAATGATCATTATTCAACTTTTGTTGTATAAACTTTAGGTCCTCCTTCATTTGTTTAAGTTTCACCTCCACTGATGAAAATTTTCTCTGTATTCCCCTAGTATGCACCTCCAGTAGTTTCAGTTTCCTACAAATGGAGTACATATTAATTCTTAAGACGACTGGTCGGGTCGTCACACCACTGCTGCCTTATACTCCTCCTCTTGCAATAGGACATTCAGTAATCTATAGGGCTTCTTTACAAGCATTTTGTGAACTTCAGTGTTTAATAGGATAGGTGTGTGGTCAGAGCATTCAGGCACTAGGTATTGTGAGCATGTGATTTTACCAAAACCATTCTGCATTCCCAAACGCTCAGTCTATATAACTGTATATACTATCTTCAGCCCCTCTCTTAATACTCCATGAGAATTGCATCCCTTTCTTGTTTATCATACCTACTCCAATGGCAGTTATGCATTGCTTGAAATCAACCACTTCATTTTGGTGAACTAGTACCCCATTTATTCTGTCCTCTACTGACAAGACACTATTAAAATCTCCTATGATCAGCCAAGGACCTTTATTTAATGCATTGATAATCCTCAATTGATCCCAAAGAGGTTTTCTATCAGCTATAGTATGTCATCCATACACAATAGTTAAATAACTCTGAAATTCAGAGTTTCTATCCTGTATATGGCAGTGGATAAATTGTGATGATAGCTGCAACACAACTAGATTTACTACTGATCCTTTCCAGCCAAATTCTACCATTAGGAGCCTCAGAATAGTTATCAAGAAATTTCCAATCTCTACCTATCTTCTTCTGTATACTCCTTGCTCTCCCTTGTTTAACTCTAGTCTCCAAACATCCAACCAAATCGATTTTATTAGTTATTAGGAAATCTTTAAACTCCCTCTGTGTAAAGGACTTGTTTAGTCCTCTAATATTCCATGTGCCGAAAATCATATTAGTGGAATGGTTGTTGGAGTAGGCCCTTTCGTAAGTCCATGTACCTGGTTGTGTTCATTGCCTCCATCTCTATCAGGAGGCTCACTTTCCTGAATCCTTAATGTTGCATATTTGTTTCTTCTTGTCAGCTCCTCATAGTCTATTATTGGTTGATCTTTTGTACCTAATTTACCATGATAAACCATAGCCTGTTTGCCTCTACCTCCAATCTATATTTGAATCTCCTGTGTCTCCTCTTATGAATTCTTCTTCTCATTTGTTTCCTTATCAACAATAATTGATTCATTTTCTTCATTTATAGCAGCCTTAGTCTTCCTCACCCATTTCTGCTTTCTACCCTTATTCATCTGCATTTGGCCCTCTTTTGGTGATTTTCCAGTTTACATTTCCCATTAGAATGACCAAATTGGTAGCACTCTTGACATAGTTTTGTCTTCCATTCATATTCCACAATTTGCACCCTTATCTTACCATCAGGATGCTCTATATTCAGTTCATCTGGTAATGACTGTGTTATATCCATTTCTATCAACACACGAGCATAGGAAATTCTTTTACACTGTGTCATTAGTCTGTCAGTGCAAATAGGTTTTCCCAAACAACTCGCAATTCTTCCCAGATTTTCCTCTGCCCAGCATTGTATAGGTAGACCTGGGAATGTGACCCACAGTGGCATCACACGCTTAGGCTCTTTATCAAACTCGAAATCTAGCTCCCAATTCTTCAACACCATTGGTCTATTGTTGAAAGTATATGGTCCTTTTGCCATAATCTGCATTTTGTCCTCAATTGACTCAAATTTAAAAATGAAATAACCATCATCATGTAATAATACCGTAGTAGTAACTGAATTCCATACCCCATAAGCAAACTTCAACATCTCCTTAAAGGCTGGATTTCCTCCCATGACGTATCCAATGAGTGATGATTCCCATTTTTGGCATTGCAACTCTATTTCTTTATGGTTCAGCTTCACAACTTTAACTTCATCCCTCACCTTTGGCGGATAGAAATTGAGTTGTATCCCTTGCTACACTGTTCAATTGCCTTTGATCACATCTGCCATAGTTCTCTTCTCTTCTCTTCTCCAGATCTAGTTGAATAGGTCAATTTCCCTGCTGCCATAGCCATAGTGTTCTCCGATAATTTTGTAATTTCAGTTTCCTTAGGCGGTGGGGCTTGTATGATTGTCGGTGCACTCCCCATCCCTGGAATCCATTGTAGCAATTGTACCGGAACTAGCTCTTGTATAATTCCTGATTCAGGTGTAACCATTCGATTAGAAGTTTCCTCACTACTGTCCTTCGTCTGCATTTGCTGGGAATTAGGTTTCCGATTAGTTTTCCGGCGAGTCATTGTTGTTGGCGCACATTAGCTATCCTTGCTAAACATGCAACTTTTTTTTTTTGAATTATTAATTGTGATGATAAGTTAAAGTTTGACTTGGACTCCATAATGACTAGATATCAAAAACAAATATAGATGGACGACTCCACCGGTAAAGAAATTCGAGATCGAATAGAATAGGTTACATACTTGTGCAATTGCTAACTTCCCGAGAAAGTATTAATTGTTACTAATTGTAATCACAATTTAATATTTTTTTCTAGATGAAATAAAATAAAACTGTTACACTGCTTATTAATTGTCATAATTGTAATGACAATTTAATGTTTAGTTCTAAATTGGACTAGAAAAAAACAAATCTATACGGATTTAGTCAAGTCTCCAAATTTGAAATAAAATAAAGAAAATAAAAAAATAGTTAAATTTATTTGCAATTACAATTTTATCTAACATAAATAACACTTGTTGAGACTTGAGGGCAAAAAAGACAAATGATGTTTTGCTAAGGGCCTTCGTGCTTTTAATATAGTACTAGGGGTACGCGCTTTGCGCTTGTACTG
The DNA here is from genome assembly GCF_000715075.1 of Nicotiana tabacum. Taxonomy (NCBI): domain Eukaryota; kingdom Viridiplantae; phylum Streptophyta; class Magnoliopsida; order Solanales; family Solanaceae; genus Nicotiana; species Nicotiana tabacum. The sequence continues at coordinate 178,126,856 of NC_134101.1, forward strand.
TATACCAATAGATATATAATTTTTAAAAATTACGTAAATATTATTAACTAATATTTTAAAGTTATTTAATAAAAATTAAAAAAATAATTTATTTATTTTATCATTTATTATTTGTGATTTTATAATGTTATAGAAAAAATAGATATTTTTGAAATCCTTTCTTACTCGAGCAACAATTTTTTTCTTCGTCGATATTTCACATAATATTTAGTAATTAAAAAATAGTTAATTAAGTACATTCGTCTCTCTTTTAGTAGTAAGAATATATAGAATCCTCCTCTTAGAAGTATAAGTTTAAACATATTTCATATAGAAATTAGCGTATGCAAATATAAGCAAAAGAAAATGTAATTTTATTTCTCCCAAATAATATTTATGTTAAAGCCCTAGACTTTCCACATAATCCAAATAAGAAAGATTTAATAACCAAAATTTTAGTTGATTTTAATATACTAAATATTAGGAAAATAACTAAATTACCATTTTGTCTGATGTAAAATTATTTTTAAAGCGTAAAAAAAGCTAACGACTAAATATTTTTTTGTATACCAAATATTTTTTTTTATATTAGACCTCAAAACATTTCGACTAACCTTTTTATGGTAAAATCATAAAGATCAGATAGTATGATATCCACAAAGAAAAAAAAAAAATTCGAAAAGAAAAACTAAAAAGGAAAAGGGAAGGGCACGAGACGCCTCTATGCCAACTTTCCAGCCCATTATCCCTTCTCTAGCTAGCCGCCTCCTCTCGTTTTCAGTTTTGGAGGCAAAAGATGTCAAGTCTCAGTAGTGGAGGCTAAGACTGAGGAAGCCACCATATATGTCCGGTTCACGCACATAGTTCCTTACTTGTCTCTCTCTTTTTCAAATCCTTTGTCTTGTTGTACTCTTCTCTTTCTCCTTTTCTTCCTTTTTCTTGTCTCTTCTCCTCTTAATCTTTGCTATTAATTAATATGAAAAAATATATCGGGATTAAGTACCTACAGCGCGGGATTTCTAGCACCAAACGACCGAAGGCATTGTCACGACCCAATTTAGGATCATGACCGGTGCTTAGGAGCAAGTGCTTCCAAGTAAGGCTCATCGATAATTTACAGAAAATCGGACAGAATTTTCCCTATTTTAGGACTATCCAAAAAGCTTTCCTGTCTCATAAACAATTAACAACCAACCAATATTCACCTAAATCAACAACAATCTTTATGAACTAACGAACGAGTTTTCACCAACACTACCAACCTTATAAATAAGATAATACTAAGCCCATCTAAAAAAATACAGAAAGAAAGTGCAATACTAGTAACTAGTCCAATTTAACAAATGAATACTCGTGACACTAATAAAAACAACTATAGAGCGACTCTAAGAGTTCAAAAGAAAAGACAATAACAATAAATAAACTCTTCGCCCACGCGAACCAGTGCGGGGCTCACCAGGAACTATCAACTCGTGTACTCTAATTAACGAAATCCTCGCTCGCGTCAACTGCTTTCTCTGTATAAAAAAAAATAGCGGGGAATGAGTCGCTAGCTCAGTGAGAAATAACACTTAACCACAAATGTTTTTGATTGGGGACAAGTCAGAAATACATGCTTGTATAATAAAATTCAGAAATTATCACAAAAATAAAATGCCCTTTCAAAACGGTAAGAATAATCAGTCTCATCATGTGTTTCCTGTAACAGAATTCAATTTAACAATTTGGTAATAAACTCAGTAAGCACTATATCATATCAATTCTTTATGTCTCGGAGGTTTCCAAGAAAGGATCATGTAATCTGTATCACTGTGTGGACCCTTTTGTAAAAGGAGTCAAATATAACGGTAGGTTCCTACTCGAGAGAAAACTGTAAATGTATGCTAGTTCTACCTTCCCACTAGAGAGGGCTATAACCGTAATCGGTAATCTGTAACTATAAGGTGCACCAGGTCTAACGAACCCGCCATTGGCTACGGGATCCTTCAAAGTCTCCTCCCATTAATACTCTTTCTTGTAAATAGTAAATACTCGTATAAAAGCATTTTCAAAATAATAAAGGGCATTCCTTATCAAATCTTGTAATTTTATTTCGGTAACAGTCATCATGTCTCAAGTAACAGTAAAACATGTCTAGTAATAGTGAGAATAATTCAAATAACTGTAACATCTCAAGTAACGGTAAAACATATCTAGTAACGGTGAAAATATTTAGATTATTCGGTAAACATCTCAAGTAAACTGTTCGATATCATATCAAGTAAAGGACTTGTCCCACATGCAATTTTAAAGCATCGGTAATACGTTTATTTTCAACATCATATATAAACCATGCAAGTTATCAAAACACAAATTGTGATAAAATTACTACTCACAGTACTCACTTCGAAATACCAAGCGTGCCAACTCGTGCAGTCCATACGACTTCCTCGATCAATCTATATTATCACAAACACGAGTCTAAGTGTCAACTTCGCGAAGTACCAAATTCCTCGTGGTTCCATTCGTAATAAGCTTAGTTAGGCTACCTGTGAAATTATCAAATACTTCTTTGTAATTCTTTCTTCCTAGTTCATGAAACGTTCATCAATTAATCATTTTTATGATAATAAAATAATTCATGTTTAATGATATTCATTATAATTAAATACCAACATTAATCCTAGTATCACAATTTGACTCAAGTCAATGATTATCTATATAATATTACTAGTTATAAGTAAAATTAAGAATACAATGTTACCTCTTTCTTTTATTCACTGTGTGAATTTTGTTTCTGCGTATACCTACACTGAATCAAGATGAAATTCCTCTTCTTGTTCCCTTGTAAAACTTTATGCCAGAAGACTTCATTCCCTCTTTAATTTCCTTGTAATGCTTTCTGCATATGATGGTAAATATTTCTTTTGCAGAGGCTTCGTGGCTCCTTCTAGGTTTTCGTTGTTTCAGATTCTTTATATTTGGAGTAAAGTTCTCCACTACCCTAGTTCATGTTTTTATCCGTACTGATGATCATTATTAGTTTTATGAAATGACCAATATGTCCTCATTTAAATGACCAATATGTCCTCATGTTTCTTGTCTTCTCCTCTTAATCTTTGCTACTCCCTCCGTTCTAATTTATGTGAACCTGTTTGACTGGGTACGGAGTTTAAGTAAAAAATGAAGACTTTTGGAATTTGTGGTCCTGAACAAGTCCAAATGGAGCCCAGAGTATTTGTGTGGTTATAAAAGCTTCTCATTAAGGGTAAAGTTGTAACTTAGCTAAATTGTTACCAAATTTAAAAAGGGTTCATTCTTTTTGGAACAGACCAAAAAGGAAATAGGTTCACATAAACTGGAACAGAGGGAGTATTAATTAATATGGAAAAAGAAATCGTGATTAAGTACCTACAGCGCGGGATTTCTAGCACCAAACGACCGAAGGCATATTGTTTAATTGAGAAGTATATGTGCTTCTATATAATAGAACTTAAGATTAAAACTTTTTCTTATTTTCTACAGCTTTTTTCATATAAGTTGGTCATAAATTGGTGACTTTGGCATAGGTTATCTATAATATAGGAGTCGTAGTTATTATTTTTACTAGTCTTTATAGTCATGTGTTGTACACATATCAAGTAATGTTGGATTTGAAATAAAATACCATATGTAGTGTTGGATTGGGGTTTTAAATTCTTTTGAATCGTAATACGTTGTTAGTATCGGATGCCAAACTCAAAATATTTTAAGGAAAACAAAATTAGTTTGACTTGTGTTTTTCCTTGGAATTGAAAACAAAAACTAATAGTAGTTTTTCTAAAATTCGGTAAACTAGATTATTAAGTTAATAAAATTAAGATAGTTGGAATATAGACAATGAAAATTAAACATTCTTTTTCCCAAGATATACTAATTTTGAATGATTGAATGCCCCCAAAAAAAAAAAAAAAACCGAAGATGCACTTTTTAGGCAAAACCGCTCGTGGGAATACCTCTCTCACTTTCTCTTCTTCCTCAAAATGATTTTGATGCCTTCATCCGCTACCATATATCTTTCTTTAAGTATCTGCTAAAACTCGCAAAATCACATGTACTATCAACCTAGCAATCTGTATAGGATAAAATTAGCAGATGATGGTGAATGTTCGTCAAGTGAACACATGGCAGTAAAGACCGTAGCGGATCCACTCTTTAAGGTGGGGGTGATATGACACCCCTATGTTGGTAAAATTATTATATATTTATGTAGAAATTTTTTTAAATTAGGTTAAATATTTGATCCCGCCACCCCCATTGCAGACTAAACAAATGTGCCATGGCTAGTAGACCTTTTTAAAAGCTTTAATTTCTTGTGTGCAAAATTCAAGTTCAAATTTATCTTGAACCTTATCTCACTTTCCCTTTTCGTTGTGCTTTTTATTTCCTTTGTCCCAGTTATTTTTCTTTTTGGCTGCCTCCTAATTTCCTATTTTTCGTTCATTATTTTTTATAGTTTTCCCTGTATTCTATTATTTTATCTGTGATCTTTAACAAGAACACTCAAAAAAGAACCTCCAAAATTTAAAATTTCATAAAATAAGCATCTCTCTTAATCTCAAATCATTTAAGTTTTTCCTTTCAAAATCAAAAACTTGGGTCTTGATAGGAATTTTGGATTGAGATCAAATTTAATTTTTATATTTTTAATTATAACATAAAAAATCATGTTATTCTATAATTGTTAAATACAACTTAAATCTCTTTACTATTAAATTATGACGACTATGTTGCAAGGATTGCCTAGAAAAATATGAGATTTATCATTTTAAATTTTGGGATCTTGTAGTTTAGCTTATTCTGCATTTATTGGAGATATATATTTTTTATTTTTCTTATTCTGATTGGTGAAATTCCCTTTTGAAGATGTTATTTTACTTGTGCAAATTTATTTTTAGCACACAAAAAGATGTAGTTCCCAAGTGAAAATATTAATTGTACTTGAATTGTTAATAGTAAAGGTGTGATTCTTTTTTTAAAATGCTAACTACATTTGCTTCTTGACGTTTGAGATGTAATTTCATATAACAACAAAATAGCTAGTGAAATCTCATAAGTAGAGTAGGAGATAGAGATGTAATTTTCATATTTTCAAATAAAAAAATGCCTATTAAATTACCCAAATAAACCAAAAAATGAGCCGAACAAGCTCTATATTAATTATTACAAAGTGTACATTAAAAAGAATTATGGTGGCACCTGCCACCTTCAAATCCTAGATCCGCCTCTGAGTAAAGACACGTAGGAAATGAGTCAACAAATAACTGATACCGTATCTATGCATGTGGCCGATGTCGTATGAGTCCCGATGTCATCAAGACCGAAAGAAGAATTTGAAAGCAAGATACCGGTTGAATAATGCAACATTAAAGGAGTAGCCATTATAGAGAATCTTAGTATTTACACTCAAAAGTTATGCGACTATCAAGATGGGTCTTTATTCACTTTAAAAAGGAGCTTGATTTTGGGATCTTATCTCCCCTAACTTATCTATAAATAGATAAAATTGTATTCATGACAGGACACGAAATACTAGTACGAAAAAAGGTTAATATTACTTTATGTAAACATCATTTTGTTAAGCTCTTTGTTCTTGATATTATTCGAAGAAGTTCAATTCAAGGCTCGTAATTTTTTCAATTATTCTTAATTTATTTACTTTTGATCTTTATTACATTATATATGTGGATCAATTTAATTCACGTATCTATAAACCATGTTACAAATTCAATTGTACCGTTTTACTGCTAAACAGTTTGGTGCCCACTGTGGGGCATATACATTATGGTCACTTTGATCCATTCATATTTTACTAATGTATTTTGACGCTTTTCTTTAGTAATGCAAAAACAGATATGGCACCTAATGATTTCAATAACTCACTCAATATTGGGACAAGTAATAAGCACGAGGATAATTCTGTGGTGAAGCTCAACATAATGATTCGATCAATGAAACTCACATTGATGGAAATGAGACGACTCCAGTCCGGGAAGAACACAATACTCGGTGTGCAAGGATTCTTACCCTTAATGATATGCATGATAAACCAGTTGTCGAGACGGTGAAAGTTTTGAGAGCATAGCAAAGGAAAATCATGAATCATCTCTCAAGATAGGACTAGATAATGACTGAACTCCAGCAAGCGCTATCGGTTACCTCAAATAATTCTAATGGAAGAGTTCGAGCCCCTCCCAGTGTACCTGCAAATTAGACAACACAAATAATTGGTAACATCTTTTCAAGGGACAGGTTCAGATCTAATGATAATCATGCAGGTGGTGCAGGCAGTGGATCGAGAATGATAACAACACAGATGATCCTCTTAAAACCGAGCTCATGAGGTCCATGGGGTAAATGAATGGCCGGATGGATCAATACGCTAAAGAGTTCCACGCTCGGATGGGTCAGATTCTTGGAGCACCTCCGACATTGAAGGTTCTAGATTCAAAGAAGTATACTCAATTACCGTTCACACTAAGTGCGGCCCCGGAGTTAATTCCACAGAGGTTCAAGATGTCGGATATTCTAAAATACGATGGAACTTCGGATCCACAGGAACAGATCATAACCTACATTATGGCTGTAAAGAAAAATATTTTGGCCCGCATAAGATCGAATATGTTTTGCTAAAAAAAATTGGCAGAACCCTAACAAAGGGAGCTCTAACTTGGTATTCACTCTTTCTAGAATATTAAATTGATTCTTTTGAAATGCTCGTATATTCTTTCATCAAAGCTCATACTGGATCAAGGAAAGTCCAAGCTAAGAATGATAGATATATTTAAAAGCTCTAGATGAGAATTGGAGTTGCTGTGAGAGTTTATGATCCGGAAGGAGAGGATGTTGTTTCTGGCAGGATCAAATGAATGGGTAGTAGAGGCTTTCACCAAAAGCCTCAATCCTTTAAGCTCCGATGCCTCGAGGAAGTTGAAAGAGAGCGAATTAGAATTTCAGGCAACCTCATGGGTTGATGTCCATAATCGTTATGAATTAAAGATTAGGATCAAAGATGATCAATTGAGTTCTTCGATATCATCAAAAGGTCGTAATCGCGATCCGAATCAAGAAAAGTTAAAAAATGATTTTGATGCAGACTAGATCCTCCAAGAATCATTTCCAACCTTATTTGCCAAACGAAAGGTCTGATGGGCGTGGAGCTAAGAGTTTTCAGTTGTCAGAAAGGTTTAGACTGGGCAGAAGGACTGATCGTGGTCGGAATAACATGGCTTTGCTGGATAAAGAGTTCTCAAGATTTCAACATTCAGGATATACTCGGTTGTTGGATTATAATTTCAATATCAATTTGGTAGAGTTGGTTTTAACTATGAGAAACATCAAGGAAGCAAGGTTCCTAAAGCCAATTTGATCAGACCCCATTAAAAGAGATCTTAATCCCTGGTGCGAGTTCCATGGTACACATGGTCATAGGAATGGGAAATGCCGACACTTTCGTGATGAGGTAGCGATGTTGTTAAAAAACGATCACCTTAAAGAATTCTGAGTGACCGGGCTAAAAATAACCACAGGGTCTCCCCGCCTAACAATTAACATGGTTCTTTGTGAGGTTTAAGTAAATGGGGTGATATTTTTTGTAGCTAAAAAGATAAAGATATTAGTCACTCATGTTAAGAGAATCCAAGAAGCATCAGAAGATGATGAAATCACCTTCATGGAGGAAGATGGGACAACCTTATTTTACTATAGATTGATGCTTTGGTAATATCTCTAAATGTTTTAAATTTTAGAATCAAACGTGTGTTGGTTGATCTAGGAAGTTCAGCTAATATCATCTAACTGAGTGTTTGGGAACAAGCAAAGCTGATCAGAAACATAGTTCCGATGATAAATCTTTTGGCCGGGTTCAACTTAACAAGAGCAACGACCCGAGGAGAGATCGTGTTGCCTATCTATGTCAAGGGGTGATGGAATTCACATTTTTCGAAGTTGTGATGGAGATATGGGCTACAATGTGATTCTTGGTAAGCTATGGATCAACAAAATTAATGCTGTGCCATCAACTTATCATCAATTGTTGAAGATCCCTACACTAGATGAGATCAAGCAAATTAGGGGGTGATCAACCTAATGCAAGGGAAATGAATGCAGTCACCTTATCTAGCAACAAAGTAGAGAAAATTGGAAAATAGCAACCATAGGAACCAATGTCAACTTCCGTTCTAGTACCGGTAGAGGATGATGGAAAGGAAGAAACATGGGTTATTTATTAGATGACAGATCGTTCCAGGTACCGGAAGAAGCTTTGTTTTTATTGATTTTCATGTTCTTTGGCTAGTTTTGGATCGTCCATCATTAGTTTGGAACTTGTAAAATTTCGATCCTGTAAACCGAAAGATAAAAAAACTAAAACTGAAAATATATAAAAAAAATATTTTTTTTTCCGGGAGTGCAGAAAAACGAAAAATCAGAAATTTAAAATTATAAAAAAAATAAAAAAATAACTTTTTTTGTGGGGGGAGGGGGAGGGGGAGTGGGGTTTGGCGGGAGGGGGAGGGGAGGGGAGGTGGGTGGGTGGTGTAGAAGAGCGAAAAAACAAAAATTTGAAAATTACAAAAAAAAATAGTAAATTTTCTTTTTGTGCGGGGTGGGGGTGGGGGTGGGGGGAGGGGGTGGGGCGTAGCAGGATGGGTGGTGACGAAAAAAAAACTGATTTTTTTTAAAAAAAAAACCAAACATGGGAAAATTAAAAAATATTTTACGAAAAATGTTTTCCTTCATACCAAACACAGCCTTAGAGTTGAGTTACCTCATATGCTTTGGTCCGCAACACATGGAGTCTTCTTCCTCGTTATTTGTTATATTCTGTCTACTTCTCATTATAGACAATAGTTGTAGTAGTATTGTATATTCTAATAGATGCTAGTGCACTTGTGACACAGAATTTTGGGTATTTTAGACCACTGTTCATGGTTGAAGTGTTGTTATGACATTCAGTTGTATATTTTGTCCGTGCTTCGTATTTGGAAAAAGGTGTTAGTGTTTTACTATGATTTTTAAATCGAATTCTGCTTATTTATTTTGTCACTTATTTTAGAAAGTGCTATGGAATATTGATTGTCGTGTTCATTTATTGTTTGCTTGCCTGACGACAGCGTTGGACACCATCACATCCAATAGTAGGAATTGAATTATGATAGCTTGGTATTAGAGCACTAGGTTCACATAGGTTTCACAAGTCCTGAGTAGTCCTAGTAAAGTCTTGCTGATCGATATAGAGATGTCTATACTTATCTTCAAGAGGCTATAAGGCGTTAGGAAACTTCTCTTTATTAATTTTCCTATCGTGTTGTTGGTGTTGTTCTAAGTCTAAATCTTTTTCTTATTCTTTCACCGATAGTGAGAACACAAACAACGACACCAACTGATAGCGGAGGGGCTGTGCCACTGGCCAATAGAGTTAGAGGTTGAGGGATGGCCAACGCTCCTTTCACTAGGCGGGGGCGTCCCAGAGTAATTCCAAAGGAACAACCAATGGATCCAATAAAGGATCCTATTTTTGAGGGGAAAGGTGAAATACCTGTAATTGAGCAGGCTCGGGAAGATTTCACGACCACACCAGGCTTCCAGGAGGTCGGGAGTCATATATTGAGATTTATGGACTTCATGACCCATGTCGAACTAGTTCCAGTGGACCTGACCATATCTCAGGCCGAAGGAGATTCAAGAGCCCTACCACTCATACACCAACACATGATGCTACTATTTTTTAGGCCCTAGAGGTATTACCTGCAAGCGATGTTCAGCCAATTGCAATGGCTGGAGTAGAGACTAGACCATCCGCGACTGTCTATGAGCAAAAGTGGATGGACATATTTACTAGGCTTCATCCTCCTCACTTTGACGGTGAGCTCCCAGAGGACCTGTAGGATTTTATTAAGCTTTGTAGGGACATGCTACATAATTGGGACTAATGTAGTCCAATGGGATGGACTTAACCACTTTATAACTGAGAGGGACACCCCATAAATGGTGGCAGTATTATATTTTGGGTGGAGCAGTAGGTTCACCTCCCTTGACTTGGAATCAGATTACGCACATCTTCCTGGAGAAGTATATTCCATCCACCCGGACGGATAAGTTACACAGCTAGTTTGAGCAGCTCCAGTAGAGCTAGATGTCTTTGACCGATATGCATCTATATTACTTCCCATGGAGGCAAAGAGGGTGCAGAGGTTCATTTCGGGCTTGCACTATGGGATTCAGGTTATTATTGTTGAGTGGAAAAGTTGTGGGCTTCTTTCCACCAGGTTGTGGAGATAGTTCAGATGATCGAGTGGGATCGTAGCCTGAGTAGAGAGGCCAAGACAAGGGACAAGCAACATCGATATTCTGGATGGTCCAACGGTGCCCCATATGGGGGAAAATGTCAGTTGGGGAGGGTCCATCATAGCACGCCAATGTATTAAGCACCACAACCTAATCTGGGTGGTCTAGTGTAGCCATACTTTAATGCCATTCTAGAGAGTACCTATTATGCATCGGCTATTCAGGGTTCCTCCGGTAGATATTCAGACCATCAAGCCCAGATCCAGAGTCAGCAGTTTCCCACAACTAGGGGTTGTTTCGAGTGCGGGGAGATTTGTCACGTGAAGGAATTTTGTCCCAAACTTTGGGGCAAGGTAGTGCAGCAGGGCCATCAACCCATGATTATAGCACCAGCTGCTGCACTGCCCATCCGATCGGCCAGAGGTAGAGGGCAGGTGGGTAGAGGTTGCATAGAGGTAGAGGCTAGTATGGTAGTACTCCGATCAGATTTTGTGCCTTCCCAGCTAGGCCAAAGGTAGTAGCCTCCGATTCTGTGATCATATGTATTATTTTTGTTTGGCATAGAGATGCACCGGTATTATTTGATCTGGGGTATAGCTATTACTATATGTCTTCTCATTTTGCTCCTTATCTGGATGTATCTCGTGAGTCTTTGGGTGTTTTTGTGTACGTGTCTATGCCTATGGGTGATTTATTATTGTGCATCAAGTTTACCAGTCATGTGTGGTAACTTTTCGTGGGTGTTAGACTAGAGCGTATCTTCTATTGCTCGATACGATTAACTTCAAGGTTATACTTGGCATGTATTGGTTGTCTCCGCATCATGCTATTCTTGATTTTCATGCGAAAATTGTTACATTGGCAATGCTAGAATTGCATAGGCTAGAGTGGAGAGGTTCATCAAGTAGTGCTATCGGGACTTTATTTAAGATATTTTTATGGAGACTCCCATGATAGATTTAGTGCCTTTGGTAAGGGAGTTTTCTGATGTATTTCCTACTAACTTACTAGGTATACCACCAAATCGTGATATTGACTTCGACATTGATTTGGTGTGAGACACCCGACCTATCTCTATTCCGCCATATCGTACGGCTCCTATAGAGTTGAGAGAGCTAAAGGAGAAGCTTTTGGAGTTTCTCAAGAAATGATTCTTCAGGCTGAGAGTGCCACCTTATGATGCACTAATGTTATTTGTGAAGACGAAAGATGGGAGTATGTGGATATGCATTTATTGACGCTAGATGAATAAGGTCACTATTAAGAACAAGTATCTGTTGATGCGCATTGATGAATTATTTGAGTAGCTTCATGGTGCTAAAGTGTTCTCAAAGATTGACTTGAGATCGGGATACATCAGTTGAGGATTCGTGCTTCGGATGTTCCAAAGATGGCTTTTTGGACTACATATTGGCACTACAAGTTTCTAGTGATATTGGCTTTACTAATGCCTCGAAGATATTTATGAGTTTGATGAATCGAGTGTTCAGTTCATATTTTGACTCCTTTGCGATTGTATTTATTGGTGACATATTGATCTACTCATGTAGCATGGAGGAGCACGAGCAACACTTGAGGGTAGTGTTTCGAACATTGAGGGATCAGAAACTATACTCTAAGTTTTGTTAGTGCAAGTTCTGGTTAGCTTTTGTGGCATTCTTGGGGCATGTTGTATCAGGTAAGGGTATTAAGGTGGATCCTAGGTAGATCGAGGTGGTTCAGAGTTGGCCTCGTCCTACCACCGCGACTTAGATCAGGAGTTTCTTGGGGGTACATGGTTATTATCATCGGTTTGTGAAGGGCTTCTCGCCTATTGCAGCTCCTTTGACTAGATTAACACAGAAGGGTATTCAATTTAGGTGGTCCGATGGTTGCAAGGCGAGCTTTCAAAAGGTCACTGTATTGACTACAACATCGATATTGGTATTATTGACTTATGGTTCAGGGATGTACACTATGTATTGTGACGCTTCACGCATTAGGTTGTGTATTAATGTAGGAGGGGCGAGTGATTGCTTATGCTTCTCGTTAGTTGAAGCTCCATGAAAAAAATACCCTGAACACGATTTGAAGTTAGCTGCAATACGTCATGCTCTTAAGATTTTGTGGCATTATCTTCATGGGGTGTCGTGTGAGGTCTACACTGACCACCATAGTTTGAAGCATCTGTTTAAGCATAAGGACTTTAATCTTAGGCAGTATAGGTGGCTTGAGTTACTGAACGATTATGATATCACTATTCTTTATCATCTGGGCAAGGCGAATGTGGTCACATATGCTTTGAGTAGGAATCCTGAGAGTATGGGTAGCATGACATTCATTGACAAAGGAGAAGCCATTAGCTTTGGACATTCAGCCCTTAGCAAACTGACTTATGAGGTTAGATATCTTAGAGTCCAGTCGAGTTCTTGCATGTGGTGTGGCTCAGTCTTTTTCATTTGAGCAGATTATGGCTTGTCAGTATGTTGATCCGCACTTGCTGGTTCTTAGATAGACGGTGCTACGAGGTGGTTCCAAGGAGGTGACTATTGGTGATGATGGTGTTCTACAACTTAGGGTCTCTTATGTATTCCTAATGTTGATGGACTGAGAGAGTTGATCTTAGATGAGGCTTATAGTTCGTGCTATTCTACTCATCCAGGTGCCACGAAGATGTATTGTGACTTGAGGCAGTACTATTGGCGGCAGATGAAGAAGGACATAGTTTGATATGTATTGTGGTGATTGAATTGCCAATAGGTTAAGTATGAGCACCAATGGCGTGGTGGTTTACTTCAGCAGATGATTATATATGAGTGTAAATGAGCACGCATCACTATGGATTTTGTGGTTGGTGTTCCGTAGATATTGATCAAATTTAATGATGTTTGGGTCATTGTCGATAGACTTACCGAGTTTGCACACTTTATTCTAGTTATGACTATATTTACTTCGGAGAGGTTGGCCCATATTTACATTCAAGAGATCATCCGGTTGCATGGTGTGACTATTTTAATTATTTTAGATCGAGGCACCCAGTTCACTTTACATTTCTTGAGGAATTTAGGTACCCCGGTAGAGCTCATCATGGCCTTTTATCAGCAAACCGATGGGCAGTGGAAGCAGATATTTCAGATTCTAAAGGATATGCCCAGAGCATGAGTGATTGACTTCGGAGGGCAGCGGGACCGATTCATTCCATTGACCGAGTTTTCATATAATAATAGCTATCAATCCAGCATTGACATGGTTCCATTTGAGGCTTTTTATGGCTGACTATGTCATTCCCCCATTGGTTGGTTTGAGCCCAGTAAGGCTATGCTATATCGTATTGATTTGATAAAAGATGCCTTAGATAAAGTAAAACTAATACAGGATCGTCTCTCACAGCTTATTCCAGACAGCAGAGTTTCGCAGATCATGAAAGTGCGTGATTTGTCTTTTATGGTGGGCAAGAAAGTACTTTTGAAGGTCTCACCAATAAAGGGAATCATGAGATTCATGAGGAGAGGAAAATTGAGTCCGAGGTTCACCGGTCCATTCGAGGTTTTAGAGAGAGTTAGTGAGGCTACATATTGGATCGCTTTGACTCCTAGCCTATCGAGAGTTCATCTAGTGTTTCACGTGTCTATGCTCAGGAAGTACCATGTTGATAGGTCCCATGTGTTATATTATAGGACAATTTAGATGGACGAGGGCTTGAGTTACGTGGAGGATCCAGTTACCATTGTTAATAGACATGTTTGCAAGTTGAGGTATAAGGAGATTCCAGGCATAAAGGTTTAGTGGAAAGGTTAGCCAACTGACGGGGCAACTTAGGATACCAAGAAGAACATGTGTAGAAAATATCCACACTTATTTGGTATTCCAGGTATGATTCTAAACCCGTTCGAGGATGAATATATATTTAAGAAGTGGAGAATGTAGTGATCCGATTGGTCGTTTTGCTTTCTAGAATCTAGTTCTCCTATTTGAGACTTATTTTCCTTTTTTATGACTTGCGGGCGCAGTTGGTGTGGTTCTATAAGGGGTTGGTTTGAATTTGAAATACTTAGTTCCATAGTGGTGTCCTAGGTGGCCAAGTTTGAATTATTCAATATTTTGAGTAAATAATCTCAGAATCGAGATTTGAAGATTCTAATTGGCTTGTAAGGTGATTTGAGAGATGAATGTATGTTTAGGTCGAGTTTTGGGTGGTCTAAATGTAAGGCCCCGTAAAAGTTTTCCCAGGATTTATGGTTTTATTGTGCCAAGGTAAGCTTATGCGTTTTAAAGGTTGTAGAAGCTCGCCAGGGTACAAATTTTTGGTTTTTTTCAATGCATCGTGAAGTAAATAGAAGAATTTGCAGAAAATGATGATTTTGCGGTCAATTATGGGGCGGCTGACCGCAGAATCATCGCAGATGGAGTCAGAAGCAACTTAATATTTAGGGTCATTTCGTGGTGGATTATGCGAACCGCATAGTCATCCTGAGGACTGCGTATCCGTCACATAATAAGCATGGAAATTTTTGGAGGGAGACTTCAAAGTCAAATATGCTGCTGCAAAATTGTTCCATTGATCACTGATCCATCACGGACCTAACCAGACCCATCCCAGATTTTGGAGACCATTTCGCAGACCGCACATCCCTTCCGTGGTGCATTTTGTGACCGTACTTTTGACATCGGGGGTTATTTTTGGGATTTTTTTGATCCAATCCTATTTTAATAAAAAGACTTAATGAGTTATTTTTAGGGAGAATCTGATATTTTAGAGAGAGGGAGAAATCTAGAGAGATAGAGAGAGAGAGAAGGAGAGAGAGAGAGAGAAGCTCTAACACTTTTACACTTTCAATTCTTTCTCAAATCTTGGGGATTCAAGAGGAAAAACTCACTAGGTCTTCTACTAAAGAGGTAAAACATTATCCCAAACTCACATGCAATGTTCTATAACAATTTATGATCATGATTTTTATGTTGGGGCTTATGGTATTGTGATTGAAAGCCATGAGTCCTTACTTTCGAATTTGGGTATATGCGAAGGATGGGAGGTGTGATTCTTGAGTTGGGAGTTAGTCGTTTGGCATGCATGTATCGATGCAGGTGATATGGAGGTTGTTGAACTATTTTTGATTGATTATTTATTTGGGAATTGGTGTTGGGGTGAAGGAATTCCATTAGCGAATCTTGTAGATGATTATGTTTAAATTGAATTATATTAATGTTGATTGAATTGCTAAGAGTATTGGAACACTATAGTTATTCTAAGGAAATATCAATCGAGGTATGTTGGCTAAACCCCTTTGTGGAATTGGATTCCATGATCTCCTTATGAGTTCAAGGTATTGTTTGTCCAAGTTCCTATCCTTATTGTATTAAATTGTCATAAATGAGTGAATATATCAAGTGTTTATCTACCCAAGTCTTGTTTCAAGTGCTCTCATTATATTATTCTCTCTCTCCTGAGTTAATAATTCAAGTATAATTGATTTATCAGCCGCTTATGAACTCAATCCATGATTCCATTGAAATCACTATGCTCTCCTTTTGTAATTATTTCCAATGTGTTTTTATCTCTTACGTACTCATGAGTTAAAGCAATATTTTCCCTAATATTTTAAATGTCTTAAATGTTTTATGATAATTCATGGAAAGTAAAGGACCGAAAGTATAAAATATAAAATGCGGCCAACATGCCAAGAATGAAGATTATCATGTATGGCCAAGAATGTCAAAGAAATTAAAGATTTTATGAAAGATTATGATATGGATATATTTCTTTTATACATAAATATTATTGGGAGTATCGTTAGATCACCGAGGAAGGGTGAGTTATAAATGCCCAAGCCCAAAACTACATGTGTCGGTGTATGAGTTGAATAAAGGACAAATCCCTGATTTGTATTATGATTGAGATTATTCCCCTTGATTGGGATGAGTTGATATCTAGAGAAGACCATGTTGACCCACATATTATTGTGGTAATATGGCCTAGCCGATCAGGTGGAGATCAGACACCATGCCGCACACATGATAGTTTCGTATTTCTATGTCAACCCACATACATTGGGGTTAGATGGTCTAGCCGATCGAGCTGAGATGGGACTCCATGCTACGTGCATGGTGGTTTGTCGGTAACTAATGATATCCCAACTAAAAATGTAAATGGTTATTTGAAAGTTGATTATATTTTAACTTGGCATTTAAATATTATTGATCTTCTTATTGCTTCCATGTTTCTCTCTTCTTGTGTCGGCATTCAATTTCATGTGAGTGTATTTGGCTTTACATACTAGTATATATGCTAACATCCCTTTTGCCGGGGACTGTGCATCTTTATTGGATGCAAGTAGTTCCTCAACATGCGGCATTGATCCTTGATAGTAGCATACCCTCCACTTAGTGGATTTTTGTGAGCCCTATTCAACACCAGGGCCCATATGTAGTATTGCTTTCCTGTACATTACTTTTGTGGTGTAACCGAGGCCTTGTCATTGGCACATCCATAATATTCTCATGTTTTACTTAAAGGTTCCGTAGACATACTGTGAGGGTGTTTTTGAATGGGGAATCAAATTAAAAATGTTGTTGTAGTTGTCAGATGTTTCAACTTCTACGTTATGAACTTGTAATATTTTGGTCATTATCAATGAAGCTCCTCTACGTAATGAAATATGGTGTTGTACATTTTATCCTCACGTTGTCTACCTATTATTTATTCTCAATTTATTCATTTTCAAGGGTGTATATATAGCTAGCATTAAGTCGTCTTGCTTGACTGGGGTAACTCGATTGAGCGACGGTTCCGCTCCGCAAGGTCGAGGGATGATAAGCTTGGTATCAGAGCATAAGGTTTTAAAGTGTCCTAGGATATCTCAGAGCCGTGTCTAGTAGACTCCTTATTATCGTTGTGAAGTTGACCACATCTATAATTAGGAGGCTCCCTAGGCATTTAGGAATGCTACCCTTCTTTGATTTTCTAGATCGTGCGATAGAGCATGATTATAAGACTGTCCCTTTTTAACTCGTGCATTTCTAGTTCATGGCACCTACGAAGAAGTAAAGGAGTGGACAAAGGGCCAAATCCACCCCAAGAGTGGTAGAAAATACAATACTTGATGTTGCGGGTGAGCACCTAAGGGGTGAAGACATTCCCCAAACTACAACATCCCTTGTTTCTGATACACCTGCTTAGAATGTACAGATTCCTCCTCCAACTGATATTTCAGTTCCACCTCCAAACTTAACCTCCGGTCCTAGTGTTTTTGATGGGGACCTCAGGGGAGTCATCCAATTGTTGACTCAGATAATGGCTTCTCAGGCCCAGAGATTGAATGCCACATCTACTTTCGCTAGCCACCAAGGGGATTTAGCTAGCTCCAGGGTGAACATATTACTTATGTTGGATTTTCCAGTGTTCACAGGTAATAAGATTGAGGAGGACCTGTAGGCATTTATTGATGAGATGTATAAGACTCTTCGTGTGATGCATGCAACTGAGATAGATATAGTGGAATTAGCCTCCTATCACCTGAAAGAAGTTGCATAGTCATGCTTTGAATTGTGGGAGGAGTCCCGTAAGGAGGGTAGCCCTCTAGCGAAGTGTAATGAGTTTGCGGATGCTTTTATGAATGCTTTCTTACTTGCTAAGACTAGGGTAACCCGTGCGAGTTTGAGAATCTGAAGCAATGTAGTATGAGTGTGTTGGACTATCATATGAGATGTGCAGATCTTTCCAAGTATGATATTTAAATGTTGCCCAATATGGAGGTTAGGGTGCGCCAGTATGTGCAGGGCCTTAGACCTTTGGTTATTAATAAGGCTACCACAGTTGCCTTGAATTCTGATTATGAACTATAGGAATATGGTGTCATTTGCTCAAGACACAAAGACCCATTGAAGAATATAATATAGTGAGATGGTAATAAGAAGGCCCGGTCTGCAGGAAAGTTTGGTGGTTCTTTAGGTGGTGGTGGTGATGGAAAGGCATTATTCAGGACCATCATAAACTTTTGCTCAGTCTTCAGCCAATGCACCGCTATCAAGGCCCAGTCAGCAATAGTGGAGTCATTTCAGGGACAATCAGGGCAACAAGGGATCTTATCAGTAGGCTTAGTCAAGTGGGAGGTTCCAACAGCGTAGAGGCCCTCCTGCCTTTCATGTAGAAAGATACACTCAGGAGTCTATCGCATGAACGTTCCCATATGCTATGGGTATGGTCTTAGGGTCCATATTCAAAGAGATTGCTCTTCGTCCTGTAAGAATATTGGAAGATGTATGGTGCATCCGGCCAAGTTCAACAACTACTACTTCCACAACACCACCTTCGGCTTGAGGTACTCTAGCATCAGCAGGGCATGGTGCAACTAGAGGTGTTGCACAGGGCTCAAGAGGACCCAATAGGTTCTTTGCTATGCAGGGCTGCCAGAGTTCAGAACCTTCTCCAGATGTCATCATAGGTATAATCATTGTCCATAATCATGATGTTTATGCTCTTATAGATCCTGGTTCTACATTATCGTATGTCACTCTTATGTTTCTTTGGAGTTTGGGATATAACCGGATTAGCTTTGTAAGCCGTTCTTCGTATCTACTCCAGTTTATGAGTCTATTATGTCCACGTGAGTCTATAGGAATTGTATTGTCATGATGAATGACCGAGACACCAAAACCAATCTCATTGAATTGGTAATGGTGGATTTTAATGTGATAATGGGGTTGAACTGGCTATATTCATGTTTTTCTAAGCCTGATTGCCGAACCAAAACTGTTAAGTTTGAGCTTCCAGACGTGCTATGCATTGAGTGGATGAGGGATGATGTTGTGCAAAAAGGTATCTTACTTCAAGTCCGTGCAGCTGATTGATAAGTAGAGATTTTGACTGCTTATTAGCACCTTTTAGCTCTTGTCTTAGCTTAAAAATGTCGAATTGTGTTCCCGAAACTAATAAAATTGTGCAAATTGCAGGAGTGCTGGAACCTTGGTCTCTCAAGATGAATTCTGACTTAAAAAGGAGTGATCCGAAGCATAAAGCAACAAAAGGCGCAGAAGTAAAAAATGTGCAGACCGCTGAAGAAATTGCAGACCGCAGAATTCCATCTGCGGCCACAAGCCAAGAAGGAAATTTTAATTGGACCTTTGCAATGTATAGTCTGCACATGAATTATGCAGCTGCAGATCTGGGTTTTTACTGACAAAGATGCAAAGTTCAGAGGGTATGCTAAAAGACCAAGTCTTGATGCCCTTGTGAAATGCAGACCACACAAGAATTTTGCGACCGCAGAAGATTGCCTCACAGTCGCAGTTCAAAAATGTGCGAACAATAGAAGACTACCTCGCGGCCGCAACTTAGAAAGTGTGCTGCAGAACTCCACTTCCTTCTAGCTGAAGACATCTGCGGACCGCACATGCAATTGTGCGGCCGCAGAACCTCCTGAGGGGCATTTTTGTCTGAGATTTTTAGCTTGTATAAATAGATGACTTTCATAAAATTCGGTCAAGTTTGAACATCTGAAGTTTTTGTAGCCGTTTTCCTTTACTACTTTAGGAAGTTTTACATTATTTTGGTATTTTAACATTAGATTGCTTTATTTTAATCTTCCATTATGAGTTTAATTAGCTTTCTTCTCTATTTTCTGTAATTTCTATTATGAGTAGCTAGACTTCTACTAGGGTTGTGACCCAACACTAGTGTGTAAACCTTATGAGTGATTAATTTAGTGCTTGTTTATGATTGTGTGTTTATTATTTAGCTTAGTTCATGCTTCAATTGTAGAATTAATGGTTGAAAACATTGATTCATGCCTATTTGACTTAGTTTCTACTTGAGAAAGAGGGACTCAGTCTTGGATAACGTAGCTAACAAGGAATTGGGTCAATTGAGAGATTGATTAACCCAATTAAAGGGTTCAACCTAGAGATAGTAATAACCCGACTTGAGCTCTTGTCAACTATTTTGGTTTATACCCATTTGGTTTTCAGAAAACCAAATTGGGCAAAACCACTCTCTAACTGAGAGGTATTGAGTAGGTAATGTAGAGTTGTGAGCTATAATACACCCCAATCAACAACACAAGCATTAACATCTTAATCCCATTAGGAAAACATCTAGGTTATGGTTACAGCCCTAGGCCTTTAATTCATTGGAAAAACCTTAAAACATTTATCTCTAGTCTATTTTCTTTATCTAGGAATTATTAGATTAATAGTAGAAATAGAAGACAAAACCTTGTTTTGGAAGTGCAATCTAGATAAACCATTTGCTTACTTTGAATATATACCGCTAACTCCCATCATAACTCCCAGTGGATTCGACCCCGACTACTAGTTGCGTATTTATTATTGCATACAACTGTTTCATATCTTTATTGAGGCGTGCTTTGAACGTAATAAATTTTTCGTGCCATTGCCGAGGATTTAAAAATGATGTTAGTTATATATTTGAGTTTTTGTGTGGAATATCTTCTTTTCTTTCCAGGTAACTAACTTATGTGAAAATTGTAGGTACATTTATGGCGACAAACAATAAACTCGAAAATATGCCTTTAGGGGATGTGGACGTTGACGATAAGCAAGTTGATGAGGTTCCTCTTGAACCTCAATCAAATAAAAGAGCCCAAGCGCCTCATGACAATGTCCCCGCTCCACCCCCACCTCCACCAAAAGCGGCTCCACACCCGGTGTTACCCAATGAAGGGTATGCGAGTGTAATAGTCCCTCCCCCTGTTAGGTCGGGTAGCATTCAAATCTCCAATGTGATTCTTACTTTGCTAGAGCAACGAGGGTTCTTCACCGGTGCTTCAAGCCAAAATGCTTATAAACATTTGGAGGGGGTTGTGGACACTTGTTGGGGGAGCAAATAAACAAATATCTCCGAGGATGCATTGCGGCTAAGGTTTTTTCCCTTCTCTCTAAGCGGGAAAGCTTTAGATTGGTTGGAACGACTAACGAACCATTCCATTCGTACTTGGGTTAGTTGGCGGAAAAATTTATTGCTAAGTTCTTCTCTCCAGGAATATGGCTACACTTCGAGATGAGATTTTGGTATTCAAGCAAGAGTCCAATGAACCACTAGACGCGATATGGGAGCGGTATAGAACAATGGTCAAGGAATGTCCCAATAATGATATGACAGAAAACATGATTCAACAGACGTTTTATCATGGGATTAACATGACCAACCAATGTGTAGTGAATCAACTTGTCGGTGAAAACATTATGACTACGCCCTATGCGGAGGCATGTGCCATTTTGATGAAATGGCAGAAACATCACCGGCATGGCAATCCCAGGCAAATGTTCCGCAAGGTGATCCAAACATGATTCACCTCCATAAAGAGTTGCATGACCATGGGCAAGTCATTGTCGAATTGACTGCTACCATGTATCAACTAACAAAGGCTCAACTTCATCAAGTGTAAAATCCTAAACAAGTCAATGCGATGGAAGGAGTGAACATGATGGTAAACAAGAGAAGGACCAAGGGTTCGCAAGTGCAAAATCGAGTGAAAAAGTATGTGCAAGAGGATAATTGTTTTGATCAAGATGATTCTTATAATGAACAAGAAGAGGAGGTGCAATATGTGAAAAATTTTCAAGGGCAAAGAAATAACTTCCAAGGACCAAACCAACATCAATGGCGACCTCAAAACAATCAAAGCAATTGAAATTCTAACAACCAAGGAAATTGGAGTGGTGGCAACAATAAATGGAAATGGCATAACAACAACAATCAAGGAAATTGGAGTGACAATAATCAAGGAAATTGGGGGGGGGAGGGTAACAATCTAGGAGGATGGAACAATAATCAAGGCAAACAAAGATCGGGTTTTTAAAGGCCCCCGATATATCAACAACCGAGCAACCCGCCTCCTTATCCTTCGCATGGTCCAAGTTCTTCAAACTATGAAATGGGGTGTATTGAGAATATTTTCAAGAAAATGATGGAAAAAATGCTGATTCGGATGCCCAACTTGCCTCACACAACACATCAATCAACAACTTAGAAGTTCAAATAAGGAAAATCTCTCAAGCACTAAATACTCGTCCTAAGAGGGCACTACCATGTGACACGGTAGTAAACCCAAAGGGTGAAAACAACATGGGTCATACCACGGCCGATACTACAAGAAGTGGAAGAGGTAGGGATGCACCTACCTCAAGTCAAAGGCAACTTGTGGATGATGAGTAAGTAGTGCAAGAGGAGGAGATCTCGAACAATGTGGTGCAACCTAATGATGAGGTTTGGATTGATATTGATGAAAATGTGGAAGAGACTCAAGATGAGGTGAACCCATCTAGGGATCACATTATTGACATACCGGAACCGGTAGTGCAAAGGGCTAAGGCACCATTGCCTAAACCTCCACCCCCATACCCTCAAAGACTTGCCAAGTAAAATGGTGAAAACCAATTCAAGAAGTTCATTTAAATGCCTAGTTATGCAAAGTTCATGAAGTATCTTGTGACATAGAAGCGGTCAATGAATTTTGAAACCATCAAAGTCACTCATCAAGTGAGTGAAATTGTGCATTCAATGGCTCCTTGTTGGGCCCCTTTTTCCTCGTGAAGTTCGGGTTTCGACAGTGTTTGGGACAACTCATTTCCTTTTGGGAAGGGGCATGGAATTTGAAGAGTCACCACCTAACAGATTTAAGGTGCGTTAGGGAACCTAAAGCAAATAACTCATAAACTGGTTTGCATTACCAGAGATTGGGTAAGGGCTCGAAATACCCTTGAAAGGAAGGTATTATGCACCCCTCGAGGTCCATAATGGTGGATCCCGGCCAAACTCAATTTAAGTGAATTAGTCAGAAACAATTTAAACAAATAGAGATTATTTCAATGGGAATATAGGGGGTCCTAGGTTTATTAGCCTATAGGATCACTTCTGTGCAATACTCGGTAAACTTTCCTTAAATAGAGGTGTTACGGGTAGCATTAGCGCACAGTTCATCATATCCTTTACTACCCAATTACCTTCCCCTTAATTATTGTCTAAGCATTCTAATAGCATCGAATACGTACCCTATGCGTGCATTACCTGTGCCTTGCCTAGGACCCTGGAGGTGCTTAGGACCTCTAGTTAAGGTGGTTCTAGACTTACATATGATGCTTAAAAGGAGAAAACTAGGCGTCAAACAAAACAGGTAGGACTATCACATAAGGAGAAGATAAAAGGGCTCACATTTACCTCCACAAATAAGCAAACAATTTCACGCCTCAAACAAACAGTTTTAAATGATTTAAAGTCCTATAACAGGATATCTAGATGAGCACAAAATATGCAACAGTTTCATTAAGGCGAGGCAATAAATGCCTAATCAGTTGGCCTACTGATTTTATTACTTCCTGAATCTTGGCAGTTTATAAGCAGTCAAACAAACACAGTTTTTGGAAACTTCAAGGTTTTAATTATCCTACAGGCTTGACTAGGGGATAACCGGTAGGATCCTATAGGTATGATATCTAAACGTATTACAAACCATTGACTAGTTTAAACAGGCAGGTTTTATCCATTTAGACCTTATAGGCATGCTATCTACGTGCTGAAAATGATCACAAGCATTACATAACTGATTTTACATGTTTATCTCTATGAGTATGATATCTAAGTGTTGTAACTGTTTTTATACTAATTCCTTTTAGGCATGACGGTTAAGTAATGAAACTGATTATATATATATTCCCATAGACATGATATCTAGGAGAATAAAGGTGTCAATTAATTCCCATGTGAGTGCAACAAAATATCCTAGAAACATAATTTCTAATGCACACATAGAGGTTTTGAAAACATGATTACTGCAGAATGGGTAAATGACCTAGAAGCAGAATTTCTAGGATAAGAATTTAACATAATGAGATAAACCCTATGAACATGGTTTCTAATGGAAATAAATATCATCACAATAGTCCTATAGACATGGTTTCTACCCCGATCCCCACAAAGTTATATATAAAATCCCTTCCCAGATTTCTTAATAACCGCAATATCTGTTTTTACAGGAATTATTATTACATACCAGATATAAATAAATTACAGAATGAAATTGCTATACTATAAGGAGCCTGGATAGGCCCAAAAGTAAACCTGGAAACCAGGCCTTCAACCAAGTCTGAAATATGAAGTATCTCATAGTACACCAAATGGCCTTCTGGTGTGTCAAAGTTCCCAAGGGCCTCAGGGACCCCGGGCAATGCTCACACCAAAAACCCTCTTAAAGAAACAGTTTTGTGAACAAGTTTGAGAAAAGCCAGCCCAATGTGCCAGAGTTCGGAGGAGTCTCATGGACTCCTAGGCAGTGCTCACACTGGAGGGGCAGGACCCTAGATATTCTAATAGTAGGAGTTCAAAATAGTACATGAAAATAGGAGATAGTTTTAAGAAAATAGTTTGGATTTTTGGAGTAAATAGGAACAAATAGAGTCATTTCGACACTTAGAATTCAAACAACGATTCCAACAATCAAGCAGTGGATAGAAATAGGATCATAACCACTTCAAGCAAAGTTTCACATTGCCTAGATTTGACTTAGTTCATTAATCATCACTAGGTGGTCAGATAGTATGCTGGGAATAGAATAATAAACAGACAACTACACAGAGAAAGGTAGCAGGGGCTGGGAACACAGAAGTCAGGAACATATAAAACAATGCAAGCATGCTAGTTGACAAAATAAGTAGATAAGCATCCTGTATCAAATGAGAACATGAAAAAGTGTGTGAACCATATTGACATATTGAACAAGACAATTTCATGAGAGTTAAGGGCATGCTAGTTATCAGAAACACACCACTGGCAAAGACAAGTTGACATCTTATAATAGTCAGATTCAACAACATACTGAATAGGACATAATAATAGAAGTAGTCTTGCTAATTTAAAACAATGAACGTGAAAAACATACACAATAGTAATCATGCTAATTGTGAGCAATAAACATGAAAGACATGAGTGAACTACTGTCATGCCCCGGCTATACCAACAAAGCAAGCCTTATCAAATACTACCTGCCCAACTCAATATGAATAGTGAAACCATGCTTCTGTTTATTTAAACAAGGGAAGATAGTACATCCCACATTACTAGTTCATTTTAAATCACCACATTAGATCGTAAATGAGTTCCGAGATTCCATACATTTATACTTTAGAGAAACGGGAGTTAAAATTACAACATAGTTAGTACACCCATCCAACACCCGCACATGACCCACACATATGTCTACGAAGCCTCTAAGGATACAAAAGATAAATGTGACAACGCCGACAGCAAGGCCCCGGCTATACCTCAAAAGTTAAGGTCCACAATAAAAAGATGTGCAATATAGCCCCTTGAAGGAGGAAGGGGCTCATCAAGTTCTTGAGAAGGAGGATGCTCCGCTACACACGATCGACACTATCCGCAATGGAGCCACCTACATTCATTTAAAAATGTAGCGCCCCCGGCAAAAGGGACGTTAGTACCATGGAATAGTACTAGTATGTATAACTAAACACCATCTAGTTAGAAAGAACTTTCATACAAGAATAAGGAAATCACAAGTACACAAATATAACTCAAACTTTGAACGATTACCACATTATCAATCAAAAGAATTGTACAACTTTCACATCGTTTTTCCATAGCTTTTAGTTTGGGGCATTCCATACTATTTGTCATTTGTTTCCAATACCACCGCTATCTTGAGCGGAGTCCGATCTCAACCCGATCGGCTAGGTTGCCTCATTCTAGACATACACTCCAATCACAATCTCGTTTTCCTTTTTTTTTTTCCCGGAATTTATTCACAATACCACCACTATCTTGGGCGGAGTCCGATCTCGGCCCGATCGGCTAGGCCGCCTTGCCAAGGCGTTGTTCCCTCCTCAGTAATCATTTCATTTCACATATATCATTTCATAGGCACTTGGGGCCACCACTTATCACATCATTCTTGGCATTTTACATTATTCCCAATTCCAATATTAGCTTTGCTATTTAGGACAGAAGGTGCACACAAGAGCAACTTTAAATTGTAAGCATGGATATGACTTCACATAGATAGCACAACATATTTAGCCGCAATCTCGATTTAGGGTCTAAACATTTCAATACATAATTCATACCTTTGCCCATTCAAGTTGTCATGATAGCACGTTGATCATGTTGAGACACATTTTTCACACATAAGGTTACAACACCAATTCATGTAAAATAACAAGCAATGCAACAATTCAACTTTAATCTTACCATGTTCATGCAACGATGAAGCTCAATTTCTAAAAGACGGGGTTTTAGCCATACATACCTCAACCGAGCTTTTCTTAATCCTATAACGTTTCAGAATGTTCGCACTTCAATCTATTTAAGCAATATAGCACAATTTAACTCATAATCAAGAAAATATCATAATCTAAGCTCTCTTGAGCATTTTACCGAGCAATTAGTGTTCATTAAGGCCTTATGGTTCTTTTATGCAAGATTACACTAGCCCATTACCCATACCTCTTCTTTTATAATTCCTCATACTCTTTAAGAACATATGCATGCAATGCAAAGCCCCTTACCCCCATGAATTACCTCACCAATGACCCTTTGTAGCTATGTGTAAAAATGAGAGCTGAGGTGATGAAGCCTTACCTCTTGGGATGACGGTTTAGGTCCCTCACTTGATTATCTTCAATGATTTACCAAGGATTCATGGAGTAATTTGATGGGAAGCAATTCCCCTATCTTAGACCCTTCTCTCTATCTCTATAAATGTTAGGAAATGGGCTCAAAATGAGCTATTGCACAGGATATAACGACAGGGGTCGGGTTTAAAATTTAGAAAACTAGAGCCCCGACTCGGATCTAAAGCTAACATGCGGCCCGCATAATGGACCGCAAAAATGCTCCCCAAAACCTGAACACACTGTCTGGGTATGCGGCAGAAATACGGTCCGCATACTCATTCTGCGGTCGCATAATGCACCGCAGAACTGCCCCTTACAAAATCCCAATGCGAAATATGCGACGACTACGCAGTCCGCATATTGGTTATGCGATCGCATAGTCGACCTCGAATGAGGATCAAGGTTCACTTATTAGGAGTCTTTGTATAATCTTCTTCTCTTTGCAACCTGAAACATATTCATAGACCCCAAATTTAGGTAACTCCCTAAATTTTCGAAAATTTCGCCAGAGTTTCCTTTGTATTTAGGCCTATCCACCTGGCAGAGAGACCCAAAACATATCCTAACCACATGTACACATTCCATAGACATAAGACATAACATCACTCGTATAATAATAACCATGGCCGCATGGGCAACATATAACCGAAACAGGACAGTTGTACATAGATCAACCCAGAAGATAAGAGTTCATAGGATCTAAATGCATAAAAGCTATTACATGACTATACAAATAAATGTTGATACTTCTTTTTCATTTTATCCTCGGCTTCCCAAGTGGCTTCCTCAACTTGCTGGTTCCGCCATAACACTTTCACGAATGCAATTTTCTTATTTCTCAATTTACGAACTTGCCTATCGAGAATGGCAACTGGAACTTCTTCATACGATAGCTCTTCGTTAACCTCAATAGTCTCAACTGGCACAATGGTGGATGGATCTCCCACTACCTTTCTCAACATAGACACATGGAAGACCGGATGTACCAATGATAGCTCGGGTGGTAGATCGAGCTTTTATGCCACCTGACCAATCCTCTAGATTATTTTATATGGTCTAACATACCTCAGACTCAATTTTCCTTTCTTCCCTAATCGCATGATACCCTTCATGGGGGAAACCCTCAAGAATACCCAATCATCTTCTTTGAACTCCAAGTCCCTACGACGAATGTCCGAATAAGACTTTTGGCGACTCTGAGCAGTTTTCAACCTCTCTTTAATAATCTTGACTTTCTCCATGGCCTGATGCACGAGGTCTGGCCCTATCAATTCTGCTTCTCCAACCTCGAACCGCCCA
Source organism: Nicotiana tabacum (assembly GCF_000715075.1). Lineage (NCBI taxonomy): Eukaryota > Viridiplantae > Streptophyta > Magnoliopsida > Solanales > Solanaceae > Nicotiana > Nicotiana tabacum. The sequence goes on from NC_134101.1 coordinate 178,155,059, forward strand.
ATAGGGGACCTACATCTCCTACCATACAATGACTCAAATGGTGCCATCTGAATACTAGCGTGGAAGCTGTTGTTGTAAGCAAACTCTATGAGTGGCAAAGGGTAATCCCAACTACCTTTGAAATCAAGAGTGCAAGCACACAACATGTCCTCAAGCATCTAAATAGTTTGCTCTGCTTGCCTGTCAGTCTGGGGGTGAAAAGTTGTGCTATGATTTACCTGCGTGCCCAAACCTTGATGAAATTTCTTCCAAAAGTTGGTTGTGAACTGAGCCCCTTGATCAGAAATGATGTAGACTGGAGTGCCATGCAACCTGACTATTTATTTGATATACAACTGAGCATATTGTTCCACTGTGTCAGTAGATTTAACTGGTAAGAAATGCGCTGATTTCGTGAGTCGATCCACGATTGCCCAAATTGAGTCGAACTTGCGCGGAGTGCGTGGCAATCCTATCACAAAATCCATGTTAATCATCTCCCATTTACACATTAAAATTTCTATGCTTTGAGCCAATCCACAGGGCCTTTGATGTTCGGCCTTCACTTGCTGACAATTCGGACATTTTGCTACAAAGTCTGCCACATCCTTCTTCATGTTGTTCCACCAATAAATTTCCTTGAGATCATGATACATTTTCGTAGAACCTGGGTGCACGGAATACCTGGAAGTGTGAGCTTCTGCCATGATCCTTTCTCGAAGACCGTCAATATCAGGAACACATAGGCGGTCTTGGTACCGTAGGGTACCATCATCCTTGCCAAGGGAAAAAGCTGTGGTCTTGTGTTTGTGAATCCCCTCTCTCAGTTGTGCTATCAATGGATCATTGTAATGATTTTCTTTCACCTCCGCCACCAGCGATGATTCAACCCTATTCTGCACAATTACCCCTCCTTCATTAGAGTCATCAAGGCGAACTCCCAAACAAGCCAACTGGTAAACCTCCCTAGCTAACAACCTCTGATATGCCTCCAAATGAGCCAAACTTCCCATAGATTTTCTACTAAGAGCATCTGCCACAACATTAGCCTTTCCCGGGTGGTAGAGAATATCAATGTCATAGTCCTTGAGTAACTCTAGCCATCTTCTTTGCCTCAGATTCAACTCCTTCTACTTGAAAATATATTGAAGGCTCTTATGATCGGTAAACACATCCACATGGACCCCATACAAATAATGTCGCCAATGTTTTAGTGCAAACACCACTGCCGCTAGCTCTAAGTCATGGGTTGGATAGTTTTTTTCATGAATCTTGAGTTACCTAGAAGCGTAGGCTATTACCTTGCCGTGTTGCATTAACACGCACTCGAGCCCGATCCTGGAAGCATCACAATATACCACAAATCCCTCTGTACCCTCTGGCAGGGTTAACACCGGTGCTGTTGTTAACCTTGACTTCAATTGGAAACTCTTTTCACAAGCATCAAACCATTGGAATTTAACTGCTTTCTGCGTCAATTTAGTCAATGGAGAGGCAAGAGTAGAAAACCCCTCCACAAACCTCCTGTAGTACCCAGCTAAACCCAAGAAACTACGAATTTCAGTTGGAGTGGTAGGTCTAGGCCAATTCTTCACTACTGCAATCTCTTGAGGATCAACCATAATTCCTTCCCCGGAAACAACATGACCCAAGAACGCGACAGATTCAAGCCAAAATTCACATTTTGAAAATTTCGCATATAATTGATGTTGCTGAAGAGTCTGCAAAATTGCCATGAGATGGCCAGCGTGGCCCTCCCGACTCCGGGAATATACAAGAATATTTTCAATGAACACTATCACAAAGTAGTCTAGAAATGGCTTGAAGACTCGATTCGTAAGATCCGTGAAAGTTGCAGGGGCATTTGTTAGCCCAAAGGACATCACCATAAATTCGAAGTGCCCATACCGAGTTCTGAAAGCCGTCTTTTGAATATCTTTCTCCCTTATCTTCAATTGATGATACCTGGACAACAAGTCAATCTTTCAGAAACATGTAGCACCTTGTAGTTGATCAAACAAGTCATCTATTCTTGGTAGAGGGTATTTATTTTTGATTGTGACTTTGTTGAGCTGTCGGTAGTCAATACACATTCGCAACGACCCATCTTTCTTCCTTACAAACAAGACCAGTGCACCCCATGGTGACACACTCGGCCGGATAAAACCCTTTTTCTAGCAAATCTTTCAATTGTTCCTTTAGCTCTTTCAGTTCTGTCGGTGCCATTCTGTAAGTTGGAATTGATATAGGCTGCGTGCCTGGCATCACATCGATCCCAAAATCAATCTCCCTGTCCGGGGAATCCCAGGGAGCTCATTTAGAAAGACATCAGGAAATTCATTCACAACCGGTACAGACTCTAGGCTAAGCGCCTCGGCATCGGTGTCCGTAACCCAAACTAAATGATAGATACACCCCTTCTTGATCATATTCGTGGCCTTAAGGTAGGAAATAAACCGACCTCTAGGCACTACATTATCTCCCTTCCATTCAACAACGGATTTATTAGGAAATTCAAGCCTCGTGGTTCTAGTCTGACAATCAAGCTTGGAAAAACATGAATAAAGCCAATCCATTCCCATTATTACATCAAAATCTACCATTCCCAATTCAATAAGATCGGCCCTGGTATCCCTACCGCACACCGTGACATCACAACTTCTATAAATTTGAGTAGCCAAAATGGACTCACCAACCGGAGTAGACACCGAGAATGGTTCATGAAGTTGTTTTGGTTCTTTCCCGAATTACATAGCAACAAAAGGGGTAACATAGGACAAGGTGGAACCGGGGTTAATAAGTGCATACACATCATGAGATTGAACAGTTGTGAGCACGTAATTTTTGCCCTATATGAATTACTCCCATAAATTCAAAACAAAATAATTTCTTTTCATCATTTGCAATTTTTGTGAATTTTGGGCCATTTGTATTCGAAATTCCCCAGGCCCAAGTCATCCATCCCCACACCTGTCCAAACCCCCTCACCCGGCCCAAACCACCTTAACCCGGTCCGGTCTTCCCCCATTTTAATCAAAACGACCCCGTTTCGTTGGCGACAGATCAGGACCGTCGAAGTTTGTTGATAGGACGGTCCTGAAGCTTGGATCACCTGATATTTAAGTGTCAAAACGTGCCCCTACCCCCTATCATCTCTTTCACTAGACTCTCATCATCCCCGCCGGAACCGCTTGCCGGAAATCGTCTCCGCCGGCGGCGCTGCTCCGATCGACCCCAAATTTACACCCTTGATTCCCCTTAATCTCCCCATTCCAAAACCCCAAACCATCTCCCTCGAATCCCATCAAAACTCTTCGAATCTTAGATTGAAAAGGGCGACCGAAACCCTAACTCGTCCAATCGTGTCACAAATCACACCAGACAACCACCTCCACCTCCTCATCTTGAATCCCCACCCCATTTGCTTCCAATCCTCACGGAGTTTCTCAAATTTTAGATCAAAGATTCAAGCCCTAAGTCCCAAAATCAGAGTAGCAGGGTCTCGAGATTTTGAGTTTCAAATCGACTTTAATCGCGTGTTTTCAGTCGAGAACACATGGTTAAAGTCTATCTCGGCCAAAAATCAGAGGTTCATTTGAAGATTACAAGATTTGTGTCCGTTCGGCTTGGCAGGTTTTCCTAATATTTTCTCTTTCCCATTTTTTTTAATCTTTTTCTACTTTTCTTCTTCTTCTTTTTATTGCATGTGTTTCTTCTTAAATCAAGAATAGTGGTTAGTTATTAGCTTCTTTAGTTTTTTTTTGAATTCATTAGTTTAGCTTGTTTGATTGTTCCCGTTAGTCTTGGGCCGATTAAGAGCATTTGGTTCGAAAGGCTGAATGAAATCTTAATTGCCTTTCATCTTTCTGCTTTCTAGTCTCTTTTGAACTTCTCACTTAGACCTAGGTCCAACAGAAGGGGACTAGCCTGGGATTTTCGAAGGCCCATGTCACACCTCCTTTTTCCGCGCCCGGGGGGGCGCAGGGGAGTTTTTTCCAATTAAAGGACAATCGAAATGGGATTGGTTTATTTCTTTCAGAGTCGCCACTTGGGAGATTTAGGGTGTCCCAAGTCACCAATTTTAATCCCGAATCGAGGAAAAGAATGACTCTATATTATAGTCTGCGTACCAGAAATCCGGATAAGGAATTCTGTTAACCCGGGAGAAGGTGTTAGGCATTCCCGAATTCCGTAGTTCTAGCACGGTCGCTCAACTGTTATGTTTGGCTTATTTATCTGATTTTAAACAAATATGAACTTATGTGCAAATTTTAGCTTTTAACCGCTTTCATCATTATTATTATTTTTATCAAGAATTGCAACGTTATAAAATGTGTCTCGAGCCACGTTACAATCAATGTACCCGTGGTCATTGACACACTTTGACTCCGTTGAGATTTGGATTTGGGTCACATCAATGTGCACCCGAGTTTAGGGTGATTAAATTATTAAAGGCGCGCTTAAAGCGACTAGCGTATTTATTTTGGGTAGGACCGTGGAATTTTACTAAAAACGGTCCATCCCGAAGTCTAAACAATTTTTAAAGAAAATATTTACTGAGGGCCCCGCAATTTGTATTTTATTTGGCGAGGCTCATCTCATTCTCGTTTTTAAAAGGAATTTGCGACGTCATGGACATGCATTTCGAACCACGTCACAATCAATGTACCCGTGATTAGAAACACATTTCGAATCCGTCGAGATTTGGATTTGGGTCACATAAATGCGCACCCGAATTTAAGAAGGTAAAAATTATTAGATACGCGCTTAAAGAGACTATCGCGTTATTATTCTGTGAGGGCCGTGAGATTTGCTGAACGACCCATCCTGGAAACTGAATGCTTCGATAATATACATTTAACGAGGGCCCCGCATCCTGCGCATTTTTTTTTATTTATTTTCGTCGAGGCCCATCTCGTTCTTATTTTAAAAAGGTATCCTATAGCAACTACGTTTCTTGTCGTGTTTGTCTCTACCAAATGAAAACAGTAGATAGTCCTAATTAATTACATGCTTGCAAGTTATTTATAACAGAATTCCGAGCGCTTGAGCAAAATCAGAAGCGCGGCCACGCACACAGTCAGCCGAGCGAAATTAAAGGCCCAAATCCAACCCACGCGTGATGGGCCAGACCTGGGCCATTGTTTATCCGGGGCGGGCCTGCTGGGTCTGTTTTGACCCGGGCTCGACCTTCGTGGGGTTGAGATTGCAAACCCTGTTTTTTTCTTAAATCATGGTTTAACAGTTATGTATGGCAATTTATCGGAAAGGAAAGAACTTAACTAGAGTGTACGATTGTCATGCTTTGCATACATTACAGGCTTATACTACACGATTAGACTAAGTCTAAGATACAACCCAATGCATTGGGAATACTTTTAACTAGCAGCATACATATACAAACTGATATTCAATTACCATGCATTGATATCTACTAGGCGTGTAAGCTACTTCCAGCATCCAAACAAGAATAAAATTTTTCTACATTACATGATATTTAAGGTAACAAACTATGTATAAAAAAAACACATTCTTCAGGTATTTTCATTTGTATTCATGCTCAAGTTTCCAATTACATCTGACAGTGTATTAGGTGTGTACCTGGTATAGAGAACAAAAAGAAGAAAGGAATGGTCAGTCGGGCAGTATGCAACAAACACAGCAGCAGCAGATACACAGCAACAACACAGCAACAACCAACAACCACAAGTGTTTTCCACAGTCCACAGACTAACAACAACAATTCCCAGAAAAAAGAGAACCAGCAGATGGTCGAGCACCAAACAAATAATCCCAGAAAAAGAGTAATGAAACACCAGAAGTAAAAGAGTGTTCAATGCAGCAACACCAGCAGTTCAACAATCACAAGCAACTCAGTCAGTGCAAACAACAGAACTTGGCCAAGACAGCTTGACCAATATGGATTCTTATATAGCTTTCAGACAGTGTTTGGTTACAGTGTTTACTGGAAATTTCCTTATGTTTTCAGTTTTCTTTAAACTCACCAGACCTCTCTCAAGACTAAAAATTCCAGCCCTTTTTAAGTTCTGAAATGGCCTATTTATAAGCCAAACGACCAGTGCAGTCAAGCTGCCTGGATTCTGCCATTTGCAGACTGCCCATACCCTTTAAATCCCATGCCTAAGCATCTTTTTGATGCCAGCCCTTTGTTTCCCACGCCTGGCTCATTCTTTAATCAAGAGTTATGGGCTCATTTAAGTATTCATTTTAAAACCCATACTCTTGTGTCTTGTTCCCCATTGGTATTAGTTTAATCTTAATTAGTACCCTACTTGTCAGCTCATTTAAACTAATCATTTTTGTTCTTTTCAAACCCCAGACTACCCCTGTTAGCCCTTGATTATTACTGTCCTGCATTACTGTAGCCTCAGGACATTTTGAACTTCTGAAAGTTCCATTTCAGAACTGCCCTAGCCTCGTCCTTTTAATCGTTTACAATGCAGTTACAAACTAGCATTCATAGATAATGTCCAACATTCAAATCACAATACAGGTCCATTCAGTCAAGTGAGGTTGTACATATTAGAATATTTGAACATTCAGTCGTAGGAAGTTAATCGACGACATTTTTCAGGTCGACTATACTAATTATAACAGGTAATAATCAGTCGCTCATATAAACAATACGTTCAGGGACCTAAAGGGCATCAGACAACTTTTGTTCAATTACTGGGAGCCTATATGAATTAACTCATTTGACGACTAATCTAATTGTCGATCATGTTTATCATGGGGTACATTCAGAACACAAACAGAAAACAATTGACCAAATAAAAGGCCTTTGACAGAGATGGAAGAAATCCGAATGAAAAATAACAAAACAACAAACAAACACAACGAAACATGCTGACAACTTAATTAGAACTAAAACAAAGAGAAAGGAAAACTTACCGAAAAAGTTTGAAATCAAAATGACCCAAATCTGACTCAACTTCGAACTCTTGAGGCCGAACAAACTTTAATCAGGGTGTTCTCCCATGAGAACACCTTGATTAAGGTCTATTAGACCTCAAACCCCTGTTAAGATTGGTCGACTTCCAAGGCTATCCATGTTCTAGGTTTTGGGTTCTTAGATTTGAGATTCTAAGGGTTGTGGGTAGATTCGGACCAAACCAAGCTTGGTTTGGTCCCGAGGGAGGTCAGTGGGTTGTCTAGTGTGAATCTGGGGTGGTTTGGCATAGATCGAGTTTTGTCTCGAATCTTCAAATCCAGATTCAAGACGATGGGAGGTGATTCGATGTACATGGCTAGTGGATTCGTGCTCAGGGTGGTTGGATGTTTCAGGGGTGTGAAGGGGGTGGTCACCGGCGTTCGTGCTGCCGGGTTTTGGTGAATAGGATATCAGGGCGGCTGCTAGGGTTTGGGGGTTCAAAGCTTGGGGAAGGAGACGAGTGAAGGGGGGTTCGGATAGGGGGCGTGGGGTGTGATAGAGGGTTTATATACGGAGTAGGGGATTGGATCTGAGCCGTTAGATCAGATGATCTCAACGGCTTGGATCTGATGGTGAGGGGTGAGACGCGGTCGTTTGGTATTAAAACGAGGTCGTTTGGTTTAAGTGAGGGGTTGGGTTGAAATGGTTACTGGGTCGGGTTTGGGAACGAGTTGCTAAAGGGGGGTCCCGGGCCGTTGGATCAAGAGGTTGAACGGCTCAGATCAGACGCATGATGCGGCGTCGTTTCGGGAGGTGGTCAGGTCAGGCCTGGTTTGGACCGGACTTGAGTGCTGGTTTGGGCCTGTTTTTGTCTTATTTTTGGGCCCAAACCGATTTTCAACTCTTTTCCTTTTGTTTTCCAATTTACAAAAAATGAAAAATAACAAAATAAATAATAAAACAAATGAAATTAAAACAAATAACAATGTAGCACTTCAACATAATTATCACACCAAATTAAAATGTTTAAGTAAGTTAAATCACAACCTAGAACGAACGATGCACATATATATTTTTTTTGAATTCTCTTTCAATGACACATATTTTTTGTATTTTGTTTGATAATGATTAAATACAAAATGGACAGACCCCTAAATGACTAACAACACATGTCACAGAAAAATCGAAAAATTGTACAGCGAAGTTGTTTGTCACTATTTTTATTTTCTTTTGGAGCGATTGTATGTGAAACAAAAATCACGTGCTTACAGCTGTCCCTCTTTGCCCGAAGACACGAAGGGTTTTCGCGCAAAGATAAAGCGAGCGATTTTTGCCCGTCCGAATACTCCGTGTGAAGCATTTTTTGAAAAAGATTTGACCGAACCTTTGCTTCAAAAGGTTTCCTACATATCCTGGGCTGAACAGGAATCAGGTCAATGTAGTTCGGGAAATTTTGGTAGCTGGGACTACCGTGTGACTGTAGTGCTTGCTGTTGTTGTGCGCTGTTGTACGCTGCCAGAGGATGCTACTGCTCACTGATCTCCTTGTTACATTGTTCTTGAAAGGAAAAACAAGAAGTTAAGCTAGAGTGTGAGATCTCTTCTATCTTCAACTTGTTCTTGTTGCCTTGCTTTCTTGTCGGCTAATGCTTTCCTCTGATGCCCTTATTTTGTGAACTTGGGAGATGATGCCGGTCCTTCGCCTTTTCTGAATGCCAGTTTTCATCACTTTGCTTGATTTGCTGGGAACATGGCTTTCTTCTTTAAATCTTTCAATGGTTTCTTCAGTGGTATGGCTTTTTTCGTCAAAATTGTTATATTGGGCATGCTATAACGTTTCCAAACTGCTTCTTCTGAGACGCGTTCCTTCTTCCTTTTGAATGCGCGCTTGCTTTTGCAGCCTTCTGCTTCTCGGTGCTGGGGGATTTCATTGTTTCCTGCTTGGGGGATCTCTGTTGTAACCTTCCGTCTTCAGGTGGGGTTACTGATTCCAAAATCTAGAGCTAAAAAAGTATTCCCGCATTATACTGGTGGGCGACCTAGAACTTAAAAGTATTCCCGCATTATACTGGTGGGCGACCTAGAACTTAAATGTATTCCCGCATTATACTGGTGGGCGACCTAGAACTTAAATGTATTCCAGCATTATACTGGTGGGCGACCTAGAACTTAAATGTATTCCCGCATTATACTGGTGGGCGACCTAGAACTTAAATGTATTCCCGCATTATACTGGTGGGCGACCTAGAACTTAAATGTATTCCCGCATTATACTGGTGGGCGACCTAGAACTTAAATGTATTCCCGCATTATACTGGTGGGCGACCTAGAACTTAAATGTATTCCCGCATTATACTGGTGGGCGACCTAGAACTTAAATGTATTCCCGCATTATACTGGTGGGCGACCTAGAACTTAAATGTATTCCCGCATTATACTGGTGGGCGACCTAGAACATAAATGTATTCCCGTATTATACTGGTGGGCGACCTAGAACTTAAATGTATTCCCGCATTATACTGGTGGGCGACCTAGAACTTAAAAGTATTCCCGCATTATACTGGTGGGCGACCTAGAACTTAAATGTATTCCCGCATTATACTGGTGGGCGACCTAGAACTTAAATGTATTCCCGCATTATATTGGTGGGCGACCTAGAACTTAAAAGTATTCCCGCATTATACTGGTGGGCGACCTAGAACTTAAATGTATTCCCGCATTATACTGGTGGGCGACCTAGAACTTAAATGTATTCCCGCATTATACTGGTGGGCGACCTAGAACTTAAATGTATTCCCGCATTATACTGGTGGGCGACCTAGAACTTAAATGTATTCCCGCATTATACTGGTGGGCGACCTAGAACATAAATGTATTCCCGCATTATACTGGTGGGCGACCTAGAACTTAAAAGTATTCCCGCATTATACTGGTGGGCGACCTAGAACTTAAATGTATTCCCGCATTATACTGGTGGGCGACCTAGAACTTAAATGTATTCCCGCATTATACTGGTGGGCGACCTAGAACTTAAATGTATTCCCGCATTATACTGGTGGGCGACCTAGAACTTAAATGTATTCCCGCATTATACTGGTGGGCGACCTAGAACTTAAATGTATTCCCGCATTATACTGGTGGGCGACCTAGAACTTAAATGTATTCCCGCATTATACTGGTGGGCGACCTAGAACTTAAAAGTATTCCCGCATTATACTGGTGGGCAGACCTAGAACTTAAATGTATTCCCGCATTATACTGGTGGGCGACCTAGAACTTAAATGTATTCCCGCATTATACTGGTGGGCGACCTAGAACTTAAATGTATTCCCGTATTATACTGGTGGGCGACCTAGAACTTAAATGTATTCCCGCATTATACTGGTGGGCGACCTAGAACTTAAATGTATTCCCGCATTATACTGGTGGGTGACCTAGAACTTAAAAGTATTCCCGCATTATACTGGTGGGCGACCTAGAACTTAAAAGTATTCCCGCATTATACTGGTGGGCGACCTAGAACTTAAAAGTATTCCCGCATTATACTGGTGGGCGACCTAGAACTTAAATGTATTCCCGCATTATACTGGTGGGCGACCTAGAACTTAAATGTATTCTCGCATTATACTGGTGGGCGACCTAGAACTTAAAAGTATTCCCGCATTATACTGGTGGGCGACCTAGAACTTAAAAGTATTCCCGCATTATACTGGTGGGCGACCTAGAACTTAAAAGTATTCCAATTGCTTCCCCGTTCTTCCGAGAAAATTTTCGACAATCGGCAGAAAATTTTCTGCCCCGGGTTTTGGTGGTTTCCCTGGCGTTGCGCATTGCTGCCATTATCAATCCTTTGTTCTCCTGCAGCAGACAAAAGGATTTAGTTAGTTTTAATCGTGGTGGTAGAGGGTGACTTTCCAGCGAATGATTTTTCTCTCTTCCTCTTTTCTTGCTCTATGTTCTCATAATATATTACTGGGCAGAGTTGCCTACTGGGGTCTCTAGCCTGCTGGGGATTGGCTTTCAATTAATCCCCTTTTCTGCTTTCTCTTTAAGCACATGCTGTGGGAGTCTGCTTTTAACTCCCGACACCACTCCCTTTAGGAGCTTACTTCCTCCAAAATTGCCGGGCACGATCATTGCATTGCCTGGGATCGGCTTTTAAGACTGTTTGTACTATCCTGCATTGGATGAATTCCCCTCCGGTTTCTGGTAGTAAGCTTTGAAATATTCTTTCAAGACAAATTTTAGGAAAAGAAATAAAAGATAGAAAAAGGAGAAAGTCTTTCTGAACCAATATTTGGTGGGAGAAGAAACTCAGAAGAACTTATCTGGAGGACCTGACTGGTCCCCGTGATCATGACGTGCATCACAGATTCCCGACCCAGTCTATTTGTACTAATGGGTTTTCCCGACGGTCTGATTTGCTGGGGATGATAAAGGAGTGTCCATTTCGTTTCGAATGTGGTAGCTTTTGTTGATCTGTCTTGTCGCCTCATAGTGCCCTTCGAGGGGTTTTCACTAATGAAACTCTCTCTTTTCTCTCATCTCCCGGCGCCTTATGGTGCCTGTGAAGGTTTTCACCAATAAGACTCTCTCATTTCATATCCCTCATCTTACATCGCCTCTCGGTGCCTGTGAAGGTTTTCACCGATAAAACTCTCTCATTTTATTTCTTTCGAGGAATCTGGGCGTTGTAGATACGACCCTCTCTTCTGAGGATTCCTTTGACCATCAATTCATTCCCAGTCTTACGATCCTCTTCTTTTCTGGGGATCGGTGTATTATTCTCGGCCTTATTTGCCTGACTCGACATCTCTTGAACATTGATCGGGAGGTCTTTTGGATGTTGATGTTGGTTTTGGTGTGGGGTTAAAGAAAGGCTATAAAAATGAAAATAATTTGATGGGTGATGTGCTACAACTTTTGGAGTCAAACCTTCGTTGGAACTTAAAACATAACCTCTGCCCCAGTTTTCTTACTTAGGGAATCTATTTTTTACACTTATGTTGCGCTATGTGCGTTACACACACTGTGCCTATTATGCACACTATGTACATTATGCATCCTATATTCACTATGATGCATACTATGACCGAGCCGTGAGGCGCCTACGTATCCTCTTCGAGGAATCAGGTCAAACGTAGTTCCCACGGTTTTGCATTTCTTATGATTTTTATCTTCCTTTTCTTTTCCTTCTTTTTTTTCCATTAGTGATTCCAAAAGAGGGGTATGAAAGAATAACTTAAGGCTCAAAGGGGGAAGCAAGGGTTAGAAGTGTTTGGATAGAAGAAAGAATTGCCTCCATCATCTCATTATCCAATAAATGTCAAATACAAACAAATGAACCAAAAATTGCCATAATTAAAGAAATTACGCATAATATCTCTTAACTGCATATGAATTGATAGCCATGTCGACACATCTACCCTCGACATCTGTCAAACACAAAGCACCGTTGGACAATACTCTGGTCACGATATAAGGCCCTTGCCAATTTGGGGCGAATTTGCCTTTTGCCTCGACCTGATGTGGGAGGATCTTCTTCAATACCTGCTGCCCTACCTCAAACTTCCTGGGGCGCACCTTCTTATTATATGTTCTTGCCATTCTCTTCTGGTACAGCTGACCATGACACACTGCTGCCAATCTTTTCTCATCTATCAGGCTCAACTATTCCAATCGAGCTTTGACCCATTCATCATCATTAATCCCGGCTTCAGCGACAATTCGGAGGGACGGAATTTCGACTTCCGCTGGTATTACGGCCTCAGTTCCATACACCATCAAATAAGGAGTTGTGCCTATGGAAGTTCGGACGGTGGTGCGGTAACCCAACAAAGCAAAAGGTAATTTCTCGTGCCATTGTCTGGAACCTCCCACCATCTTTCGCAGTATCTTCTTGATATTCTTATTGGCTGCTTCGACTGCTCCATTCGCCTTGGGACGATATGGGATGGAATTGCGGTGTGTAATCTTGAATTGTTGGCATACCTCTCTCATCAAGCTGCTATTAAGATTCGCACCGTTATCCGTGATGATCACTTTTGGGATCCCGAATCTGCAGATGATATGGGAGTGAAAAAAGTCCACCACTGCCTTCTTGGTTACTGATTTGAAGGTTTTAGCCTCAACCCATTTGGTGAAGTAATCAATTGTCACTAGAATGAACCTATGACCGTTGGATGCTGCCGGCTCGATAGGCCCAATGACATCCATGCCCCATGCCACAAACGGCCAGGGCGCTGACATCGTATGTAACTCTGTTGGCGGAGAATGAATCAAATCGCCATGTACCTGGCACTGATGGCATTTCCTCACGAAAGTGATACAGTCGTGTTCCATGGTGAGCCAATAACACCCTGTCCGGAGGATCTTTCTTGCCAATACATATCCGCTCATGTGTGGCCCACAAACTCCAGCATGTACCTCTGCCATAACCGTCGTTGCTTGACTGGCATCTATGCATCTCAACAATCCCAAATCCGGGGTCCTTTTGTACAATACTCCTCCACTGAGGAAGAAACCATTCGACAAACGCCGAAGGGCTCTTTTTTGGTCTCTAGAGGCATGTTCTGGATATATCCCCATCCTGAGGTATTCCTTGATATCATGAAACCAGGGTTCGCCATCTGCTTCTTCTTCTATGGCATTGCAGTAGGCGTGCTGATCACGGATCTGGATGTGCAGAGGATCAACATACATTTTGTCAGGGTGGTGCAGTATTGATGCTAAGGTAGCCAAGGCATCCGCAACCTCGTTGTGAACTCTCGGGATGTGTTTGAACTTCACCGATCGAAATTGCTTGCTCAGATCATGCAAGCATTGTCGGTATGGTATGAGTTTTAGATCTCGTGTTTCCCATTCTCCCTGAATTTGATGTACCAAGAGGTCCGAGTCTCCAAAGACCAAGACGTCTTGGACATCCATGTCAGCAGCCAAGCGCAGACCCAGAATGCAAGCCTCATACTTGGCCATATTGTTGGTGCAATAGAAGCGTAGTTGAGCCGTAACAGGATAATGGCGTCCTGTTTCAGAAATGAGTACTGCTCCTATTCCAACCCCTTTTGCGTTTGCAGCTCCATCGAAGAAAAACTTCCAACCCGGTTCCTCAGGTAATTCCAACTCATTTGTATGCATTACCTCTTCGTCAGGAAAATACGTTCTTAAGGGCTCGTATTTTTCATCAACGAGATTCTCCGCCAAATAGTCTGCCAGTGCCTGGGCTTTCATGGCCGTCCTCGTCACATAGATGATATCAAACTCTGTGAGCAGAATTTGCCACTTTGCCAACCTTCCCGTGGGCATAGGTTTCTGAAAGATATACTTTAATGGGTCCAAACGGGATATGAGATAAGTAGTATACGAAGACAGGTAGTGCTTCAACTTCTGAGCTACCCAAGTTAGGGCACAACATGTTTTCTCGAGTTGAGTGTACTTGACCTCATGTACTGTGAATTTCTTGCTAAGATAGTAGATGGCCTGCTCCTTCCTTCCTGTGTCATCATGTTGCCCCAATACACAACCAAATGAATTTTCCAAGACCGTTAGGTAAAGAATTAAGGGCTTCCCAGGCTTCGGCGGGACCAATACGGGTGGATTAGACAGATACCCTTTGATTTGGTCGAAGGCCTCCTGACACTCTGCCGTCCAACCTACCGCAGCATCCTTTCTCAGCAACCGAAATATGGGCTCGCAAGGTGCTGTGAGTTGGGCGATGAACCTGCTGATGTAATTGAGTCTACCCAGCAAACTCATTACCTCTGTTTTGTTCCTTGGCGGTGGAAAATCTCGGATGGATTCAATTTTGGATGGGTCTAGCTCAATCCCCCGTCGACTGACAATGAATCCTAGCAACTTTCCTGATGGAACCCCGAATGCGCATTTGGCAGGGTTAAGCTTGATATCATACCTTCGGAGTCTTTGGAAAAATCTCCTCAGGTCTGCCACATGGTCCTCCTGACGCCAAGATTTGATGATCACATCATCGACGTACACCTCGATTTCTTTGTGTATCATGTCATGAAACACGACAGTCATTGCCCGCATGTACGTTGCCCCGGCGTTCTTCAACCCGAACGGCATTACCCGATAGCAGTAGGTTCCCCATGGCGTAATAAATGTTGTCTTCTCAGCATCCTCCTCGTCCATTAGGATCTAATGATAACCCGCATAGCAATCCACAAAGGATCCGATCTCGCGCCCAGCGCAATTATCGATCAGGATATGAATGTTGGGTAACGGAAAATTGTCCTTGGGACTTGCTTTGTTGAGGTTGCGGTAGTCAACGCACACCCTGATTTTTCCATCCTTCTTTGGGACTGGTACCACATTGGCCAACCACTCGGGATATCGAGTGACCCGAATGACCTTTGCCTGCAACTGCTTAATCACCTCTTCTTTGATTTTTACACTCATTTCTGTTTTAAATTTCCTTAGTTTTTGCTTGACCAGAGGGTATGCCGGGTCAGTGGGCAATTTGTGAACCACTAAATTTGTGCTTAATCCAGGCATATCATCATATGACCATGAAAAAACATCTTTGAATTCCATGAGAGTGTTGATCAATTCTGCTCTGACATTCGGCTCAATGTGGATGCTAATTTTGGTCTCTTGGACGTTATCAGCGTCTCCTAGATTCACAGCCTCGGTGTCATTTAGGTTAGGCTTGGGTTTCTCTTCAAATTGGCACAGTTCTCGGTTTATTTCTTCGAAGGCTTCACCTTCATCACATTCAGATTCATCGTCACAAACGACCTCTTGCATCATTGAGTCGGTTTCAGATTGATTTATTAGACTAGGTCGAAGATCCGCTGTGCATGCCATGTCATTAGAACCAGTAAAAAGAGAACTGTTCAGAAAGAAAAAGAACAAAACAAAATTAAGATGGGACAAAAGAAAAGAACTTTATTAAACTTGCGGGATAAAAGGGTTCACACTTTTACAAAAACGAAAGTAAAATTTGGATTACACCCTTGAATAATCCGAACAAACAAACAAACAAAACATAAATCAAAGCCTACTACCAAGACTCCCCTCGGATAGGAAGAGGAGTAACCGTCCAATTGTTGGTCTTGGCCTCAGGCCCCACAAACTGTATCTCTGCTCTGCTGGACCCTTCTCCAGCCTCCACCACACTGGACATCCGCGAATAGCTTCTCAAAACTCTGATTCAGGTCTTCATTTATACCGATCAAAGGTCCTAGAATCTTTGGGACCGGTGATCCCTTGGCACTTGCTTTGACAAAAGACCTTGAGAGGCGTGGCACTGGTTTAGGCAGAAACCAGACCCTCTTCTTCATTTTTCGCGCTTGCTTCCTATCTGTTGCGGTTGGTTTGAACCCCAATCCGAAAGTTTCCAGATTTTTAGGAAGGGAGACAGGTTGGACAATCCCTTGAAGCTCGATTCCCAGGCCTTTTCCCGGCACAAATCCATTACCCAGCATTTCTGAGACCATCATGACTGTTGCGGCAGCTACCCTAGGGTGCGAGATGATTTCTCCTTCAGAAATTTTGTTGGCCGACCCTGTATCGAAAATCTGGTAGACCCAAGGTCCTTTGTCATCAGCGGTCTCTATGAAAGGTACAATGGTTCCGCCCATGGTGCACGTTGTATCCTCGCCATGTAACACGACCTCTTGTCTTTCCCACTCGAGCTTCACCATCTGATGTAGGGTGGAAGGCACCGCTTTGGCTGCATGAATCCATGGTCGACCTAACAGCAGGTTGTAAGATACCGTGGTGTCTAATACCTGGAATTCCATGGCAAACAGGACCGGACCGATGGTCATTTCAAGTACAACATCCCCTACAGTGGCCGTTCCGTTTCCGTCAAACCCTCGGACACAGATACTGTTCTTGTGGATCCTTCCGTGGTCGATCTTCAACTGGTTCAAGGTAGATAGTGGGCAAATATTGGCGCTTGAGCCGTTGTCCACCAATACTCGAGTTACCACCGAGTCTTCACATTTGACAGCTAGGTATAGAGCTTTATTATGCTCCGTACCTTCCACCGGCAGGTCATCATCTGAGAATGTTACCCTGTTCACCTCGAAAATCTTGCTGGCAATGGTTTCTAGGTGGTTTACAGCAATCTCACTGGGTACATGAGCTTCGTTCAATATCTTTAGCAGGGCCCGACGATGCTCCTCAGAATGGATCAGTAACGACAACAGTGAGATCTGGGCCGGTGTTTTTCTCAGCTGTTCGACCACAGAATAGTCCTGTACTTTCATCTTCCTCAAGAACTCTTCAGCCTCTTCTTCGGACACAGGTTTCTTGGTTGCAACTGGGTTGGTTCTTCTTAGCTCCACCGGAGCAAAACATCGACCTGATCGAGTCAGCCCTTGCACTTCACAACTGACTTCTTCCACATGTTTTCCTTTGTACATTACCACCGCCTTTTTATATTTCCAAGGCACAGCCCTGCTGTCAACCATCGGCAGCTGGACCACAGGCTTTATGGTCACCCGTTCTCTACATACCCCTTTTAACACGACTGTCGGTGTGGGCGGGATCCCTGATACTACCAACTTGCTTGGCTCGGGTTTGCTTGTTATGGAGGACGGGCTCTTTCCCAATATCACTACCGGTTTGACGCCTTCTCCCTGCGGCTGTACACTCGTTCCTCTACTGGTTGAGACTTCTTTCGGGGCGGCTTGGATCATCATCACAGTTTGTGAGGGTTTTCTCAATTCTCTTCCCTCACACACCAACTCAATCATGTGAGTTTCATGGTGCGCTGGCAGTGGGTGTTGGTTGATGTTAGGAGCCTCCGGTGTCTGGACCTCGATCTTATTGGTGTCAATAAGATCCTGTATGGCATGCCTTAATTTCCAGCACTTCTCGGTATCATGCCCGAGCATCCCTGAACAGTATTCACAACTGATTAATTGATCCAAGTTCTGAGGTGGGGGATTTGGTTCTCGAGTCTGGACAAGACTAACCAAACCCAATTGCCTCAGCTTGTGGAACAAAGCGGTGTAGGTTTCTCCCAACTCCGTGAAAGTTCTCTGCTTCCGCAACCTGTCATTCCTAACATCTGAATTTCCCCGGAAGCCTGCCCCTGAAGGGTTTCTATACGCCCTCGGTGGAGGATAGGTGTTTTGTGGTGGTGCATATATGTTCTGGGGAGCCGGTGCGCGCCATTGTGGGCGAACCGGAGGCTGAGTGTATGCCTGGGCTTGGTGTACGGAACAATGTGGTTCTCGAGGTGGATAGAAATTTTGTGGTGGGCTGTATGGGTATTCTGACCTGTGAGGTCTGGGTTGGTTGTAGTGTGGCCTGCCAGCCCTGGACCAACTGCCTGCCTCGATCGTGGCAACCTCCTCTTTCTTTCTTCTCAGCACACCTCCCGTGCCGCTTTGAATAGCCTGTGTTGTGGCCTTGAGTGCCGAATAGTTCAAAATCTTGTCAGACCTCAAACCCTCTTCTATCATGACCCCTATCTTGACCACCTCGTTGAAAGATTTTCCAACCGTTGTCACCAAGTGACCAAAGTAGGTTGGATCCAATGTCTGCAAAAAATAGTCCACCATCTCTCCCTCTCTCATGGGAGGATCGACTCTAGCTGCTTGTTCTCTCCAGCGGAACCCGAACTCGCGAAAACTTTCCCCGGGTTTCTTCCCAGTTCTCAATAATGTGAGGCGGTCAGGGACTATCTCTAGATTGTACTGGAAATGACCTGCAAAAGCCTGTGCCAGATCATCCCACGTGTACCACCTGCTGAAATCCTGCCTGGTATACCATTCCAGTGCAGATCCGCTCAGACTTTGGCCGAAATAAGCTATCAACAGCTCATCCTTGCCGCCTGCCCCTCTCATTTTGCTACAGAATCCCCGCAAATGTGCCATGGGATCACCGTGCCCTTCATATAAGTCAAACTTAGGCATCTTGAACCCAGCCGGGAGTTGGACGTCTGGGAAAGGGCACAGATCTTTGTATGCTACGCTGACTTGATTGCCCAATCCGTGCAAGTTCCTGAAGGACTGCTCCAGGCTTTTGAACTTTCTCAATACTTCATCCTGTTTAGGAGCATTAACCGGCTTCTCAACCTCTGCCGGCACTTCCAAATGTGGATTGTAAGCCTGTGGTTCGGGGGCATGAAACGTAGGCTCGGGGGGGTAGTATTGTGTATCGTGAGCCTGAAACAATGGCTCACTGGTCGTTCTTTGCAAAGGGGCTGATGTTGGTCCCACAAAAATGGGAATATTGGGTGTTGGGAGAGGCTGATGGGGTGGTGGAGCTTGGGAATCATGAGGGCTTCTTTCTTGATGATAAAGGGATTTGGGCGGCTTGTGGAAGGGCCGGAGTGAGGGTATTCTGGCATGTGTCCCAGTGTTTCAGGGCTCTTTTGTGTTTTGGCTATGGCTAGCTGCATTGCATTCATCTCTAGTCCCATCCTTTCAATCTCTTCCATCGCTTCTTTTAGCAACTGGCCCATTGGCCTTTCTTCCTCATTACTATTCTCTGAAGTAGTCATGCTTGTTGCTACCGGTCCTTTGGATCTGGTTTGGTAGGAGTGTGTTGCCAGAGTTCTTTAACAACTAACTTGTCTGGATCAGACAACAACAAACTTTGTTAGCGTTAGATTTTAACAGATTTGATCATAACACATAGAGGATGCAATACACCTAGGCAGTTAACTGTTTCTACATGTTTTGCTTCAAGCAACATGCGTCATCCCGGTTTGCTCATTCGTCCCATTTTAAAGTACTTTGGGAAACCCTGTGTTTTATTTTATTTTGTATTTTCTTTTCTTTCTTTATTAAAAGCGGTCGAATCTTATGGGGATTGCCTACGTATCATGTCCCCGCGTGAATCAGACCAAGCGTAGTTCTACCATGAGGCTAACATTTATATAAAAAGATGAACAAACATTACATTTGAAAAACTTTGTGAAACAATGTCTTGAAATACACACATTCAAATTGAAATAAACAGATACAATTCTTAACATCTCATAACGTGCCCCACTTTCCACTTGTGTTGTAAATTATTAGATCATTTGCTCAAGGCGGGGCTTGACCCGGATGACCTCCCAATGTTCGATACATCCTTTCCAACTCCACTGCTAGATGACGGGCAAAGGTGGGTGCATGCTCTGTAAACCTTTCATAATCCATTCCTTGGCAGTTTACATAACTTTGAGAGGTGTAGACCGCCAGGTCGTGGATCTGTGCCCTGAAATCTTGGAGATGTTGGCCTTGATTCTGCAACTGCTGCTGGCGAGTGGTGGCTATATCTCGGATACGGCCTTCACGATCTAGGGCTGACTCTAATAGAGCTCGGAGTCTAGCCTGCTCTAGTCTCATCTGCGCTCTTTCTCTATCAGTGTCCGCTTGATGATGCTCTTTGTACCTTCTTGCCTCTTCTAGTTGTGCACGAAGTTGGTCTTCTGATCGTATCCAATGGTCTTTTTCCTTCTTGAATTGTGCCCTGTCTTTCTCGGATTGCCTATCTTGGCGTTCCTTATCAGATCTGGCTTCTTCGTTTAATTGTTGGATCCTTTCTTTTGCTTTGCTCAACGCCCTTTCTTTTGCAGCAAGAACGAAATCATAATCTTGCATTCTTTCAAAAAGATTGGCGATGGTTTTTTGATTCTTCCAATTCCTCATTGGCGTTTCAGAAGCCTTTTTTATTTTCAGAAATCGAGCATGAAGACTTTCATTCTCACAAGCTAGACTCTTCTTCTCGCCTTCAGCTTCTTGTGCTTGCAAATCCTTCTCCAGACTGAGGTTCCTTAGATTTTCCTTTAGGGCACGGATAGTTGCTTTGTACCCCTTCTCTTTTTCTCCCCAGATCAATCGCTCTTGGATTTTATCATTAAAGTTTTGAATATAGGGTCTTTTAGTTGGCCTTCTCAGCTCAGGTTCTGGTACATCATCCACGCGAGACCGTTTCTCGAACCATCTTGCATATCCCGGATTTATCTCACCCTTTGTAGTGTCTGGGACTTGAGTATCGCTTTTTAAGTATCGACATCCATTCCACATCTGCTGAAGTAACGCCTCAGGAATAGTGGCCTCTGGGTGTAATTCGATTTCTTGCGTACTCAAATCTTCATCATCAGGAACTACTTGATATCTTCCTAGTTGTCTTAGGACTCTCAATGGCGCGTATGGCTGGATGCTTCTCAATCCCAATAGTAGCAGATAACTATTTGAGTTTGACATATGTATCACTTCCCTCATCGGTAGCCATCCCAGAGTCCATTCAATTTGATTTGCCGTTAGAGCCCTTAGCCGAGATACCCATGCTTCTATCCCTTCTGGAACCTGATAATTTTTCACTCTTTCCTCATAGCCCTCAATGTAATTATCGTTGCTTGGCCCATACTGTATGATCTTGGGCTATTGTTGGAGATGTTCAATCAACCACATTTGCAACAAAATTTTGCATCCTTCGAAGACTTTCGCTCCTGCTTTACATAAAGTCAAAGCCCGATAAATGTCTGAGAGAATGATGGGGACAAGGGTGTGGTTTTCCTTGGTGGTGAGGATTTGCACAACCTTTGCGGTGAGAATATCAATTGTTCGCTCTTTGTTCGGGAAGACCATGATTCCTAGAAAAGCCACCATGAAGGCGAAGCGACGGTGAACCTGCCATGCGTCTTTGTCTTGTTTGTTAGTAAGGCCTTTCTCATGAATTTCGAACCCATCTGACTTTCCGAACCTTGAATACAGAAAGTTGAAAGAACAACATCCGTTGACGACATTGCTTTTCCTGATTTGACTGCTGATGTTCAGAAGACCGAAGAATCGATGTACCGAGGGAGCCTTCGTGAATATCAAGCTTTGATTCCTTAAACTTCCGTCAAAACCAACATATCCAGCTACCTCCTCTAATGTAGGAATGAGCTCGAAGTTAGAGAAACGAAAGACATTGTGAATAGGGTCCCAAAAAGTTACTAATGCCGCAATCAGATCATCACGGGGTTTAACTTTCATAATGTCCGGGAGATTTCCCAAATGCTTGATGACCCACTTTTGACCATCTTCGCCTAATTCACGCCACCACATTTGAAGCTGGAACAGAAACTCTTCTGTATTTGCGGAGGCGGGGTTTTGTGTGGTGCTCATTTTGTATCTGAAATTTAATTTAATAATGTCAAGACTCATTTTGAAAACATACTCTAATCATTTTCAGTCAAAATTATTTTCAAGATTTAAAACTATTTTTTTTTCAAACTATTTTCAAGATTAAATACCTTTCAAGATTAAATACCTTTATTTCAAGATTTGAAAACTATATTTTATTTTTTATTATATATATATATATATGTGTGTGTATATATATTATATATATATATATATATATATATATATATATATATATATATATATATATTTTTTTTTAATTATGAAAAAAAACCCATTTTATTCCTCAGCTCTTACCATGATTTCATTTAAGCCGGCCAGCAAGCATGTTCGAGGCAAATGAATGCACATATAGCAAGTAGGATGCATCAGGATGGTCTTTTTATTTCGGGTTCACCTGTCTTAGACGGACCCAACCCCTGTGTTGAGTCCCCTAAGTCAAATGCATGTGATGCAAATAAACGTTCCTACTAGGGATCCGGTACATGGATGAGTTATTCTAAGTGTAAAACCTGAGGTTGATTGTTCTAAACTTGGCTTACCCAAACAGACAGTTTGAGCCGAAGCGGGGGCAACGTACCGGGAGCACGAAAGTCTGCCCGGCCTAGTTACTTGTCCCAACTCCGTCTTATTTGGTATGACTTTAACAGAAAGGTGGGTCACGCGCACGTGTACACCATAAATTCAGAAGACTCAGAAAGAAGGGGGTTTCGTAACAGTTGTATACACAATTCAGATAATATTAAAGCGGTAAAAGCATCATTTAGCACATTAAGCATATATCATGTAAAAATCAGATAATAAATAAAGCCAAATAACAACAACTATTCTAAGCTCGAATTCACTGGTTCAGGGTTAGATCCCCAGCAGAGTAGCCAGAGCTGTCACACCTCCTTTTTCCGCGCCAGGGGGGGCGCAGGGGAGTTTTTTCCAATTAAAGGACAATCGAAACGGGATTGGTTTATTTCTTTCAAAGTCGCCACTTGGGAGATTTAGGGTGTCCCAAGTCACCAATTTTAATCCCGAATCGAGGAAAAGAATGACTCTATATTATAGTCTGCGTACCAGAAATCCGGATAAGGAATTTCTGTTAACCCGGGAGAAGGTGTTAGGCATTCCCGAATTCCGTGGTTCTAGCACGGTCGCTCAACTGTTATATTTGGCTTATTTATCTGATTTTAAACAAATATGAACTTATGTGCAAATTTAAGCTTTTAACCGCTTTCATCATTATTATTATTTTTATCAAGAATTGCAACGTTATAAAATGTGTCTCGAGCCACGTTACAATCAATGTACCCGTGGTCGTTGACACACTTTGACTCCGTTGAGATTTGGATTTGGGTCACATCAATGTGCACCCGAGTTTAGGGTGATTAAATTATTAAAGGCGCGCTTAAAGCGACTAGCGTATTTATTTTGGGTAGGACCGTGGAATTTTACTAAAAACGGTCCATCCCGAAGTCTAAACAATTTTTAAAGCAAATATTTACTGAGGGCCCCGCAATTTGTATTTTATTTGGCGAGGCTCATCTCATTCTCATTTTTAAAAGGAATTTGCGACGTCATGGACATGCATTTCGAACCACGTCACAATCAATGTACCCGTGATTAGAAACACATTTCGAATCCGTCGAGATTTGGATTTGGGTCACATAAATGCGCACCCGAATTTAAGAAGGTAAAAATTATTAGATACGCGCTTAAAGAGACTATCGCGTTATTATTCTGGGAGGGCCGTGAGATTTGCTGAACGACCCATCCTGGAAACTGAATGCTTCGATAATATACATTTAACGAGGGCCCCGCAGCCTGCGCGTTTTTTTCTTGTTTATTTTCGTCGAGGCCCATCTCGTTCTTATTTTAAAAGGGTATCCTATAGCAACTACGTTTCTTGTCGTGTTTGTCTCTACCAAATGAAAACAGTAGATAGTCCTAATTAATTACATGCTTGCAAGTTATTTATAACAGAATTCCGAGCGCTTGAGCAAAATCAGAAGCGCGGCCACGCACACAGTCAGCCGAGCGAAATTAAAGGCCCAAATCCAACCCACGCGTGATGGGCCAGACCTGGGCCATTGTTTATCCGGGGCGGGCCTGCTGGGTCTGTTTTGACCCGGGCTCGACCTTCGTGGGGTTGAGATTGCAAACCCTGTTTTTTTCTTAAATCATGGTTTAACAGTTATGTATGGCAATTTATCGGAAAGGAAAGAACTTAACTAGAGTGTACGATTGTCATGCTTTGCATACATTACAGGCTTATACTACACGATTAGACTAAGTCTAAGATACAACCCAATGCATTGGGAATACTTTTAACTAGCAGCATACATATACAAACTGATATTCAATTACCATGCATTGATATCTACTAGGCGTGTAAGCTACTTCCAGCATCCAAACAAGAATAAAATTTTTCTACATTACATGATATTTAAGGTAACAAACTATGTATAAAAAAAACACATTCTTCAGGTATTTTCATTTGTATTCATGCTCAAGTTTCCAATTACATCTGACAGTGTATTAGGTGTGTACCTGGTATAGAGAACAAAAAGAAGAAAGGAATGGTCAGTCGGGCAGTATGCAACAAACACAGCAGCAGCAGATACACAGCAACAGCACAGCAACAACCAACAACCACAAGTGTTTTCCACAGTCCACAGACTAACAGCAACAATTCCCAAAACAAAGAGAACCAGCAGATGGTCGAGCACCAAACAAATAATCCCAGAAAAAGAGTAATGAAACACCAGAAGTAAAAGAGTGTTCAATGCAGCAACACCAGCAGTTCAACAATCACAAGCAACTCAGTCAGTGCAAACAACAGAACTTGGCCAAGACAGCTTGACCAATATGGATTCTTATATAGCTTTCAGACAGTGTTTGGTTACAGTGTTTACTGGAAATTTCCTTATGTTTTCAGTTTTCTTTAAACTCACCAGACCTCTCTCAAGACTAAAAATTCCAGCCCTTTTTAAGTTCTGAAATGGCCTATTTATAAGCCAAACGACCAGTGCAGTCAAGCTGCCTGGATTCTGCCATTTGCAGACTGCCCATACCCTTTAAATCCCATGCCTAAGCATCTTTTTGATGCCAGCCCTTTGTTCCCCACGCCTGGCTCATTCTTTAATCAAGAGTTATGGGCTCATTTAAGTATTCATTTTAACCCCATACTCTTGTGTCTTGTTCCCCATTGGTATTAGTTTAATCTTAATTAGTACCCTACTTGTCAGCTCATTTAAACTAATCATTTTTGTTCTTTTCAAACCCCAGACTACCCCTGTTAGCCCTTGATTATTACTGTCCTACATTACTGCAGCCTCAGGACATTTTGAACTTCTGAAAGTTCCATTTCAGAACTGCCCTAGCCTGGTCCTTTTAATCATTTACAATGCAGTTACAAACTAGCATTCATAGATAATGTCCAACATTCAAATCACAATACAGGTCCATTCAGTCAAGTGAAGTTGTACATATTAGAATATTTGAACATTCAGTCGTAGGAAGTTAATCCACGACATTTATCAGGTCGACTATACTAATTATAACAGGTAATAATCAGTCGCTCATATAAACAATACGTTCAGGGACCTAAAGGACATCAGACAACTTTTGTTCAATTACTGGGAGCCTATATGAATTAACTCATTTGACGACTAATCTAATTAACGATCATGTTTATCATGAGGTACATTCAGAACACAAACAGAAAACAATTGACCAAATAAAAGGCCTTTGACAGAGATGGAAGAAATCCGAATGAAAAATAACAAAATAACAAACAAACACAATGAAACATGCTGACAACTTAATTAGAACTAAAACAAAGAGAAAGGAAAACTTACCGAAAAAGTTTGAAATAAAAAATGACCCAAATCTGACTCAACTTCGAACTCTTGAGGCCGAACAAACTTTAATCAGGGTGTTCTCCCATGAGAACACCTTGATTAAGGTCTATTAGACCTCAAACCCTTGTTAAGACTGGCCGACTTCCAAGGCTATCCATGTTCTAGGTTTTGGGTTCTTAGATTTGAGATTCTAAGGGTTGTGGGTAGATTCGGACCAAACCAAGCTTGGTTTGGTCCCGAGGGAGGTCAGTGGGTTGTCTAGTGTGAATCTGGGGTGGTTTGGCATAGATCGAGTTTTGTCTCGAATCTTCAAATCCAGATTCGAGATGATGGGAGGTGATTCGATGTACATGGCCAGTGGATTCGTGCTCAGGGTGGTTGGATGTTTTAGGGGTGTGAAGGGGGTGGTCACCGGCGTTCGTGCCGCCGGGTTCTGGTGAATGGGATATCAGGACGGCTGCTAGGGTTTGGGGGTTCAAAGCTTGGGGAAGGAGACGAGTGAAGGGGGGTTCGGATAGGGGGCGTGGGGTATGATAGAGGGTTTATATATGGAGTAGGGGATTGGATCTGAGCCGTTAGATCAGATGATCTCAACGGCTTGGATCTGATGGTGAGGGGTGAGACGCGGTCGTTTGGTATTAAAACGAGGTCGTTTGGTTTAAGTGAGGGGTTGGGTTGAAATGGTTACTGGGTCGGGTTTGGGAACAGGTTGCTAAAGGGGGGTCCCGGGCCGTTAGATCAAGAGGTTGAATGGCTCAGATCAGACGCATGATGCGGCGTCGTTTCGGGAGGTGGTCAGGTCAGGCCTGGTTTGGACCGGACTTGAGTGCTGGTTTGGGCCTGTTTTTGTCTTATTTTTGGGCCCAAACCGATTTTCAACTCTTTTCCTTTTGTTTTCCAATTTAAAAAAAAATGAAAAATAACAAAATAAATAATAAAACAAATGAAATTAAAACAAATAACAATGTAGCACTTCAACATAATTATCACACCAAATTAAAATGTTTAAGTAAGTTAAATCACAACCTAGAATGAACGATGCACATATATATTTTTTTTTGAATTCTCTTTCAATGACACATATTTTTTGTATTTTGTTTGATAATAATTAAATGCAAAATGGACAGACCCCCAAATGACTAACAACACATGTCACGGAAAAATCGAAAAATTGTACAGCGAAGTTGTTTGTCACTATTTTATTTTCTTTTGGAGCGATTGTCTGTGAAACAAAAATCACGTGCTTACAGCCCATATCTGGTTCACCTTAGGTCAGCATTGACCCATACCCATTGGGTCAAAAGGGGAAATAACAGGGGCATGAGGGTTAGTTTGGGTATTTTGTTGAGGGAATCTCCCTGATAACAGAAATAGGAAGCTTCTAGTGGGGGTTTCTAAGGGAATTTCAGATTTTAGGTGTTTGAACTTGGGGAGCAAGTCAGAAAATGAGGGTTCAATGGGCAAAAAATAAAGTTAAGGTAAGGACTTGAAATGAAAATTGAAACCTGGGGTCTGCCCTAGTGACTTGCCTATAATGTATTCTTACTTGCCTTAGAAGGCAAGGATTTTAAGAGCTGAAAATCCCTAAAAGTTCCACACGGTTAAAACTTCAGAAAAATACTGTTTCATTGAGTTCTTCTGCTAATTTTTGAAATTTTCCTAGTGATGCAACAAGTCCTGACTAGCTGACCTTAGACATGAATTAAAATCAGTTTGGTTGAAGTTTTCCTGGTCTATTGTTTGGATTGGACTGGTTTCTGGTCATTTACTTCAATTTCTGGGTTTTGAAATTTGATTTTGGAGCTGCTGGTTGGTTCTATTGATTTGTTTTTGCTGCTGACCCTCGCTCTTGTTACTGCTCGTTATTGATCTTCTTAACCCTCTCTTATCTGTGCTCTCAGATACATTTTCTTAAGCTTTACTCGATGTAAGTACTATAATGAAGATGGAAATAAAAGTTAAAAGCCTGACAATCAACCTGGCGTTACTTCATTTGCATTTTTCTTCATGTTATTGTTGTACTTTGGTCATTTGAAGTGTCACAAATTCTGATACTATTATTTGATGAGATTGATTCATATAGTTGTAATTATATTGGGACTATGGAACTGTTGTATGAGAAAATTCAGTCGTATTAAATGAACCCTCGACTTGTATGGCTTCAAGTGATTTAGATCTGCCATTATATCCGAATGTTAGCATTTAAAGGGAAGTTAATATGCTGTTTGTTCTGGTAATAAGCGTGATTATATATTTAGTGTTCTACTACAGCGACTTTACAATTCCTAATGTGTAAATGGGCATTGTATGAGTGTGATTAGGCCTGACAGATGGTTTGAATTAGTTGTTATTGTAATGTTAATTAATACTTTCAAAAACAAAAAAAGGGAAAGCTAGTTTTGATAAATTGGATTCTCCAGCTGTTAAGTGTCAATTCTCAAAAGTTGTTGATATCTCTTTCCATGAGGTTCTGAAGATTAAAATTGCATGTTATTTAGTTCTCCAGAATTTAAAGTTACAAGTTATTTAGTTATAGAGGCGTGGTCCTGTTTTGTGTTCCAAAGTCAGTGGCAGTAACGTTTGGATCTTTCATGATTAAATCAGTGTAATTCAGGGTGTCTCATGGATTCGATCCTGAGACTTTATTGCTCAACTGCAGGGACCCTAACTTGGGCTCAATTATGAAGCCCAATCCTAAAGTCCCTTTTGAACGAAGTCTGGGCCGTTCCTTTTATCGGACTATCAGTCCTCTGGCCTGGCTCAAGCCTTTTTGGGCGTGATTGGATCAACTATATCATGCAACCCAGTTTAAATGGAACATTGGACTACATTTAGTGTTAATTGAGCCCATTAATTAGGTTGGAGGTGAGCTATCCCCATAACATAAACAATTATGGCCCTCCGGATGAGTTAAGTTAATCCTTTTAATTTAAGATTTGAGGTGAGCTATAATTAGACACTTCGTAATTAATGGCCCTCACGTTAATTTCATAATATAGATATAAAATAACCAATTTTCGTAGTTTGCTTTAGGTCCATTTAATATACCACCGTGATCGTGGACACATTCGCGTGACATGATTACGATTTCTAAAAAAAATCGGAGTATGCGTTCGCGCAACTTCGGCTAAATTTTCTTAATCACAATAAAGTGTCATTAATTGTGGACACGTTCGCGTGGCACAATTTTTGACATACCAAACAAATGGATACCCGTACGCATGACCCGTTTCAAGATAATTTTCTTAATTAAAAAGCGGTAAAGGGTAAATGCATATAGGATCTAAAGTCAGTAATTAAACAATTCTAATAAACCAAGTATGATCAAAGTGACTGTGCTAGAACCATGGAACTCGGGAATGCCTAACACCTTCTCCCGGGTTAACTGAATTCCTTACTCAGATTTCTGGTCGCAGACTGTAATACAGAGTCAATCTTTTTCTCGTCTCGGGATTTGAACTAGTGACTTGGGACACCCTAAATTATCCCATGTGGCGACTCTGAATCTTTAAATAAACAAATCCCGTTGCGATTGTCCTTTAATTGGAAAAACTCCCTTATATATATTCCCTTTCCAGGGTGTAGTAAAAAAGGAGGTGTGACAGCTCTGGCGACTCTGCTGGGGATAAGAACCCAGAACTTTCGGTTCAGGGTTCAATAATTCGAGCTTATTAATGCGATTTTTATTTGGCTTTATTGTTGATAATACTGTATTTTGTGGACTTAATGTGCTAATTGTCATTTACCGCTTTGATATTGTTTGAATTGTATATAACTGTCTTCTTACGCCACCCCTCTGAGTCTTTTGGAAATGGTACACACGTTCGCGTGGCCCACTTTTTCAGTAGAAATTATACCAAATAGAACGAGGCTGGGCAAACGTCAAGGCCGGGTAGACTTCAGTGCTCCCGGTATGTTGCCCCCTCTTTGGCCCCAGTTGTCCGCTCGGGTACCCCAAGTCTAGACCAAAACCCCAGAATTTAAACTTAGAAAAACAGAGCTTCATGCCGGATCCCTAGTAGGAGCATTTGTTTGCATCATGTGTATTTAACTTAGGGGACTTAACATAAGGGTTGGGTCCGTCTAGGACAGGTGTGCCCAAAATAACAGACCATGCTGATGCATTCTATGTGCTATGTGAACATTTATTTGTTTCGGCTTGCATGTTGACCCACTAAGGAAAAAAACAACAGAAAAAAAAATAAGAGTGAGGTAGGATAGAGAATTCACCTGGTTTTGAGAATCCCGATATTCGAAAATGCCTCGAAACTCTGCCCAAATTGTTTGAAAATAAAAAGAAAAGGAAAATGTATTTCAAAAAAAATAAAGGGAGTCAGTATCATATTTTTCCAATTATGTCAAAACTGGCGAACTATGCGAGTCTGATTCTTACCGGATGTGAGATACGTAGGCAAACCTCATCGGTTCCGGCCCATAATTTTAAAAAAAAATCCAAAAATATTTTCCTTTACTTCCTCTCTAGAAAGGTTTTTTACCCCAATTTTCTAAAAATCCAAAAAATAATTTTTCATTCCTTGCTTCTTTAGAAAGCCTTTCTTTTAGACCCTAATTATTTTAAAAAAAATATACAAAAATATTTTTTTTTAATTTCTTCCAAAAATCCAAAAATATTTCCATTCTTCTTTCAAAATTAAAAAGAAAATTCAAAATTCAAAAATATTTTTTTAGAAACATTTCTTTCATAAATTCAAAATAAAATTCAAAAAATATTTTCTTTCTTCTTGAGAAAGTTTTTCTTTCGAAATTCCAGAAAAAGAAATTTCCAAAAAAAAAATCTTTCTTTGTAAAAATGCTGAAGAAAAATCAAAATCCAAAATATTCCCTTTCTTCTTTATAAGTCTTTCTTTCGAAAAAATAAAATTAAAAATTCAAAAAAAAAGTTAGTTTATTTACTTTATTCATGATCTTCCTGAACTACGCAAGATCTGATTCATGTTCCCACATGATACGTAGGCAACCCACATCAGGTTCGATCAACCATTGAAAAGAAAAATGAATAAAAAAGGAAAAAAAATGAAAACAAAATGAATAATGTTGATAATAATAAGGACCAACTGAGTCCATTCTAACATGTTTTTGTTTTGAATTGTGAAGAAAGTTGAGGTGGTCGGTTTGTGGTAAGCTGGAAACACAAGATCCAAGAAAAAATGATAACTGATATCGAAGCTGTTACAAGTGCTCAAGAGAGTCAGGGTCAGAGGGTTAAACAAGAGTCTACTATGTTTGAGAAAAATAGAATACTGAAACAACAAATGACCGAAATGTGTCAAGCATGGGCCAGTGGTCAAGGACAGCCTCGTCATGAGTCACAATTCGCTACACAGCAAGAGAAGTACCACTCTCCTGAGTACCACTCGTACTCGTTTGATCTTCGTGCAAACATTGAGATGCCTGCCCGAAAGATGGTATAGGAAGAAATGACCCAAAGAGTGAAAAGCTTAGAACAACGGTTGAAAAACATGCAAGGGTTGACAGGTCAAAAGAGTGTTGCCTTCAAAGATCTATGTATGTTCCCCGATGTCCACTTGCCGCCTGGTTTCAAGACTCCCAAATTTGAAAAGTATGATGGACATGGAGACCACATATCCCACCTGCAAAGGTATTGCAATCAACTGAGAGGTGCGGGAAGAAATGAAGAATTGTTGATGGCTTATTTTGGGTAAAGCCTTACGGGAGTAGCCTCCGAATGGTTTATGGATCAAGACACGTCTCGCTAGTATGTCTGGGATGACATGGAACATGCCTTTGTCAAACAGTTCCAATACAACATCGACATTTCCCCAGACCGCATTTCCCTTTCAAACCTGAAGAAGAAACCAACTGAAAGTTTCAGGGAATATGCTATTAAATGGAGAGAGGAAACAGCTAGAGTTAAGCCACCCATGGACGACCACGAGCTAATCACTGTCTTCCTTCAAGCGCAAGAGCCAGATTACTTTCAAAACATGATGTCCGCAGTTGGCAAATCCTTCTCGGAAGCAATCAAAATGGGAAAAATGGTAGAGAATGGTCTTAAGA
Organism: Nicotiana tabacum; assembly: GCF_000715075.1. Classification (NCBI taxonomy): domain Eukaryota; kingdom Viridiplantae; phylum Streptophyta; class Magnoliopsida; order Solanales; family Solanaceae; genus Nicotiana; species Nicotiana tabacum. Next base: position 178,186,914 of record NC_134101.1, read on the forward strand.
CAGGCAAGATTATAAGTCAAGCAATTCTCAAAGCCGCAACTCAGGCTGTCCCGATTGAATTCGATAATTTCAGTGGCACGATTGAGAAGGATGAAGAAATCATGATGACAACAAGTTCGAGAAGAGGTCCCAGGAAAACACCTCGAAGGTATGCGCAGCCTCATCAGGTTTCTCATGACTCCCCTGAGCATTGTTATCCACCTCAGAACCCACAATACTCTGTTGCTCCACATCAATATGTTGTCCAGCCATCAAAACACCCAGAAGGCGAGCACGATCATCACAAAATCTCCACCAGCTTCCACAAAATTTTCAGGTACCCTATAACCCACATCCAGGCCAGAGGTATAGAGGGGAACAAAAGTTGAAAGATAATTTTACACCAATAGGAGAGTCCTATGCAAGCTTGTTTGAGAAATTAAAGCATTATGACATGATTGCACCTATTCCTCCAAATCATGTGGACCCACGTGCAAAAAGCTATGACCCTTCTAAAAGGTGTGAATACCATTCCAATGCCCAGAGGCACAATGTTGAAAGTTGTCGGGATTTGAAAAGAGAAATAGAAAGGATGATCCAGGAAAACCTGATTGTGATCCAAGACAGTGACACCCAGAATATCGCACAGAATTCTTTACCTGCACATGATGATGCACACTTTGTGGGGATAATGCGTGGTGATAGGGAGTATGAGAATCCTCTCGGGAGTTTGCTAACTAAAGTTAATGATTTTGAAATTGGAGAAGGCTCTGCTGATTCTGATGAGCAAATTTGTGGCTAAATATCAAGCCTAACAATTGAAAAGTCATTCCCTCCTCACTAGGAAGGAATCTTGGTAGCTTGTTTTGATGTTTTTTCTATTATCTGGGTTATTTCAGGGTTGTGATCCAGATTTTATTTATTTTATTGAGTCAAATCCTTCTATCCCTCCATTCTGTTTGTGTGAGTCTTGTCTTTCTATTCTGTTGCTATTTTTATTAGCTGGGTTATTTAGGGTTGTAACTCGGGATTTAGGTTTGTCTTGTTGTATACTCAATAAAATACAGTTTGTTATTTTGTGTCATTCCATGCTTAGTTCTTTTCTCGCTAGTTTTAATGACATGACATGTATGCGGAAATTTTGGCCAGATCTTAGGAACTGATTTAATCTGGAATTATATAGCTAAAAAAATATATACTTTTGAGGATGAATAAAGAGTTGGAAGACTTTGGAACTAAGGTCAAGTAAAATTCACCTTTAAATCATTGTGAGGATCGGGCTTGAAGATGTTTAATCAATTGATGTTTGTTGGAAAGTTTGTCACTAAGGGATGAAAAAATGTCTTGTGACCACGGCACACCAAGAAGACATACTTGTTCGTCAATGTTGTGATCATGAAAAGATACCATGTTTGACATTCTCGAGGTTGGGAGGCCCTTTTTCTGCTACCCAAACACTTTATATCTTTTCCTACCCCTTTTGAGCCTGTGTTATTTTTCTTTGACTACCCTCTTTTGGAATCAAGTTTAGAGTCAAAAAAAAAAGAAAAAAAAAAGAAAAAATCCGTGTCCCAAGAGTACAAACTGGGGAAATTCTTAGAAAGTTCAGAGAAAAAAAATTGTCAAAGGTTCATGCCCTAAAAAATAGAAGTTGAGGCAAACAAAAAAAAAGAGAAAAAAAGGGGAAAAGAGGAAAAAAAAAGAAAAAAGAAAAGAGAAACAGAAAGAAAGATGAAAAATTGTTTAGGCCAGATGTTTGAACTACGTTCGACCTGATTCCTTAATAAAAAGATACGTAGACAGCCTCACGGTTCGGTCCAACAAAATAAGAATTCAGAAGAAAAAGCAAAAAACTAGAAAAAATAGAAAACTCCAAAAACTCCCAGCATCTGAAAATGGGGCAAAGATTTTATTTCATTTTTGAAAGAGTCGATTCCAAGAGTTGTAAGTCCACAACCCCTCATTTTGAGTTTATTTTGAGCCTTCACGCCGACCTTTCTTTCCAACCCTATCCAAAAACCCTCCAAATAAAGACCTCCCAATATGCCTTCAAAAATGCCAAGAGACGCATGCAATGAGCAACAGTTGTCACACGACGTAGAACATCGTCGAGTTGCTCACAAAAAGAGGGAAATAAAAAGAAAAATGAGAATCTTATTAGTGAAAACCCTCACGGGCACTGTAAGACGACGACAAGTAGAGATGAATAAATGAGAGAGACTTGTTGGTGAAAACCTCTCGGGGCACCATTAGTCAAAAGTGAGTCGTGAAGCTGATGCAAAGGATTGGCACAGATAGGCCCGACTTCAAAGATCATAAGAATGGTAGAAGGGAAGATTGGATTAGTTTGACAGATCAGGCCGTTGAGTCCAAAATGCATGTCATGATCATTAAGGCTAGTTATTGAAAAAAAAAAAGAAAACAATTCTTCTCTCTGTCCTTCCGACAGGGGCATTTCTTGTTAATACTTGTTTCTTTGCACCATTGTGTCCTCCACTCTGAGTCAGTCTTCGTCAAAACAAGCAACAAAAGATTTCAAAACTGTTACCAGCTTTTCACTTGTATAAAGTAAATTTGGCCAGCACACTCAATTGTTACTGTCAACATGACTTGAGGATTCATGCACATGTCTCTCCAAAAGACCCCTGTCAGCCTACTCGGCGCAAGAAAGATAACTTGTGATTCTCTCTGACAGACAAATTGCTCAAAAAGCAGGAAGTCATTCAAGATATCGGAAAAGGTAAACTAAGCAAAGATCTCCGGTTAGGATAAGGGTGTTTGAGCTACAAATACAAATGGTAATGGGTGTGAAACAATCAGAGTTGGTGTAGAACAAAAGTCTTTTTAGACCGACTCAAGTTGATTGAGCAGAAGCCAAGTTGCCCAAGACTCAAGGCCACAAACCGACCACCACTTTCAAAACTAACAAAAATTTCTTTGTTTACAACAGGAACAAAGCAGTGCAAGGAATGTGGTTCAAAAAAAATGAAAAAGAGGGGAAAAGAAAAGAGAAAAAGAAAGAAAAATAGAAAAAAAGAGAAGAAAAAAATGAAAAACGAAAAGAAAAGAAGAGAAGAGCCGACAAAGGGATGTTTCTCAAATCTTTGCCTTTATTTGTCTTATTAATGTGAATAAAATGTTGCCATTGCACTCACATTTTTCCTCCTAGGGTAAAAAGCCCTAGTCTGATGGATTTTCTCCCAACCAAAATCTTAGTCCGATGAATATTTCTCCTAAGATAAGAAAACCTAGTCTGATGAATTTTCTCCTAGGATAAACGTCTTAGTCTGATGAATCTTTCTCCTAAGATAGAAAACCTAGTCTGATGAATTTTCTCCTAGGATACAAAATCTTAGTCTGATGAATCTTTCTCCTAAGATATGAAAACCTAGTCTGATGAACTTTCTCCTAGGATAAACATCTTAGTCTGATGAATTTTTCTCCTAAGATAGAAGACCTAGTCTGATGAGCTTTCTCCAAGGATAAAAATCTTAGTCTAATAAATTTTTCTCCTAAGATAGAAAACCTAGTCTGATGAATTTTCTCCTAGGATACAAATGTCTTAGTGCGATGAATCTTTCTCCTAAGATACCAAAAAAAAAAGAAGAAGAAAAGGGACCTAGTCTGATGAACTTTCTCCTAGGATCAAAATCTTAGAAAACCTAGTCCGATGAATTTTCTCCTAGGATAATATTTTTTTTAAAAAAAAGGGAAGTCTGAATTTGAAAAATAATGATAAAAAAAAGGGAAAAAAGAAGGAAGTCTGGTTTTTTTTAAAAAGGTCAATTTTTAGTTTTCTTGAAATCAGGGGCCTCGCTTGGAGAATAGGGTTAGTCTTTATTTTAGTCAAGCTTAGTTTATAGTTTTCATAGTCTATTCTTTAGTTTACTCTCATCTTTGCATCAATAGTACAAATGGTTTACAATTTTGCTAACAACTCACAAATCTTCCTAGTGCAAACTGGGGCAGAAAAAAAATTTCTTTTTTTTTGTCTGTTTTGTTGCAATCAGGCACCCACTTGGAGAACAAGGGAAGACAACTCAAGTTTCAAGGGAAAGCAGTTTTGAAGGAAGACAATTCAAGTTTCAAGGGAAAATGGTTCAAGGTGCAAAGGAAAATAGTGTCAAGTAACAAGAGAAGACAGTTCAAGTTCAGCAATCAGGTGCCCGCCTGGAAAATAAGATAATTCAATTCAGAATGCAATTCATGTCAGCAACAAAAGAAGCTCGCATCAAGAATGCGAGTCAGCAGGCCGAGATGATCAACAGAAGTTAGTCACAATCCAGAATAAAAAGGAAAAAAATAAATAAAAAGAAAGACAAGAAGTGAATCCAAATGCAGAAGTTAATGAAAGATGTGAGCTGCTCAAGACAGGGCTGAGGTCACAAGCTCTGCATGTCCCGTTTTGGTCTGAAAAGCTGAAGAAGAACGAACTAGCACCTGCAACTAGCAAGCGTCAAGGTTCAAATCCAAAGTCTGTATGAAGAACCATTCAAAGCTCAAGATCAAGCTTCAGAAGACTTACAGATAGTAATCTTGTAACTCTTAGCTGGTAGGCTTAGCTAGTCTTTTTCATTTTTGGTTTTGATGTAATAGCAGGACCGCGGACCGGAACCTCGACGGTACCTCAATCGGCTGTCCACCTCGGCATACTCCATCATCGCACTCACTTCGGAACTACACGTGGCCTGATTCCTTTATAGCCAAGGATATGTAGGCAGCTCACATACCAGAGCTCGGTCACATTCCCCTCTTTCTTAGTTTTAGTCTCTCCAAATAAGGGTCGGGTTAAAAAAAACCTGTCTAGTCGTTCTTTGTCTGAAAATACTTCGTCTTTCCAGTCAAAGAGGGGAAGCTGTAGACATGTGATTTTTGACCCTTCCCAAGATTTTCTATATCTTAGCACGTAAATATTTAATTTAGGCCTAATATAACAATTTCAACTATTTTTGACTTCTTTACTTTATTTTCGTCATAAATATAAAAATTACAAAAAATATTTTAGTTTACGTATCTTTCATAAATTTAAATAAAAAAATATACAAAAAATAGTAACTTATCTTTATTTTTATATAATCTTGAAAACACAAAAATAGTTTTATGTTTTATAGTTTAGTTCAATTAATTATAATTAGTTTTATATTTTTATATTATAATTGTACATAATTTTAGAAGGATGAATTAGTTTTAGGTTGGTTTATCCCGTCTTTATAAATCCTATAGTCCATTTTTTTAGTCTTTGGCCCAATTTCCTATCCCATAATTCCTAGGCCCATACCCCTAACCTAATCCCTACTCCTATATATAGTATCTAACATCTAAAATAGACCTATCCTACACAAAAAAGGAGAGCCACGGAACCCAAAAAGAGACCCCCCCATCTTTTCCAGCGATCCCATCTATCTTCTTCAGATCCCCTCCTGCTGATGAAGTGATCGAAAATTGCTTAGTGGCATAGCGAAAAAGGCAAGGCGCTTAATTCCATCCTCTTTCAGTAGTGCTCATTGAATCTACACCAATGGACTTGTTAACGTTGTTGCTTTCATTATTAAAATGGAAAAAGAAACGCACAAAAAACGGCAGTCTTTGAATTCAAAAGCAAAAAAATAAAATAATAAAGGCACACATACACACAAGGACAAAAGGGAGGCATTTGATTCTTTGTTAAAGGAGTTTAGAGAAGTTGACGATATAGTGGCTCGCAATTCTGCCGATTTTGAGAGCTTTCCAAAAGGTCAAGTTTGGGTCTCATTGACCACATCGGCTAAGAGCAGTAGCTTATTCCATTTTCTATGAATATTTCATTGGGATTTTTTTTAAAATTAATTGGGTTTTCCGGTCAGTTGGGCGCGGTCGATTCGAGGTTCCAGTTTGCAATCTCAGTGTTTCGGTCCAAGGATTGTTGCTTTGCTTAGCCTGATTGATTTGCAATTTTCAGCTTGTTCATCAATAAAAGGTCCATTTCTCAATTTCAATTCTCATTTCATTGTGTTATAATAGCTTGGTACGCGTGTTGGTTGATTTGTGATTCTATATTGTTTGAATATCATGTTTTAGTTGTCATTTAAATTATTTTGATTAGTTTTTATTTCGATTGTAATGTATGTAGTCTTGGTTCTTGAATAAATGCTTTTAATCGGGCCAATGAAAATTTGGAGTTGTTTCTTTCTTGATAAGGAATAAGAATGGGTCATAAGGTGGGTTTTGGACCACAAGGAATTTGGCCAAGTAATAGATCATATTATTTTCCCCCAATAATATTTTTTTCATAAATTTGGCCTTACAACAATCTCGAAGATTAAGAGTACACGGAGTTTGCATGTGTGGCCATTTGTTGAGCGTGTGTTCTGCTAATGTATTGTGTCCAAGCTGGATCATTTTTGCAATGTATAATTGAATTAAAAGAACATTGGATCAAGAGAGCAAGAAAATGACAAAAATTGAAAGTGATAGTAACGTGTTATATTGTTTCTGGCATTAGCTTGGCTGCCGCACCCCTTTATTTTCTTTATTTTGCAATGAAGGCGACTTAATAAATTATCATGGTTGTGTACACGTTCGCGTGACATAGTTACGATTCCAGAAATTAAAACCAAGGTATGCGTTCGCGCAACTTTTGGTGAAACAATCTTATTAATAATAAGGCGTGATTAATTGTGGATACGTACGCGTGACACGATTTTTGATGCGCCAAATGAAATAAGTACACGTACGCGTGACTCGTTTTTTAAAGATAATTCCATAATTAATAGTAATTGAACAAATAAAAGCGGTTAAGGGGGTAGATGCACATAGGTTTGAAAATAAGTAATTAGACAATTTAGTAAGCCAAGTATAATCAAAGCGACCGTGCTAGAACCACGGAACTCGGGAGTGCCTAACACCTTCTCCCGGGTTAACAGAATTCCTTACCCGAAATTCTGTGTTCGCGGACCGATAATAGAGTCAAACTTCCTCGATTTGGGATTTTAAACTGGTGACTTAGGATACCATAAATTATCCCAAGTGGCGACTCTGATTTTCCAAAAAATTAATCCCATTTCGGTTATTGTCACTTTAATTGGAAAAAACTCCCTTATATCCCTTCCGGGGTATAGGTAAAAAAGAGGTGTGACAGCTCTGACGACTCTTCTGGGGATCGAACCCAGAATCTCTGGTTCAGGGTTCAAGAATTCGAGCTTGTTAATATGATTTTGTTTGGCTTTATTGTTAATATTACTGTATTCTGTGAATCGTTTGTGCTAAATGCTATCTGTTTACCGCTTTAATATTATTTGAATTGTATATAACTGTCTTCTTATGCCATCGATCTGAGTCTTCTGGAAATGGTGCATACGTTCGCGTAGCCCGCTTTTTCTGTAGAAATTATACCAAATAGAACGAGGCTGGGCAAGTGACAAGGTCGGGTAGACTTCAGTGCTCCCGGTACGTCGCCCCCTCCTCGGCCCCAGTTGTCCGCTCGGGTACCCCAAGTCTACACCAAAACCCCAGGATTTAAACCTAGAAAGACACATCCTCATGCCGAATCCCTAGTAGGAACGTTTTTTTGCATCATGTGCATTTGACTTAGGGGACTCAACACAGGGGTTGGGTCCATCTAGGATAGGTATGCCCGAAATAACAGACCATCCTGATGCATTCCACGTGCTATGTGTACATTTATTTGTTTTGGCTTGCATGCTGACCGGCCCGGGAAAATAAAGCGAAAAAGGAAAACCAAGAGTGATATAGGAAAGGAAATAAGGCTCGATTCTAAAAATCCTGGTATTTGAAAAACGTCCTGAAACTCTACCCAAAAATTTTCAAAAAGAGTTAATTCAAAAGAGTCAAACACTGTGTTCTTTCAAATGTGTAAAAACTGACCGAACTACGCAGGTCTAATTCTCACGGATGTGGGATATGTAGGCAACCTACATAAGGTTTGGCCTTATTTTTGAAAATAAAAGAGAAAGAAAAACAAGAAAAGAGAGTCGGTGGTCAAGTGAATGCAATCTTGATTTTTGGTCAAAATAAGCCGATCCAGCTTCGGCAATGTCTTAAACCGTTCTCTCCGAGATAGCCTCAAAGTATTCTTTAGTTGTCGAAAGGCTATTTTCGTAAAATAATGGACAAGTTTGTGAAGGGTCATAAAATAATTCCCTCCGGCCTCAAAATTCGCGTGATTGGGAAGGGGCCGCATTTGCAAAAACAGTCACTTGGCTAAAGTTGGCATATAGGGGAAGAAATTATGGTTCTTTTTTTCTTTTCTTTTCCCTTTCTTTTTCTTTTCTTCTTCAAAAAACTGTTTGCAAAAGGGTCCACTCGAGTCAACCCTAACCTTAATCTTCCACAAGAACAAATGAATACCATCCAGGAACCGCCAGAAGTGGTCAGGGAATAGGCTCAGCTATACTTGCGTATATGGTGGAATGATCTAGACGAAGATGGTCAAAATGGGTGAAAAAGCAGTTGGGTGCTCTTATAAACATTTTAGAGATCAAACCATGGGAAGATTTGATCAAGGCTTTGGTAACTTTCTGAGATCTTGTCCGCAATGTCTTTCGTTTCTCGGATTTTGAGATCACCCCTACTTTGGAGGAAATAGCCGGGTACATTGAATTCAGACGGGATTTGGGGAAGCAACGACTTATATTTCGAAGGGCTCCATCAGTGCACAAGTTCTTTGACCTCCTGAATATTAGTAAACAGATGAATAAAGAACGTGTGAGCAACGGGTGTTGTGCTTTCCATTTCTTATACTTTAGGTTCGGGCATTCTGCTGGTTTTGAAACTCATGAAAAGGGTCTGAGCAACAAACAAGACAAGGGCCTTTGGCAAATTCATCGCCGGTTTGCATTTATTGTGGCATTTTTAGGGATCATGGTTTTTCCAAATGAGAAAGGGACGGTGGATATTCGTATGGCTAGAATTGCACAAATCCTCACTACCATGGAAGATCATACACTTGCCCCGTTGGTGCTGGCAGATATCTATCGAGCATTGACTTTATGCAAAGCAGTGGCTCAATTTTTTGAAGGTTGCAGCATCATTCTGCAAATGTGGTTGATCGAGCACCTTCGCCATCATCCCAGATTCATGTGTTATAGTTCGAGCCCGAATAACTTCATCATTAGTTATGAGGAAAGAATAAAAGATTATAACACACCAGAAGGGTTTGAAGCATGGGTTTCTCACTTGAAAGTTCTTAACGCAGGTCAGGTCGAGTGGACTATAGGATGGCTCCCGAGGACAGAAGCCATCTATATGACTGCTACCAAAGGCTACCTAAGGTTAATAGGCGTAAGGAGTATTCAGCCATATGCACCGCAGGGGGTCTTGAGGCAATTGGGAAGGTATCAGATTGTGCCTCAAGATGAAGATTTAAGAACCCAGGTCATAGAGTTACATCCAGAAGCTGCATTGCCCGAGGTTGTAGTTCAACAAGATTGGAATAGCTGCCGATATCTAAAAAATGGCACCCAGGTACCAGACATAGCCAAGGGGGAAGTAGATCCAAATTATGCTACTTGGTTTGAGAAAATGTCTTATGTAAACAACGAGCCAGAGCCCAAAAGGCCCGCCAAAAGGCCTCATGTTCAAGCCATTGATGATAAAATTCAGGAGATGTTAGCTTGGGGGGAGAAGGAAAAGTAATATAAGGCCATCATCCATGGTCTACGAGAAGAGTTGAGAAATGTTACCTTCAACAATGATTTGCAGGCACAAGAGGTCGAAGGTGAAAGGAGAAGACTGGTGCGAGAAAATGAAGCCCTCAGAGCTCAGGTTCGACAGTTGAAAATTGAAGCCGAGAACCCAGGCCAAAGCAGGAAAGATGAAAGGCTAATTTACAACCTCACTCAAAAGGTACGTGACTATGAAGATGACTTGCAGAAAGCTGAGTCTGAACTAGCAAAAGCACGGGCGAGGTTGGCTAAAAGCGCCGAAGGGCGTGCAGTTTTCTTTCAACAGATGAAAGAAAGATATGAAAAAGGGGTCACAGGTTGGGAAAAGGTAATTGGCAATCTCGAGGGTTAAATGGCTAAACAAGCCAAAAATTTTAAGGCTGAAAGAGAACATTGTTACGCCTTAATGGCACGGCTAGAAAGAGACTTGCAACAACTCCAAGAGCAAAACTAGGTAGCCGAACAAACTTTGGAAGCCAGAATCGAACAAATTGGACGTTTGTTGCAAGAGAAGGGCGTCATAAGAGAGCGAGTCAAAAGGATCGCTAACTACATCGCGATGAAGTGCTGTAGCTGTGAGGATATGACTAGATCTATGTTCTTTGCTACTGTGATGATTTTCGTTAGCCGGGTAATGGAAGATCTCTACCACCTTCAAGGGGATTTAGTGAGTCGGCCCACGGCAATGCCGAATGATGCCCTGCAGGTCCCAGGGGCAATTGAGGCACTGATGTATTCGTGATTTCTTGAGTCTGTATTTTCTTTCCGTTAAAGTCTGCCAGTTGTTTTGGAGTCTGTATTTCTTTTATCAGAGTATGTGGGTTGTTTGTTTTTTGAGTCTGTATTTCGTCTTTCATTAGAGTCTGTTAGTTTCTGTTTAAGTTTTATTTTCGAGTCTTATTATGAAATATTTGAAAATTCCAAAAATATTTTATTATTTTTATCTCCAAGAACTACGCTTGGTCTGATTCATGTGGGGTCATGATACGTAGGCAATCTCCATAGGATTCGACCTTAACCAAATGATAAAGAGAGAAAGAAAATAAGAGGAAAAACAAGAGAGTAAAGAAAAAGAAAAGAAAAGAGAGAGAGCAGAAAAACAAGAAAGAAAAGAGAGAAAATAAAAAATCAAGAGAGAATAAAAACAAAGAGAGAATGAAAGGAAGGAAAAGAAAAAGAAAGAAAAAGGGGAAGTTTGCAATCGAAAGTAAGAAAAGGTCGGGATGACGCATGCAACTGATCAAATACATAATAGAGACAATTAACAGTTTAGGTGCATTCATGCCCAATGTACGGTTGCCAATCTGTTAAAGCCTAATCGCTAACAAAGTTGTTGTTGATGTATTAAGTCCAGGCAGGTGGTTAGTTGATTAGCATTCTGGCAACTCACTCATACAACTCCCGATCGAAAGACAGGCTGAATATGGCCAACCAGAAACCGGAAACAAGTATTGTCGACCCATCGAAAGAAGTGGAAGAATTGGACGTTAATGCAATGAGGGAAGAAATGTATAAGCTACAGCAACGGATGGCTGAAATGTACCAAGCCTGGGCGAAGGGGCATCCACCGCCAGTCTATCCTGCTAACCCTGCCTATATCCCACCATTGGCTCAACCTTAGGAACCTCCTACTGTGAACTCATCTCCAGCCTTTCCCCTCTACCAACAATGCCAAGGCACCACTTCCCATACATCACAAGCTCCTACACCCAAACAAGTCCCATACCCTCCTCCACCAATTACACCTGTTTTTGTGGCACCTCCACCTGCTACATTACACCGATCTTCCAATGATCCCCTGTTCCAAACTTACGACAACCAGTACTATCCCCCTGAACTCACCTTCAAAGTTCCAGAACCATATCCTTACACCCATCATCTTGATCTCCCAGCAGGGACCGAGAAACCACCTAAAAATCCCGAGCATGAAGAGATGATCAGAAAGTTCAAAAGCTTAGAACAGTCATTCCGAGATATGAGGGGTTTGAGAGGTCAAGTAAGTTTGGCCTATAAGGATTTATGTTTGTTCCCAGATGTTCAGTTGGCAGCAGGGTTCAAAATGCCCAAGTTTGATCTGTACGATGGGCATGGTGACCCAGTACCACACTTAAGAGGATTTTATAGCAAAATGAGAGGAGCAGGTGGAAGAGATGAATTGCTAATGGCATATTTCAGCCAAAGTCTGAGTGGATCGGCCTTAGAATGGTATACCAGACAAGATCACAACAGGTGGTACACATAGGACGATTTGGCCCAAGCCTTTGCATGTCATTTTCAGTACAACCTCGAAATTATCCCAGACCGTTTGTCGTTGACAAAGATTGACAAGAAGCCCGGTGAGAGCTTCAGGGAATATGGATTCCGTTGGAGAGAGCAAGCAGCGAGGGTTGACCCTCCGATGAAAGAAAGCGAGATGGTTGATTATTTCTTGCAGGCTTTGGAACCCACTTATTTCGGTCACTTGGTGTCAGCAGTAGGTAAGTCCTTTAATGAAGTCGTAAAAATGGGAGGCATGGTTGAGGAAGGACTCAAGTCTAACAAGATCATGAGTTATTCAGCAATCAAGGCGACCACCCAGGCCATTCAAAACAGTACTGGAGGGGTACTCGGGAAGAAAAAGAAAGAGGATATTGCTACAATTGAGTCGGGAGCTTGGGTTGGATCCAGGAACATTCAACGTTACTATAACTAGCCGCGACCCTACCCCCAAACATACCTGCACACTCCATATAACCCACCACAACACTATTACCCACTGCCAGATCCCCATTTTTCTGTCCATCACGCACAAACCTATACCCAACCTCCCGCTCATTCACAATGGCGTGCGCCAGCTCCACAAAATCCATACCAAGCTCCACAAAATAACTATCCACCCCCAAAAGCCTACAGAAATCCTCCTGGAATGGGTTTTCGACCCAACCAAGCCTTTAAGAATGAGAGGTTGCAGAAGCAAAAGACTTTCACTCCATTGGGAGAATCATATACTAGTCTATTCCACAGACTGAGACAGTTGGGTATGTTGAATCCGATCGAGGATAAATTGCCGAATCCCCCTCCCAGAAATCTTAACCGCTCAGTGAGTTATGAGTATTGTTCAGGGCCCCGGGACATGACATAGAGAAATGCTGGAAATTCAAAATAGCCATTCAGAACTCATTGGCACCAATCAGATTGAGGTCCAAGCTCTGGAGGCGCCCAATATCAATCAGAATCCCTTGTCAGCCCATCATGAAGCAAATATGATTGAGATAGTGCATACGGGAGAGGAGCCTAAGAAGCCTTCGCAAACCGTCATGATGATTCGGACTAGTGAAGCCAAGCCATTTGAAAAGTCAATAGAGGTCAAGAAGGGGTCCTCAAGTGACGTTGCAGGAAAACTTGAAAGAGCAAAAGTGGTTGTGCCAGGAGTGACGAACAAGCCTGTGGTAATTGTAAAGGGCGCCCCCATAGATCCTGTCGTTATCAAACTGGTAACTCAATTACCGATAGTCAACAGCAAGGCAGTCCCATGGAATTATGAATGAGTGACAGTTACTTACAACGGGAAAGAGGTTAAAGAAGAAGTGTGTGAGACTCATGGTTTGACTCGATCGGGGAGATGCTTTGCCCCCGAAGAGTTAAGGAAAGCTAAGACCTCAAAAGATAACCCAGTGTTGGTGAAGAAAGCTGTGACCGAGGAAGAAGCAGAGGAGTTCTTGAGAAAGATGAAAGTGCAGGACTATTCCATTGTGGAGCAGTTGAGGAAAACATCGGCTCAGATTTCATTATTGTCATTATTGATCCATTCCGACGAGCACTGTCGGGCTTTGATGAAGATCTTGAACGAGGCTCACGTTCCTGACAAAATCTCAGTAAACCACTTGGAAAAGATAGCTAACAAGATATTTGATGTAAACAGAGTCACTTTTTCTGATGATGAGTTGCCCGTGAAGGGTACCGAGCACAATAGAGCCCTCTATCTGACGGTGAAATACGAAGATTTTGTGGTTACTCGGGTACTGGTTGACAATGGGTATAGTGCGAACATTTGTCCTCTCTCCACATTAAACAAGCTGAAAGTGGAGGATTAATGAATTCACAAGAACAGTATTTGCATTCGGGGATTTGACGGTGGAGGGAAAGATTCATTCGGGGACATAGTGCTTGAGCTCACAATAGGGCCAGTTGAATTTACTATGGAATTCCAGGTACTCGAGGTGACTGTTTCTTATAATCTGCTGTTGGGACGACCTTGGATTCATGCTGCCAAAGCGGTCCCATCTACTCTGCATCAAATTGTCAAGTTTGAATGGTATCGACAGGAAATTGTCGTACACGGCGAGGATAATTTGTGTGTGCCCAATGATGCCATTGTTCCGCTCATAGAGGTTGAAGAAGACAAGGGGACATAGGTTTATCAGGTTTTTGACACAGTAACGGTAGAGAAAATTCTACAAGGGAAGTGCGTTCCAACTCCAAAGGTAGCTACTGCATCAGTCATAGTAGCCGTTGAAATGTTGAAAAATGGTTTCGTACCGGGCAAGGGTTTGGGTGCATCTCTGCAAGGTATTGTGTAGCCAGTTTCTCTTCCAAGGAATCTGGATACTTTTGGCCTAGGGTTCAAGCCCACAGTTGCGGATGTGAGAAGAGCCAGGAAAATGAAACAGAAAGCATGGGCCTTGCCAAAGCCAATCCCGCATCTGTCCAGATCATTCATCAGGCCGGGTATCAGAAAGCAATTGTTGTCAAAGGTTCCTGGATCATCGATTAGTGCCGACAGAGACTTGGAGAAAGGACTCGAAAGGTTATTTGCTGAGGTTAACATGGTTGAGGATGGGGAAGGGTCAAGCAAGGCAGATGTGCAATTCGTGGGACCACATGCAAAAGTCAACAACTGGGAAGCTACTCCTCTTCCTATCCGGATGGAGTCTTGGTAGTGGGTTTTGATTTTCCTTTAGTTGTCTGGATTATTCCAAGGTCTGTAATTCAGATATTATGTTCCGTCTAGTTGGATGTGTTAAAACCCTGTTATCTTTAAATTTAATGAAATGCAATTAATCCTTTTCATTCATTTCTTCTAATTTTATTTTGTTTTCTTCTTTGTTACAGTTCTTTTTATGCTGATATCAATGACATGACATGCATGAGGAATCTTCGGCTCAGTTTTAAAAGCCAATCTAACTCTGAAATAATAATACAAGAAATTGAGCATGATGACGAGTTGGAATTTGATGATGATGAGGCCTATGAAGAAATTAGTAAGGAATTAAGCCATTTTGAGGAAAAGCCCAAACCTAATTTGAACGATACAGAAGTAGTTAATTTAGCTGACCAAGATAATGTCCGTGAAACTAAAATAAGTGTCCATCTGGAACCTCAACTCAGGGAGGAGATAATTAAAATACTGATCGAATACAAAGATATTTTTGCATGGTCCTATGACGACATGCCGGGTCTAAGCACTGATTTAGTGGTTCACAAGTTGCCCACTGACCCGGAATTCCCTCCTGTCAAACAAAAGCTGAGAAAGTTCAAAACAGATATGAGTGTAAAGATCAAAGAAGAGGTCACCAAGCAGTTCGATGCGAAAGTCATTCGGGTCACGCGGTATCCCACCTGGTTAGCCAACGTCGTGCCGGTGCCAAAGAAAGATGGCAAGACCAGGGTGTGTGTTGACTATCGGGATCTCAACAAGGCAAGTCCAAAAGACAATTTCCCATTACCGAACATCCATATCTTGATTGATAATTGTGCCAAACATAAGATTGGTTATTTTGTGGATTGTTACATGGGTTATCATCAGATCTTAATGGACGAGGAAGATGCAGAAAAGATGGCATTCATCACACCGTGGGGAACATACTGCTATCGGGTCATGCCATTTGGCTTGAAAAATGCTGGGGCAACCTACATGAGGGCAATGACAACAATAATCCATGATATGATACATTGGGAAATCGAGGTGTACGTGGATGATGTGATTATGAAGTCTAGAAAGCAGTCTGACCATGTCAGGGATCTGAGGAAGTTCTTCCAAAGGCTTCGCAGGTACAATCTCAAGCTTAATCCTGAAAAATGCGCGTTCAGTGTTTTGTCTAGAACGTTGTTGGGGTTGGTTGTCAGCCGTCGGGGAATTGAACTGGACCTATCAAAAATCAAGGCTATCTAGGAATTGCCACCTCCGAAGAATAAGACCGAGGTGATGAGTCTGTTGGGAAGATTGAATTACATCAGCCGGTTTATTGCTCAGCTCACGACAACCTGTGAGCCAATCTTCAGACTGTTAAAGAAAGATGTTGTGGTCAAGTGGATAGACGAATGTCAAGAGGCATTTGACAAGATAAAGGGGTATTTTTCAAATCCACCTGTGTTGGTCCAGCCAGAACCAGGGTGACCTTTGATTCTATATTTGACAGTGTTGGACAATTCATTCGGCTGTGTATTGGGTCAACATGATATCACTAGCAGGAAGGAGCAGGCCATCTATTACCTCAGCAAGAAATTCACATCCTACGAGGTTAAGTATACCCATCTTTAGAGGACATGTTGCGCCCTAAATTGGGTGGCACAGAAGCTGAAACATTATTTGTCATCTTATACTACTTACCTCATATCTCGCTTGGATCCATTAAAGTATATCTTTCAGAAGCCTATGCCCACATGGAGGCTTGCAAAGTGGCAGATCCTGCTCACATAGTTTGACATTGTCTACGTGACTCGAACTGCAATGAAAGCACAGGCCTTGGCGGACCATTTGGCCGAGAACCTGGTTGATGAAGATTATGAACCTTTGAAAACTTATTTCCCTGATGATGAGGTGATGCACATTGATGAGTTCGAACAAGTCGAGAAGCGGGATGGAGACTTTTCTTTGACGGGGCTGCAAACATGAAGGGAGTAGGGATAGGAGCGGTACTTATTTCTGAAACAGGACAGCACTACCCTGTTACGGCTGAACTTCGTTTTTACTGTACTAACAACATGGCTGAGTACGAGGCATGCATTCTGGGTTTGCAGTTAGCTGTGTATATGGGTGTCCAGGAAGTCTTGGTCTTAGGTGACTCGGACCTTCTGGTGCACCAGATTCTGGGAGAATGGGAAACATGGGATTTGAAACTCATACCGTACAGACAATGTTTGCATGATCTTTGTCAGCGATTTCAATCAATAGAGTTCAGGCATCTCCCAAGAATACATAATGAAGTCGCCGATGCTTTGGCTACTCTGGCGTCAATGTTACATCATCCAGATAAGGCTTATGTAGACCCTTTGCAGATTTAGGTCCGTGATCAGCATGCTTACTGTAATATGGTGGAAGAAGAACTTGATGGGGAGCCATGGTTCCACGATATCAAAGAATACATCAGGATGTGGGTATATCCGATACAGGCCACAGGTGATCAGAAAAGAACAATTCGACGATTGGCAAGTAGATTTTTCTTCAGTGCAGGGGTATTATACAAAAGAACTCCAGATCTTGGATTGCTAATATGCATAGATGCTAGACAGACCACAACTATCATGACTGAGGTACACTCCGGGATTTGTGGACCGCATATAAGTGGGTACGTTCTGGAAAAGAAGATTCTCTGAGCAGGTTATTATTGGCTCACCATGGAGCGAGATTGCATCAGTTTTGTGCGCAAGTGTCATTAGTGGCAGGTGCCCGGAGATTTGATTCATTCCCCACCATCTGAATTGCACACAATGTAGGCACCATGGCCCTTTGTTGCTTGGGGCATGGATGTCATTGGGCCCATTGAGCCAGCAGCATCAAACGGACACAGGTTTATTCTGGTGGCCATCGATTATTTCACCAAATGGGTAGAGGCTAAAACATTCAAGTCTGTAACCAAAAAGGCGGTGGTTAATTTTGTGCATTCAAATATCATCTATCGGTTTGGGATTCCGAAGGTAATCATCACGGACAATGGCACTAATCTAAATAGTCATCTGATAAAGGAGACATGTCAGCAGTTTAAGATTATACATCTCAATTCCACCCCATATCGCCCCAAGGCGAATGGAGCAGTCGAGGCAGCCAACAAGAATATAATGAAGATACTTCAAAAAATGGTGGAAAGTTCTAGGTAGTGGCATGAAAAGCTGTCGTTTGCATGCTGGGTTATCACACTACTGTGCGTACTTCAGTAGGGGCCACTCCTTATTTGTTGTTGTATGGCACGGAGGCAGTAATACCCGCAGAAATTGAAATACCATCCCTTCGGATTGTCGCTGAGGCAGAAATTGACGACATTGAATGGATCAAAACCCGCTTGGAGCAATTAAGTCTGATTGATGAAAAGAGATTGGCAGCAGTGTGTCACGGCCATTTGTACCAACAGAGAATGGCAAGAGCATATAATAAGAAGGTACGTCCACGGAAGTTTGAAGTGGGTCAGTTAGTGTTGAGACGTATCTTGCCTCATCAGGCTGAAGCAAAAGGAAATTTCGCCCCAAACTGGCAGGGGCCGTTTGTCGTAACTAGAGTGTTGTCCAATGACGCGTTATATTTGACTTATGTAGAAGGGAAATGTGTAGAAATGACTATCAATTCCGATGCAGTCAAGAGATACTATGTATGATTTCTTTGTTTGATTGTACTTGTTTGTATTTGGCATATTTTGAAGATTGAAATGACGAAGGCGTTTTGTTCGGCTATCTAAACACTTTATCCCTCGTCATCCCCTTTGAGCCTTATTTATTTTTCTTTCATACCCCCTTTTGGAATCAATAGAAATATCAGAAACACAAGCGTGAAAGATAAGAAAAGGGAAAAAAGAAAAGGAAAGAGAAAGAAAAAAATGAAGAAAAAGAAGAAAAGAGAAAAGAAGGAGAAAACAGTAAAAGAAAAAGAGAGAAAAGCCAAAGAGAAAAAAAGAGAAAGAGAAAAAGAAAATCACAACAACAAAGTAATTTCTATGACATGAACTACGTTCGACCTGATTCCTTTTAAGGATACATAGGCAGCCTCATGGTTCGATCCCATCAAAATAAAAATCCAAAAGCCCCCAAGCAAGAAACTGAGGCAAAAGTCGTGGTTGTTGTGAGAAATCTGATTCCGAAAGTTGTAATTTTAACCCATTTGAATTATTTTGAGCCTTTTATGCCCTTTCTTCCTAACCCTGTCCAAAATCCCACATTACGTTCCAAAGAAAGACCTTCTGATCAGTCTTTGAGAAATGCTAAGTCGAGCAGGTAAAGGTAATTCATGTTAGGGGCAGGACTCTGGTTCAAACAGGAAAGATAAAATGAGAGAGTCTTATTGGTGAAAATCTTCACAGGCACCGCAAGGTGACGAGAGTTGAGAGAAATTAAAATAAGAGAGTCTTATTGGTGAAAACCCACGCGGGCACCATGAGGTGATGAGAGCTGAGGGAAATCAAAGAATGAGAGAGTCTTATTGGTGAAAACCCTTATGGGCACCGTGAGGGGAAAGTGAGTTGAGAGATGAACGAATGAAAGAGGTCTACTGGTGAAAACCTTTCAAGTCACCGCAGGATGAACAAGGTTAAGGTTTGGGTAAAGTAATCAGGTCATGAAAATTCTGAGGCAACGAAGTACGACGACTGAAAGTTGATTGGTTGGATAGATTGGGCCGATTAATCCGAAATGCATGTCATGATCATTAGTACCAGCTGTTCCACTCAGATAAGTTTCTTTTTCTTTTTCCCTTTGTAGCAGTCATTTAGTTTTGGATTCTTCTTATCCTTAACCCGCAAAGTCATTGCATTTCATTTTCTTTTGGGTTTATTTGTCTAAAATGTTTTAATGTCAGTCTTGTCCCAAGTAAGTGGAAAAGAATTTCAAAGCTCACTACCAGCTTCCAAAATTGCAAATCACAACGTGGTCAGAGCATACTAAAGACAGCATGATGCAAGGTGGGATACATGGGATTATTTGAAGTTTCACCGATGGAATGATTTGGTAAAGTCATGGGAGATGTAAAGGTTCAGATAAATGGGTCAGAGGTGTGAAACAACATGGGTATAAAACACTCGGTTCGTCAAAGGTCATGGGATTTGAAAGTCAGTAAGAAAGTCAAAGCGGTTCAGGGCCAGTTCGGGAAAGCCATTCAGAACAAAACAATGCAGTGGAAAGATTTTCAGCAAGAATGCCATCACCTAACCACCACTTCAAACAGACAAAATTTTCTTTGATTGAAACAGGGGAAGAAAATTCGTTTGTTTCGGAGAAACTCGTTGTAGGGGAAAGAGCAAGCATCAAAACGGGTTTGACCGTAAACTTTCAGGACCCTCCTGGAAAATGGGACCTAGTTTAAAGTTCAGAAATAGCATAATCTAGCATAAATGTATCCCAAAAGAATATAAGTTAGCTTAGAAGTTTGCATGTTCGAGATAGGATTCAATTAAGAGTTTCCAGGACCCTCCTGAATAATGGGACTTAGCTTTAAGATTTCGATTAGATAATGACATTTAGCATAAGTTCTACTGTAGGGTAGTATAATTCAGCCAAGAATGTTGTCACTCTTAAGATAAAACTTGACTTTTGATTTTCAGGACCCTCCTAGATAATGGGGAGTAGTTTAAGACCCTCTTAGATAACAAGATTTAGCAAAAATCACACCTGTAGAAGACATAACTTAGATTTTAAAAATAGTCGTTTAGTTAAGAGTTGCCAGGACCCCCTGAATAATGTGATCTAGCTTTCAATTCTTAGTAATACTTGGTAATATGACTTAGTTTTACACTCACATCTGTGCCCAGCCACCAAACTGGGGCAGAAATGTTTTCTTTGTTTAGTCTATTTTGAAGTCAGAAGCTCGCCTGGAGAGCAGGGAATACATTTCAAGTTGAAGTCAGGAGCCCTCCTGGAGAGCAGGGAATACATTTCGAGTTGAAGTCAGGAGCCCACCTGGAGAGCAGGGAGCACATCTCAAGATGAAGTCAGGAGCCCGCCTGGAAAGTAGGGAATACTTTCAAGTTCAGCAGTCAAGAGCCCGCCTAGAGAACAAGGGAGTACAATTTAAGTTTTAGCTTTCAAATTCTTTGTTTTGTCTATTTTTGAAGTCAGGAGCCCGCCTGGAGAGCAGGGAATACATTTAAAGTTGAAGTCAGGAGCCCGCTTGGAGAGCAGGGAATACTTTCAAGTTGAAGTCAGGAGCCCGCCTGGAGAGCAGGGAATACTTTCAAGCGCAGCAGTCAGGAGCCCGCCTGGAGAACAGAGGAGTACAATTCAAGTTTTAGCTTTCAAATTCTTTGTTTTATCTATGTGGAAGTCAGGAGCCCTCCTGGAGAGCAGGGAATACTTTCAAATGCAGCAGTCAGGAGCCCGCCTGGAGAAAGGGAAGCATCTCAGTTTACAATTCAAGGTGGCAACAAAGGAATTTTACCAGTAGAGTACAAGACAACAAGGCAATAAGAAACACAAGAGCAAGTTTGAAGATCTAGATAGGATTTTGTAAAGCATAGATCATAGTCTAGTCTAGCTTCTTTTATTTTTGACATGGTGTAATAAGGTGTTCGGTAAGCAGTAGCAGCAATAGTAGCAACAGTGAAATCACAGCTTTATGGTAGTCCCAGCTACCAAAAATTCCCGAACTACACTGACCTGATTCCTTTTTAGCCAAGGATATGTAGGCAACCTCGGAAGCAGGGTGCGGTCAAATATTTCAAAAATGCTTCCCACGAAGTATTCAAACGGGCAAAAATCGCTCGTATCCGCTCACTTTATCTTTGCACGAAAACTCTTCATATTTTCGGGAAAAGAGGGGCAACTGTGAGCATGTGATTTTTGCCCTATATGAATTACTCCCATAAATTCAAAACAAAATAATTTCTTTTCATCATTTCCAATATTTGTGGATTTTGTGGCATTTTCTGTTGATTATTTGCATTTGTCTGTGCATTTCATTTTGTTTAATTAATGAAAAATACAAAAATATGCTGCATTTGCATTTAGGATTTAATTTTTGCATTTTTGAATTAATCAGTAATTCAGTGTTTTATAAATATGGAAAAAATCACAAAATAGTTCATTTTTTGCACTTTAATTTTAATTTTTCGAATTTTTGTTAGTTTTCTTTAATTTGTTATTTAGTTAGGGGTGGTGAGCATTATTTAGAGTTAGTTAATTCAATTTGATAGGATAATTTGGTTAGGAATTAATTTAGGTCTTATTTTAATTTTTAATTTTTAAATTTAATTTTAAAAGAAATTAGAAAAAAAATCAAAAGAAAGGAAAATAAAAAGAGTTGGATTTAGAAGACCCTGATTTGGGCCATTTGTATTTGAAATTCCCCAGGCCCAAGTCGTCCATCCCCACACCCGTCCAAACCCCCTCACCAGGCCCAAAACACCTTAACCCGGTCCAGTCTTCCCCCCCTTTTAATCAAAACGACCCCGTTTCGTTGGCGACAGATCAGGACCGTCGAGGTTTGTTGATCGGACGGTCCTGAAGCTTGGATCACCTGATATTTAAGTGTCCAAACGTGCCCCCTAGCCCCTCTCATCTCTTTCACCAGACACTCATCATCCCCGTCGGAACCTCTTGCCGGAAATCGTCTCCGTCGGCGGCGGTGCTCCGATCGACCCCAAATTTACACCCTTGATTCCCCTTTATCTCCCCATTCCAAAACCCCAAACCATCTCCCTCGAATCCCACCAAAACTCTTCGAATCTTGGATTGAAGAGGCCGACCGAAACCCTAACTCGTCCAATCGGGTCCAAAATCACACCAGACAACCACCTCCCCCTCCTCATCTTGAATCCCTACCCCGTTTGCTTCCAATCCTCCTGGAGTTTCTCAAATTTTAGATCAAAGATTCAAGCCCTAAGTCCCAAAATCAGAGTAGCAGGGTCTCGAGATTTTGAGTTTGAAATCGACTTTAATCGCGTGTTTTCAGTCGAGAAGACACGGTTAAAGTCTATCTCAGCAAAAATCAGAGGTTCGTTTGAAGATTACAAGATTTGTGTCCGTTCGGTTTGGCAGATTTTTCTAATATTTTCTCTATCCCATTTTTTTTTATCTTTTTCTACTTTTCTTCTTCTTCTTTTTATTGCATGTGTTTCTTTTTAAATCAGGAATAGTGGTTAGTTATTAGCTTCTTTAGTTTTGTTTGAATTCGTTAGTTTAGATTGTTTGATTGTTCCCGTTAGTCTGGGGCCGATTAAGAGCATTTGGTTTGAAAGGCTGAATGAAATCTTAATTGCCTTCATCATTCTACTTTCTAGTCTCTTCTGAACTTCTCACTTGGACCTAGGTCCAAAAGAAGGGGACTAGCTCGGGATTTTCGAAGGCCCATATCTGGTTCACCTTAGGTCAGCATTGACCCATACCCATTGGGTCAAAAGGGAAAATAACAGGGGTATGAGGATTAGTTTGGGTATTTGGTTGAGGGAATCTCCCTGATAACAGAAATAAGAAGCTTCTAGTAGGGGTTTCTAAGGGAATTTCAGATTTTAGGTGTTTGAACTTGGGGAGCAAGTTAGAAAATGAGGGTTCAATGGGCAAAAAATAAAGTTAAGGGAAGGACTAGAAATGAAAACTGAAACCTGGGGTCTGCCCTAGTGACTTGCCTATAAAGAAATTCTTACTTGCCTTAGAAGGAAAGGATTTTAAGAGCTGAAAATCCCTAAAATTCCAGACGGCTAAAACTTCAAAAAAGTACTGTTTCATTGAGTTCTTCTGCTAATTTCTGAAATTTTCATGGTGATGCAACAAGTCCTGACTAGCTGACCTTAGACATGAATTAAAATCAGCTTGGTTGAAGTTTTCCTGGTCCATTGTTTGGATTGGACTGGTTTCTGGTCGTTTACTTCAATTTCTGGGTTTTGAAATTTGATTTTGGAGCTGTTGGTTGGTTCTGTTGATTTGGTTTTGCTGCTGACCCTCGCTCTTGTTACTGCTCGTTATTAATCTTCTTACCCCTCTCTTATTTGTGCTCTCAGGTACATTTTCTTAAGCTTTACTCGATGTAAGTACTATAAGGAAGATGGAAATAAAAGCTAAAAGCCTGACAATCATCCTGGCATTACTTCATTTGCATTTTTCTTCATGTTATTGTTGTACTTTGGTCATTTGAAGTGTCATGAATTCTGATACTGTTATTTGATGAGATTGATTCATATAGTTGTAATTATATTGGGACTATGGACCTATTGTATGAGAAAATTCAGTCGTATTAAATGAACCCTCGACTTGTATGGCTTCAAGTGATTTAGATCTGCCATTATCTGAATGTTAGCATTTAAAGGGAGGTTAATATGCTGTCTGTTTTGGTAATAAGCGTGATTATGTATTTAGTGTTCTGCTACAGCGACTCTACAATTCCTAATGTGTAAATGGGCATCGTATGAGTGTGATTAGGCCTGACAGATGGTTTGAATTAGTTGTTATTGTAATGTTAATTAATACTTTCAAAAACAAAAAAAAAGGGAAAACTAGTTTTGATAAATTGGATTCTCCAGCTGTTAAGTGCCAATTCTAAAAAGTTGTTGATATCTCTTTCCATGAGGTTCTGAAGATTAAAATTGCATGTTATTTAGTTCTCCAGAATTTAAAGTTACATGTTATTTAGTTATAGAGGCGTGGTCCTATTTTGTGTTCCAAAATCAGTGGCATTAACGTTTGGATCTTTCATGATTAAATTAGTGTAATTCAGGGTGTCTCATGGATTCGATCCTGAGACTTTATTGCTCAACTGCAGGGCCCCTAACTTGGGCTCAATTATGAAGCCCAATCCTAAAGTCACTTTTGAACGAAGTCTGGGCCGTTCCTTTTATCGGACTATCAGTCCTCCAGCCTGGATCAAGCCTTTTTGGGCGTGATTGGATTAGCTGTATCATGCAGCCCAGTTTAAATGTAACATTGGACTACATTTAGTGTTAATTGAGCCCATTAATTAGGCTGGAGGTGAGCTATCCCCATAACATAAACAATTGTGGCCCTCTGGATGAGTTAAGTTAATCCTTTTAATTTAAGATTTGAGGTGATCCATAATTAGACACTTCGTAATAAATGGCCCTCACGTTAATTTCCTAAAATATATATAAAATAACCAATGTTCGAAGTTTGCTTTAGGCCCGTTTAATATACCACCGTGATCGTGGACACATTCATGTGACATGATTACGGTTTCTAAAAACAAAATCGGAGTATGCGTTCACGCAACTTCGGCTAAATTTTCTTAATCACAATAAAGTGTCATTAATTGTGGACACGTTCGCGTGACACGATTTTTGACACGCCAAACAAATGGGTACACGTGCGCGTGACCCGTTTTAAGATAATTTTCTTAATTAAAAAGCAGTAAAGGGTAAATGCACATAGGATCTAAAGTCAGTAATTAAACAATTGTAATAAGCCAAGTATGATCTAAGCGGTCGTGCTAGAACCCCGGAACTCGGGAATGCCTAACACCTTCTCCGGGTTAATAGAATTCCTTTCTCGGATTTCTGGTTCGCAGACTGTAATACAGAGTCAATCTTTTCCTTGTCTCGGGATTTGAACTGGTGACTTGGGACACCTTAAATTATCCCAAGTGGCAACTCTGAATCTTTAAATAAACAAATCCCATTGCGATTGTCCTTTAATTGGAAAACTTCCTTATATATATACCCTTTCCAGGGTGTACTAAAAAAGGAGGTGTGACAACAATCAGAATACCTGTAATAACATCTGGAGAAGCCTCTGTAGTCTGGCAGCCACTCATAGCATAGAATCGGCTGGGTCCTCCTGAACTCTGTGCACCACCGCTAGCTGCACCTCGCCCTGCGGGTGCTGAGGTACCTCGAGCTGGAGAGGGGGCTGAAGATGTAGAAGCTGCTGGACTGGATGACTGAGCTATGGCCCTACCCGCTACCTGACGGGATACATGACGATGTCTCTGAAAATGACCCCTCATCCCACATCCATAGCATATAGGTAACTCCAGATAGCAAATCCCTAAGTGCATCTTCCCGCACCTGGGGCACGGGAACCTCTGCTGCTGTTGGGACCTCTCTCTTGACCGATCCCACTGATGGGATCCCTTGTTGCCCTGATCGGGCCTGAAACAACTCCACTACTTCTAGCTTGGCCCTGATGGTGGTGCACTGGCTGAAGACTCTGCAATAGACTGGGAAGGCCCTGATGATCCTCCCCTAAAAGCTGGTCTTCCCCCACTTAGTGACTCTCTCATGTTTCCCGCAGACCAGGCCTTTCTATTACCCTCTCTCTCCAGTATGTTCTTCAGTTTGCAGTTGTAGAAGCCTCATTAATAGTCAAAGGATTAAGGCCCTGAACAAATCGACGCACCCTAGCTTCCATTGTGGGCAACATATGAATTTCATACTTGGACAAGCGAGCAAACTCCGTGTGGTAATCCCACACACTTCTATTACCTTGCTTCAAATTTTTAATCTCCGTTGCACGGGCTGCCTTTGTCTCAACGAGCAGGAAATGATCAATAAAGGCATCAACAAACTCGCTCCAACTCGCGGGAGGGCTCCCCTCCTCTCGGGAATCCTCCCACAACTCAAACCATGAATAGTACACCCATTTCAGATGGTAGTTAGCCAACTCTACCCCTTCTGTCTCAGTCGCACGCATAACCCTGAGGGTCTTGTGCATCTCATCAATAAAATCCTGAGGGTCTTCTTCTGGATTGGCACCCATAAACACTAGAGGGTCTAACTGAAGAAACCTGTTCACCCTGGAACTAGTAGAATCCCCTTGCTGGCTGGATGAACTGGGTGCAACATTTGACATCTGAGCTTGAGAGGCCACTAGCTGGGTCAACATCTGAATGGCTCCGTTAAGATCACCATCAGAAATACCAGAATCGAAAGTTGGGGCTGGAGGCGGGGTAGAAGTATCAACGGGAGGGATAATGATACCCTCCGTAGGTGTAGGAACTGGGGTAGTCTGCTCTAGAATAGAAGAATCAGGAAGAGTGATAGCAGGGCGACTACCCTCACCCGCAGTATCAAGTGGGGAATCATCAGCCACTCCTGAAGTGGCATTAGCATTGGCTTCTTAGCCAGTTCTCGCTTTCTTCTTAGGTGCCATTTACTGAAAGATAGAACAATGCACTTAATTAGAGGGGGAAACAGTTTCACCGCACGATCCAGAATATCAAAGAAGTGTGATATTCATAAATGTCCCAGGTAGCCTCCAACTTATAGATGTGGTCGACTACACACCGATAAAGAGGACTCTACCAGACACAGCTCTGAGACATCCTAGGACACTTTAAAATCTTAGGCTATGATACCAAGTTTGCCACGCCCCAACCTCAGGAGGCACGACCGGTGCTCAGTCGAGTAATCCCAACTGAGCAAGCCTTATCAAATACTACCTGCCCAACTCAATATAAATAATGAAACCATGCTTCCATTTATTTAAACAAGGGAAGATAGTACATCCCACATTACTAGTTCATTTTAAATCACCACATTAGACCGTAAATGAGCTCCGAGATTCCATACATTTATACTTTAGAGAAATGGGAGTTAGAATTACAACATAGTTAGTACACCCATCCAACACCCGCACGTGACCCACACATATATCTACGAAGCTTCTAAGGATACAAAAGATAAATGTGACAACGCCAGCAACAAGGCCCCGGCTATACCTCAAAATTGAAGGTCCACAATATAAAGATGTGCAATATAGCCCCTTTAAGGAGGAAGGGGCTCACCAAGTTCTTAAGAAGAAGGATGCTCCGCTACACATGATTGCCACTACGAGCTTTCGAGCTTAGAGTGGAAATTTTCATGCGGCCTCACAACTACACAGAAGTGGCCATTCTGATTGAGAGCAATAAACAGGAAATCACATAGGTTCAACTCCATAGCATATTGAATGATAATAGGAATGAAGACATACCATTTAGGAAATAGCAAACAGGAAATTGAAAGTATGCAGAATCCAATAGTCTAGCGTTGACTTTCAGCCAACTAGATAATGTAGCAAACACAAGTAACAGAAAGCGTTGAATGAGAACAAGAGTTTTTGTGTGTGTGTTTTTTTCTTTCTGAGTGTGTGCGTGTATAGGTGTCAGCGTCTGTGTGTTTTTAAATCAGAACAATGGAGAGTTTTTATAGCATGCAATAGAGTAGAACATATAAAGTAATGAACCAATCATACATACATAAGGTATGAAAAATCAACTAACAATCAGTCATGGATCAATTAAGGGGACAGAATCAAATAAGTACCGCTTAATTTAAGGAAAATCTCAATCAATAATTAAGAATAAGGTTAATAAGGTAAGAACTAGTTTCCAAATCAATTAGGAATCAAAATATAAAATTAAGCCAGTAATACAGATACATAAATAGGGTAAGAACAAGTAAAAACTTTAATAAGGAAATACAGGTACTAAATTCAACCCTAATTAAGGCAAGTGAATCAATTAACACTTTAATTGACAGAGCTAAGGTAAATGGGCAAAATAGTATAATAAGTAGTCGAGTAATTGAAACCCTAAGACATGTCAAAGACATAGAGATGAATCTCAAGTAAAAATTGGTCAAAAGAGTAAAAAAGAAATCTAGAGTTGAAAACTTTTAAACTCCTAAGCATTTTACAAAAAACCCGTTAGAAATTAAAACCTTAGCTTCTTAGGGTAAAATAAAATAGGTTAACAATAATAGTAAAAATAGAAAAATCTTAAAGAAAAATATCAGACAAACTCAAAACCCTTCAGATCTAAAGAGATCTAATAGATTAAACAATAAATTACTAAGTTTATGAACAAAGGTGGAAAATCTGGTTTGAACTAGATATTTGATGTCATGAAAACACGAACATGATAATACTCACATACATAGGGTTGAATATAGGTGGATTAATCGAAAAAATAAGAGATCTGAACTAAATATGGTTCGAAATCCTTGAGATCCCACTAAGTAACATGAAAATCGAACAATTAGTAGGGGTAGGAGGTTGGATAAGGCAGTAAATCACCAAATGATTCCACATCCGGTTGGGAATCAAAGGGGTTTGGGAGGAGTTTTGAGTGACGACGCTCTAGGGTTTGAGAGCATCTAAGAGAGAAGAGAGGAGGAGAGGATTTAGAGGTGGCGTAATTGAGAGAATGGGTAGGGTTTTGGGTGTTATGGTAATTAAAAAAAGGAAAGGGAGTCTTGGACCGTTGATCTTTTGAGATCAACGGCCAGAATTGATTCCAGGTTTGGGCGGGTTATTTGGAGATTGGGTCATGAGTTATATTTAAGTGGGCTAGGGTAGATTGGGCTAGTTTTTAATTGGGCTGCAATAGGCTAAAGTCCAAAATTGATTAAGAAAAGGGGCTATTATTTAAAAACCCAATTAACCTGATAAGACAATTTTATAAAATAACTTATATATGTTAAAAATATCTCTTGTGCATAAAAATAATTTAGAATAATTACTAAGTATTATAAAAATATAAAATGTTATTTTATTGTGAAATAAGGTAATTATGCACACATGGGACCATTATTGCAAAATTATTGCAATTATAACCCTAACATGTACATATAGCTATTCATGAAATAATTAAAGCCCAGTATAAATATAAATGATAAAATTAAGAAATAAAATTACTACAAAACCTGTTCGTGATGCAATTAGTAATTACTTATATAATAAAATGCTAGAATAAATTAATTAAAATCCTTTTAAAAAATACTGAAAATTATGAAAAAATACTGGTTGATGCTCATGCACCATTTTGAAAGTATATATGTATTTGAAATATATGAGGGAAAAAGTGGGTATCAACAACTGTCCCTTTTTACCCGGGAAGGATGCAAGAGTTTTCGAGTAAAGAAATGATGATCGATTTTGACCGAATGGGATGTTTTGAAAAATAGAGGCCGAACCCTGGTCTCTAAGCTACCTACATATCCTTGATTTTGCTGGAATAAGGCCATGTATAGTTCTGTCCCCAATGGTGAATGAGGCTTATGGATTTGTTATAAGAATGGTAGCAAGTTTCAGAAAAGATTCTTTTGTGAAGGGTAATATCGGATGGAGTTATGATTATGAGTCTGGAGTATAACGGATGTATCACAGGGTAGGTATCCGAACGATCATGGGGTAAAGTCGAGCAATTTATGGGAGTCGATTACGTCTGAAATAATGGTAAGGCACAAATAGAAACCGGAAAGGTATGAGTGGAAACCGGAGCGAAGGTGGATCCTATTTGAAGAACGGTTACTTCCTGGATTACCTGCAAAACTTAAAACACAATGCATGTGAGTATATAAAGTATTGCGAGAAATTAAACATGATGCACGTTCCCTTTGGACCATGAAAGATTGTCTCTGGACAGTGAAGATGACGTCTTTAGACCATGATGTCCGGGGCCATGAATCATGATATAAGAGATTCGCAGGCCATGAAATGGTGTTCTCGGGCCATGAGAATGGTGCCTCTGAACCATGATGCCTTTGAATAATAATTGTAAGCACGTGATTTTTGCTTCACGAGCAATCACTCCAAAAGGAAAACAAAAATAGTGATAAATGGCCTCACTGTACAATTTGTCGTTTTTCGTGACATGTGTTGTTAGTCATTTGTGGGTCTGCCCATTTTACATTTAATCTCACCGATCAAAATACAAAGCATGTCTGTCAGGATAATCAAAAATCATAATTCAGTCGTTAAAAAGAACGAAATTCGAAAATATATACATGGGCATCGTTCGTTCTAGGGTGTGATAATTGTGTCAAAGTGTTACATTGTTGTTTGTTTTAATTTCATTTTTGTTTTATTATTTATTTTGTTATTTTCATTTTTTGTTTGAAATTAGAAAAAAACAAAGAAAAGAGTGATTAAAATCGATTTGGGCCCAGAAAATAAAACAAAAAAAGAGGCCTAAAACCGGCACTCAAACCCAGTCCAAATCTGGCCTGCCCAAACATCGATTCAAACGACGTCGTATCAGCGTCCTTATTGGAGCCGTTGATCTGACTCAAACAAACGGTCCTGATCAAGCCACTCATTCAACCCCAAACGGCGTCGTCTTAGGCAATTGATCTGAGCCGTCCAACCCCTTGATCCAACGGACCCAGGCTTTCCCTCTAAACCCGTCAACATGACCCGATCCAATCCCCTACCCGGTCTTAACCCACTATCAGCCCCCGAACGACGTCGTCTCTCTTCAATGAGTAGATCCTGGCCCTTGATCTCACTTGATCCAACGGCCAGGATCTAAACCCTCAATACATATATAAACTCTCCATTACACCCCACGCCCCCAAACCAAACCCCCCTTCAGCCACTGTACACCATCTTCCCCAGGACCCCTTTCCTCTCAAACCCTAGCAGCCTAGGTTTTCCCCCGTGAGCCCGGTAACCACAGTTCCGATGACCACCAAAATAACATCCCCGATGCACCCGACCACCCTGAACATGAATCCGTTAACCGTTCACCTCGAATCAACCCGTAGCTTCTCGAATCTTCAAACGAAGATTCGAGCAAAACCCAGATCTACACCGGTTGGCCCCAAACTCACACCACAGCCCCTCCTGACCTCCCTCACCCCTGAATGGATTTGGTTCCGTTCGAATCTGACTGAAACGAGCAGATCCCAAATCAGACCACCAGAAACCCTAGACCTTAGAGTTATGGAGGTCTGTCCGAATCAGTGGCAGGATCAGGGTCTAGCAGACTTTTACCAAAGTGTTCTCAGTTGAGAACACTTCGGTTAAATTCCATTAGACCCCAAATAACCTGGTCCGAGTTCGAGCTTGAGTCAGTCTTAGTTTCATTTCCCTGAGGTATTTTTCCTTTTTCTTTTGTCCTCCTAAATCCTATCTGTCGTTCATGTTCTGGTTTGTTTTGTTTTGTGACTCGTCTGTCCATGTGTGTACGTTTTGAGTTAATGATGAGTTTGTTTGTTGGTTTTATTGATTGTTTGCTGTATATTATAGTTTGTGTAGTCATCTAAACAAGTGTCATCAACTGAATTCACTTGAAAGATTGAAAATCAGGAGCCTACATTTCAGTACGATTACTGTGCCTGTTTCTTTTATTTTATGATGTTGTTTGTAAGCCTGATATAGTAGCACGTCGATTATAGTTTACACCCTTGACTGCATATTGGATCAATTGGTTGTGAGTTGGTCAGGTTTGGCTCCCAATGTGGCCAACTCATACCATTTGATTGGCACCCCTGTTTGTTTAAAGTTTGAATCATTGCCTGAACGTAGGCAGAGAATTGGCAATTAGCTTTAGAAATCTAACAAATCAGCCTGAAAGCAGTATTGAGTTTAATTAGCTAGTAGTCAGGTATTGGCTGAAATCAGAGAGGTTTATATACTGACTATTAAGAGTTAGGGTAATACAGTAATATGCAAGGTATAAGGGTAATCCTGGCATAAGACAGGGTCTGATTAGGGGATAATTTCAGAATATGTCAAGTGGTAATTAAAATATGATTAACCTAGTGACAATGGGGAACAAAACGTGAGGGCATGGGTTCAAAATGAATACTTTAAATGCACCCATAATCCTTGATTAGAGCAATAGGA
The DNA here is from genome assembly GCF_000715075.1 of Nicotiana tabacum. Taxonomy (NCBI): domain Eukaryota; kingdom Viridiplantae; phylum Streptophyta; class Magnoliopsida; order Solanales; family Solanaceae; genus Nicotiana; species Nicotiana tabacum. The sequence continues at coordinate 178,219,007 of NC_134101.1, forward strand.
CAAAGCATGGGGGACTGATTAAGTTTACCAAGAAAGATGCCTTTAGGCATGGGGAGTTAAGGGGTATGGGCAGATTACAACTGGCAGGATCCAGGCAGTTTGACTGCACTGGTTGTTGGCTTATAAATAAGCTGTTGCAGAACTAAAAAGGGGGATTTTTAGTCTTCAGAAAAAAAAACAGAAAGAGATTTCAGAATACTGTGAATGAGTATCATTTGAAAACTGTGTAAGAGTTCAAGTTGTTCAAGCTGTCTTTGCTGATTGTTGTTGGCTGTCTACTGAGCTTTTGTGGTTATTGATTTTCCATTGTTACTGCATTGAACATCCTGGTTTTTCTTGGCTGCATCTTATTACTCTGTGTCTGGGAGTGTTTGTTTGGTGCTCGACCACCTAGTGGGTTTTCCTCGTTGTGGAAATTGTTGTTGGCTGTCTGTGGACTGTTGGTGACATTCGTTGCTGATTGTTGTTGCTGTTGATTGTTGATTGCTGCTTACCTGCTGTTGCTATGCTTGCTGTATATTGCTCAGCTGACTATTCTCCTTCTTCTTTTGCTTTGCTATACCAGGTACACGATTAACAGTATCAATGTAACTTGAAAGTTGAGCACGAATACAAAAGAGAAGATTTGAAGATGTTTTTTTATACATACACTATTATATTGAATATCATGTAATGTATAATAGTTTACATTTTGTTTGGATACTGATGGTAGCTTGCACGCCTAGTAGATATCAATGCATGGTGATTGAATGTTAGTTTGTGTATGTATGCTGTTAGGTAAAAGTATTCCCAATACAGTAGGTTGTATCTTAGACTTAGTCTAATCGTGTAGCATATTCTTTAATACATGCCAAGCATGAAGCTATCCATTGTTAGCTAAGTTCATTTCCTTTTGATAAACTGCCTTATTATAATTGATAAACCATACCTTTAAAACAAAGAACACAAGTTTACGGTCTCAACCTCACGAAGGTCGAGCCCAAGTTGAAACAGACCAAGCAGGCCTCGTCGGAAAATCAGTGGCCCAAGCCTGGCCAATCCCGCACAAACTGGGTTTGTGCCCATGAGATTCGATCGCTTGTCTGTGGGGCGCAGCCTTGTTTCTGATTTTTTTAAGCATTCTGAATCCTGCTATAAATGACCCGCAAGCATATAATTAACTAGGACTATCTCCGCTTTCAATTAGTAGAGACAAAATGTGACAAGAAACCTAGTTGCTATAGGATATCCTTAAAAAATAAAGACGAGATGAGCCTCGACAAATAAAAACACACGAGCTGCGGGGCCCTCGTTAAATGTATATTATCGAAGCATTCAGTTTCCAGGATAGGTCATCTAGCAGATCTCACGTCCCTCCCAGAATAATAACGCGATAGTCTCTTTAAGCGCGTACTTAATAATGTTATCTCCTTAAACTCGGGTGCACATTTATGTGACCCAAATCCCAATCTCAACGGAATCGAAATGTGTCTCTAACCACGGGTACATTGATTGTGGCGTGGTCTGAGATGCATTTCCATGACGTTGCAAATTCTTTTCATAAGGAATGAGATGAGCCTCGACAAACAAAAACGTACAAAGTGCGGGGACCTCTAAATGTATATATATAAAATACTTAGAATTCGGTACATGCCGTTTAAGCGAATTTCATGGCTTCCCCAAAATAACAACACGCTAGTTGCTTTAAGCGCGCCTTTAAAAATTTATTTTCCTTAACTCGGGTGCGCGTTTATGTGACCCAAATCCAAATCTCAACCGAGTCGAGATATGTCAATAATCACGTGTACATTGATGTAACGTGATTCGAGGTATTTTTTCGCGACGCTGCAATTCCTTGTAAAAAAAATAATAATAAAGATAAAAGCGGTTAAAAGGTAAAATTGGCACATAAGTTCATACTTGTATAAAATCAGATAATCAAGCTGAATATAACAGTTGAGCGACCGTGCTAGAACCACGGAACTCGGGAATGCCTAACACCTTCTCCCGGGTTAACAGAATTCCTTACCCGGATTTCTGGTACGCAGACTGTAATATGGAGTCATTCATTTCCTCGATTCGGGATCAAAATTTGTGACTTGGGACACCCTAAACCTCCCAAGTGGCGACTCTGAAATAAATAAACAAATCCCATTTCGATTGTCCTTTAATTGGAAAAACTCACTTGCACCTTATCGGGTGCGGAAAAAGGAGGTGTGACAGCTCTGGCGACTCCGCTGGGGATCCTGCCTAGAACCACTAGTTCAGGGTTAGAAATTCGAGCTTAGATAAATTGTTATATTTGGTTATATCTGAATTTTTTTAAATGTTTGAGCCTAACGTGCTAAATGCTGCTTTTACCGCTTTGATATTATTTGGACTGTATATAAACTGTGCCGAAACCCTTCTCTTCTTACCTCCGGGGAGAAGCTCGCTGGTCGAGACTCCCTATTCTGTTAGTGTCAATACCCGAAGTAAGAAAGAGGACGGATAAGTTACGAAGCCGGACGACCTTTTGGTTCCCGATAAGTTGCCCCCTCCTCGACTCGAGTTGTCCGCTCGGGTACACTGTCTAGAACACTGACCCAGGTTTTTTGAACATAGAATAACGTGACTTCATGCCGGATCCCTAGTAGGAACGCTTATTTGCATCACGTTGCATTTGACTTAGGGGACTCAACACAGGGGTTGGGTCCGTCTAGGACTAGCAACCTGATATGAAAGGACCATCCTAATGCATCCTATTTGTTTTTCGTGCATTTATTTGTCTCGAGCCCGCATGCTGACCGGTGTTCGAATAATGTGAAATTGAAAAACAAAAACAAATAAGTAATATACAAATAAAAAATACTGTCAATGCCAATTGTTTATTTTTGGAAAAAGCCAATGCCAAAATACTGTCAAAACTCTGCCGAAATTTTGAGAAAATGAAAAGAAAACGTCTTATTAGTTTTGTTTTATTAAAAGCAAAGGAAAAATAGAAAAAAAAAAGAAGAAAAAAAGAGGTCGTTGTTCTGTTTTGTTTTTCAAAAATATATAGTTTGTCTTGTCACAAAAAATGAAGATGAAAAAAAGTCTTATTTTTAAAAAAAAAATGTTTTTATTATTTATATGAAAATATGAGTAATATATATATATATATATATATATATATATATATATATATATATATATATATATATATATATATATATATATATATAAATATATATATATATTTGTTGCAAAAATATTTGTCTTGCCAAAAAGTCTTGAAAAGTTTTTAGACCCCTAATTTTCAAAAAAGTTTGTTTTATTGTCTAAAAAATATATGTCTAAATAAAGTTTTTATTTTATTTTATTCACTTGGCATAATCACCCTAATAAATGTGCAGGATGAGCACGATACAAAACGAACCTTTTTCAGTAATGACCAAGATCCCGTTTGAGTTGCGGTTATGGTGGAACGACTTAGGCAAAGAAGGGCAAGACAAAGTAAGGAAATGTCTGAAAGGTCTCCTGGACCTACTAAACGTTCAGCCTCGGGGTGATATCATCAGATCATTGGTCACTTGTTGGGATTCCGCACACAACGTGTTCCATTTTTCGGACTTCGAGCTCACCCCGACGTTGGAAGAAATAGCAGGGTACATCGGAAGTGATGAAGCCCCTTTTAGGTTCAAATACTTGATTGCACCTAGAGCTGTCACGGTACACCGGTTTCTGGATTTCCTAAAAATACCTCGAACGTTTCACCATCCAGATCTTGCCAAAGGATTCTGCAGTCTCCACCTCATATATGCTAGATACGGCCACGTGGGCGGGTTCAATAAGCCGGATTTCAAACTATGCAGTAGAGGCAACCGACAAAAGTGGGACGAACACAGGCTAGTGGCTTTTATGACAGCCTTTCTGGGTCTTATAGTGTTCCCTAGGAAAGATGGAAACATTGATCTAAAGATAACCGGGGTCGTCAATACTTTGCTTACCCAAGATAAAAGTACTCTGGCGCCTATGATTATGGCTGACATTTTCCGGGCTCTCACTGCTTGTCGAGCCAGGGGCGACTTTTTCGAAGGATGTAACCTACTGTTGCAAATGTGGATGACCGATCATTTATGCCATCGCTCCACGCTTTTGGGTTATGGTTCGCCAGAGAAAACTTGTATTGGATAATTCTACACGAGAATCAAAGGGCTCAATTTACCTGAGGGAGTCACATCATGGACCTCATTTCTCCGAACTCTCACTGCCAGCCAAATCCAATGGACGCTCGGATGGTCACCTATCGAGGAAATCATATACATGCCGGCAACCCGGCCTCACTTTCTATTGATGGGACTGAAAAGTATCCAACCCTATGCACCGTATCGGGTTTTGAGGCAACTTGGGAGGTACCAAGTGGTACCGAAAGATGAAGATTTGAGTACCCAAGTGATTGAAATCAGTCCGAACGGTCATTTCCCTGAAGAAGAAGTTCGCCAAATCTGGAGTGAATGCCAACATCTGACAGCAAACACTTGTGTGATTGATACGGCAAAAGGGGAAGTCGCCCCAGGATATCACGCTTGGTTTAGAGGTAGCCTGTCCTACGAAAGACCGGCTAAGAGACCGCATCTCAAAGATTTCGTAGAATCATCCCAAGGGCAATGGAACTGGTTAGCAAAAGAGAAGGGTTATCGGGCAGAGATTGGTGATTTGAAGCTACAAATGGACAGTCTGAAATTCGATAACAGCGTACAAATCGCGGCGGATCGAAGCGAAAAGAATAGATTGATCCAAGAGAATGAAGAACTTAAGGCCCAAATCCAAAAATTGAGATTGTCTCTTGATGAGCAGCCTAGAAGTCGATCAGACCAGCGGTTGATAAAGGGTTTGAAAAGAGAGATCACGGAATGGCGAGACGGGTTAGAAGAATCCGAAAAGGTCATGGCAGAGTTCAAGGCACAGTGGGGAACAAGAGTAGATAAGCATCGCCGATGCTTGAACCAATTGAAACGTGACCACGAGAAGACTGTTGCCAAAATAAAGAGAGAGATGGCTACACTTGAGTTTAAAGCAGTTAAGCAGGCCAGGGATTTCCAATTGGAGAGTAGATACTGTTACGACTTGTTGGCCCAAATGAAGACAGATGTGCAGCAGCTGAGGAATCAGCATATACAGGACTCACAGGTATTCAAGACGTGCGGTGATCAGATAAGACACCTACTCATAGAGAAGAAACAAACCAGAGATAAGATCAGGGCCATTGCCCATGCTATCATCAGACGGTGTCGGCGGTGTGAGAACATGACCTGCATTATCGTTCTCTCAGCAGTGATGGGTTATGTCAAACCAACAATGCACGAGTTGGAGCATCTCGAAAGGGATCTCGCACCTAGACCCGCGAAAAGGCCGAATGATGCCTCGCGGGTCCCTAAGTTGGAAAATTAACCTTTGGTCGAGTCTTGTTTATTTAGGCTTTGATGTTTTTCCCATATGTTGTTTTTTATTTTTTTATTTTTTTTCTCTTCAATCAAATAGGGTCAAAGAACCGTGGAGTCTGTATTATTGCTATTCCTTGTTTGAAGTAATTTGTAATAGCAAAATTTTGAGAATGAATTTAATGATTTCACAAGAATTTTGTATTTCTTTACTTTAAGGCAGAACTACGCCTGGTCTGATTCACGCGGGGACGTGATACGTAGGCAATCCCCATAAGATTCGACCGCTTTTAATAAAGAAAGAAAAGAAAGTACATAATAAAATAAAACACAGGGTTTCCCAAAATACTTTAAAAAGGGACGAATGAGCAAACCGGGATGGCGCATGTTGTTTGAAGCAAAACATGTAGGAACGGTTAACTGCATAGGTGCATTGCATCCTCTATGTGTTATGGTCAAATCTATTAAACTCTAATGCTAACAAAGTTTGTTGTTGTCTGATCCAGACAAGTTAGTTGTTAAAAACTCTGGCAACACACTCATACCAAACCAGATCCAAGGGACCGGTAGCAACAAGCATGACTACTTCAGAGAATAGTAATGAGGAGGAAAGGCCAATGAGCCAGTTGCTAAAAGAAGCGATGGAAAAGATTGAAAGGATGGGACTAGAGATGAATGCAATGCAGCTGGCCCTAGCCAAAACACAAAAGAGCCCTAAAACACTGGGATACGTGCCGGAATACCCTCACTCTGGCCCTTCCACAAGCCGCCCAAATCCCCTTTATCATCAAGAAAGAAGCCATCATGATTCCCAAGCTCCACCACCCCATCAACCTCTCCCAACACCCAATATTCCCATTTTTGTGGGACCAACATCAGCCCCTTTGCAAAGAACGACCAGTGAGCCATTGTTTCAGGCTCACGATACACAATATTATCCTCCCGAGCCTACGTTTCATGCCCCCGAACCACAGGCTTACAATCCACATTTGGAAGCGCCGGCAGAGATTGAGAAGCCGGCTAAGGCCCCGGAACAGGATGAAGTATTGAGAAAGTTCAAAAGCCTGGAGCAGTCCTTCAGGAACTTGCACGGGCTGGGCAATCAAGTCAGCGTAGCATACAAAGATCTGTGCCCTTTCCCAGACGTCCAAATCCCGGCTTGGTTCAAGATGCCTAAGTTTGATTTATATGAAGGGCACGGTGATCCCATGACACATTTGCGGGGATTCTGTAGCAAAATGAGAGGGGCAGGCGGCAAGGATGAGCTGCTGATAGCTTATTTCGGCCAAAGTCTGAGCGGATCTGCACTAGAATGGTATACCAGGCAGGATTCCAGCAGGTGGTACACGTGGGATGATCTGGCGCAGGCTTTTGCAGGTCATTTCCAGTACAATCTCGAGATAGTCCCTGACCGTCTCACATTATTGAGAACTGGGAAGAAACCCGGGGAAAGTTTTCGCGAGTTCGGGTTCCGCTGGAGAGAACAAGCAGCTAGAGTCGATCCTCCCATGAGAGAGGGAGAGATGGTGGACTATTTCTTGCAGACACTGGATCCAACCTACTTTGGTCACTTGGTGACAACAGTTGGAAAATCTTTCAACGAGGTGGTCATGATAGGGGTCATGATAGAAGAGGGTCTGAGGTCTGACAAAATCTTGAACTATTCGGCACTCAAAGCCACAACCCAGGCTATTCAAAGAGGCACGGGAGGTGCGCTGAGAAGAAAGAAAGAAGAGGTTGCCACGATCGAGGCAGGCAGTTGGTCTAGGGCTGGCAGGCCGCACTACAACCAACCCAGACCTCACAGGTCAGAATACCCATACAACCCACCACAAAATTTCTATCCACCTCGAGAACCACATTGTTCCGTACACCAAGCCCAAGCATACACTCAGCCTCCGATTCGCCCACAATGGCGCGCGCCGGCTCCCTAGAATATATATGCGCCACCACAAAACACCTACCCTCCACCAAGGGCGTATAGAAACCCTTCAGGGGCAGGCTTTCGGGGAAATCCAGATGCTAGGAATGACAGGTTGCGGAAGCAGAGAACTTTCACGGAGCTGGGAGAAACCTACACCGCTTTGTTCCACAAGCTGAGGCAATTGGGTTTGGTTAGTCCTGTCCAGACTCGAGAACAAAATCCCCCACCTTAGAATTTGGATCGATCAATCAGTTGTGAATACTGTTCCGGGATGCTCGGGCATGATACCGAGAAGTGCTGGAAATTAAGACATGCCATACAGGATATTATTGACACCAATAAGATCGAGGTCCAGACACCAGGAGCTCCTAACATCAACCAAAACCCACTGCCAGCGCACCACGAAACTCACATGATTGAGTTGGTGTGTGAGGGAGGAGAATTGAGAAAACCCTCACAAACAGTGATGATGATCCAAGCCGCCCCGAAAGAAGTCTCAACCAGGGGAGGAACGAGTGTACAGTCGCAGGGAGAAGGCGTCAAGCCGGTAGTGATATTGGGAAAGAGCCCGTCTGCCATAACAAGCAAACCCGAGCCAAGCAAGTTGGTAGTATCAGGGATCCCACCCACACCGACAGTCGTGTTAAAAGGGGTATGTAGAGAACTGGTGACCATAAAGCCTGTGGTCCAACTGCCGATGATTGACAGCAGGGCTGTGCCTTGGAAATATGAAAAGGCGGTGGTGATGTACAAGGGAAAACAGGTGGAAGAAGTCAGTTGTGAAGCGCAAGGGCTGACTCGATCAGGTCGATGTTTTGCTCCGGCGGAGCTAAGAAGAGCCAACCCAGTTGCAACCAAGAAACCTGTGTCCGAAGAAGAGGCTGAAGAGTCCCTGAGGAAGATGAAAGTACAAGACTATTCTGTGGTCGAACAGCTGAGAAAAACACCGGCCCAGATCTCACTGTTGTCGTTACTGATCCATTCTTAGGAGCATAGTCGGGCCCTGTTGAAGATATTGAACGAAGCTCATGTACCCAGTGAGATTTCTGTAAACCACCTGGAAACCATTGCCAGCAAGGTTTTCGAGGTGAACAAGGTAACATCAGATGATGACCTGCCAGTGGAAGGTACGGAGCATAATAAAGCTCTATACCTAGCTGTCAAATGTGAAGACTCGGTGGTAACTCGAGTGTTGGTGGATAACGGCTCAAGCGCCAATATTTGCCTACTATCTACCTTGAACCAGTTAAAGATCAACCACGGAAGGATCCACAAGAACAGTATCTGTGTCCGAGGGTTTGACGGAAACGGAACAGCCACTGTGGGGGATGTTGTACTTGAACTGACCATCGGTCCAGTCCTGTTTACCATGGAATTCCAGGTATTAGACGCCACAAAATCTTACAACCTGCTGTTAGGACGACCATGGATTCATGCAGCCAAGGCGGTGCCCTCCACCCTACATCAGATAGTGAAGTTCAAGTGGGAAAGGCAAGAGGTCGTGTTACACGGCGAGGATACAACGTGCACCATGGGAGGAACCATTGTACCTTTCATAGAGACCGCTGATGACAAAGGTCCTTGGGTCTACCAGATTTTCGATACAGGGTCGGCCAACAAAATTTTCGAAGGAGAAATCATCCCGCACCCTAGGGTAGCTGCCGCAATAGTCATGATGGTCTCAGAAATGCTGGGTAATGGATTTGTGCCGGGAAAAGGCCTGGGAGTCGAGCTTCAAGGGATTGTCCAACCTGTCTCCCTTCCTAAAAATCTGGAAACTTTCGGATTGGGGTTCAAACCAACCGCAGCAGATAGGAAGCAAGCGCATGAAATGAAGAAGAGGGTCTGGTTTCTGCCTAAACCAGTGCCACGCCTCTCAAGGTCTTTTGTCAAAGCAAGTGCCAAGGGGTCGCCGGTCCCAAAGATTCTAGGACCTTTGATCGGTATAAATGAAGACCTGAATCAGAGTTTTGAGAAGCTATTTGCGGATGTCGGTATGGTGGAAGCTGGAGAAGGTTCCAGCAGAGCAGAGATACAGTTTGTGGGACCTGAGGCCAAGACCAACAATTGGACAGTTACTCCTCTTCCTGTCCGAGGGGAGTCTTGGTAGTAGGCTTTGATTTATGTTTTGTGTGTTTTGTTTTGTCCGGATTATTCAAGGGTGTAATCCAAATTTTACTTTCGTTTTTGTATAAGTGTGAACCCTTTTATCCTGCAAGTTTAATAAAGATCTTTTCTTTTGTCCCATTTTATTTTGTTTTGTTCTTTTTCTTTCTGAACAGTTCTCTTTTTACTGGTTCTAATGACATGGCATGCACAACGGATATTCAACCTAGTCTAATAAATCAATCTGAATCTGACTCAATGATGCAAGAGGTCGTTTGTGATGATGAATCTGAATGTGATGAAGGTGAAGCCTTCGAAGAGATAAACCGAGAATTATGCCAATTTGAAGAAAAACCCAAGCCTAACCTAAATGACACTGAGGATGTAAACCTAGGAGACGCTGATAACGCCCAAGAAACCAAAATCAGCATCCACATTGAGCCGAATGTCAAGGAAGAATTGATCAGAACCCTCATGGAATTCAAAGATGTTTTTGCATGGTCCTATGACGATATGCCTGGATTAAGCACAAATTTAGTAGTTCACTAATTGCCCACTGACCCGGCATACCCTCCGGTCAAGCAAAAACTAAGGAAATTTAAAACAGAAATGAGTGTAAAAATCAAAGAAGAGGTGATTAAGCAGTTGCAGGCGAAGGTCATTCGGGTCACTCGATATCCCGAGTGGTTGGCCAATGTGGTACCAGTCCCAAAGAAGGATGGGAAAATCAGGGTGTGCGTCGACTACCGCAACCTCAACAAAGCAAGTCCCAAGGACAATTTTCCGTTACCCAACATTCATATCCTGATCGATAATTGCGCTGGGCGCGAGATCGGGTCCTTTGTGGATTGCTATGCGGGTTATCATCAGATCCTAATGGACGAAGAGGATGCTGAGAAGATAGCGTTTATTACGCCATGGGGAACCTACTGCTATCGGGTAATGCCGTCCGGGTTAAAGAACGCCGGGGCAACGTACATGCAAGCAATGACTGCTGTGTTTCATGACATGATACACAAAGAAATCGAGGTGTACGTCGATGATGTGATCATCAAATCTTGGCGTCAGGAGGACCATGTAGCAGACCTAAGGAGATTTTTCCAAAGACTCCGGAGGTATGATATCAAGCTTAACCCGGCCAAATGCGCATTCGGGGTTCCATCAGGGAAGCTGCTAGGATTCATCGTCAGTCGACGGGGGATTGAGTTAGACCCATCCAAAATTGAATCCATCCGAGATTTGCCACCGCCAAGGAACAAAACAGAGGTAATGAGTTTGCTGGGTAGACTCAATTACATCAGTAGGTTCATCGCTCAACTCACAGCAACTTGTGAGCCCATATTTCGGCTGCTGAGAAAGGATGCTGCGGTAGGTTGGACGGCAGAGTGTCAGCAGGCTTTCGACCAAATCAAAGGGTATCTGTCTAATCCACCCGTATTGGTCCCGCCTAAGCCCGGGAAGCCCCTAATTCTTTACATGACGGTCTTGGAAAATTCATTTGGTTGTGTATTGGGGCAACATGATGACACAGGAAGAAAGGAGCAGACCATCTACTATCTTAGCAAGAAATTCACAGTACATGAGGTCAAGTACACTCAACTCGAGAAAACATGTTGTGCCCTAACTTGGGTAGCTCAGAAGTTGAAGCACTACCTGTCTTCGTATACTACTTATCTCATATCCCGTTTGGACCCATTAAAGTATATCTTTCAGAAACCTATGCCCACGGGAAGGTTGGCAAAGTGGCAAATTCTGCTCATAGAGTTTGATATCATCTATGTGACGAGGACGACCGTGAAAGCCCAGGCGCTGGCAGACCATTTGGCGGAGAATCCCGTTGATGAAAAATACGAGCCCTTAAGGACGTATTTTCCTGACGAAGAGGTAATGCATACAAATGAGTTGGAATTGCTTGAGGAACCGGGTTGGAAGCTTTTCTTCGATGGAGTTGCAAACGCGAAAGGGGTTGGAATAGGAGCAGTACTCATTTCTGAAACAGGACGGCATTATCCTGTTACGGCTCAACTACGCTTCTATTGCACCAACAATATGGCCGAGTATGAGGCTTGCATTCTGGGTCTGCGCTTGGCCGCTGACATGGATGTCCAAGACGTCTTGGTCTTGGGAGACTCGGACCTCTTGGTACATCAAATTCAGGGTGAATGGGAAACACGAGATCTAAAACTCATACCATACCGACAATGCTTGCATGATCTGAGCAAGCAATTTCGATCGGTGAAATTCAAACACATCCCGAGAGTTCACAATGAAGTTGCGGATGCCTTGGCCACCTTAGCATCAATGCTGCACCACCCTGACAAAATGTATGTTGATCCTCTACACATCCAGGTCCGTGATCAGCACGCCTACTGCAATGCCATAGAAGAAGAAGCGGATGGCGAACCTTGGTTTCATGATATCAAGGAATACCTCAGAATGGGGATATATCCAGAACATGCCTCTGGAGACCAAAAAAGAGCCCTTCGGCGTTTGTCGAATGGTTTCTTCCTCAGTGGAGGAGTATTGTACAAAAGAACCCCGGATTCGGGATTGTTGAGATGCATAGATGCCAGTCAAGCAACGACGGTTATGGCAGAGGTACATGCTGGAGTTTGTGGGCCACACATGAGCGGATATGTATTGGCAAGAAAGATCCTTCGAACAGGGTGTTATTGGCTCACCATGGAACACGACTGTATCACTTACGTGAGGAAATGCCCTCAGTTCCAGATACATGGAGATTTGATTCATTCTCCGCCAACAGAGTTACATACGATGTCAGCACCCTAGCCGTTTGTGGCATGGGGCATGGATGTCATTGGGCCAAAATCGAGCCGTCAGCATCCAACGGTCATAGGTTCATTCTAGTGACCATTGATTACTTCACCAAATGGGTTGAGGCTAAAACCTTCAAATCGGTAACCAAAAAGGCAGTGGTGGACTTTGTTCATTCCCATATCATCTGCAGATTTGGGATCCCAAAAGTGATCATCACGGATAACGGTGCGAATCTTAATAGCAGCTTGATGAGAGAGGTATGCCAACAATTCAAGATTACACACCGCAATTCCACCCCATATCGTCCCAAGGCGAATGGAGCAGTCGAAGCAGCCAATAAGAATATCAAGAAGATACTGCGAAAAATGGTGGAAGGGTCCAGACAATGGCACGAGAGATTACCCTTTGCTTTGTTGGGTTACCGCACTACCGTCCGAACTTCCATAGGCACAACTCCTTATTTGTTGGTGTACGGAACTGAGGCCGTAATACCAGCGGAAGTCGAAATTCCGTCACTCCGAATTGTCGCTGAAGCCGGGATTGATGATGATGAATGGGTCAAAGCTCGATTGGAACAGTTTAGCCTGATAGATGAGAAAAGGTTGGCTGCAGTGTGCCATAGTCAGCTGTACCAGAAGAGAATGGCAAGAACATATAATAAGAAGGTGCGCCCCAGGAAGTTTGAAGTAGGGCAGCAGGTATTGAAGAAGATCCTCCCACATCAGGTCGAGGCAAAAGGCAAGTTCGCCCCAAATTGGCAAGGGCCTTATATCGTGACCAGAGTATTGTCCAACGGTGCTTTGTGTTTGACAGATGTCGAGGGGAGATGTGTCGACATGGCTATCAATTCAGACGCAGTCAAGAGATATTATGCGTAATTTCTTTAATTATGGCAATTGTTGGTTTATTTGTTTGTATTTGGCATTTATTGGATAATGAGATGACGGAGGCAATTCTTTCTTCTATCCAAACACTTTTTAACCCTTGCTTCCCCCTTTGAGCCTTAACTTATTCTTTCATACCCCTCTTTGGAATCATTAATGGAAAAAAAAGAGAAAAAGAAAATGAAAAGAAGGAAAAGAAAAAAGAAGATAAAATCATAAGAAATACAAAACCGTTGGGAACTACGTTTGACCTGATTCCTCAGAGAGGATACGTAGGCGCCTCACGGCTCGGTCATAGTATGCATCATAGCGAATATAGGATGCATAATGTACATAGTGTGCATAATAGGCACAATGTGCGTAACGCACATAGCTCTCAACATAAGTGTAAAAAATAAAATTCCCCAAGCAAGAAAACTGGGGCAGAGGTTATGTTTTAAGTTCCAACAAAGGTTTGATTCCAAAAGTTGTAGCAGATCACCCATCAAATTATTTTATTTTTGAATAGCCTTTCTTTAACCCCACACCAAAACCAACATCGACGTCCAAAAGACCTCCCGATCAATATCAAAGAGATGCCAAGTCAGGTAAATAAGGCCGAGAATAATGCACCGATCCCCAGCAAAGAAGAGGATCGTAAGACTGGGAATAAATTGATGGTCAAAGGAATCTCCAGAAGAGAGGGTCGTATCGACAACACCCTGATTCCTCGATAAAAAAAATTAATAAAATGAGAGAGTCTTATCGGTGAAAACCCTCACAGGCACCGAAAGGTGACGTAAGATGAGAATATGAAATGAGACAGTCTTATTGGTGAAAACCTTCACAGGCACCATAAGGAGCCGGGAGATGAGAGAAAAGAGAGAGTCTCATTAGTGAAAACCCCTTCGAAGGGCAGTATGAGGCGACAAGACAAATCAACAAAAGCGACCACATTCGCAACGGAATGGACACTCATTTATCATCCCCAGCAAGACAGACCATCGGGCAAATCGATTGATACGAATAGACTGGGTCGGGAATCTATGGTGCATGTCGTGATCACGGGGACCAGTCATGTCCTCCAGATAAGTTCTTCTGAGTTTCTTCTCCCACCAAATATTGGTTCAGAAAGATTTTCTCCCTTTCTATCTTTTATTTTCTCTTCCTAAAAATTTGTCTTGAAAAGGATTTTTGAAAGCTTACTACCAGAGACCGAAGGGGAGTTCATCTAATGCAGGATAACACAAACAGTCTTAAAAGCCGGCCCTAGGCAATGCAATAATCGTGCCTCGCAGTTTTGGAGGAAGTAATCTCCAAAGGGAATGGTTTCAGGAGTAAAAGCAGATTCCCACAGTATGTGCTTAAAGAAAAGCAGAAAAGGGAACAAATTGAAAACCAGCCCCAGCAGGATAGAGACCCCCAGCAGGCAATTTTGTCCACTAACCAATTATGGGGACATAGAGCAAGAAAAGGGGAAGAGAGGAAAAATCATCCGCCGGAAAGGCACCCTCTACCACCACGATTAAAACTAATTAAATCCTTTTGTCTGCTGCAGGAAAACAAAGGATTGATGATGGCAGCGAGAGGCAACGCCAGGGAAGTCACCAAAAACCGGGGCAGAAAATTTTCTACCGATTGTCAAAATTTTCTCGGAAGAACGGGGAAACAATTTCAAATACATTTAAGTTCTAGGTCGCCCACCAGTAAAATGCGGGAATACATTTAAGTTCTAAGTCGCCCACCAGTAAACTGCGGGAATACATTTAAGTTCTAGGTCGCCCACCAGTATAATGCGGGAATACTTTTAAGTTCTAGGTCGCCCACCAGTAAAATGCGGGAATACATTTAAGTTCTTGGTCGCCCACCAGTAAAATGCGGGAATACATTTAAGTTCTAGGTCGCCCACCAGTATAATGCGGGAATACTTTTAAGTTCTTGGTCGCCCACCAGTATAATGCGGGAATACTTTTAAGTTCTAGGTCGCCCACCAGTATAATGCGGGAATACTTTTAAGTTCTAGGTCGCCCACCAGTATAATGCGGGAATACATTTAAGTTCTAGGTCGCCCACCAGTATAATGCGGGAATACATTTAAGTTCTAGGTCGCCCACCAGTATAATGCGGGAATACATTTAAGTTCTAGGTCGCCCACCAGTATAATGCGGGAATACATTTAAGTTCTAGGTCGCCCACCAGTATAATGCGGGAATACGTTTAAGTTCTAGGTCGCCCACCAGTATAATGCGGGAATACATTTAAGTTCTAGGTCGCCCACCAGTATAATGCGGGAATACATTTAAGTTCTAGGTCGCCCACCAGTAAAATGCAGGAATACATTTAAGTTCTAGGTCGCCCACCAGTATAATGCGGGAATACATTTAAGTTCTAGGTCGCCCACCAGTATAATGCGGGAATACATTTAAGTTCTAGGTCGCCCACCAGTATAATGCGGGAATACTTTTAAGTTCTAGGTCGCCCACCAGTAAAATGCGGGAATACATTTAAGTTCTAGGTCGCCCACCAGTAAAATGCGGGAATACATTTAAGTTCTAGGTCGCCCACCAGTAAAATGCGGGAATACATTTAAGTTCTAGGTCGCCCACCAGTATAATGCGGGAATACATTTAAGTTCTAGGTCGCCCACCAGTATAATGTGGGAATACATTTAAGTTCTAGGTCGCCCACCAGTATAATGCGGGAATACATTTAAGTTCTAGGTCGCCCACCAGTATAATGCGGGAATACATTTAAGTTCTAGGTCGCCCACCAGTATAATGCGGGAATACATTTAAGTTCTAGGTCGCCCACCAGTATAATGCGGGAATACATTTATGTTCTAGGTCGCCCACCAGTATAATGCGGGAATACATTTAAGTTCTAGGTCGCCCACCAGTAAAATGCGGGAATACTTTTTAGCTCTAGATTGTGGAATCAGTAACCTCACCTGAAGGCGGAAGGGTACAACAGAGATCCCCAAGCAGGAAACAATAAAATCCCCAGTACCAAGAAGCAGAAAGCCGCAAAGGCAAGCGCGCAGTTCAAAGGAAGAAGGGAAGTGTCTCAAAAGAAGCAGTTTGGGAACGTTATAGCATGCCCAACATAACAATTTTGATAAAGGAAGCCATACCACTGGAGAGGCCATTGAAAGGCCTAAAGAAGAGGGCCATGTTCCCAGCAGATCAAGTGAAGTGATGAAAACTGGCATTCAGAAAAGGCGAAGGACCGGTATCATCCCCCAAGTACACAAAATAAAGGCATCAGAGGAAAGCGTTAACCGACAAGAAAGCAAGGCAACAAAAACAAGTTGAAGATGGATGAGATCTCATGATCCATAGTCTAGCTTAGCTTCTTGTTTTTCCTTTTAGAATAATGTAACAAGGAGATCGGTCGAGCGGTAGCATCCTGCAGCAGCATGCAACAGCGCACAACAACAGCGAGCACTACAGTCACACGGTAGTCCCAGCTACTAAAGTTTCCCGAACTACATTGACCTGATTCCTGTTCAGCCTAGGATATGTAGGAAACCTCTGAAGCAAAGGTTCGGTCAAATCTTTTTCAAAAAATGCTTCACACGGAGTATTCGGACGGGCAAAAATCGCTTGCTTTATCTTTGCGCGAAAACCCTTCGTGTCTTCGGGCAAAGAGGGGCAGCTGTAAGCACGTGATTTTTGCTTCATGAGCAATCACTCCAAAAGGAAAACAAAAATAGTGATAAATGGCCTCACTGTACAATTTGTCGTTTTCCGTGACATGTGTTGTTAGTCATTTGTGGGTCTGCCCATTTTACATTTAATCTCACCGATCAAAATACAAAGCATGTCTGTCAGGATAATCAAAAATCATAATTCAGTCGTTAAAAAGAACGAAATTCGAAAATATATACATGGGCATCGTTCGTTCTAGGGTGTGATAATTGTGTCGAAGTGTTACATTGTTATTTGTTTTAATTTCATTTTTGTTTTATTATTTATTTTGTTATTTTCATTTTTTGTTTGAAATTAGAAAAAAACAAAGAAAAGAGTGATTAAAATCGATTTGGGCCCAGAAAATAAAACAGAAAAAAGAGGCCCAAAACCGGCACTCAAACCCAGTCCAAATCTGGCCTGCCCAAACATCGATTCAAACGACGCCGTATCAGCGTCCTTATTGGAGCCGTTGATCTGACTCAAACAAACGGTCCTGATCAAGCCACTCATTCAACCCCAAACGACGTCGTCTTAGGCAATTGATCTGAGCCGTCCAACCCCTTGATCCAACGGACCCAGGCTTTCCCTCTAAACTCGTCAACATGACCCGATCCAATCCCCTAGCCGGTCTTAACCCACTATCAGCCCCCGTACGACGTCGTTTCTCTTCAATGAGTAGATCCTGGCCCTTGATCTCACTTGATCCAACGGCCAGGATCTAAACCCTCAATGCATATATAAGCTCTCCATTACACCCCACGCCCCCAAACCAAACCCCCCCTTCCAGCCACTGTACACCATATTCCCCAGGACCCCTTTCCTCTCAAACCCTAGTAGCCTAGATTTTCCCCCGTGAGCCCGGTAACCACAGTTCCGATGACCACCAAAATAACATCCCCGATGCACCCGACCACCCTGAACATGAATCCGTTAACCGTTCACCTCGAATCAACCCGTAGCTTCTTGAATCTTCAAACGAAGATTCGAGCAAAAACCAGATCTACACCGGTTGGCCCCAAACTCACACCACAGCCCCTCCTGACCTCCCTCACCCCTGAATGGCTTTGGTTCCATTCGAATCTGACTGAAACGGAGCAGATCCCAAATCAGACCACCAGAATCCCTAGACCTTAGAGTTATGGAGGTCTGTCCGAATCAGTGGCAGGATCAGGGTCTAGCAGACTTTTACCAAAGTGTTCTCAGTTGAGAACACTTCGGTTAAATTCCATTAGACCCCAAATAACCTGGTCCGAGTTCGAGCTTGAGTCAGTCTTAGTTTCATTTCCCTGAGGTATTTTTCCTTTTTCTTTTGTCCTCCTAAATCCTATCTGTCGTTCATGTTCTGGTTTGTTTTGTTTTGTGACTCGTCTGTCCATGTGTGTACGTTTTGAGTTAATGATGAGTTTGTTTGTTGGTTTTATTGATTGTTTGCTGTATATTATAGTTTGTGTAGTCATCTAAACAAGTGTCGTCAACTGAATTCACTTGAAAGATTGAAAATCAGGAGCCTACATTTCAGTATGATTACTGTGCCTATTTCTTTTATTTTATGATGTTGTTTGTAAGCCTGATATAGTAGCACGTCGATTATAGTTTACACCCTTGACTGCATATTAGATCAATTGGTTGTGAGTTGGTCAGGTTTGGCTCCCAATGTGGCCAACTCATACCATTTGATTGGCACCCCTGTTTGTTTAAAGTTTGAATCATTGCTTGAACGTAGGCAGAGAATTGGCAATTAGCTTTAGAAATCTAACAAATCAGCCAGAAAGCAGTATTGAGTTTAATTAGCTAGTAGTCAGGTATTGGCTGAAATCAGAGAGGTTTATATACTGACTATTAAGAGTTAGGGTAATACAGTAATATGCAAGGTATAAGGGTAATCCTGGCATAAGACAGGGTCTGATTAGGGGATAATTTCAGAATATGTCAAGTGGTAATTAAAATATGATTAACCTAGTGACAATGGGGAACAAAACGTGAGGGCATGGGTTCAAAATGAATACTTTAAATGCACCCATAATCCTTGATTAGAGCAATAGGACAAAGCATTGGGGACTGATTAAGTTTACCAAGAAAGATGCCTTTAGGCATGGGGAGTTAAGGGGTATGGGCAGATTACAACTGGCAGGATCCAGGCAGTTTGACTGTACTGGGTTGTTGGCTTATAAATAAGCTGTTGCAGAACTAAAAAGGGGGATTTTTAGTCTTCAGAAAAAAAAACAGAAAGAGATTTCAGAATACTGTGAATGAGTATCATTTGAAAACTGTGTAAGAGTTCAAGTTGTTCAAGCTGTCTTTGCTGATTGTTGTTGGTTGTCTACTAAGCTTTTGCGGTTATTGATTTTCCATTGTTACTGCATTGAACATCCTGGTTTTTCTTGGCTGCATCTTATTACTCTGTGTCTGGGAGTGTTTGTTTGGTGCTCGACCACCTTGTGGGTTTTCCTCGTTGTGGAAATTGTTGTTGGCTGTCTGTGGACTGTTGGTGACATTCGTTGTTGATTGTTGTTGCTGTTGATTGTTGATTGCTGCTTACCTGCTGTTGCTGTGCTTGCTGTATATTGCTCAACTGACTATTCTCCTTCTTCTTTTGCTTTGCTTTACCAGGTACACGATTAACAGTATAAATGTAACTTGAAAGTTGAGCACGAATACAAAAGAGAAGATTTGAAGATGTTTTCTTATACATACACTATTATATTGAATATCATGTAATGTATAATAGTTTACATTTTGTTTGGATACTGATGGTAGCTTGCACGCCTGGTAGATATCAATGCATGGTGATTGAATGTTAGTTTGTGTATGTATGCTGTTAGGTAAAAGTATTCCCAATACAGTAGGTTGTATCTTAGACTTAGTCTAATCGTGTAGCATATTCTTTAATACATGCCAAGCATGAAGCTATCCATTGTTAGCTAAGTTCATTTCCTTTTGATAAACTGCCTTATTATAATTGATAAACCATACCTTTAAAACAAGGAACACAAGTTTACGGTCTCAACCTCACGAAGGTCGAGCCCAAGTTGAAACAGACCAAGCAGGACTCGTCGGAAAATCAGTGGCCCAAGCCTGGCCAATCCCGCACAAACTGGGTTTGTGCCCATGAGATTCGATCGCTTGTCTGTGGGGCGCAACCTTGTTTCTGATTTTTTATGCATTCTGAATCCTGCTATAAATGACTCGCAAGCATATAATTAACTAGGACTATCTCCGCTTTCAATTAGTAGAGACAAAATGCGACAAGAAACGTAGTTGCTATAGGATATCCTTAAAAAATAAAGACGAGATGAGCCTCGACAAATAAAAACACACGAGCTGCGGGGCCCTCGTTAAATGTATAATATTGAAGCATTCAGTTTCTAGGATAGGTCGTCTAGCAAATCTCACGGCCCTCCCAGAATAATAATGCGATAGTTTCTTTAAGCGCGTACTTAATAATGTTATCTCCTTAAACTCGGGTGCACATTTATGTGACCCAAATCCCAATCTCAACGGAATCGAAATGTGTCTCTAACCACGGGTACATTGATTGTGGCGTGGTCTGAGATGCATTTCCATGACGTTGTAAATTCTTTTCATAAGGAATGAGATGAGCCTCGACAAACAAAAATGTACAAAGTGCGGGGCCCTCTAAATGTATATATATAAAATACTTAGAATTCGGGACATGCCGTTTAAGCGAATTTCATGGCTTCCCCAAAATAACAACATGCTAGTTGCTTTAAGCGCGCCTTTAATAATTTATTTTCCTTAACTCGGGTGCGCGTTTATGTGACCCAAATCCAAATCTCAACCGAGTCGAGATATGTCAATAATCACGTGTACATTGATGTAACGTGATTCGATGTATGTTTTCGCGACGTTGCAATTCCTTGTAAAAAAAATAATAATAAAGATAAAAGCGGTTAAAAGGTAAAATTGGCACATAAGTTCATACTTGTATAAAATCAGATAATCAAGCTGAATATAACAGTTGAGCGACCGTGCTAGAACCACGGAACTCGGGAATGCCTAACACCTTCTCCCGGGTTAACAGAATTCCTTACCCGGATTTCTGGTACGCAGACTGTAATATGGAGTCATTCATTTCCTCGATTCGGGATCAAAATTGGTGACTTGGGACACCCTAAACCTCCCAAGTGGCGACTCTGAAATAAATAAACAAATCCCGTTTCGATTGTCCTTTAATTGGAAAAACTCACTTGCACCTTATCGGGTGCGGAAAAAGGAGGTGTGACAGCTCTGGCGACTCCGCTGGGGATCCTGCCTATAACCACTAGTTCAGGGTTAGAAATTCGAGCTTAGATAAATTGTTATATTTGGTTATATCTGATTTTTTTTAAATGTTTGAGCCTAAGGTGCTAAATGCTGCTTTTACCGCTTTGATATTATTTGGACTGTATATAAACTGTGCCGAAACCCTTCTCTTCTTACCTCCGGGGAGAAGCTCGCTGGTCGAGACTCCCTATTTTGTTAGTGTCAATACCCGAAGTAAGAAAGAGGACGGATAAGTTACGAAGCTGGACGGCCTTTTGGTTCCCGGTAAGTTGCCCCCTCCTCGACTCGAGTTGTCCGCTCGGGTACACTGTCTAGAACACTGACCCAGGTTTTTTGAACATAGAATAACGTGACTTCATGCCGGATCCCTAGTAGGAACGCTTATTTGCATCACGTTGCATTTGACTTAGGGGACTCAACACAGGGGTTGGGTCCGTCTAGGACTAGCAACCTGATATGAAAGGACCATCCTAATGCATCCTATTTGTTTTTCGTGCATTTATTTGTCTCGAGCCCGCATGCTGACCAGTGTTCGAATAATGTGAAATTGGAAAAAAAAAACAAATAAGGAATATACAAATAAAAAATACTGTCAATGCCAATTGTTTATTTTTGGAAAAAGCCAATGCCAAAATACTGTCAAAACTCTGCCGAAATTTTGAGAAAATGAAAAGAAAACGTCTTATTAGTTTTGTTTTATTAAAAGCAAAGGAAAAATAGAAAAAAAAAAGAAGAAAAAAAGAGGTCGTTGTTCTGTTTTGTTTTTCAAAAATATATAGTTTGTCTTGTCACAAAAAATGAAGATGAAAAAAAGTCTTATTTTTAAAAAAAAAATGTTTTTATTATTTATATGAAAATCCGAGTAATATATATATATATATATATATATATATATATATATATATATATATATATATATATATATATATATATATACATATATATATAAATATATGTCTTTATTTGTTGCAAAAATATTTGTCTTGCCAAAAAGTCTTGAAAAGTTTTTAGACCCCTAATTTTCAAAAAAGTTTGTTTTATTGTCTAAAAAATATATGTCTAAATAAAGTTTTTATTTTATTTTATTCACTTGGCATAATCACCCTAATAAATGTGCAGGATGAGCACGATACAAAACGAACCTTTTTCAGTAATGACCAAGATCCCGTTTGAGTTGCGGTTATGGTGGAACGACTTAGGCAAAGAAGGGCAAGACAAAGTAAGGAAATGTCTGAAAGGTCTCCCGGACCTACTAAACGTTCAGCCTCGGGGTGATATCATCAGATCATTGGTCACTTGTTGGGATTCCGCACACAACGTGTTCCATTTTTCGAACTTCGAGCTCACCCCGACGTTGGAAGAAATAGCAGGGTACATCGGAAGTGATGAAGCCCCTTTTAGGTTCAAATACTTGATTGCACCTAGAGCTGTCACGGTACACCGGTTTCTGGATTTCCTAAAAATACCTCGAACGTTCCACCATCCAAATCTTGCCAAAGGATTCTGCAGTCTCCACCTCATATATGCTAGATACGGCCACGTGGGCGGGTTCAATAAGCCGGATTTCAAACTATGCAGTAGAGGCAACCGACAAAAGTGGGACGAACACAGGCTAGTGGCTTTTATGACAGCCTTTCTGGGTCTTATATTGTTCCCTAGGAAAGATGGAAACATTGATCTAAAGATAACCGGGGTCGTCAATACTTTGCTTACCCAAGATAAAAGTACTCTGGCGCCTATGATTATGGCTGACATTTTCCAGGCTCTCACTGCTTGTCGAGCCAGGGGCGACTTTTTCGAAGGATGTAACCTACTGTTGCAAATGTGGATGACCGATCATTTATGCCATCGCTCCTCGCTTTTGGGTTATGGTTCGCCAGAGAAAACTTGTATTGGAGAATTCTACACGAGAATCAAAGGGCTCAATTTACCTGAGGGAGTCACATCATGGACCTCATTTCTCCGAACTCTCACTGCCAGCCAAATCCAATGGACGCTCGGATGGTCACCTATCGAGGAAATCATATACATGCCGGCAACCCGGCCTCACTTTCTATTGATGGGACTGAAAAGTATCCAACCCTATGCACCATATCGTGTTTTGAGGCAACTTGGGAGGTACCAAGTGGTACCGAAAGATGAAGATTTGAGTACCCAAGTGATTGAAATCAGTCTGAACGGTCATTTCCCTGAAGAAGAAGTTCGCCAAATCTGGAGTGAATGCCAACATCTGACAGCAAACACTTGTGTGATTGATACGACAAAAAGGGGAAGTCGCCCCAGGATATCACGCTTGGTTTAGAGGTAGCATGTCCTACGAAAGACCGGCTAAGAGACCGCATCTCAAAGATTTCGTAGAATCATCCCAAGGGCAATGGAACTGGTTAGCAAAAGAGAAGGGTTATCAGGCAGAGATTGGTGATTTGAAGCTACAAATGGACAGTCTGAAATTCGATAACAGCGCACAAATCGCGGCGGATCGAAGCGAAAAGAATAGATTGATCCAAGATAATGAAGAACTTAAGGCCCAAATCCAAAAATTGAGATTGTTTCTTGATGAGCAGCCCAGAAGTCGATCAGACCAGCGGTTGATAAAGGGTTTGAAAAGAGAGATCACGGAATGGCGAGACGGGTTAGAAGAATCCGAAAAGGTCATGGCAGAGTTCAAGGCACAGTGGGGAACAAGAGTAGATAAGCATCGCCGATGCTTGAACCAATTGAAACGTGACCACGAGAAGACTGTTGCCAAAATAAAGAGAGAGATGGCTACACTTGAGTTTAAAGCAGTTAAGCAGGCCAGGGATTTCCAATTGGAGAGTAGATACTGTTACGACTTGTTGGCCCAAATGAAGACAGAAGTGCGGCAGCTGAGGAATCAACATATACAGGACTCACAGGTATTCAAGACGTGCGGTGATCAGATAAGACACCTACTCATAGAGAAGAAACAAACCAGAGATAAGATCAGGGCCATTGCCCATGCTATCATCAGACGGTGTCGGCGGTGTGAGAACATGACCTGCATTATCGTTCTCTCAGCAGTGATGGGTTATGTCAAACCAACAATGCACGAGTTGGAGCATCTCGAAAGGGATCTCGCACCTAGACCCGCGAAAAGGCCGAATGATGCCTCGCGGGTCCCTAAGTTGGAAAATTAACCTTTGGTCGAGTCTTGTTTATTTAGGCTTTGATGTTTTTCCCATATGTTGTTTTTTATTTTTTTATTTTTTTTCTCTTCAATCAAATAGGGTCAAAGAACCGTGGAGTCTGTATTATTGCTATTCCTTGTTTGAAGTAATTTGTAATAGCAAAATTTTGAGAATGAATTTAATGATTTCACAAGAATTTTGTATTTCTTTACTTTAAGGCAGAACTACGCCTGGTCTGATTCACGCGGGGACGTGATACGTAGGCAATCCCCATAAGATTCGACCGCTTTTAATAAAGAAAGAAAAGAAAGTACATAATAAAATAAAACACAGGGTTTCCCAAAATACTTTAAAAAGGGACGAATGAGCAAACCGGGATGACGCATGTTGTTTGAAGCAAAGCATGTAGGAACGGTTAACTGCATAGGTGCATTGCATCCTCTATGTGTTATGGTCAAATCTGTTAAACTCTAACGCTAACAAAGTTTGTTGTTGTGTGATCCAGACAAGTTAGTTGTTAAAAACTCTGGCAACACACTCATACCAAACCAGATCCAAGGGACCGGTAGCAACAAGCATGACTACTTCAGAGAATAGTAATAAGGAGGAAAGGCCAATGAGCCAGTTGCTAAAAGAAGCGATGGAAAAGATTGAAAGGATGGGACTAGAGATGAATGCAATGCAGCTGGCCCTAGCCAAAACACAAAAGAGCCCTAAAACACTGGGACACGTGCCGGAATACCCTCACTCTGGCCCTTCCACAAGCCGCCCAAATCCCCTTTATCATCAAGAAAGAAGCCCTCATGATTCCCAAGCTCCACCACCCCATCAACCTCTCCCAACACCCAATATTCCCATTTTTGTGGGACCAACATCAGCCCCTTTGCAAAGAACGACCAGTGAGCCATTGTTTCAGGCTCACGATACTCAATACTATCCTCCCGAGCCTACGTTTCATGCCCCCGAACCACAGGCTTACAATCCACATTTGGAAGCGCCGGCAGAGATTGAGAAGCCGGCTAAGGCCCCGGAACAGGATGAAGTATTGAGAAAGTTCAAAAGCCTGGAACAGTCATTCAGGAACTTGCACGGGCTGGGCAATCAAGTCAGCGTAGCGTACAAAGATCTGTGCCCTTTCCCAGACGTCCAACTCCCGGCTGGGTTCAAGATGCCTAAGTTTGATTTATATGAAGGGCACGGTGATCCCATGGCACATTTGCGGGGATTTTGTAGCAAAATGAGAGGGGCAGGCGGCAAGGATGAGCTGCTGATAGCTTATTTCGGCCAAAGTCTGAGCGGATCTGCACTAGAATGGTATACCAGGCAGGATGCCAGCAGGTGGTACACGTGAGATTATCTGGCGCAGGCTTTTGCAGGTCATTTCCAGTACAATCTCGAGATAGTCCCTGACCGTCTCACATTATTGAGAACTTGGAAGAAACCCGGGGAAAGTTTTCGCGAGTTCGGGTTCCGCTGGAGAGAACAAGCAGCTAGAGTCGATCCTCCCATGAGAGAGGGAGAGATGGTGGACTATTTCTTGCAGACACTGGATCCAACCTACTTTGGTCACTTGGTGACAACAGTTGGAAAATCTTTCAACGAGGTGGTCAAGATAGGGGTCATGATAGAAGAGGGTCTGAGGTCTGACAAAATCTTGAACTATTCGGCACTCAAAGCCACAACCCAGGCTATTCAAAGCGGCACGGGAGGTGCGCTGAGAAGAAAGAAAGAAGAGGTTGCCACGATCGAGGCAGGCAGTTGGTCTAGGGCTGGCAGGCCGCACTACAACCCACCCAGACCTCACAGGTCAGAATACCCATACAACCCACCACAAAATTTCTATCCACCTCGAGAACCACATTGTTCCGTACACCAAGCCCAGGCATACACTCAGCCTCCGGTTCGCCCACAATGGCGCGCGCCGGCTCCCCAGAACATATATGCGCCACCACAAAACACCTACCCTCCACCAAGGGTGTATAGAAACCCTTCAAGGGCAGGCTTTCGGGGAAATCCAGATGCTAAGAATGACAGGTTGCGGAAGCAGAGAACTTTCACGGAGCTGGGAGAAACCTACACCGCTTTGTTCCACAAGCTGAGGCAATTGGGTTTGGTTAGTCCTGTCCAGACTCGAGAACAAAATCCCCCACCTCAGAATTTGGATCGATCAATCAGTTGTGAATACTGTTCCGGGATGCTCGGGCATGATACCGAGAAGTGCTGGAAATTAAGACATGACATACAGGATATTATTGACACCAATAAGATCGAGGTCCAGACACCAGGAGCTCCTAACATCAACCAAAACCCACTGCCAGCACACCACGAAACTCACATGATTGAGTTGGTGTGTGAGGGAGAAGAATTGAGAAAACCCTCACAAACAGTGATGATGATCCAAGCCGCCCCGAAAGAAGTCTCAACCAGGGGAGGAACGAGTGTACAGTCGCAGGGAGAAGGCTTCAAGCCGGTAGTGATATTGGGAAAGAGCCCGTCCGCCATAACAAGCAAACCCGAGCCAAGCAAGTTGGTAGTATCAGGGATCCCGCCCACACCGACAGTCGTGTTAAAAGGGGTATGTAGAGAACTGGTGACCATAAAGCCTGTGGTCCAACTGCCGATGATTGACAGCAGGGCTGTGCCTTGGAAATATGAAAAGGCGGTGGTGATGTACAAGGGAAAACAGGTGGAAGAAGTCAGTTGTGAAGCGCAAGGGCTGACTCGATCAGGTCGATGTTTTGCTCCGGCGGAGCTAAGAAGAGCCAACCCAGTTGCAACCAAGAAACCTGTGTCCGAAGAAGAGGCTGAAGAGTTCCTGAGGAAGATGAAAGTACAAGACTATTCTGTGGTCGAACATCTGAGAAAAACACCGGCCCAGATCTCACTGTTGTCGTTACTGATCCATTCTGAGGAGCATCGTCGGGCCCTGTTGAAGATATTGAACGAAGCTCATGTACCCAGTGAGATTTCTGTAAACCACCTGGAAACCATTGCCAGCAAGGTTTTCGAGGTGAACAGGGTAACATTCTCAGATGATGACCTGCCGGTGGAAGGTACGGAGCATAATAAAGCTCTATACCTAGCTGTCAAATGTGAAGACTCGGTGGTAACTCGAGTGTTGGTGGATAACGGCTCAAGCGCCAATATTTGCCCACTATCTACCTTGAACCAGTTAAAGATCGACCACAGAAGGATCCACAAGAACAGTATCTGTGTCCGAGGGTTTGACGGAAATGGAACAGCCACTGTGGGGGATGTTGTACTTGAACTGACCATCGGTCCAGTCCTGTTTACCATGGAATTCCAGGTATTAGACGCCACAGTATCTTACAACCTGCTGTTAGGACGACCATGGATTCATGCAGCCAAGGCGGTGCCCTCCACCCTACATCAGATAGTGAAGTTCGAGTGGGAAAGACAAGAGGTCGTGTTACACGGCGAGGATACAACGTGCACCATGGGCGGAGCCATCGTACCTTTCATAGAGACCGCTGATGACAAAGGTCCTTGGGTCTACCAGATTTTCGATACAGGATCGGCCAACAAAATTTCTGAAGGAGAAATCATCCCGCACCCTAGGGTAGCTGCCGCAACAGTCATGATGGTCTCAGAAATGCTGGGTAATGGATTTGTGCCGGGAAAAGGCCTGGGAGTCGAGCTTCAAGGGATTGTCCAACCTGTCTCCCTTCCTAAAAATCTGGAAACTTTCGGATTGGGGTTCAAACCAACCGCAGCAGATAGGAAGCAAGCGCAAGAAATGAAGAAGAGGGTCTGGTTTCTGCCTAAACCAGTGCCACGCCTCTCAAGGTCTTTTGTCAAAGCAAGTGCCAAGGGGTCGCCGGTCCCAAAGATTCTAGGACCTTTGATCGGTATAAATGAAGACCTGAATCAGAGTTTTGAGAAGCTATTTGCGGATGTCGGTATGGTGGAAGCTGGAGAAGGTTCCAGCAGAGCAGAGATACAGTTTGTGGGACCTGAGGCCAAGACCAACAATTGGACAGTTACTCCTCTTCCTGTCCGAGGGGAGTCTTGGTAGTAGGCTTTGATTTATGTTTTGTGTGTTTTGTTTTGTCCGGATTATTCAAGGGTGTAATCCAAATTTTACTTTCGTTTTTGTAAAAGTGTGAACCCTTTTATCCTGCAAGTTTAATAAAGATCTTTTCTTTTGTCCCATTTTAATTTTGTTTTGTTTGAACAGTTCTCTTTTTACTGGTTCTAATGACATGGCATGCACAGCGGATATTCGACCTAGTCTAATAAATCAATCTGAATCTGACTCAATGATGCAAGAGGTCGTTTGTGATGATGAATCTGAATGTGATGAAGGTGAAGCCTTCGAAGAGATAAACCGAGAATTATGCCAATTTGAAGAAAAACCCAAGCCTAACCTAAATGACACTGAGGCTGTAAACCTAGGAGACGCTGATAACGCCCAAGAAACCAAAATCAGCATCCTCATTGAGCCGAATGTCAGGGAAGAATTGATCAGAACCCTCATGGAATTCAAAGATGTTTTTGCATGGTCCTATGACGATATGCCTTGATTAAGCACAAATTTAGTGGTTCACTAATTGCTCACTGACCCGGCATACCCTCCGGTCAAGCAAAAACTAAGGAAATTTAAAACAGAAATGAGTGTAAAAATCAAAGAAGAGGTGATTAAGCAGTTGCAGGCAAAGGTCATTCGGGTCACTCGATATCC
Source organism: Nicotiana tabacum (assembly GCF_000715075.1). Lineage (NCBI taxonomy): Eukaryota > Viridiplantae > Streptophyta > Magnoliopsida > Solanales > Solanaceae > Nicotiana > Nicotiana tabacum. Next base: position 178,247,883 of record NC_134101.1, read on the forward strand.
CGAGTGGTTGGCCAATGTGGTACCAGTCCCAAAGAAGGATGGGAAAATCAGGGTGTGCGTCGACTACCGCAACCTCAACAAAGCAAGTCCCAAGGACAATTTTCCGTTACCCAACATTTATATCCTGATCGATAATTGCGCTGGGCGCAAGATCGGGTCCTTTGTGGATTGCTATGCGGGTTATCATCATATCCTAATGGACGAAGAGGATGCTGAGAAGACAGCGTTTATTACGCCATGGGGAACCTACTGCTATCGGGTAATGCCGTTCGGGTTAAAGAACACCGGGGCAACGTACATGCGAGCAATGACTGCTGTGTTTCATGACATGATACACAAAGAAATCGAGGTGTACGTCGATGATGTGATCATCAAATCTTGGCGTCAGGAGGACCATGTAGCAGACCTAAGGAGATTTTTCCAAAGACTCCGGAGGTATGATATCAAGCTTAACCCGGCCAAATGCGCATTCGGGGTTCCATCAGGGAAGCTGCTAGGATTCATCGTCAGTCGACGGGGGATTGAGTTAGACCCATCCAAAATTGAATCCATCCGAGATTTGCCACCGCCAAGGAACAAAACAGAGGTAATGAGTTTGGTGGGTAGACTCAATTACATCAGCAGGTTCATCGCTCAACTCACAGCAACTTGTGAGCCCATATTTCGGCTGCTGAGAAAGGATGCTGCGGTAGGTTGGACGGCAGAGTGTCAGGAGGCTTTCGACCAAATCAAAGGGTATCTGTCTAATCCACACGTATTGGTCTCGCCTAAGCCCGGGAAGCCCCTAATTCTTTACCTGACGGTCTTGGAAAATTCATTTGGTTGTGTATTGGGGCAACATGATGACACAGGAAGAAAGGAGCAGACCATCTACTATCTTAGCAAGAAATTCACAGTACATGAGGTCAAGTACACTCAACTCGAGAAAACATGTTGTGCCCTAACTTGGGTAGCTCAGAAGTTGAAGCACTACCTGTCTTCGTATACTACTTATCTCATATCCCGTTTGGACCCATTAAAGTATATCTTTCAGAAACCTATGCCTACGGGAAGGTTGGCAAAGTGGCAAATTCTGCTCACAGAGTTTGATATCATCTATGTGACGAGGACGGCCGTGAAAGCCCAGGCGCTGGCAGACCATTTGGCGGAGAATCCCGTTGATGAAAAATACGAGCCCTTAAGGACGTATTTTCCTGACGAAGAGGTAATGCATACAAATGAGTTGGAATTGCTTGAGGAACCGGGTTGGAAGCTTTTCTTCAATGGAGCTGCAAACGCGAAAGGGGTTGGAATAGGAGCAGTACTCATTTCTGAAACAGGACGGCATTATCCTGTTACGGCTCAACTACGCTTCTATTGCACCAACAATATGGCCGAGTATGAGGCTTGCATTCTGGGTCTGCGCTTGGCCGCTGACATGGATGTCCAAGACGTCTTGGTCTTGGGAGACTCGGACCTCTTGGTACATCAAATTCAGGGTGAATGGGAAACACGAGATCTAAAACTCATACCATACCGACAATGCTTGCATGATCTGAGCAAGCAATTTCGATCGGTGAAATTCAAACACATCCCGAGAGTTCACAATGAAGTTGCGGATGCCTTGGCCACCTTAGCATCAATGCTGCACCACCCTGACAAAATGTATGTTGATCCTCTACACATCCAGGTCCGTGATCAGCACGCCTACTGCAATGCCATAGAAGAAGAAGCGGATGGCGAACCTTGGTTTCATGATATCAAGGAATACCTCAAAATGGGGATATATCAAGAACATGCCTCTGGAGACCAAAAAAGAGCCCTTCGGCGTTTGTCGAATGGTTTCTTCCTCAGTGGAGGAGTATTGTACAAAAGAACCCCGGATTTGGGATTGTTGAGATGCATAGATGCCAGTCAAGCAACGACGGTTATGGCAGAGGTACATGCTGGAGTTTGTGGGCCACACATGAGCGGATATGTATTGGCAAGAAAGATCCTTCGAACAGGGTATTATTGGCTCACCATGGAACACGACTGTATCACTTTCGTGAGGAAATGCCATCAGTGCCAGATACATGGAGATTTGATTCATTCTCCGCCAACAGAGTTACATACGATGTCAGCACCCTGGCCGTTTGTGGCATGGGGCATGGATGTCATTGGGCCCATCGAGCCGTCAGCATCCAACGGTCATAGGTTCATTCTAGTGACCATTGATTACTTCACCAAATGGGTTGAGGCTAAAACCTTCAAATCGGTAACCAAAAAGGCAGTGGTGGACTTTGTTCATTCCCATATCATCTGCAGATTTGGGATCCCAAAAGTGATCATCACGGATAACGGTGCGAATCTTAATAGCAGCTTGATGAGAGAGGTATGCCAACAATTCAAGATTACACACCGCAATTCCACCCCATATCGTCCCAAGGCGAATGGAGCAGTCGAAGCAGCCAATAAGAATATCAAGAAGATACTGCGAAAAATGGTGGAAGGGTACAGACAATGGCACGAGAGATTACCCTTTGCTTTGTTGGGTTACCGCACTACCGTCCGAACTTCCATAGGCACAACTCCTTATTTGTTGGTGTACGGAACTGAGGCCGTAATACCAGCGGAAGTCGAAATTCCGTCCCTCCGAATTGTCGCTGAAGCCGGGATTGATGATGATGAATGGGTCAAAGCTCGATTGGAACAGTTGAGCCTGATAGATGAGAAAAGGTTGGCAGCAGTGTGCCATGGTCAGCTGTACCAGAAGAGAATGGCAAGAACATATAATAAGAAGGTGCGCCCCAGGAAGTTTGAAGTAGGGCAGCAGGTATTGAAGAAGATCCTCCCACATCAGGTCGAGGCAAAAGGCAAGTTCGCCCCAAATTGGCAAGGGCCTTATATCGTGACCAGAGTATTGTCCAACGGTGCTTTGTGTTTGACAGATGTCGAGGGGAGATGTGTCGACATGGCTATCAATTCAGACGCAGTCAAGAGGAGATAATTCTTTCTTCTATCCAAACACTTTTTAACCCTTGCTTCCCCCTTTGAGCCTTAAGTTATTCTTTCATACCCCTCTTTGGAATCATTAATGGAAAAAAAAGAGAAAAAGAAAATGAAAAGAAGGAAAAGAAAAAAGAAGATAAAATCATAAGAAATACAAAACCGTTGGGAACTACGTTTGACCTGATTCCTCAGAGAGGATACGTAGGCGCCTCACGGCTCGGTCATAGTATGCATCATAGCGAATATAGGATGCATAATGTACATAGTGTGCATAATAGGCACAATGTGCGTAACGCACATAGCTCTCAACATAAGTGTAAAAAATAAAATTCCCCAAGCAAGAAAACTGGGGCAGAGGTTATGTTTTAAGTTCCAACAAAGGTTTGATTCCAAAAGTTGTAGCAGATCACCCATCAAATTATTTCATTTTTGAATAGCCTTTCTTTAACCCCACACCAAAACCAACATCGACGTCCAAAAGACCTCCCGATCAATATCCAAGAGATGCCAAGTCAGGTAAATAAGGCCGAGAATAATGCACCGATCCCCAGCAAAGAAGAGGATCGTAAGACTGGGAATAAATTGATGGTCAAAGGAATCTCCAGAAGAGAGGGTCGTATCGACAACACCCTGATTCCTCGATAAAAAAATTAATAAAATGAGAGAGTCTTATCGGTAATAACCCTCACAGGCACCGAAAGGCGACGTAAGATGAGAATATGAAATGAGAGAGTCTTATTGGTGAAAACCTTCACAGGCACCATAAGGAGCCGGGAGATGAGAGAAAAGAGAGAGTCTCATTAGTGAAAACCCCTTCGAAGGGCACTATGAGGCGACAAGACAAATCAACAAAAGCGACCACATTCGCAACGGAATGGACACTCATTTATCATCCCCAGCAAGACAGACCATCGGGCAAATCGATTGATATGAATAGACTGGGTCGGGAATCTATGGTGCATGTCGTGATCACGGGGACCAGTCATGTCCTCCAGATAAGTTCTTCTGAGTTTCTTCTCCCACCAAATATTGGTTCAGAAAGATTTTCTCCCTTTCTATCTTTTATTTTCTCTTCCTAAAAATTTGTCTTAAAAAGGATTTTTCAAAGCTTACTACCAGAGACCGAAGGGGAGTTCATCCAATGCAGGATAACACAAACAGTCTTAAAAGCCGGCCCTAGGCAATGCAATAATCGTGCCTCGCAGTTTTGGAGGAAGTAAGCTCCAAAGGGAATGGTTTCAGGAGTAAAAGCAGATTCCCACAGTATGTGCTTAAAGAAAAGCAGAAAAGGGAACAAATTGAAAACCAGCCCCAGCAGGATAGAGACCCCCAGCAGGCAATTTTGTCCACTAACCAATTATGGGGACATAGAGCAAGAAAAGGGGAAGAGAGGAAAAATCATCCGCCGGAAAGGCACCCTCTACCACCACGATTAAAACTAATTAAATCCTTTTGTCTGCTGCAGGAAAACAAAGGATTGATGATGGCAGCGAGAGGCAACGCCAGGGAAGTCACCAAAAACCGGGGCAGAAAATTTTCTACTGATTGTCAAAATTTTCTCGGAAGAACGGGGAAACAATTTCAAATACATTTAAGTTCTAGGTCGCCCAACAGTAAAATGCGGAAATACATTTAAGTTCTAGGTCGCCCACCAGTAAAATGCGGGAATACATTTAAGTTCTAGGTCGCCCACCAATATAATGCGGGAATACTTTTAAGTTCTAGGTCGCCCACCAGTAAAATGCGGGAATACATTTAAGTTCTAGGTCGCCCACCAGTAAAATGCGGGAATACATTTAAGTTCTAGGTCGCCCACCAGTATAATGCGGGAATACTTTTAAGTTCTAGGTCGCCCACCAGTATAATGCGGGAATACATTTAAGTTCTAGGTCGCCCACCAGTATAATGCGGGAATACTTTTAAGTTCTAGGTCGCCCACCAGTAAAATGCGGGAATACATTTAAGTTCTAGGTCGCCCACCAGTAAAATGCGGGAATACATTTAAGTTCTAGGTCGCCCACCAGTATAATGCGGGAATACATTTAAGTTCTAGGTCGCCCACCAGTATAATGCGGGAATACATTTAAGTTCTAGGTCGCCCACCAGTATAATGCGGGAATACATTTAAGTTCTAGGTCGCCCACCAGTATAATGCGGGAATACGTTTAAGTTCTAGGTCGCCCACCAGTATAATGCGGGAATACATTTAAGTTCTAGGTCGCCCACCAGTATAATGCAGGAATACATTTAAGTTCTAGGTCGCCCACCAGTATAATGCGGGAATACATTTAAGTTCTAGGTCGCCCACCAGTATAATGCGGGAATACATTTAAGTTCTAGGTCGCCCACCAGTATAATGCGGGAATACATTTAAGTTCTAGGTCGCCCACCAGTATAATGCGGGAATACATTTAAGTTCTAGGTCGCCCACCAGTATAATGCGGGAATACTTTTAAGTTCTAGGTCGCCCACCAGTATAATGCGGGAATACATTTAAGTTCTAGGTCGCCCACCAGTATAATGCGGGAATACTTTTAAGTTCTAGGTCACCCACCAGTAAAATGCGGGAATACATTTAAGTTCTAGGTCGCCCACCAGTAAAATGCGGGAATACATTTAAGTTCTAGGTCGCCCACCAGTATAATGCGGGAATACATTTAAGTTCTAGGTCGCCCACCAGTATAATGCGGGAATACATTTAAGTTCTAGGTCGCCCACCAGTATAATGCGGGAATACATTTAAGTTCTAGGTCGCCCACCAGTATAATGCGGGAATACATTTAAGTTCTAGGTCGCCCACCAGTATAATGTGGGAATACTTTTAAGTTCTAGGTCGCCCACCAGTATAATGCGGGAATACTTTTAAGTTCTAGGTCGCCCACCAGTATAATGCGGGAATACTTTTAAGTTCTAGGTCGCCCACCAGTATAATGCGGGAATACTTTTAAGTTCTAGGTCGCCCACTAGTATAATGCGGGAATACTTTTAAGTTCTAGGTCGCCCACCAGTATAATGCGGGAATACATTTAAGTTCTAGGTCGCCCACCAGTAAAATGCGGGAATACTTTTTAGCTCTAGATTGTGGAATCAGTAACCTCACCTGAAGGCGGAAGGGTATAACAGAGATCCCCAAGCAGGAAACAATAAAATCCCCAGCACCAAGAAGCAGAAAGCCGCAAAGGCAAGCGCGCAGTTCAAAGGAAGAAGGGACGTGTCTCAAAAGAAGCAGTTTGGGAACGTTATAGCATGCCCAACATAACAATTTTGATAAAGGAAGCCATACCACTGGAGAGGCCATTGAAAGGCCTAAAGAAGAGGGCCATGTTCCCAGCAGATCAAGTGAAGTGATGAAAACTGGCATTCAGAAAAGGCGAAGGACCGGTATCATCCCCCAAGTACACAAAATAAAGGCATCAGAGGAAAGCGTTAACCGACAAGAAAGCAAGGCAACAAAAACAAGTTGAAGATGGATGAGATCTCATGATCCATAGTCTAGCTTAGCTTCTTGTTTTTCCTTTTAGAATAATGTAACAAGGAGATCGGTCGAGCGGTAGCATCCTGCAGCAGCATGCAACAGCGCACAACAACAGCGAGCACTACAGTCACACGGTAGTCCCAGCTACTAAAGTTTCCCGAACTACATTGACCTGATTCCTGTTCAGCCTAGGATATGTAGGAAACCTCTGAAGCAAAGGTTCGGTCAAATCTTTTTCAAAAAATGCTTCACACGGAGTATTCGGACGGGCAAAAATCGCTTGCTTTATCTTTGCGCGAAAACCCTTCGTGTCTTCGGGCAAAGAGGGGCAGCTGTAAGCACGTGATTTTTGCTTCATGAGCAATCACTCCAAAAGGAAAACAAAAATAGTGATAAATGGCCTCACTGTACAATTTGTCGTTTTCCGTGACATGTGTTGTTAGTCATTTGTGGGTCTGCCCATTTTACATTTAATCTCACCGATCAAAATACAAAGCATGTCTGTCAGGATAATCAAAAATCATAATTCAGTCGTTAAAAAGAACGAAATTCGAAAATATATACATGGGCATCGTTCGTTCTAGGGTGTGATAATTGTGTCGAAGTGTTACATTGTTGTTTGTTTTAATTTCATTTTTGTTTTATTATTTATTTTGTTATTTTCATTTTTTGTTTGAAATTAGAAAAAAACAAAGAAAAGAGTGATTAAAATCGATTGGGCCCAGAAAATAAAACAAAAAAAGAGGCCCAAAACCGGCCCTCAAACCCAGTCCAAATCTGACCTGCCCAAACATCGATTCAAACGACGCCGTATCAGCGTCCTTATTGGAGCCGTTGATCTGACTCAAACAAACGGTCCTGATCAAGCCACTCATTCAACCCCAAACGACGTCGTCTTAGGCAATTGATCTGAGCCGTCCAACCCCTTGATCCAACGGACCCAGGCTTTCCCTCTAAACCCGTCAACTTGACCCGATCCAATCCCATACCCGGTCTTAACCCACTATCAGCCCCCGTACGACGTCATTTCTCTTCAATGAGTAGATCCTGGCCCTTGATCTCACTTGATCCAACGGCCAGGATCTAAACCCTCAATGCATATATAAGCTCTCCATTACACCCCACGCCCCCAAACCAAACCCCCCCTTCAGCCACTGTACACCATCTTCCCCAGGACCCCTTTCCTCTCAAACCCTAGCAGCCTAGGTTTTCCCCCGTGAGCCCGGTAACCACAGTTCCGATGACCACCAAAATAATATCCCCGATGCACCCGACCACCCTGAACATGAATCCGTTAACCGTTCACCTCGAATCAACCTGTAGCTTCTTGAATCTTCAAACGAAGATTCGAGCAAAAACCAGATCTACACCGGTTGGCCCCAAACTCACACCACAGCCCCTCCTGACCTCCCTCACCCCTGAATGGCTTTGGTTCCATTCGAATCTGACTGAAACAGAGCAGATCCCAAATCAGACCACCAGAAACCCTAGACCTTAGAGTTATGGAGGTCTGTCCGAATCAGTGGCAGGATCAGGGTCTAGCAGACTTTTACCAAAATGTTCTCAGTTGAGAACACTTCGGTTAAATTCCATTAGACCCCAAATAACCTGGTCCGAGTTCGAGCTTGAGTCAGTCTTAGTTTCATTTCCCTGAGGTATTTTTCCTTTTTCTTTTGTCCTCCTAAATCCTATCTGTCGTTCATGTTCTGGTTTGTTTTGTTTTGTGACTCGTCTGTCCATGTGTGTACGTTTTGAGTTAATGATGAGTTTGTTTGTTGGTTTTATTGATTGTTTGCTGTATATTATAGTTTGTGTAGTCATCTAAACAAGTGTCGTCAACTGAATTCACTTGAAAGATTGAAAATCAGGAGCCTACATTTCAGTACGATTACTGTGCCTGTTTCTTTTATTTTATGATGTTGTTTGTAAGCCTGATATAGTAGCACGTCGATTATAGTTTACACCCTTGACTGCATATTGGATCAATTGGTTGTGAGTTGGTCAGGTTTGGCTCCCAATGTGGCCAACTCATACCATTTGATTGGCACCCCTGTTTGTTTAAAGTTTGAATCATTGCCTGAACGTAGGCAGAGAATTGGCAATTAGCTTTAGAAATCTAACAAATCAGCCTGAAAGCAGTATTGAGTTTAATTAGCTAGTAGTCAGGTATTGGCTGAAATCAGAGAGGTTTACATACTGACTATTAAGAGTTAGGGTAATACAGTAATATGCAAGGTATAAGAGTAATCCTGGCATAAGACAGGGTCTGATTAGGGGATAATTCCAGAATATGTCAAGTGGTAATTAAAATATGATTAACCTAGTGACAATGGGGAATAAAACGTGAGGGCATGGGTTCAAAATGAATACTTTGAATGCACCCATAATCCTTGATTAGAGCAATAGGACAAAGCATGGGGGACTGATTAAGTTTACCAAGAAAGATGCCTTTAGGCATGGGGAGTTAAGGGGTATGGGCAGATTACAACTGGCAGGATCCAGGCAGTTTGACTGCACTGGGTTGTTGGCTTATAAATAAGCTGTTGCAGAACTAAAAAGGGGGATTTTTAGTCTTCAGAAAAAAACAGAAAGAGATTTCAGAATACTGTGAATGAGTATCATTTGAAAACTGTGTAAGAGTTCAAGTTGTTCAAGCTATCTTTGCTGATTGTTGTTGGCTGTCTACTGAGCTTTTGTGGTTATTGATTTTCCATTGTTACTGCATTGAACATCCTGGTTTTTCTTGGCTGCATCTTATTACTCTGTGTCTGGGAGTGTTTGTTTGGTGCTCGACCACCTAGTGGGTTTTCCTCGTTGTGGAAATTGTTGTTGGCTGTCTGTGGACTGTTGGTGACATTCGTTGCTGATTATTGTTGCTGTTGATTGTTGATTGCTGCTTACCTGCTGTTGCTGTGCTTGCTGTATATTGCTCAGCTGACTATTCTCCTTCTTCTTTTGCTTTGCTATACCAGGTACACGATTAACAGTATCAATGTAACTTGAAAGTTGAGCACGAATACAAAAGAGAAGATTTGAAGATGTTTTTTTATACATACACTATTATATTGAATATCATGTAATGTATAATAGTTTGCATTTTGTTTGGATACTGATGGTAGCTTGCACGCCTAGTAGATATCAATGCATGGTGATTGAATGTTAGTTTGTGTATGTATGTTGTTAGGTAAAAGTATTCCCAATACAGTAGGTTGTATCTTAGACTTAGTCTAATCATGTAGCATATTATTTAATACATGCCAAGCATGAAGCTATCCATTGTTAACTAAGTTCATTTCCTTTTGATAAACTGCCTTATTATAATTGATAAACCATACCTTTAAAACAAAGAACACAAGTTTACGGTCTCAACCTCACGAAGGTCGAGCCCAAGTTGAAACAGACCAAGCAGGCCTCGTCGGAAAATCAGTGGCCCAAGCCTGGCCAATCCCGCACAAACTGGGTTTGTGCCCATGAGATTCGATCGCTTGTCTGTTGGGCGCAGCCTTGTTTCTGATTTTTTTAAGCATTCTGAATCCTGCTATAAATGACCCGCAAGCATATAATTAACTAGGACTATCTCCGCTTTCAATTAGTAGAGACAAAATACGACAAGAAACGTAGTTGCTATAGGATATCCTTAAAAAATAAAGACGAGATGAGCCTCGACAAATAAAAACACACGAGCTGCGGGGCCCTCGTTAAATGTATATTATCGAAGCATTCAGTTTCTAGGATAGGTCGTCTAGCAAATCTCACGGCCCTCCCAGAATAATAACGCGATAGTCTCTTTAAGCGCGTACTTAATAATGTTATCTCCTTAAACTCGGGTGCACATTTATGTGACCCAAATCCCAATCTCAACGGAATCGAAATGTGTCTCTAACCACGGGTACATTGATTGTGGCGTGGTCTGAGATGCATTTCCATGACGTTGCAAATTCTTTTCATAAGGAATGAGATGAGCCTCGACAAACAAAAACGTACAAAGTGCGGGGCCCTCTAAATGTATATATATAAAATACATAGAATTCGGGACATGCCGTTTAAGCGAATTTCATGGCTTCCCCAAAATAACAACACGCTACTTGCTTTAAGCGCGCCTTTAATAATTTATTTTCCTTAACTCGGGTGCGCGTTTATGTGACCCAAATCCAAATCTCAACTGAGTCGAGATATGTCAATAATCACGTGTACATTGATGTAACGTGATTCGAGGTATGTTTTCGCGACGTTGCAATTCCTTGTAAAAAAAATAATAATAAAGATAAAAGCGGTTAAAAGGTAAAATTGGCACATAAGTTCATACTTGTATAAAATCAGATAATCAAGCTGAATATAACAGTTGAGCGACCGTGCTAGAACCACGGAACTCGGGAATGCCTAACACCTTCTCCCGGGTTAACAGAATTCCTTACCCGGATTTCTGGTACGCAGACTGTAATATGGAGTCATTCATTTCCTCGATTCGGGATCAAAATTGGTGACTTGGGACACCCTAAACCTCCCAAGTGGCGACTCTGAAATAAATAAACAAATCCCGTTTCGATTGTCCTTTAATTGGAAAAACTCACTTGCACCTTATCAGGTGTGGAAAAAGGAGGTGTGACAGCTCTGGCGAGATCCTGAGGCCATGACATGGTCTCTTCAGGCTATGAGGATGATGCCTTCAGACTATGACGCCTTTGGATAAATTTGCTATACACTAGCCCATGAAATGCAGAGACATGATACCAAAGGTGACAACAAGATAGAGCTTAGTCTTGTGCAGTATTTTGGGGCAGAGCTTAGCCCTGAGGAAAGAAGATAATGTAAAGTCTAGAATAGAGCAACAATTATCTGGAGGGTGACCAAGCTTAATCTCACGAGAAGGCAGTGCTTAGCCTTATGCAAATAGGGAGGAAGGGCTTAGCCTCATGCGTTCTTTGAGACAGGGCTTAGTCTCATGTAGATGGAAGACAGTGCTTAGTCTTATGCAAATGGGGAGGCAAGACTTAGCCTCATGCCATCTTTGAGATATGGCTTAGTCTCATGTAGATGGAAGACAATGCTTAGTCTTATGCAAATGGGGAGGCAAGACTTAGCCTCATGCCATCTTTGAGATATGGCTTAGTCTCATGTAGAGTAAGGATGTGCTTAGCCTTATGCAAATGGGGAGGCAAAGCTTAGCCTCATGCAAGGTTTGAGACAAGGCTTAGTCTCATGCAAAGAGAAGGTAGTGCTTAGCCTTATGCAAATAGGGAGGCAGGACTTAGCCTCATGCAAGATTTGAGACAAGGCTTAGTCTCACGCTTGCAAATTCGGAGGAAGGTCTTAACCCTATGCACTATTTGAGACAGGGCTTAGTCTCATGCAAAAAGAAGGAAATGCTTAGCCTTATGCAAATGCGGAGGCAGGGTTTAGCCTCATGCAAGATTTGAGACAGGGCTTAGTCTCATGCAAAGAAAAGGTGATGCTTAGCTTTATGCAGATGAGGATGCAGGGCTTAGCCTCATGCAAGATTGGAGACAGGGCTTAGTCTCATGCAAAGAGAAGGCAATTCTTAGCCTTATGCAAATAAGGGAGGCAGGGCTTAGCCTCATGCAAGAATTGAGACAAAGCTTAGTCTCATACAAAGAGAAGGCAACGCTTAGCCTTATATAGTGAACAAGTAACAAATAGGAGTAGAATATTTCTTAGCTGGAGGTATATTTGCATATCGTGGCTTGATTGTTATGAGGATAGTGACTTTGATATGTATATTTGCAAATACTCCTGTTATGTTCATTACGCCTGCATCCAAAGAAAAATCGTGAGTTTTGTAGGGTGAGGTTGGTTCTTGCCTTTGTCTGCTTGCTTTGCTTTGCTCTGTTCTGGAGGCCCTGTTCGACTTACCCTAAGTAACACCTGGCAGCCATAGAAATAGAATTTTCAAAAATATGCACTTATTGATGAAATAGAGTTATTTTAGAAAACATAGTGATATGTAATATCAAGTAAATTAGATGAACTAATTACGATAACACTTTTTAGAGACATTGCAGCTTAGTTGCGATAGAATTTTGAGGGTTCTCCTCAAAATTCTGCCCAGTTTGATCTTTTGGTCATTCTACGTGAAGTGAAGTTTGTTGGATCTGCTCCGGAATTTTGATAATCCTTCTCAAAATTCTGCTCCAGTTACTTAACCGATTTCTGACTTTCTGGCATATGATGGCATCGGCTGGACTTGCTCCGGAATTTTGAGGGTCCTCCTCAGAATTCTGCCCCAGTTTCTGGTTTTGAGGGAAAATAAAATTTTTATTATGATATGACTTAACCTACAGGGCTGCCTACGTATCCCTTCTTAAACGGGAATTAGGTCAAACGTAGTTTAGTTACATCATATGAAGGAATGTAAACAATCTAAACATAGTACCTCTTGACTGCGTCTGAATTGATTGGTTTTGGCCAAACTTCTCCGTCTATTTCTTCAAGTATGAGTGCTCCTCCTGTTAGCATCCGGTGAACCATGTAAGGACCTTGCCAGTTGGGAGAGAATTTCCCTTTGGCTTCATCTTGATGCGGGAAGATCTTCTTCAACACCAACTGTCCCGGTGCGAATTGTCTTGGTTTGATCCTTTTGTTGAAAGCTCTGGATATTCTATTTTGATAAAGCTGATTGTGACATACTCCGTTCATTCTTTTTCTGTCTATAAGGGCCTGTTGCTCATAGCGGCTCCTTATCCATTCTGCATCACTAAGTTCAGCTTCCTGTATGATCCTTAAAAAAGGAATTTTACCTCGACTAGGATGACAACTTCGGTACCATAAACTAGTAAATAGGGGTTTGCCCTAGTTGATGTGTGGACCGTAGTGCGGTATTCCAATAGGTAAAGGGTAATTTCTCGTGCCATTGTTTGTGATTTTCTACAATCTTCCTCAGTATTTTCTTGTTTGTTCTTGTTGGCAGCTTTCACAGTTCCATTCATTTGAGGCTTGTATGTTGTAGAGTTCTTGTGCTTGATTTTGAAGGTTTCACACATTGCTTTCATCAAATCACTGTTGAGATTGGCGGCATTATTAGTGATAATGGACTCGGGAACCCCGAATCGGCAAACAATACGATCCTTGACGAAATCTGCGATGACTTTCTTGGTTATGGCTTTCTATGATGCAACCTCTACCCATTTTGTGAAATAGTTGATAGCCACTAAAATGAATCGGTGCCCGTTAGAAGCGGTGGGCTCGATTGGACCGATGACATCCATCCCCCAAGCAGCAAAAGGCCAAGGTACAGTTGTCGCATTGAGCTCATTCGGTGGTACCTTTATCATGTCTGCATGTACATGCCATTGGTGGCATCTCTGGACGTACCAGATGTAATCTGTTTCCATGGTCATCCAAAAATATCCAGCTCTGAGTATCTTCTTGGCTAGAACAAAACCATTCATATGTGGTACGCAAGTTCCGTCATGTATCTCCTCAAGCAATCTGGAAGCCTCCTTTTCATCAACAAACCTTAACAATCCCAAATCAAGAGTTCTTCTATACAGGGTCCCTCCACTTTGAAAGAAGTGATTGGATAGCCTCCGTAGTGTGCGTTTCTGAGTATGGTTTGCCTGTTCCGCATATTTGCCTTTTGCCAAATATTCATTGATGTCGTGGAACCAAGGCTTTCCATCTGTTTCTTCTTCAACATGAGCATAGTAAGCTGATTGATTATGGATCCTCACTGGGATGGGATCGATGAAATTCTTATCTAGATATTGTATCATTGATAACAAGGTGGCCAGTGCGTCTGCGAACTCATTTTGAATTCTGGGTACATGTTTGAATTCTATATTTGTGAATCTTTTCATCAAATCCTGCACATAATACAAGTATGGTAGTATCTTGGTGTTATTTGTAGCCCATTAGCCTTGAACCTAATGTACCAGAAGATCCGAATTGCCAATTAACAACAACTCTTGTATATTCATATCAATGGCCAAATTGATCCCCATAATGCAAGCCTCATATTTTGTCATATTGTTGGTGCACATGAACCTAAGCTTTGCGGATACCGGGTAATGTTGGCCTATTTCTGATACCAAAACTTCTCCAATGCCCACTCCTTTGAAGTTTACAGCCCTATCGAAGAACATTTTCAAACCGTCGTAGGCTTCAACAATGTCCTCTCCTACGAACGATACTTCCTCATCAGGAAAATACATTTTCAAGGGTTCGTATTCTCCTCCCACATGATTTTCAGAAAGATAGTCTGCCAATGCTTGTCCTTTGACCGCCTTCTGAGTTACATAGATGATATCGAACTCATTTAACAATATCTGCCACTTGGCTAACTTCCTAGTTGGCATGGGCTTCTGAAAGATGTACGTCAGAGGGTCCATCCTAGATATGAGGTATGTGGTGTAGGTGCAGAAGTAATGCCTCAATTTCTGAGCTGTCCATGTCAAGGCACAACAAGTGTCAGTAGGGAGTATCGTGCCTCATAAGGTGTGAACTTCTTGCTCAAGTAGTATATGGCTTGCTCCTTTCTTTCGATTTTGTCATGTTGTCCCAAAACACATCCAAAAGCTCCATCTAATACATACAGATAGAGTAGCAACAGTCTCCTAGGTTGTGGCGAGACTAGACTGGCGGTGTAGATAGGTATTCCTTGATTTTGTCATAAGCCTTCTGACAGTCCTCAGTCCAACTGGTTTCAGCATCTTTCCTCACCATTTTGAAGATGGCTTCACATATTACTGTGGACTGTGCTATGAAGCAGTTGATGTAGTTGAGGCATCCTAGGAAGCTCATCACGTCCTTTTTGCTATGAATCCCAACAGCTGTCCTGCAGGAACCCCGAATGCACATTTTGCGGGGTTCAGTTTCAAATTGTACCTCCTTAGCCTGTCAAAGAACTTTCTCAAGTCTTCTATATGATCTGTGATCTTCTTGGATTTGATGATGACATCATCAACATACACCTCTATTTCCTTGTGTATCATATCATAGAATATGGTTGTCATGGCTCTCATATAAGTAGCCCAAGCATTCTTTAGACTGAATGGCATCATCTCGTAGCAGTACACTCCCCATGGTGTAGTGAAAGCTATTTTCTCTGTGTCTTCCTCGTCCATCCAGATATGGTGATAACCCGCGAAGAAATCTACAAAGAATTGGAGTTCATGCTTGGTGCAATTGTCAATCAGGATGTGTATATTTGGCAGTGGAAAATCATCCTTGGGGTTTCCTCTGTTTAAATCCCGATAGTGAACACATACCCTGACCTTCCCATCTTTTTTTGGAACTGGTACAGTGTTGGCTAACCAGGTTGGGTACTTAACTACCCCGAGGACTTTGGCTTTGATTTGCTTAGTGGCTTTTTCCTTGATTCTCAGGCTCATATCTGGTTTGAACTTTTTCTGTTTCTGCTTCATCGGCGGACACATTGGATTGGTAGGCAACTTATGAGCTACTATGGATGTGCTTAGACCGGTCATGACATCATATGACCTTGCAAAGATATCTTTATATTCTTTTAGGAAATGAATGTATTCTTCTTTCTCTGACGGTGATAAGTGAATGCTTGTGAGAGTTTCCTTGACGGTTTTGGCGTCTCTCAAATTGATTGCTTTGTTTTCGTCCAGGTTCGACTTAGGTTTGTTCTCAAAGTTCTCAATCTCTATGACAATTTCCTCACGTATCACATCCTCTTCTTCTGAGTGACTATCCTTATGTTGCGTTGTCTCATTACATGTCATAGCCATCAGCTCATCAGGAAAAGTAATAATAACGCTATAGAAAGAAAATGTGAAAGATAATAATGAATAATAAATAGAAATGCATTGATTAAATTTTGAAAATATCCAAAACAAGTACGGCTCGATGACTCGAGTAGTTATTTCGAAACAAAATGCGTCTTTAAACCAAAATTATTGAAAATATCTTAAATGCCTAGCATGGCTATAAAAACAAATCAGGCTAATTTGCCAAGCTACCTAGGAACTCGGCGGGCCCAAGATGGCGTGGCGGTCCAATTCCTCAGAACAACTCTTTTCCCCACAGTTTGAATAGTGAGGCCTTCTTCCTTCTCCTCCTCAATTATCACACTGCAATCCATATTCTCGTCTTCTAGTAACAAGTTTCTCTACCCAACCAAAGCTTCTTCCTCTGCAGATCCCCATATTGTATCGGCCTGGTGAAAAGTCTGACTTAGGTGTGGTACTGGCTGCTCAAAAGGGTAATAAGGACCATGCCATTAAGGCAATCAATCATCATACTCTTTCCAGGTGTATGGATATCCCAACCCGAAAGTTGTGCCATGACATTTCAACTGTATCGGTTTGGTAATGCCATGGAGCTCCTTCCCAAGCCCTTTGCCGAATTCATACCCACACCATACCAGTATGCTTTCTATTTTGTTACTCCACCACTTGTCCTTCTCAATTACATTGACTTGTTCAATGTAGTGATAAGTTTCTCCACCCAGCCTTCTTCTATTCTCAATAACCGGGATAGTTTGACTGGTGTAAATAGGATTACTTCCATCTCCGTGAATGATTACTTCCTGATGGTTCCATTCGAATTTCACAACCTAGTATAGCGTAGAAGCCATTGTCCTAGTGGCATGTATCCAAGGTCGATCCAATAGAAGATTGTATGTAGCTGATATGTCTAGCACTTGGAATTCAACATCGAACCAAGTTGGTCCCATCTGCAGATAAAGGTTAATCTCCCCAATCGTGGCCCTTTGAGACCCATAAAATGCTTTTACATTCATACTTCCTACCCATATCTTATAGAAATCTTTGCCCAATCTTTTCAGGGTAGTAAACGGGCAAATGTTGAGGCTTGAACCCCCATCTATTAGGACCCCGACAATGAATTTGTCTTTGAACTGTACTGTGATATGCAGTGCCCGGTTATGACTTAACCCTTCAGGAGGTAATTCATCCTCGTGGAAGGTGATCTTATGACGTTTCAACACTCGCCCTACCATGTTGGCCATTTCTTCGCTGGTGATATCGTTGGGCACATAAGATTCATTTAACACCTTTATCAGAGCATTCTTATGCGCCTCTGAATTTTACAATAGTGATATGATGGATATCTAGGCAGGGGTCTTGCTTAAATGATCCACGACAAAGTATTCCCTCGCCTGTACTTTCCTTAAAACATCCTTCGGTTCAGTTTCAATGGCAGGTTGTTTAGTAGCAGCCTCCTTGCTTGATCCTCACAAATTTTTGGGTGTATAGATCATCCTAGTACTAGTCATTCCCTGTGCGGCACCAGATTCTTTCATCTTTGCTTTTCCTTTTTTCCTAACTTCGGCAACGTAATCCCAAGGTATGGCATTGGACTTGAAAGGAGGCGTGGTTGCTACTGTCACCATAAAAGGTGTGGCCACTTCTACTTCAAATGGAACAGGTATGGCTGCAGGTGGTGTTACTTCTACCTCAAATGAAACCGATGCAGTTACCTCAACCTCAACTAGCAGCTGTACCTGGACCATAATAGGATTGAGAGTGACTGCGGGTTTTTTAGGATTGTTGCCATCTTTGTTAAGTCCAATTGATCCTTCGGGATCCCACTCCTCATCAATTTTTATCACATTGATCCCTTCGCCCCTATGAACTGGAAGAGGATTATTGCGGATGTTGGGTGCAACTTCTTTCGCCTGTATGACATTTTTTATCAATCAATGTCTGAATCTTATCTTTTAATGTCCGACACTCATTATTGGTTTGCCCTTTCATACTAGAATGATATGCACAGATTTTATTATTGCTGACCTATTGAGATGAATTATCCATTTCCACAGCGGGAATATGGGTGACATAACCGACAACCCTCAACCTTTTGTATAGCTGGTCGATGGGTTCAACAATGGTAGTGTACTGTCTAGGTGGATTGAAATTAAAATTAGGTCAGGGTTTCTAGTAATTTGGACAAGTTGGAGGTGAATGATAGTAGGATGGCCGGGTGTTATAAGTGTGATAGAAGGTGGCGGGTTGAGAATATCTGAGAGGCGAGGGTTGGTATGTAGGTGGAGGTGTTTGGTATGTGGGTGGAGGTGTTTGGTATGTGAGCAGAGATTTTGGGCCTTGGGCCACCATTACTGCCCCTACTTCTTTCTTCTTTGATATGCCACCTGATTGCA
Source organism: Nicotiana tabacum (assembly GCF_000715075.1). Classification (NCBI taxonomy): domain Eukaryota; kingdom Viridiplantae; phylum Streptophyta; class Magnoliopsida; order Solanales; family Solanaceae; genus Nicotiana; species Nicotiana tabacum. The sequence goes on from NC_134101.1 coordinate 178,266,431, forward strand.
ATGCTTTGTTCGTGGCCTACAATGCCTCAAAATTTGTCACCATTCCACTTTTAAACCTTCTTCAATCCTTTCTCCGAGTTTGATGATGTCGGAGAACTTATGATTCTCAATAACCATTAGCCTTTCATAATACTGTGGATCTTGTGCCCAGACAAAGAACTTGTTCATTTGTTCCTCGTCTAATGCTAGTCTGACCTTGGATGCTTCTAACTTCCACCGAGTAGCATACTCACAAAAAGTCTTAGTTGGTTTCTTCTTTAGGTTCTGGATATAGAAGACATCTAGTGCATTCTCTGTATTGAACTTGAACCGGTCCATAAAGTCTGATGCCATGCTTACCTAATTGGCTCATTTCTTAGGATTCTGGCTTATATACAAGGATAGGGCATCTCCGGTAAGACTTCTCATGAAATGCCTCATTCGAATCCTTTCATATTTTTCGACCCCCACGAGCTTATCACAGTAAGTTCTCAAATGAACCTTGGGATCACCTGTTCTGTCAAACATTTCAAACTTGGGAGGTTTGTATCCCTCCGACAGTTCTACATCTGGTTGTATGCATAAATCCTCATAGTTCAGACCTTCTATCCCTTTACCTCCTTCAACATCCTGAACTCGACTTGTTAACTTCTTGAGCTCCTCGGCGATGTTCTTGATGAGCAGGTCCTTCTCAGTAGATTCTGGTGTATAGGAGATAGGTTGAGTGGAGTGAGGTAGTGTTTCCATGTATATAGGGTTGTTTTGGTGAGTGTCGGATATTTGGGTGTAGTGGTGGTCGTTGGTTGAGTTTTGAGGATCAGGAATAGGTTGTGGTGTGTTATGAGGAGTATGATAGGTAGTAGTTTATGGGTACTAGGTTGGTTGATGATGGTGTTATGGAGGAGTTGGTATCAATAAAGGATTGGGGTTTTGAGGTGGTGTGGTGTACTGATGGGGTGCGGGAGGATTTTGTGCATGATGGTTTGGTGTATTTTGAGGAGTTGATAGGTTTTGAACATTTTGTTGGTTGACGTCTGGGACGTTTAAAGTGAGAGAGAGGTTTGCCAAGTTGCTGACCTGCTCAAGTTCTCCTTGTAAATCCAGTATTTTCTACTTCAATCGCATGACCAAATCATTCTGGGCTGGAGCACTCCGACCGTCTGAAGTTTCAATATTCTCAGCATTTTCTTTTCGTATACCACTCAAGTCATCCATATTAGCTTTTCCTTTTCTTTTTGGATTACTCGAAGGAGGAGGTGGAGGGCCTCTAGATCTGGTGTGATATGTTGATGATGCCAGTATGTGCGAACCAACCTTAGGGTATGGGAATAATAAAAATATAGAAAAACAAAGGGTAAACAAGTCAGTAAGGATTCTGAAAGTGTTTGCAATATTTTTAAACACATATTGCGACAATGTAAATTCACGTCCCAATTTGGGAGCATCGTTGTGCCCGAGGTAGGCCTAGCGACAAATAGATTTGGAGAATTTCAGTGCCAGTAATTGCCTCATTTCATTAATGTAAAAATAGATTAATCTAAAATGATACTAAATAAGATAAGTCGCTAATGACACTGGCCTTATTACATTTGAAAAGGCAAATAAACCTAATCTACTTGGTCCTAGAAGGACCTTCTCTAGGATGGATGTTTTTGGCTTCATCGATCAAATTCCCAGTTCGCGCAGGTTTAGCAGTAGGTATGCCCTTGCTAGATGTCCTCCTTTACTTCCTTCGGAGTTCTGGCAATCAGTGACTCTCTTCCTTATTTTTCCTTCCAATTCCATCAGAATATACTCCAGATATTCCAACCTCTCACTTGATCTAACAGCCATCTCCCTCCATTCATTAATTAGTTTCATATCGGTCTTGTGGCGGTCCATGTGCTCAGCCTTATACCCGTGAACTCTTTTGCGCAGTTTGTTGTACTTCACTTGTGCCTCGACAACCTCATCTATGACTCTATTTCCTGGACCAACCCTTGGCTCGAATATTCCTGCTATATTATCCTCTAACCATGATGGGTAAAAGTACAAATGACCAACATGATATCGATCTGGCTCAATGGTATCCTTTTACACGATAATTTTCAAATGCCACATATGCTGAGTTTCACATTTGTATGGGACGTCGTCATCCTAAAAATTTGCCCGGTAGTGACTCATTTTAGCAACCCGTTGTATGACCAGCTTCCTGCCTGCCTGTCTCATAACCCCGAGGGGGGCATAAGGGTATATTCCCCCTAACCCGATCAGTACCAAGTGTGGAACATCCCTGGATCTTATGATGAACTCGTCGGTAGGGAACCACTCGAACATCCATTGAACCTGATCCTTGATCAAATTATTGAAAATCTGTGCCCATCCTATAGCATTTTTGGGTTGAGCAACCTGTTTGGGATGTAAGTAATTCTCTTAGGATGATGTAAAGCTATGTGATCATTCCATGGCCACCGCGGAAGCTCTTGACGGTATTGACCCTTTTGGAGATGCTCTAACAATCAAACTTGCATCAACAGATTACAACCTTCGAAGTATTTGTACCCCTTCTGACAGTGCTCTAAGGCCTGGTAAATGTCTGCTATGATCATAGGGACTATGGTATATTTCTGCCCTTCGATCCCATCCATCAAGTTTTTGGCTACCATGGCCTATCTGGTGTGGATTCGATCCCCTTGGATCGGGAATACTAACATACCTAAGAAACAGACAGTGAACACAAAAACCATGCGGTGGATCCAATCCAAAAAAGTGATGTTCATCGAAGATACGATAAGATCTGTTGTGACCGTATCGTTCATAGAGGAAGTTAAAGGGTATGTAGCAATTTTTCAGGCACTCTAAGTCATCATTCTTCTTTAATCCCATCATCTTCATAAGTCCCCTAGTCGAGCAGTTTTCCGGTACCAATAAACCAGGACTATCCCAAGGTAGCCTAGTGAATCCCCTATTTCTTCGAAGAGAGGGGTCATTTCTATGCTTCCAAAGCAAAACACGGCTCTTTCCTTGTCCCAGAACATTGTGGCAACTTCGATTAGCATGTTGTTTGGCTGAAGGCCCGATAGAGAAGGTAAATTTCCCAAGACCCTTTTCACATGATTCTTATCACTTGGTGGAAGATCCTCCCACCAATCTAGCAACAATGGTGGTATGTTACGAACCATGCCAAACTTGGGGACCTCGTGCCTCATTTTTTGCAAAACAAATATGGTTAGGCCCTTTCTCCCTCCAGATTCGATAATTTATACAATGATTAGCATATTGGCACTTATTTCTCCAAAACTAATGCATATAATCGTGGTTCCATCTGTTGAGATTATGGAAAACCCTTTGGACAAGGCTTGTCTTAAAGGGTTATTATGTGGACAACATATTAACCTGGCTATGTTTAACCATGATGCATGTTTAATTAATCAGAGTAAAGTTTCTAGAGATGTCTAGACTGGTACCCTCAAGTGGACAACTTGATGGGGAAAGACACGGAACCATCGACTGCACCGCTGATCGACTAGTTTTACTGCAAATACGCTTTCAGAATTTAAAGGGTGTTATATAGGAAGAGCGCAAACACTCATCAAGCATTGATATAGGATTGATTACGCATGAGTGGAATACAATATTGAGCATGATTTATTCAACAATAAATAGCATGTTATCACGTATTTGCACGTTAAAAATGATAAATGTGGTATTTAATAATTGAAAGACATTTAAGGAAGAAAAAAAGAAGACAAGTCAGTTTCTGTAATAAAGTAAATCATAAATGTTTGAAAATAGGCAATTAAATCCAAATAAGGGGAAAGGGAAAGAGTGCACATGTATTAACAAAATAAAGCATGCTTAAGACTAATTCACAAAAACAAGTTCGTTATGGTAAGAGCCTAAAATATCCCCAGCAGGTTCGCCATGTTGTCGCGCCCAAAAACTTTTTTTTGAGGATCCGACAACTTATGCAGGAACTTTCCAACAGACCGGTTTCTGCTTCCACAACTAAGAAGACCTTCTTCCTCGTGGAGTCCGGGTTTCGACATTTTTTGGGACAACTCATTTCCTTTTGGGAAGGGGTATGGAATTTAAAAAGTCGCCACCTAACAGATTTAAGTTGTGTTAGGGCACCTAAAGCAAATAACTCATAAACCGGTTTGCATTACTATAGATTAGGTAAGGGCTCGTAATAACCTTGAGGGGAAGGTGTTAGGCACCCCTCGAGGTCCACAACGGCGGGTCCTGGCAAACTCAATTTAAGTGAATTAGTCATAAGCAATTTAAACAAATAGATATTATTAAAACGGGAATAAATGGGGTCCTAGGTTTATTAGCCTATAGGATTACTTCTGTGCAATACTCCGTAAACTTTTCTCGAATAGAGGTGTTACGCATAGCATTAGCGCACAGGTCATCATATCGTTTACTACCCAATTACACTCCCCCTAATTATTATCTAAGCGTTCTAATATCATCGAATACGTACCCTATACGTGCATTACCCATCCCTTACCTAAGGCCCTGGAGGTGCTTAGGACCTCTAGTTAAGGTAGTTCTTGACTTACCTATGGTGCATAAAAAGAGAAAACTAGGTGTCAAACAAAACAAGTAGGACTATCAAATAAGGAGCAGTTAAAAGGGCTCACATTTACCTCCACAAATAAGCAAACAATTACACGCCTCAAATAAACGGTTTTAAACGATTTAAAGTCCTATAGCAGGATATGTAGATGAGCACAAAATATGCAACAATTTTATTAAGGCGAGGCAGTAAATACCTAATCAGTTGGCCGACTGATTTTATTACTTCCTGAATCTGGGCAGTTTATAAGTAGCCAAACAAACACATTTTTTGGCAAATTCAGGGTTTTAATTATCCTAGAGGCTTGCCTAGGCGATAACCATATCTAGGGGAATAAAGGTGTCAATTAATTGCCAAGTGAGTGCAACAAAATATCCCAGAAACATGATTTCTAATGCACACATAGAGGTTTTGAAAACATGATTATTGTAGAATGGGTAAACGGCCTAGAAGCTGGATTTCTAGGATGAGAATTCAATATAATGAGATAAACCCTATGAACATGATTTTTAATGCAAATAAATATCATCACAATAGTCCTATAGACATGGTTTCTACCCGTTCCCACAAAGTTATATATAAAAATCCCTTCCCAGATTTCCTAATCACCGCAATATCTGTTTTTACATGAATTATTATTACATACCAGATATAAATGAGTTATAGAATGAAATTGATATACTATAGGAGATAGTTCCCAAGGGCCTCAGGGACCCCGGGAAATGCTCAAACCAGAAGCCCTCTTAAAGAAACAGTTTTGTGAACATGTTTGGGAAAAGCCAGCCCAGTGTGTTAGAGTTCAGAGGAGTCTCATGGACTCCCAGGTAGTGCTCATACTGGAGGGGCAAGACCCTAGATATTCTAACAGTAGGAGTTGAAAATAGTACATGAAAATAAGAGATAGTTTTAAGAAAATTGTTTGGATTTTAGGAGTAAATAGGAACAAATAGAGTTATTTCGACACTTAGAATTCAAACAAAGATTCTAACAATCAAGCAGTAGACAGAAATAGGATCATAACCACTTCAAGTAAAGTTTCACATTGCCTAGATTTGACTTAGTTCATTAATCATCACTAGGTGGTCAGATAGTATGCTGGGAACAGAAAAATAAACAGACAGCTACATAGAGAAAGGTAGTAGGGGTTGGGAACATAGAAGTCAGGAATACGTAAAACATGGCAAGCATGCTAGTTGAGAAAACAAGTAGATAAGCATCCTATATCAAATAAGAACATACTAAAGTGTGTGAACCATATTGACATATTGAACAAGACAATTTCATGAGAGTTATGGGCATGCTAGTTATCAGAAACATAACACAGGCAAAGACCAGTTGATATCTTATAACAGTCAGATTCCACAACATACTGAATAGGACATAGCAACAAAAGTAGTCTTGCTAATTTAAAGCAATGAACAGGAAAGGCATACATAGTAGTAATCATGCTAATTGTGAGCAATAAACAGGAAAGACAGGAGCGAACTGCACAGAAGTTGTCATTTCGATTGAGAGCAATAAACAGGAAAGCACATAGGTTCAACTCCATAGCATATTGAATGATAATAATGGAGACATGCCAGTTAGGAAATAGCAAACATGAAGTTGAAAGTATGCAGAATCCAATAGTCTAGCCTTGGCTTTCAGCCGGCTAGACAATGTAGCAAACACAAGTAACAGAAAGGTTTGAATGAGACCAAGAGTCTGTACGTGTGTGTGTGTGTTTCTTATCTAAGTATGTGCGTGTATAGGTATCTGAGTCTGTGTGTTTTAAAATTAGAACACTGGAGGGTTTTTATAGCATGCAATAGAGTAGGACACATACTTGGCGGATCATCTCGTCGAGAATCCCGTGGACGGAAAATACAAGCCCCTAAAAATGTATTTTCCCGATGAAGAGGTATCTTTCATAGGAGAAGATATTGCAGAATCCTATGATGGTTGGAGGTTGTTTTTCGACGGATCTGCGAATTTCAAAGGTGTTGGCATAGGAGCAATCCTAGTATCAGAAACTGGCTAGCACTACCCGGTATCCACCAAGCTTATGTTCCCTTGCTCCAATAATATGGCCGAATATGAAGCCTGCATCTTGGGGCTCAAAATGGCCATTGACATGAACGTTCAAGAGTTGCTAGTGATCGGGGATTTAGACTTGCTCATCATTAGGTTCGAGAAGAGTGGGCAACCAAGAACTCTAAGATACTTCCCTACTTGCATCACATACAGGAGTTGAGGAAAAGGTTCACAAAGACAGAATTTCAGCACGTCCCCAAAGTCCAGAACGAGTTTGCTGATGCATTAGCTACTTTATCATCCATGATCCAGCATCCAGATATAAATTTCATTGATCCCATCCCAGTAAAGATTCATGATCAGCCAGCTTATTGCGCCCACCTTGAGGAAGAAGCGGATGGAAAGCCATGGTTCCATGACATCAAGTAGTACCTGACAACAGGGGAATATCCAAAACTTGCCAACGCTACTCAGAAGCGCACACTTCGTAGGTTATCCAGCAAGTTCTTTCACAGTGGAGGAATCCTATACAGGAGGACTCCCGATTTGGGTTTACTAAGGTGTGTCGAAGCAAAAGAAGCATCCAGGCTATTAGACAAAGTGCATGCAGGGACCTGCGGGCCGCACATGAATGGTTTTGTCTTAGCAAAGAAGATACTCCGGGCAGGGTATTTTTGGATGACTATGGAAACAGACTATATCCAGTATGTTCACAAATGCCATCGCGGTCAGATACATGTAGATATGATAAAGGTGCCTCCAAACGAGCTTACTGCAACAAGCTCACCATGGCCATTCGCCGCTTGGGGAATGGATGTTATCGGACCTATCGAGCCTTCCACATCAAATGGGCACAGGTTCATCTTAGTGGCAATCAATTATTTTACCAAATGGGTCGAAGCAACATCATACAAGGTGGGCACTAAGAAGGTTGTGGCAGATTTTGTCCGCGACCGTATTGTTTGTCGGTTCGGAATTCTGGAATCAATCATCACCGATAATGGTTCCAATCTCAACAGCTACTTGATGAAAGCAATGTGTGAAATATTCAAGATCAAACACAAGAACTCTACAACCTACAGGCCTCAGATGAATGGAGTTGTGGAGGCAGCCAACAAGAATATCAACAAGATACTAAGGAAGATGGTCGAAAGGCCCAAACAATGGCATGAGAAGTTATCATTCGCCTTATTGGGATACCGCACCACAGTCCGCACATCGACCGGAGCAACTCCCTACATGCTGGTTTATGGTACAGAGGCGGTCATCCCCGCCGAGGTAGAAACTCCCTCCTTAAGGATCATACAAGAAGTAGAGTTGGATGATGCAGAATGGGTAAAAGGTCGCTACGAGAAATTAGCCCTTATAGATGGGAAAAAGGATGAATGCAGTTTGCCACGGTAAGTTGTATCAGAACAGAATGTCCAGAGCCTTCAACAAAGAGTTAAACCAAGGAAGTTTACACCGGGGCAGCTGGTGTTGAAGAAAATATTCCCACATCAAGATAAACCCAAGGGGAAGTTCTCTCCCAATTGGCAGGGTCCGTACATGGTTCACCGGGTTCTAAATGGAGGAGCCCTTATTCTTACAGAAATAGATGGAGAAGTCTGGCCGAAGCCAATCAATTCAGATGCAGTGAAACGATACTATGTGTAACCACTTATGATTCCCTTTATGATGTAATTTGAACTACGCCTGACCTGATTCCCGTTTAAGAAGGGATACGTAGGCAGCCCTATGGGTTCGGTTATAATTTAATAAAAATTCCATTTTTCCCCGCTATTGGAACTGGGGCAGAATTTTGAGGAGGACCCTCAAAATTCCGAAGTGATTTTAGTCCATGCATCGCCAGAAGCGCCATCCCAGTAAACTAGGGCTTTGAGGAGGACCCTCAAAATTTTGAAGAAGATTTTTTAGTCATTCAACACAGCCGTCAGAAATATTCGCTCAGCAAACTGGGGCAGAATTTTGAGGAGGACCCTCAAAATTCCGGAGAAAAAGAGGTTGCAATGTCTGGAACCACGTCGCAGTCGTTGGTTCATCTAAAGAAAACTATTTTTGATTATATACTTACGTTATATTTACTAAATCATGCATAACTATTATCCGGATTGCTGTTGTTTAGCGACGCTACCCCAATGACACACAACGTCAAGAGCCCAAGGAAGATGAACTAACCTTTTCCCCTTACAGAACTCACGATTTTCTTTGGATGCAGACACTCAATTTGCAATATCATTAGATATATTTATGCGCTCACACTTTCCCAAGAATGCAACTTCTCAGAACCATCACGTGCCCGCAATTGCTATCCGCACACAATCTCCCCAGCAGTCATATTATTATAATCGGCTATCAGCTAAGAGATCTTACTACTAATCAACCTTTTACATTCTTGCACTACATAAGGCTACTTTTCTGCCTTTCGAGGTTAAGCTCTACCTCCATCTGCATATCTTTGCATTTCATAAGGCTACTTTTTTGCCTTTCGAGGTTAAGCTCTACCTCCATCATCATTTGCATAAGGCTACCTTTCTGCCTTTCGAGACTAAGTATTGTCTCCATCCTGCATTTCTCATCATTGCATAACGATTCCTTTCTGTCTTCTGAGACTAAGCATTGTCTCCATCCTGCATTTCTCTGCATTGCATAAGGCTACCTTTCTGCCTTCCAAGACTAAGCATTGTCTCCATCTTGTATTTCCTTGCATTGCATAAGGCTACCTTATCTGCCTTTCGGGACTAAGCCCTGTCTCCATCTGCATTTCGCATAAGGCTACTTTTCTGCCTTTCGAGGTTAAGCTCTACCTCCATCATCATCTGCATAAGGCTACTTTTCTGCCTTTCGAGACTAAACTCTGTCTCTATCTGCATTTTGCATAAGGCTACCTTTCTGCCTTCCGAGGTTAAGCTCTACCTCCATCTGCATTTCCTGCATTGCATAAGGCTACCTTTCTGCCTTCCGAGACTAAACTCTGTCTCCATCCTGCATGGCTGAAATATTGCCACTTTATTTTCTTGCATCGATTGAAAGATCGCCACCTTATCTCTCTCGCATAGCTGAAATATCGCCACCTTTTATTTATGTCTTGCATCGGCTGAAATATCGCCAAATCCTACATTTCATGGGCTGAAAGATCGCCACCTTCTGCATTTCATGGGCTGAAAGATCGCCAAATTGTCCAAAGGCGTCATTGTTCGGAGGCACCATTTGCATAGCCCTAGAACGCCATGCCATGGCCTGAGGACCCCATTTTATCTTTTGCATATCATTATTCAAACGCATCATAGTTCGGAGGCAACATCTACATGGCCCGAGAATATCATTTCATGGTATGCAAATTTGTATTTATGCTCTTCATAGCCCGGGACGTCATGGTCCAAGGACGTCATCCTAACCGTCCAAAGACAGCATTCATGGTCCAATGAGAATTTGCATCACGTTTAAATTTATGCACAATATACACTCGTATTGCTTACTTGCAGGTACACCGGCTGGCAACAACCGTCTCAGCAAGAGCGATCCCGCTTCGGTTGCCGCAGCCTATCAATTTTCAGAAACCTCTCTCAATCTAAACATCGCGTTCGTCCGTTTCAAATCTCCATCGGCATATTCCGTCAATGGTTCCTGAACTACATGTGACCTGATTCTTGTAAGACCAGGGATATGTAGGCGGCTCAGAAACCAGAGTTCAGTCAGAACTCCTTTCAAATCGCCACTTCCGGTCAAAATTGGCCATCTTATCTTTACCCGACAACTCTTTCATCCTTCCCGGGTAAAGAGGGGCAGTTGTTGATACCCAATTTTTTCCTAAGTATTTTTTACACTCAAAATACTTTCAAAATAGCATATATGTGCATACATAAGCATGCCCAAGTATTTTGGTATTTTTCCCAAATTTTTAAAGATTTTCAAAACCAATTTATTGTCTATTTTAGCAGTGCAAAATCCAATAATTATTCCCAAAATTATCATTTTGGTGAATAATTTATTTATTTCTCATATTTGCACCAAAATATAATTAAGGTAATTTTTGCATATTGTTTACAAATTTATTTGGTATTTTTAAAGCTAATTTGCATATAATTGCAATTATAGCCCATGTTTCGATTAATAGTATTTTTATAATTGCAAAATCAGTTCCAGTATTTTTGTGTTACTAATGGTTTTAGTACTTTTAATTTTCTTTTAAAATCATTTCCATTATTTTTATAAAATTAAGAGGGAGAAATTGGCTATTTAATACCTAGCCTATTATTATTGCAATTTTAGCCACAATTGTAACCCACCCCATCAGATTTTTAATTAACCCAATACCCAATCCAAATCCGCCCAGCACAATCTCCAAACAACTCGGCCCAACTTCGATTTAATCTGAGCCGTTGATCAAATGAGATTAACGGCCCAGATTTTGTTTCCTTAATTAAGTTCTAACTACCCCCCTGACCCCTCATTTCATCGAGACCGGTCTCTCTCTCTACTTGGTATCTTCCTCTCTTCTCCTTCTCTCTATAACCTTCTAGTTCTTCTCCGATGGCCTTCACCATCTATCCGGCCACCTCCAGACTCACCTCTATCCTGGAGAGCCTAGGAGCCCCCACCATACGAGATGGTCACTGAAAGCTTTGCCTGGTTTGTCTTCGGCCTTTCTCTGATGGGTTTTGGTCCGATGGTGCTGTGAACACCATTATTGTTGAGTTTCACAGCCAGGTTTCTCCTACTTCTCACTAGTTTCTTATGAAACCCTAATCTCTACCCAGACCTCTTAAATCTCTGTATTTTTTAAACGATTTTAACTCATACCTTTATGTTTCACACTACTCTCTACTAGACCTTTACGATTACTCAAGTTTTAAACGTTTTGTTCCTTTTTTTTCAAACTAGGGTTTCTGAACCCCTTTTCGAAATCACTTTATCTTCTGATTTTGAGTACTATATGTTTGTGTTTATATTATTTGCTTGTTTGTGTGATCTTCTGGGTTATTCTCTTAGTTCTATGCTTTAATTTTGTTGTTAGGGTTCCAACCTTCTACTGTTTATGTGATTTCTTGCTTAGGGTTCTCTGATTTTCGTGCCTATTGTGTTTAATAGGTCTAATTATTCATTGTTTACCAAATATTCTGTTGATTCTGTGCATCTCTTCGAATCCCTGATTTTGTATATGTTTTCCTTAGAAGTTTTTCACTGATTTTGAATCACTTCCTTATTTGTGAGATGTTTTCCTTACTTAGAACTAATTCCTTGTGATTTTAGTCTCATCCGTGATTCTTTGACTAATTTTCAGAGTTAATTTATATTTTTACCATATTTATGCGTGTAAACATACTTTCAAATATTCAGTATATATTTTCCTTACTTGAAATATTATATATTTGGCTCTTATTACATGTTACATGCTTTACTACTCCTATTATGGTAGATTCAGTAGTCTAAGTGATTCTTTCCTTATCTGATATAACTTGTACCCATTCGAATCATAACTCCCTAATTAAAAGGAATTTGGTCCTGTGATTGATTCCAATTGATATTGCTTCTATAATTGTGTACTTGTTACCCTATTCTTTACTTGTTTTCAAAACTATAAATACTATACCCTCTGTTTAGCATAACAGACGGACAACCACACTGTTCTGAACTCTCTCTTACACACACAAGCATACTCACTATTCTTTCTTACTTTCCTACACATTCTCACTCGCTTCTCTTATTGACTACTGGTTACCTAGTCGGCTAAAAGCCAAGGCTGAGTAACTTGTTACTCTATTATTTTATTGCTCTATACATTGCTTCTCTCTTAGTCTGCACACTACTGCTCTATTTCCCTGTACACTACTGCTCTGTTATCCCACTCTTGACTGGTATGTCTTCTATTTGATTTACAGCTTCCAAAACAACATGTTTTTATGCATATTGCACTTTCTCTTATTTCTTTTATGCTTCTACTTATGGTTCTGCTGTTTTCATTGCGATTAGCGTGCCTCTTTTCTAGTTCATTGATGTGATTACCCTTCCCTTAATTCAGCATGTCTACTGCTTCCCTTACTTGTTTAATACAGTTCTTCCTTACCCCCTAACCCCAGTACATTATTAGCATGTATTCACGACCCTTCCTAGCTACTAAATAATCCTGAACCTCTTCTATGAGCACTTTGGGATGAAATGTGTTGTGACTGTTTAAGTTCCAAAATATTTTCTCTGATGTCTACGTATGTGCAACTATGCTCTTACATGTGAACTACTTGTCCCCATTTCCCCTTTCCCCTGTTTGTGTTTACTTCCCTGAACTATGTGTGATATTCTAGTTCTGAGATTGTCCTACTCACCTTCTTACAAAACTGTCACACTCTTCTATTGTTTTTCTTTCAATAACTAATTCTATATGGATCATTTTTAAACTGTTTTTTTTCTCAACTCAATTTCCTTAAAACTATATCACGCACTCTCACTACTCTTAGAGATTGGGTTCTACCCCCTTCGTGTAAGCATTGCTTTGGGTACCTCTGAGTACTCACTGAACTTTGATGCACAAGGCTGGTAATTTCACACTACACTTGTTCAACATTTTTGGTAAATGTTTGGGTGCTGGTATTGGCCAGGAACCCAATGGGGCCTTAGGGAGCTTTGCCGCACCCAGACCATGGCAAAGGCTGTGAAACTCTAAAGGAGTGAGGTTGGAAGATTGGGCCTGGCTGAAGGCTCCCTATAGAATAACTTCATATTTTTTATTCTTTATTACTGTAATTCGGCTATCCTTGGTTTGTAATAATTTGTAAACGAATGATTGGGGTCGAATAGTGAATATGGGAGGGGTTATGCATGCTTAGTTCAAGTAATGGGTAGAAAACATGCTTATAGGACTTTATTTACCTACTTGCGCAATAGATATCATGTATAGGACATGCATCTCACATATTAGTAATCCTGTTTTAGGCTCTTTACTTTCAATCTGTTATTATACTCATTTCGTAATCACGATTAGTTAATAACCAACAAGTAATTGTTATAAAATTACTGCTGCATTCTCATTAGCATTTAGAAACCATGTTTTAAGAGTTTCTATGCGCATTAGACATCCTGTTACTTAGGGTTTTTATTTTTTCTGAGTTGCAATTGTTGAACGCCTCACCAGTATGTTTAATCTAATAATATAAGTTTGGTTAACTGCGTCTTTTTAAAACTAGAATTAATATGCATGTTCACCCCCTTTAAGGTAATTAGGCAATGCATATGACGCCTAGACAAACTTTAGACCTAATAAGAATCGATTAATCATGTTTTACCGGTGTAAGACCAATCAGCCTCTTATAATTTTGAACTTTGCTGCTCCCATTCTTGCTGAAGTTCACTCTGTTTTTTTTAAAAAAAAAACTCCCGCTCTATCTGGAAACAAAATCTTGAAATTGTGCATCTATTTACTCTCAGTGATTTTCTGATTCTTGTTCTATTATGTTTTCAAACTACTGGGTTACCATTCTATGCCCAGAATCGTGCTATTTTGAATACTTGTCCAGCACCTCGTTAAGCTACTGTCACTTCTTGATTTTCAAAAACCATGCTTTAATGATTTTTTTTATCTGTCGCTAAACTCAACTGCTGTTATCTATTCATGTTTTCTGAAAACTCCTATCTTTGAGACCTTAAATGTGTTTGAGACGTGCTGATTACATGTTTACTTGTGGAGGGATCTGTGAGCTTTTTATTTGCCTTTGTGTTCCCTTTATGTGTAGTCCTACTTGTTATGTATGTCGCTTCGCCTTTTGTCCTTTAAACCTAAGAGTTCAGCCTAGTCCTTACCTTGTAGGAATAGTGGTCCTAAATACGCTCTAGGACTTATAGGATGGGACGGGTAATAGCACGCAATAAGCTTTTGTGACCAAATCACGCATTTTAAATAACCTTTACGGGACGGGAAGGGTAGAATATGGAGATGATGACCGATGTGCTAATATCTCATGTAGCCCCTCTTCTGAGGAGTGATTACTGGGTATTGCATTGATATGATCCATATTGTTCACAAACCTATGACTCCCTCCCTTTTTTTTAGAACTTGTCTAAAATCATTTCTTCAAATTTCTGCCTTCTTTATTTTCAAACATTCAACCTACTTGCAAAACGTATGTGAGAAGCCCTCCTTATTTGAGCCTTGATTGTTTACTTGTAAAGTCACAATTGTAACATGGTCGGGACCATACTAGTGGATCTTGACGGGTGCCTAACACCTTCCTCTCGAGATAATTTCTAGCCCTTACCCTAATCTCTGGTCTCTTCATCTCAAACTCTTCTAAAAAGTGTCCTAATGCACTATAATCATTAGGTGGCGACTCTTCAACTTTTATACCCAATTCTCGAAAGGGAATAGAGTTGTCCTCCCAATGTCGTATACCCGATTTCAACCCATAGAAAAAGGGGGCGTCGATACGCAAAATCCACCCTCGGGTCAGATTTCGACCCATATAAAAGGGACCCTCGGGTCAGATTTACAATTGTTACTTACCTCAATCCGCAAAATCCTACTCTGCGATGCCTTTGCCTCTCGAATCGGCCTTCAAACGTCCCAAATTTAGCCACAAGTAATACAACACAATCAATATGTACCAAAGGAACCATTTCCACAAGAAAACTACTAAATGGACTCAAATCCCCAAATTGGCTAAAACTCGGGCCCCGAGCCCACGTCTCGAAATCCGAAAAAAGTCACAAAACCCAAAAGCCCATTCACTCACGAGTCTAACCATACTAAATTCAGCAAAATCCGACTCATTTGCCCTTCCAAATTCCCAAAAATCACTCTTCAATTCTGAAGCCCTAATCTTCCAAATTTCACCTCAAAAACACACCAACTAAGTGTAAAATTAGTGGGGAAACATCATTATTGAAGATAAATAAGCACAAGGACCTTCTCTCGGCGATTGCTTCAAAATCACTCTCAAATCCCCAAAATCCGAGCTCAAGAATGATGAAAATGGTGAAAAATCCCCAAGTGTTTTATTTATACATTTTGTCCAGCAAAACCGCACATGTGGTCTCCTTGTCGCTCCTGTGACACTGCACCTGCATAAAATCCATCGCAGGTGCGGATCCTACTTAATCTCTCAAAGTCTGCATCTGCGGTCAAACACACGCACATGTGGGCCATGCCCGCTTCCACAAATTCTTGCCTTCTTATGCTCTTCTTTATCTGCACTTCTCATTCCGCATCTGCGCCTAAGCAGATGCGTACCATGCCTCGCACCTGCGCTTCTAGTCCAAGCCACCCTTGCCCGCACCTGTGAGCACCACTTCGCCTTTGCGTGACCGCACCTATGGGCTCCCCACTGCAGGTGCAAAAACACCAAAACCAGGCTAACTTCACCAATCCTTCGAACATCAATCTTGTTCCGTTAATCACCTAAAATCAGCCCGAGGTCCTCAGGACCTCAACCAAACATACCAACACGTCCCACAACATCATACAGACTTAGCCAACCCATCAAATCACACCGAACAACCTCAAAAACATGAATTACACATGGATTCAAGCTAAGGAACTTCTAAACTTCCAAATTCCACAAACAATGACAAAACCTATCAATTAATGTCCGAATTACCTCAAACTTTGCACACAAGTCCGAAAATCCAATCCGACCCCGATATCAAAATTTCCACTACCAGCCAACATCGCCAAAATTTCAACTTTTGCCAATTCAAGCCTAATTCTACCACAGACCTCAAAATAACATTCCGGACAAGCTTCTAAGTCCAAAATACCTAACAGAGCTAACGAAACCACCAAAATTCAAATCCGAGGTCTTTTACACATAAGCCATCATCCGATCAACTTTCTCAACTTAAAGTTTTTCACAAGAGACTAAGTGTCTAAATTCACTTCAAAACTCACTCCGGACCCGAACCAACTAACCCGGTAAGTCAAAATACAGCTTAAGAACTCAAAAGAAGCAAGAAATGGGTGAACAGGGCTATAACTCCCGAAATGACCAGCCGGGTCGTTACATCCTCCCTCTCTTAAATAAATGTTCATCCTTGAATGGGTCTAGAAACATACCTGGAGGCTCAAATAAGTCTAGATATCTGCTCCGCATCTCCCGCTCAGTCTCCCCAGTAGCCTCCTTTATGGGTTGACCTCTCCACTGCATGCTCACAGAAGCTATATCCTTTGACCTTAACTTTCTAACTTGTCGCTCCGAAATAGCCATCGGCTCCACATCATAAGTCAAATCACCATCCAACTGGACTGTGCTGAAACCCAAAATGTGAGAAGGATCGACGTTATACTTCCAGATCATAGAAACATGAAATACTGGATGCACACTCAACAAGCTAGGTGGCAAAGCAAGCTCGTAGGCCACCTCCCCAATCCTCCGAAGTACCTTAAAAGGCCCAATGACCTAGGTCCCAACTTCCCTTCTTCCCGAATCTCATAACACCCTTCATGGGTGAAACCTTAAGCAACACCTTCTCGCTAACCATGTAAGACACATCACAGACCTTTCTATTAGCATAACTCTTCTGTCTTGACTACGCCAAGCCGTTCCTGAATCACTTTCAACTTGTCCAAAGCATCCTGTACTAGGTTAGTACCCAATAGACTGGCCTCGCTCGGCTCAAAATAACCCACTAGAGATTTACACTACATACCATATAAAGCCTCATACGGAGCCATCCGAATACTCGACCGATAACTGTAGTTGTAAAAACCTCTGCGAGTGGTAGAAACTGGTCCCATGAACCCCCAAAATCAATGACACAAGCGCGTAGCATGTCCTCCAATATCTGAACAGTGCACTCAGATTGTCTGTCCATCTGAGGTTGAAATGTTGTGCTCAGTTCAACCTGAATACCCAACTCTCACTACACGACCCTCCAAACTTACGATGTAAATTGTGTGCCTCTGTCTAAAATGATGGAAACTGTCACCCCATGAAGGCGAACAATCTCCTTGATGTAAATCTCCGCCAACTGCTCTGAAGAATAGGTAGTGCTCATAGGAATAAAGTGTGAGGACTTGGTCAGCCGATCCACAATCACCCAAATGGCATCAAACTTCCTCGAAGTCCATGGGAGCCCAAATACAAAGTCCATGGTGATCCGCTACCACTTCTACTCTAGAATCTTTATCTGCTGAAGCAAGCCACCCAGTCTCTAATGCTCATATTTCACCTGCTGACAGTTGAGACGACGAGCTACAAAACCAACTATGTCTTTCTTCATTATTCTCCACCAATAGTGTTGTCTCAAATTCTAATACACCTTCACGGCACCCGGATGGATGGAATACCGTGAACGATGGGCCTCATCTAGAATCAACTCCCATAGCCCATCCACATTGGGCACACATATCCGGACTGCATCCTTAATACCCCCACCACCAATAGTCACATCTCTGGAATCACTGTGTTGAACCTGTCCTTGAGGACAAGCAAATGAGGATCATCATATTGGCGCTCTCTGATGCGATCAAACAAGGAAGACCAAGAAACCACACAAGCTAGAACCCGACTGGGCTCCGAAATATCCAATTTCTCAAACCGACTGGCCAAAGCCTAAACATAAACTGCAAGACGTATCTTCCCAACAAGTAGGAATGCAAGACTAACCATACTCATTGCCTTCCTACTCAAGGTATCAGCCACCACATTGGCCTTTCTCGAATGGTACAAAATGGTAATATCATAGTCCTTTAGATGCTCCAACCATATCCGCTGCCTCAAATTGAGATCCTTCTGCTTGAACAAGTGCTGGAGGCTACGATGATCAGTAAACACCTTACAAGACACACCATAAATATAATGCCTCCAAATCTTCTATGCATGAACGATGGCAGCTAACTCCAAATCACGAACATGGTAGTTCTTCTCATGAGGCTTCAATTGGCGCGAAGCATAAGTAATCACTATACCCTCCTGTATCAAGACACACCCAATACCAATCCGAGAAGTATCACAATATACTGTATAAGAGCCTGAAGCTGATGGTAGAACTAACACTAGAGCTGTGGTGAAGGCAGTCTTGAGCTTCTGAAAGCTCACCTCACACTCATCTGCCCACCTGAATGGAGCACCCTTTTGGGTCAAATTGGTCAAGGGCGATGCAATAGACAAGAAACCCTGAATGAATCGACGGTAATAACCAGCCAAACCAAGAAAGCTCTGAATCGCTGTGGCTGAGGATGGTCTAGGCTAACTCTGAACTGCTCCTATCTTCTTTGGTACCCTTACTAGATACCACGTGTCCCAAGAATGCCACTGAACTGAGCAAAAACTCACACTTTGAGAACTTGGCATAAAGTTTCTCCTCCCTTAGCTGCTACAATACAACTCTCAAATGATCGATGTGCTCCTCCTAGCTACGAGAGTACACTAGGATATCATCAATGAATACAATAATGAATGAGTCGAGATAATATCGAAACATGCTGTTCATCAAATGCATAAACGGTGCTGGGGTGTTGGTCAGCCCAAAAGACATCACAAGGAACTCATAATGACCACATCGGGTCCTGAAAGTTGTCTTAAGAATATCCGAGTCCCGAATCTTCAACTGGTGATACCCTGACCTCAAATCAATCTTGGAAAACATCGTCGATTCCTAAAACCGGTTAAATAGATCATTAATACGTGGCAAAGGATACTTGTTATTGATTGTGACTTTGTTCAACTACCAATAATCAATATGCATTTTTATGGTGCCATCATTCTTCTTCACAAATAGAACCGATGCACCCCAAGGTGACATACTAGGCCTAATAAACCCCTTCTCAAGGAGTTCCTAAAGTTGCTCCTTCAACTCTTTCAACTCAACTGGTGCCATATGGTACGGTGGAATAGAAATGGGCTGAGTGCCTGGTACCAAATCAATACCGAAGTCAATATCCATGTCTGATGGCAAGCTCGGCAGGTCTGCAGGAAACACATCCAAGAAATATCGCACCACCGGAACATAATCAATGGTAGGGGTCTATGCACTAACATCCCTCACAAATGCCAAATAAGAAACACAACCCTTCCCAACCATTCGTTGGGCCTTCAAGTATGAAATTACTCTACTGTGAACATAGTCCAAAGAATCTCGCTACTCAATCCGTGGCAACCCCCGGCATCGCCAGTGTCACCATCTTTGCGTGACAGTCCAGAATAGCATGAGATAGAGATAACCAATCCATGCCTAATATCATATCAAAGTTAACCATACTAAGCAACAACAGATCCACTCTAGTCTCTGGTCCCCTAATAGTCACCATACACGACCGATACACATGGTCCACAATAACAGTATCGCCCACTAGAGTAGATAAATGAACAGATGAAGCTAAAGACTCACGGGGCATAACTAGATAATGGGCAAAATACGATGATACATATAAATAGGTGGAGCCAGGTCAAATAATATAGAAGCATCTCGGTGATATACTGAGACCATACCTGTGATTAATGTGTCTGAAGCAATAACATCTAGTCTGACAGGGAGTGCATAAAAATAGCCTTGATCACCACCTGATCGGTCTCCCCCTCTAGGGCGACCCCTAGCTAACTGAGCTCCATCCCGAGTTGGCTGAGCGAGTGGTGAAGTAACCGGTACTAAAGTTGAAGGCTGACCCCTCTGTTGCTGAGCTGAACCTCCCACTAGGCGGGGACACTGCCTCCTGATATGGCCAAACTCTCCACACTCGTAGCAACTCCCTGGTGCTGGTGGTGGGAACTGAAGGGAGACTTGAGCACCGGGATAACTGGTAGAAGAAGTTGGCATGGATTAACCTTGAGCTGATGGTGCATGAGTTGAACTCTGATCTGGGAGGGCACTGAGAGATGAGTGGCCCTGATGTGAACAGTGAGAACCATGTCCAGATGATGCACCACAGTGAACTGGGCTAGCCGTTTGAGAATGCATGTTAGAAAGACCTCTGACATGGTCGAACTGGCCTCCAAAATTAACACCACCAAAACTACCTGATCCACAATGTCTCTTGGCCTCCCTCTCAACCCGCTCCTGGCGGCGAACAAATTCTATATCCCGGGAAATGTCAACAACCTCCTCAAAAGTAGCATAGGTCACCCTTTATCTAGTCATAAGCACCCGCAACTAAAATGTGAGGCCATCAATGAACCTTCTTATCCTCTCATTGTCTGTGGGAACCAACCAAATAGCATGACGGGATAACTAAGAAAATCTCGTATCGGACTGCATGTCATATCATCATGACATAACTGCTCAAACTGTCTACGCAACTCTTCTTTACAAGACGGCGACACATACTTCTCCAGAAAGAGGACGGAGAACTGCTGCCATGTAAGGGGCGCTGCCCCAACTTGCCTATGCCTCTCATAAGCCTCCCACCAAGTGAAGTCAGCTCCACATAACTGAAAGGTAGTGAACGAGACCCCACTGGTCTCTAGAATACCTACTATACGGAGAATCCTCTATCACTTATCCAAGAAACCCTGGGCATCCTCACCCTCTGCATCGCTAAAAGTAGGAGGCTGAAGTCTACCAAATCTCTCCAATCCGTGCTGCTCATCATTAGGCATGACAGGAACCACATAGTCCTGAGGTAGTGCAACCTGCTGGGCTGGTGGTGCCCCTAGTGTTTGGAGTCCTTGTATTACCTTCTCGGGTGTGTGGGCGGTGGGAGTCTAAGTACCTCCCCCGGCCTGAGAAGTGACTGCTGTAGCAGGAACAGAGACCGCTTGGGCAAGACTTGTGCACACGATCAAGATCTAAGCCAAGGCCTCATGAAGGCCTAGAATAATATAGGCATCGCGGGTGCCTGAGCTGGTCCCGCTGGGATATCTACATCCGGGACCTGATCTTGAACTAGGGCATCTGGTGGATCTGCAAGTGCTACACTGGCTATTGTGTGGGTTGTACCCCTACACCTACAACGACATCTATCGTGACCTTGACCTCTCGCGATTCCAACTGGTGGTACTAGTGGTTGTCCGTCCTGACCAGTAACGTATGTCATCACCATCTGTGAGAGAATATAATAACACAAGTTAAGTTACTAGAATCAATAGGTTCGCATGATAAGAATTCAAGAATGTGAAGTTTCTTAAGGGTTCTGCAGCCTCTCAAAGATAAGTACGGACGTCATTGTACCAATCCGCAAGAATCTACTAAACCTGCCCATGACTCGTGAGACCTATGTAACTTAGGATATGATACCAACTTGTTACGGCCAGAAACTCTAACATGTCGTGATGGCGCCTATCGTGCTAGGCAAGCCGACACACTTCCAAACTATAAAATTCCACAAGAAAACTTCTAAATGAACTCATATCCGCAAATTGGCTCAAACCCGGCCCCCAGGCCTACATCTTGAAATCAGACAAAAGTCACAAAACCCGAAAGCCCATTCACTCACGAGTCTAACCATACTAAATTCATCAAAATCTAGCATCATTTGCCCCTCCAAATCCCCAAAACTCACTCTCCATTTATCAAGCCCTAATCTCCCAAATTTCACCTCAAAAACTCACCAAGTAGGTGTAAAATTAGTGGGGAAACACCATTATTGAATATAAATAAGCACAAGGACCTCACCTTAGCGATTGCTTCAAAATCCCAAAAATCTGAGCTCAAAAATGATAAAAATGGTGAAAAATCCCGAATTGTTCCATGTATACCTTTTGTCCAGCAAAACGGTAGTTGCGGTCTCCTTGTCGCTTCTGCGATGTTGCACTTACGAAAAATTCCATCGCATGTATGGATCCCAATTAAGCTCTAAGAGCCCGTATCTGCGGTCAAACACACACAGCTGTGGGCCATGCCCGCTTCTATGAATCTTGCCTTCTTACACCTTTTCCATATCTGCACTTCTCCTTCTGCATCTGTGCTTATGCAGATGTGTACCATGCCTCGCACCTGCGAAAACAGCAGAACCACGCCAACTTCAGCAATCATTCAAACATTAATCTTGTTTTGTTAATCACCTGAAATCAACCCAAGACCCTCGGGACCTCAAAAATATATACCAACACGTGTCATAATATCATACGAACTTAGCCAAATAATCAAATCACTCCGAAAAACCTCAAAAACACGAATTACACACTGATTCAAGCCTAAGGAACTTCTAAACTTCCAAATTCCATAAACGATGACAAAACCTATCAATTCACATTGAATGACCTCAAATTTTGCGCACAAGTCAAAAATGACACCACGAACTTACTCCAATTTCCAAAAATTCAATCCGATCTCGATATCAAAATTTCCACTAGCGTCCAAAATTGCCAAAATTCTAACTTTCGCCAATTCAAGCCTAATTCTATCACGGACCTCCAAATCACATTTTGTATGATCCTAAGTCCTAAATCACCTAATGGAACTAACGGAACCATCAAAATTCAAATTCGAGGTCTTTTACACATAAGTCAACATCTGGTCAACTTTCTCAACTTAAACCTTCTCACAAGAGACTAAGTATCTCCAACGCACTCCAAAAATCACTCCGGACTTGAACCAACTAACCAGGTAAGTCAAAATACAGCTGAAAAACTCAAAAGAAGCAGGAAATGGGGGAATGGGGAAATAACACTCGAAACGACTGGTCGGGTCGTTGCACAGTCATTTCTGCAGCCTGTCCATCTTAGCCCCTTAGCCATTTTCTTCCATTATTTGAGCCTCCTTTCTCCTTTTGGTAGACCTAGTTCTTTTAACCATAATTTGAGCCCTCAGCCTCAACCTCTATTTCTCAAGAATTCTTTTGAGAAGTCATTCTCTTTTTGGAAATAGGTGTCAGTACTTTCACATCCTCATATTCATCTTCAAGAAGCAGGTTTATCTCCTCAATTTGGACTACTCCATTTGGCTTACCAACCTTTAATTTTTCAAGCGACTTTTTTGGCATTCTCAGTTAAGGCCCTTTTTACGCTGGCCTCACTCGGTTCCTTGTAGTTTTTCCTATTGTGGGAGGCGTTACTATAGAGATAGAAGGATCACTCTTTCTCCTAGTTCCACCCACCTTTCCTGCAGTCTTTCCATCTTTGTTCTTCTTCTTTTGATTGTAACTATCTAACACCATTTGTAGCAGATCAATACTCTTGTCTATTTTAGCTAGAGAAGGAACTAGTTCATGAAACCGTTTCCTTAACTTAACCAGCCCATCTGCTGCACTTCTATCACCAGAACCATCACCTATCTCCTGTGATTCTATCCCATACTTTCATTCATAGTCTCATCATTATCAGTAACCTCTTCACTTAATACAATCATTGCTCCAGCTTCTTCAATCAGACCAACAAGAGTGGGCAAGGAGATCCAGCCACTCCTTCTTCTCCCTTTCCTCTCACATCTACTTCAACACTCTCACTCTCTTTTTTCCTTTTTCTTTTTTACCACCAATTTTTCCAAACCCACCAGTTTCTACACCAACAACCGTACCAACAAACATAAACCAAAAAAACCAACATAAACCTATTTTCAAGACTCTCAGCAATTTTAAAAGCAACATCAAAAGTTTTTAACCCAGAAGTTACCTGTTAAATGTTAGATGAAACTAGTTTTTCCCTGCCAGTCGCAGACGAGATATTCAAAGTTTTGTGGTTCTTCTGCTTGACTAGTTTGTAGCTTCTCATTCAACATCTTGGCTTGTTCTTTGCTTTCTATTGTTTTTCGTGCAATCATTTTGATATGCTTTTTCTTGGGGGTTTGGGTAGTTTAAAGTGTGGGTGAAGGTTCTTTGGGTGGTGAGGAAGGGTTTTCAGAGTTTTTGGCATTCTCATGGGTATTGCCATTTGATCAGTTCGGAAACTTATGATAAATGGAGAGAGTTTTGAGGTTTTGGAGATTTTGATCTTTCAAATAAAAATTGAGATAAGAGGGTAAGGCCAGATCAATTTAAAGAGGGAAAGGTTGAGTGTGTAACGACACCTTTTTGAAGTCTAGAAGTCTAATCATATTGGAAGTTTCAGTTTGAAAAGACGTTTGACTTTTCCCTAAATATTTCGGTAATTATGGTGCGTGGGACTCTTGATGAAACTGGTTCGTTTGTAACTAATTGGTTCAAAATTAGTTGAGATAAAGTGGGACTCTTTTCATTTCATGATCCATATGCAGTTATTTCAAATTATGCGGAGTGTAGAATACAAACTTTGTAAGCTCGATGAACCAAATTCTTCACTGAAAGTTCTCTTGTGTATGACTGATTTTTCCAAGAAAATAAGGATAATATCATTAGATATCAGTAAGACATTTTAGCACATGGCATAAGAGTATACTAATAAAAGCTTGAGTTTAAGTAATATCTAATCTAATTATTCAAAAATTCACAAATTTCTAACCAATTTTTGAGTTAGAACTGGTTCCTTTTAGGTGATCTTAATCATCTCTAATTCTAACATGTTCCTTTCAAAGTGATCTCTACTTAGATCTTTTATGAAGATGTCAGCTATTTGAGTGTCAGTAGTACAAAATTCCACAGTGATCAGACCCTTCTCATAGTTGTCCTTCAAAAAATGATGCCTAATATCTATGTGCTTAGTTCTTTTATGATGAACCGGGTTCTTGGTCATACTAATGGCACTAGTTTATCAGAAAATATAGGGATACAACCTACATAACTTCCAAAATCCATCAATTGTTGTTTGATCCACAACAGTTGAGCACAACATGAGGCAACAACAACATACTCAGTTTCAGTAGTAGATAATGTCACATAATTTTGTTTTTTGGTAGCCCAAGGCACAAGATATGAACCAAGAAAGTGTGTCACACCTGAGGTGCTCTTTTTATCCATAAGAAAACTTGTATAATCAGCATCAGCATATCCCACTAGGTTGAAGTTACTACCTTTTGGATACCAAAGACAAAGGTCAGTGGTGCCTTTCAAGTATCTCAACATTCTCTTAACAACAGTCAAGTGAGACTCCTTTGGATTTACCTAAAATCGAGCACAAAGGCCTATAGTGAAAAAAATGCCAGGTCTACTGGCAATGAGATATAACAAAGAGCCAATCATTCCCCTATAAAATTTCTAGTCAACAGATGAAACAGGTTCATCTATATCCAATTTAGTGGATGTCGCAATAGGAGTGGTAATTTCTTTGGATGTTCCTTCCTGGTTTTGTTACTGAGGAGTAGGTTCATGGACAAGTTCCCTCAAGGTTTGAGAATCAGTTCCTCTCTAGTCATTTCCCCCTATCAGGTTGCCTTGGGTGGAAGGACTTGTTCCATCACTTGTTCCTTCCTGTGATGCAGCTTCAGGCTGGACTGTGGCTTTATCATCTGAGTTTCTTGTCAGTCCAATCTCTTCATCATCTTGTTCCTGCCTCTCAGAAAGAATTTTAGCTTCAAAAACAACATACACATTTTCTTCTACACACATTTTTCTTTTGTTATATATCTTATAAGCTTTACTATGTGAAGATTATCCCAATAATACTCCCTCATCACTTCTGGGATCAAACTTACCTAGGGAGTCTTTTCCATTATTGTGCACAAAGTACTTGCATCCAAATGCCTTAATGTGAGATATATTTGGCTTTCTCTTTTTAAGTAACTCATAGAGAGTCTTATTAATAAGAGGTCTATTCATACACCTATTTATGATATAGCATCTAGTGTTCACAGCTTCTTCCCAAAGGCTATGGGGAAATTTACTAGCAAGTAGCATAGTCTTATCCATTTCCTCCAATTCCCTATTCTTTATTTCAACTACATCATTTTGTTGTGGATCCCTAGGAGCAGAAAAAGTATGATCTATGCCATGCACATCACAAAATTCAGCAAATTTAGCATTTTCAAATTCAGTACCATGATCATACCTAATTGATGCAAGTTAATTACCTAGTTGTTTCTGAGTTTTTCTAAGAAATGAAGTGAACATGTCAAATGCTTCATTTTTAGATGCTTCATCTCTTACCACCTCTACTCAGAGTTCTCATTGGTCCACAAAGATCCATATGGACTAGTTCCATCATTCTGGTGGTACTTACCATTTTCTTGCTTTTGAAAGAGAATCTTACCTTCTTCCCCCTTGCACAATTCTCACAAATTTTGTCTTCCTTGAACTTAATGTTAGGCAGTCCTATCACCAAGTCCTTGGATACTAGTTTGTTGAGATGACTTAGACTAGCATGTCCAAGTTTTTGTGTGAAAGTAGGGGATCATTATCCAACACACTTTAGCATGTGAGTTCATTATCAGAGAGTGTGGATAGATCCACAATATATATATTTTTCACTCTTTTTCCCTGCAAAATAATATTATCAATGATATGATTAATCACAAAGCATTTTCTAAAGGTGAATGCAACCATGTTACGTTTATCACACAATTGTGATAAACTTATTAGACTGTATTTTAGTCCATCAATTAGGTAGACTTTGTCAATAGAGTGAGAATCATTCTTACCTACCTTGCCAACCCTAATGATCTCACCTTTCTTCCCATTTCCAAAGGAGACATTACCTCCTTTAAGATCCTCAAATGAAAGGAACTGGTTCTTGCTTCCTGTCATATGCTTAGAACAGCCGCTATCCACGTACCATATTTGGCTTTTCTCCTTTACTTGGACCTGCAGAAGGAAATCAGGGGCTAGTCTTAGGAACCCAAACTAGTTTGGGTCCCTTTATATAGGTAAAAGGGTGAATAAGTTTCTTTTTAGCCCAACCTGGCAGCCTATTTTTCCATTGAACAAATTTTTTATTCTTTTGACTAGCCTTTTCTTTTGCAGTCTTCACTTTTATAGTGACCAGTTTTACCAGAGTGTGTGCATATTTTGTTTTCAAGAAGTGTGAGGTACTTGATTTTGAGATCCCATTTAGGTGCAGAGTTCGCAAAGCTAAGTCCTTTTCTATTTCAACTATGGTGTTCTTATAGCCATGAAAGTGCATCGGAGGACATATTCCATTTACATGTTCTATTTAACTCATGCTTAACCTTAGTCAAGTCCTCCTTCAAGTTTCTTACCAATTCATCCCTTTTATAAAGCTCATTTTTTACTTTTCTTAGATCCTTTTCTAGTGAGAGTTGTGTGTCACTAGCTATTTCTTTACCTGTTCCTAACTTCAATTTCAGATTTCAATATCTAAGTTCTAAGATAGACGTATCAAGTGCATGAACCTGATTCTTCAAAGCAGTATTTTCCTTTTCAGTTTTACATATGTTTATTTCCAGGTTTTTGCATTTTGCCTTTAAAAGGTTACACTCCTTTGACAACTATTCTTTTTCATAACTTATATTCTTAGATTCATCAATTAAAGTTAGCAACAATTCTGATAGTCTATCTTCAGAAAGGAGTTTAATTTTATCCTTAAGGTCCATAAAACTTATTTCATATTCTTCATCAGGTTCATCTTCAAATTCTTGAAGTGCTATGAGAGCTCGTTCAGCATTATCATCAATGTCCTCATCTGAACTATCTTTCCAAGTAGCAACCATTGCTTTAGATGACCTTTTGTTGTAGTTCTTCCTGTCATGAACCTATTCTTTCTTTCTACTCCTTCTTTTAGATTTCTCTTTTTCCACTCGACTTTCCACATAGGACAGTTCTTGATCGTGTGGTTCTTTTTTCCACATTTAAAGCGTCCATCAGTCATCTACAAGTGATATCTTCTCCTCTCCTCACACAAAGAATAATAATGATCATTGAATAGTTGTGGTCTAGTGGTAGATTGCTCTTTATAGTTTTCAGGAAGTGCACCCATCTTTATCTTTTTCTAAGGTGTAAGCCTCTTCTAGCATAACCCGCTCTAATACCAATTGATATTTTATACTTCAATACTGGGGGTGATTTGTTTGCCATCCAATTTTTTGCGTACACATATTGTACAAGGACCTGGTTCTTATACATGTTCATTACACTATAGTTACATAATAATAAATACAGAAAGTAAAGAACACAAGTATTTTTATGTGGAAACACCCGGTTCAAAAGGTGAAAAAACAACGACCTACTACCCAATAGGATTTTCTCCAAACACTTCACTATAACTCTTAGCCAACAACAAAGTTTACAAACTCTTGCAAACCTAAGGATTAACTCTAACCCTTATAGCAACTAGCCACAGGCTGTTGCGACATGAACCTGATTCTTCAAAGCAGTATTTTCCTTTTCAGTTTTACATATGTTTATTTCCAGGTTTTTGCATTTTGCCTTTAAAAGGTTACACTCCTTTGACAACTGTTCTTTTTCATAACTTATATTCTTAGATTCATCAATTAAAGTTAGCAACAATTCTGATAGTCTATCTTCAGAAAGGAGTTTAATTTTATCCTTAAGGTCCATTAAACTTATTTCATATTCTTTATTAGGTTCATCTTCAGATTCTTGAAGTGCTATGAGAGCTCGTTCAGCATTATCATCAATGTCCTCATCTGAACTATCTTTTCAAGTAGCAACCATTGCTTTAGATGACCTTTTGTTGTAGTTCTTCCTGTCATGAACCTATTCTTTCTTTCTACTCCTTCTTTTAGATTTCTCTTTTTCCATTCGACTTTCTACATAGGACAGTTCTTGATCGTGTGGTTCTTTTTTCCACATTTAAAGCGTCCATCAGTCATCTACAAGTGATATCTTCTCCTCTCCTTACACAAAGAATAATAATGATCAATTAATAGTTGTGGCCTAGTGGTAGATTGATCTTTATAGTTTTCAGGTAGTGCACTCATCTTTATCTTTTTCTAAGGTGTAAGCCTCTTCTAGCATATCCCGCTCTGATACCAATTGATATTTTATACTTCAATACTACACAAGAGGGGGTGATTTGTTTGCCATCCAATTTTTTGCGTACACATATTGTACAAGGACTTGGTTCTTATACATGTTCATTACACTATAGTTGCATAATAATAAATACATAAAGTAAAGAACACAAGTATTTTTATGTGGAAACACCCGGTTCAAAAGGTGAAAAAACAACAACATACTACCCAATAGGATTTTCTCCAAAAACTTCACTATAACTCTTAGCCAACAACAAAGTTTACAAACTCTTGCAAACCTAAGGATTAACTCTAACCCTTATAGCAACTAGCCACAGGCTGTTGCGACATGAACCTGATTCTTCAAAGCAGTATTTTCCTTTTCAGTTTTACATATGTTTATTTCCAGGTTTTTGCATTTTGCCTTTAAAAGGTTACACTCTTTTGACAACTGTTCTTTTTCATAACTTATATTCTTAGATTCATCAATTAAAGTTAGCAACAATTCTGATAGTCTATCTTCAGAAAGGAGTTTAATTTTATCCTTAAGGTCCATAAAACTTATTTCATATTCTTCATCAGGTTCATCTTCAGATTCTTGAAGTGCTATGAGAGCTCGTTCAGCATTATCATCAATGTCCTCATCTGAACTATTTTTCCAAGTAGCAACCATTGCTTTAGATGACCTTTTGTTGTAGTTCTTCCTGTCATGAACCTATTCTTTCTTTCTACTCCTTCTTTTAGATTTCTCTTTTTCCACTCGACTTTCCACATAGGACAGTTCTTGATCGTGTGGTTCTTTTTTCCACATTTAAAGCGTCCATCAGTCATCTACAAGTGATATCTTCTCCTCTCCTTACACAAAGAATAATAATGATCATTGAATAGTTGTGGCCTAGTGGTAGATTGCTCTTTATAGTTTTCAGGTAGCGCACTCATCTTTATCTTTTTCTAAGGTGTAAGACTCTTCTAGCATAACCCGCTCTGATATCAATTGATATTTTATACTTCAATACTACACAAGAGAGGGTGATTTGTTTGCCATCCAATTTTTTGTGTGCACATATTGTACAAGGACCTAGTTCTTATACATGTTCATTACACTATAGTTGCATAATAATAAATACAGAAAGTAAAGAACACAAGTATTTTTATGTGGAAACACCCGGTTCAAAAGGTGAAAAAACAACAACCTACTACCCAATAGGATTTTCTCCAAACACTTCACTATAACTCTTAGACAACAACATAGTTTACAAACTCTTGCAAACCTAAGGATTAACTCTAACCCTTATAGCAACTAGCCACAGGCTGTTGCGCCTACTTCAAGTTAACTCTAACTTGAACAATACAACTCGAGTTTACAATCTCTTGCAAACCTAAAGATTAACTCTAACCCTTATAGCAACACGCCACAAGTTTTTGTGACTACTTCAAGTTAAATCTAACTTGAAAGATACAACTCAGGTGCCTAGTACAATTTGCTTCTAAGAAAGATGAAAGGTACAACTCAAAACGCCTACTACACTTTGAACAAGAAATATAGAATGACACATAAAACTCTTTATGGAGCTAGTTCTTCAATATGGTTTGTGTAGCTTCAGGATCACACTCTTAAATCTCACAAGAATTGCTCGCAAAATGCCTTGCTATTTTGCTCTCAATTTGTGCTTAACTTCAGTATGTGTGCATCACCTATAAAAGAGAACAAAATTGATATTTATAGAGTTAGTAGAATAAGGATTAACTAGAAGTCTAATGCTTTACTCTTCCTTGGTGGAAGAGTTCGATTGTTTTACTCTTCCTTGGTGGAAGAGTTCTAGTCAACTTCAACTTCTAACTCTTCCCTTATATTGGATGGAGTTCTCTTCAAGTAAGGATTCTTGCTCCTTACCAAATATGCAACCTTTTCATTCAGGAAATATCAGATATAACCACTTATTCTTATCCCTTTCACGTGCAAGCCTTTTGCTTAATTCTGTCTGTCACCCGTGTATACTGCCCATGGACCTATTTTACGGGTTCGAAAGTTCGCAGTTTCGAACGTTTAGCGGTTCGTAAATTTATGAAATTTGTGGGTTCGGAAGGTTTTTGGTTAGAAAGTTTTTAGCTTTATGTTTCTTATATCTAAATTATTTATGAATACAAGTTATTTTCCTTAATTTACGTATCAAACACCGAAAAATGAGTAAGATTATACTTGTTTTCCAAGAAAATATTTTCCGATATACCAAACACACCCATAGTTTAAATAATTCAAAATAGGCTTTAGAAACTACCCACGAGTGAAAAATATTCAATCTTTAATGATTTCGGAAAAAGTCAGCAAAAGTCAGCCCCAAGCTAGCTTGGTCAAAACAAGAGATTCAGACCAAAATCCAATTACCCATTAACCCCCTAGGCCGATTATGTGATTACTTTCAGAATCCAGACTCAATATGAGATCTAACTCTCATTTTTACAAAATTTCCAATTTCTACCTAAATCCCTATTTTTACCATGAAAAATCCTAGATTAAAGGTTAAAATCAATTGTCACGACCCAAGTTCGCCCTCTGTGAACTGTCGTGACGGCACCTAGTCTCTACGAATAGGTAAGCCTAACAATTACAGAAAAAGAAACAAAATGTAGAAAAACTAATAAAACTGGAGAGCAAATATAGAAACATTTAAGATGTCGCTCATCATATACTAATACAAGATCTAAAAACTGAACAACTTCCCAAAACCCGGAATCTCATGAAATCACAAGCTATGAATACTACATTGTGCTCTTACTCCAGAATGTCTAAATCAAGATAAATACAAAAGGGCTAAAACTGTAAGAGAGAATGGAAAGGGACTCCGAGGTCTACAGACACGGCAAATATACCTTGAAGTCTCTGGAGAATGGCCTCGCCTCAAGGGTAGTAGGACTGAGTCGAAGTACCTGGATCTGCACATGAAAAACATGCGCAGAAAGGGCATGAGTACACCACACCCGTACTCAGTAAGTGTCAAGCCTAACCTCGGTCGAGTAGTGACGAGGAAGGTTAGGGACTTACTGATTATAGCTAAAAAACGAGGTAAAATAGTATAGATTACGACAATATAATTAAATGCTAACAGTATGAAGTAATAAAGGATAATAAGAATAACAACGACTATAGCAGAGACAAAATCATCACAGAAGGAATACAACTCAATACAGAGATAACAACCAGGGATCTCTCAGTATCCCGAGGATCTGTTGGTATCCTCAATATGTGTGTTGGGGATCTCTCGGTATCCCAAGGATCTCTTAGTATCCTCAATATATGTGCTGGGAATCTCTTAGTATCCTGGGGATCTCTTAGTATCCTCAATATAAGTGGTGGGGATATCTTGGTATCCTCAATATATGTGCTGGGGATCTCTTGGTATCCCGCACTACAGTCCAAATCAACATATGTGCAGGGGATCTCCCCGAATACAAATTTGTAGTCCCAAAGTAACAGGCAGGGGGATCTCTCGGGATACCGTCCAGTAGTCCCAAAGTAAAGACACATCAGCAACACGAAGAATACTCAATTCAATTCAATTTCATACCAAGGAAAAATAGATATTTCTAACCTAGCATGCTGCTCATAATCCAAATAAGGCAGTTTGAGCAAGTAAGGCAATTAAGTCAATTAGTCATGCTTCCCTAAGCTAACATCAGGCTTAAATTGCAAGTAGTATAAACAAGAAAGGAAACACAATTATAGTTCCTAAGTGAAAATAGATTTTTCAACAATTAGCACAAGTACGCACTCGTTACCTCACGTACAAGGCATTTCAAATACCAACAAAACCAAATCCTAAGGGAGTTCCCCCACACAAGGTTAGGCAAGCCGCTTACCTCGAACTCGCTCAATCAACTCAATACCACGTTCTTGCCACGAGTACTCGACACCAATTGGTCCAAGAAAATCTCGTGGCAAGAATCGGGCCTATGTCCAAGAATTCGGAGTCGAGTTGATTAATCTCATGGCGATTTAGGAAAAATGACCAAAACGCCCCCCGGGCCTATGTCCAAGAATCGGGTAAAATTTACAAATTCGGAATCCTCATACTCTCACGAGTTCATTTACACAAAAATTAATCCAATCCGACATAAAAATCTAGATCAAAATTCAAAAATTAGGCCTAAGAACTTTTTCAATTTTTCTCCAAGTTTTCCACCCCAAATCCAAATTTAAAAGATGAATTTAAGCATAGATTCGTGGAAATTAATCAAAACCAAGTAATAATTACTTATCCAAAATACCCAGGTGAAAATCTCTCTAAAAATCGCCAATCTCGAGCTCCCAAATCAATTTTCCAAGGTTTTGAGACTAAACCCTCGATTCTGCCCCTTTTTTGACCAGTGAAACCGCATTTGCGGCTCTGGGACCGTACTGGCGGTCCCGCTTCTGCGTAGACCAAGTAGTACCTGCGACTTTTCATTAAACCTAAATTTCCGCTTCTGCGACTGGCTTTCTGCACCTGCGGTCTCGCAGGTACGTTCCACTTCTCGCACCTGCAGCTTCTGGAGCCTGGACAAAATTCTGCTTCTGCGGTCACCTAGCAGCTTCTGTGGCATCGCAGGTTGCGGTCCCATTCACGCAGGTGAGGTTATGACAGGTTCAGCCGACATCAAATTTTTTCTAAGTCCAATTCAACTTCCGCTAGGCATCCGAAACTCACCCGAGGCCCTCGGGACCTCAACCAAACATGCCAACTAATCCTAAAACATCATTCAAACTTGTTCCAACCTTCAGAATGCTCAAGACAACATCAAAACACCAATTTAACATTTGATTCAAGCCTAAAAACTCTAAAAACTGTTTACCTTAGTTACTGGGGGGTTTCGGGGAAAACCTATGCGGGGCACCTTTTGGGTGTGGGATTTCAAATTACGCTTTCAATCAAAAAGTCTATCAAACCTCGTCCGAATGACCTAAAATTTTGTACACGCTTCACATTCAACACTACGGAGCTACTCCAACATTCGAAATTCCATTCTGACCCTTAGATCAAAATCTCACTATCGAATCGGAAACTTCAAAAATTCAACTTTCGGCATTTCAAGCCTAAATAAGCTATGGACCTCAAAACACAATATGAACATGCCTCTAAGCCCAAAATCACCCAACGGAGCTAACAGAACCGACAGAATTCCATTTATAGGTCGTCTTCACACTGTTCTGACTACAGTCCAAATTCTAAAACTTAAACTCTCATTTAGGGACTAAGTGTCCCAAAACACTCCGAAGTTCCAAATAAATCCTCCCAGCAACTCACAATAGAAGAAACAAACACGGGGAATACAGTTAATAGGGGATCGGGGCATTAATTCTTAAAACGACCAGCCGGATCGTTACATCCTCCTACACTTAAACATTCATTTGTCCTAGAACGAGCATAGAGACATACTTGAAGTAGTTAAAAGATGAGGCTAACGGCTGCGCATATCCTGCTCGATCTGCCAAATCACCTCCTCGACCGGCTGACCACGCCACTGAACCTTCACTGATGCAATGTTCTTTTACCTCAGGTTCCGAACCCGCCTGTCCTATATTGCCAATGACTCCTTAACATAAGATAGATCCTTGTCCAATTGGACTAAACTGAAATCCAACACATGCGACGGATCACCGTGACACCTACGGAGCATCGAAACATGAAATACCGGATGAACTCCTGCCAAGTTGGGAGGTAAGGCAAGCTCATAAGCAACCTCCCCTACACGTCTCAATATCTCAAAAGGACCAATAAACCTCGGACTCAACTTTCCTTTCTTTCCAAATCTCATAACACCCTTCATAGGTGAAACCCGAAGTAGAACCCGCTCTCCAACCATATAGGAAACATCACGCACCTTCCGGTCCGTGTAACTCTTCTGTCTGGACTGGGCTGTACGGAGTCTATCCTGAATCACCTTAACCTTCTCCAAAGCATCCTGAACCAAGTCTGTGCCCAATAATCTAGCCTCACCTGGCTCAAACCAACCCACCAGGCATCTACACCGCCCACCATATAAAGCCTCATACGGTGCCATATGAATGTTGTACTGATAGCTATTGTTGTAGGCAAACTCCCCCAATGGAAAGAACTGATCCCAAGACCCTCCAAACTCAATCACACACGCACAGAGCATATCCTCAAGAATCTGAATAGTGCGCTCGGACTATCCGTTCATATGAGGGTGAAATGCTATACTCAACTCCACCCGAGTACCCAACTTATGCTGTAAGGCCCTCTAGAACCATGATGTGAACTGAGTACCTCTATCTGAAATGATGGAAATTGGAATACCATGCAGACGAACAGTCTCCTGGATATAAATCTCTTCCAACTGCTCCGAAGAATAGGTAGTGAACACAGGAATGAAGTGTGCGGACTTGGTCAGCAAATCCACAATCACCCAAATGGCATCATACTTGATCAAAGTCCGTGGGAGTCCAACTACGAAGTCCATGGTGATCCTCTCCCACTTCTACTCTGGAATCTCTATCTGTTGAAGCAACCCACCCGGTCTCTAGTGCTCATACTTCACCTGCTGATAATTAACACACTGAGCTACAAACCCAACTATATCTTTCTTCATCCGCCTCCACCAATAGTGCTGCCTCAAATCCTAGTACATCTTCGCGGCACCGGAATGAATGGAATACCGCGAACTATGGGCCTTCTCTAGAATCAACTCTCAAAGCCCATCAACATTGGGTACACATACTCGACCCTGCATCGTCAATACCATGTCATCATCAAAATTCACATCTCTTGCATCACCATGCGTAACCTTGTCCTTGAGGACAAGCAAATGAGATCAAACTGACACTCCAGGATATGATCAAACAAGGAAGTACTCGACTCCAAATGTCCCCCACACAAGGTTAGGCAAGCCACTTACCTCGAACCCGCTCAATCAACTCAATACCACGTTCTTGCCACAAGTACTCGACTCCAAATGGCCAAAATCTATTCAAATTAATTGCATAATATAAATATAACTTCAAGTAACTGATTTAATTAATTAATTCTAAGCTAAAATGCAAAATTAGGAAAAATGACCAAAACGCCCCCCGGGCCCACATCTTGGAATCGGATAAAATTTACAAATTCGGAATCCTCATACTCTCACGAGTTCATTTATACCAAAATTATTCCAATCCGACATAAAAATCTAGATCAAAACTCCAAAATTAGGCCTAAAAACGTTTCCAATTTTTCTCCAAATGTTCCACCCCAAATTCGAATCTAAAGGATGAATTTAAGCATAGATTCGTGGAAATTAATCAAAACCGAGTAAGAATTACTTACTTAAAACACCCAGGTAAAAATCTCTCTCAAAATCGCCAATCCCCAGCTCCCAAATAAATTTTCCAAGGTTTTGAGACAAAACCTTTGATTTTGCCCCTTTTCTGACCAGTGAAACCGCATCTGCGGCTCTGGAAATGCACCTGCGGTCCCGCTTCTACGTAGACCAAGTCGCACTTGCGACTTTTCATTAAACCCAAATTTCCGCTTCTGCGACTGCCTTTCCGCACATGTGATCTCGCATGTGCATTCCACTTCTCGCACCTGCAGCTTCTGGAGCCTGGACCAAATTCCGCTTATGCGGTCACCTAACCACTTCTGCGAAACCGCACGTGTGGTCCCATTCACGCAGGTGTGGTTATGACAATTTCAACTAACATCAAATTTTACCTAAGTCCAATTCAACTTCCGTTATGCACCTGAAACTCACCCGAGGCCCTCGGAACCTCAACCAAATATGACAACCAATCCTAAAACATAATTCAAACTTGTTCCAACCTTTGGAACGCTCAAGACAACATCAAAACACCAATTTAACATCGGATTCAAGCATAAAAACTCCAAAAAAAACTTTCAAATTACGATTTCGATCAAAAGGTCTATCAAACCTCATCCGAATGACCTGAAATTTTGCAAACACGTCACATTCAACACTACGGAGCTACTCCAACTTTCAGAATTCCATTCCGACACTTAGATCAAAATCTCACTATCGAACCGGAAACTTCAAAAATTCAACTTTCGGTATTTCAAGCCTAAATAAGCTACGGACCTCCAAAATACAATCCGAACACACATTTAAGCCTGAAATCACCCAGCGGAGCTAACGGAACCGACAGAATTCCATTCCGAGGTCGTCTTCACACGGTTTCGACAACGGTCCAAATTCTAAAACTTAAACTCTCATTTAGGGACTAAGTGTCCCAAAACTCTTCGAAATTCCAAATAAATCCTCCCGGCAACTCACAATAGCAGAAACAAACACGAGGAATGTAGTGAATAAGGGATTGGGCGTTAATTCTTAAAATGACTGGCCGGGTTGTTACATCAATGGGTGTTTATGTAAATAGAATAAAATAGGTTACAATTTATTAACCAACGAAGTGGAGATGAAAAACCTCTTCAAAATTGTGTCTAGGCTGAGCTCAAACTTGAAAATGGTGAAAAATGAAGAAAATCCTGACTTTGGAATGTTTTAATCACTCGCTGTTAGGTGTTCATCGCGTTGGAGAAGCAACTGATATGATCGCGAAGCACAACAGCCAAAAAGTCCTTCGCGTTCGTGAGCTACCATTTGAGTTCATGGAAGCTCACTCCACCCCCCAAATCCCCACAAAGCTTCACGTTCGCGAAGAGTAAGCCCCCCTCCACTTTGCGTTTGCGACCTGACCCTCGCGTTCGCGAAGAGTTGTTTCCGCCCTAGCCCAATGTCCCCTTCGTGATCGTGAAGAACATAGCACCAGACATCAGATGCAACAGAAAATCAGCAACTCTCAAGTCCAAAAGTGTTCTGTAGCCTATCCAAAATTCACCCAAGCCCCTCGGGCTCCAAACCAAATGTGTACACAAATGTAATAATATCATACAAACTCTCTCCTGCGATCTAAACACCAAAATAACACCTATAGCTACGAATCGGGCGTCAAAATGCATGGAATTTCAAAGAAAATTAAAGAACTTCTAAAATCACAACCGAGCGCCCGAATCCTATCAACCCAACTCCAATTTGCAGCAAATATTGCATATAAGTTCCAAATAGTAAAAAAGACTCATACCAAGTCCTGGAACCAAAATCCAAACCTGATAACCATAAAGTTAACCTACGGTAAAATCTAGGAAATTCCAAACCTTCAAATAACTAGCTTTCGGCAAAACAAGTCAAATCAAGTTAGGAACTTCCAAATCCAATTCCGGACATATGCTCAAGTCCAAAACGGATGCAACGAGATCGTCAAAATACCGATCCGGGGTAGTTTATACAAAATATTGACCGTAAACTCAAGTTATTATTAAAGCCAAAAATCAT
The DNA here is from genome assembly GCF_000715075.1 of Nicotiana tabacum. Classification (NCBI taxonomy): domain Eukaryota; kingdom Viridiplantae; phylum Streptophyta; class Magnoliopsida; order Solanales; family Solanaceae; genus Nicotiana; species Nicotiana tabacum. The sequence continues at coordinate 178,304,955 of NC_134101.1, forward strand.
GTTTTATTAAAAATTTCACATAAAATATTTTCGAAAAAAGATACGGACTGCACACATAAATCGAGAAATATTAAATGGAGCTAATAGAGGTCTCAAAATATGGAAATAGGACTAGTACTCAAAATGACCTATCAGGTCGTCACAAATGATTATGTCCATAATCTAATGATGAAATTGGACAAGTCATTGGAATGATTATAGAGCAAGATTAAATATAATTTATGTTTACTATAGGAATGATATTATTTTTACTTCTTGTGCTAGTATATTTTGTATATATTGAATGGATCAAGTAGAGTTAGATATTTTATACTCACTTAATAAAATAAATTTTCTAGTCTATTAAACATAATTATACTCTTAATTTTCATGTAATAATTATCAGTTGTGTGTATTATTTATTAATTTAATTTATTAAAAGATGAGATTCTTTGGTAGGTCAATATGCCTGATAAATTGTATGATAACATTATAAATTAGCAAAATAATATTTAGTTGATGTAATCCATAGCTCGATCTAGAGATTGATAATACACCTTTACCAAAGCTTATAAATTTTTACATATAGACCTTGTAGATGGACTTTATATCTGCCACATGCAATAAGTAAGTGAAGGTCTAAACAAAGTTAATTATCAGTAATTTAATTTATTTGATTAGTATCTATATCTTAATATGAGGAGTTAAATAATGTTTAATGGTAGAATTTTAAAATTTAACTAAGGAGTACAATTACAAACTTTTAGTAGAATAATTTATTATTTATTATGGTAGTATTAATTCAGATATTTAAAATTAATTCCCTAATAGCAAGCCTCTTTAATTAAATTATATGGGAGTTGTTGTACCCGAATAATTAGGAACTAAATGAGATCTGATTTCTTGATGGAAAAGAAAATTCTAGCAAGTTTGTGAAAGAATTTAAAATCATAAAACCTATGGTTTTATAAAGGTTCTTATGATAAAAGGGGGTTGCTGAGATGGTCAGCACCCTCCACCTACAACCTCAGGGTCATGGGTTCGAGTCATCAAATGAGAAATAGCTCCAACAAAGAGGGATCAAATGGTAGGGGAATCAATACATATATAGCTTGGAAGCTCTTTTAAAAATAGTCATCACACTTCAAGAGTTTAGTACCGATTTTAAATTCGATTGAAATATGTGATTAATAGGTTATATGTACTTTGGTTATAAGTACTTTACTGTATGTTTTGATGATCTAACAAACTTACTATCCAGAACCAGATAAGGAACCCGTTACATATTTACAAGACCTCAAGTTCACAAGATTTCAGGTTGGAACTCAGCGTGAAATATGATTCAACCCCTCAGAGTGGAAGGAACCGCTAAGGGACTAGGTCCCTACCAGTTCCCGAGTAGGTTGTACAAAGTTAATTCTAGAGATGGGAAGTTGCTACCTGTACACGTGTCACGCCCCAAAACCGAGGGGCGCGACCGGCGCTCGACCGGGCAGCCCCAGCCAAGTGGACCTGGGTGCCTTTCCTATTCCACGTGTTACCCCGCTTTTCCATTTCCCATTAACCTAGTGAAATAGCCATTTATAAATTTAAACACATTCTTACGAGATTTACATAGCATACATAGTTACTTAGCGTGGTTTACAAGTTATACTGCCCAAAATACATAAGTACATAACCCACATTTCCTGTCTATGGAGCCTCTAGGGATACAAAAGAGTGATACAATACTTGCCGGTAACAAGGCTCCGACTATACCTTTGATGCGATTTCAAGGTGTGATTCAAGGAAGAGTATTGAAATCTTTAGTTTTCCCCTTTCCTCTCTCTAGAATCGCTCTCCCTTCACTCTAGAATACCAGAAATTTCCCCAAAAATAAACCTCAATCGAGTTAAATGAAATGGGGTTCGGGTCTTAAAACCCCATTTTTTTGTACTGTCGGACCACGTGGGGCGCCGCAGGGCACGGGGCGTCTGTGAAAAATGTGTCTGAAAATGAAATTTTGGACCATACTGGAATTACTACTGGCGCGGCGCGCCGGGCGGCGCATGGGGCGCCGCGGTAGTTCAAATTTCTGTGCTGCTTTGGTAATTTTGTCATAACTTTGTGTAGGAATGTCTGAATGACGAACGGTTTGAAACGTTGGAAACTAGACTAAAAGTACTTTTATTTTATTGGCTGTGAATCACACAAATCTTTACATAAATGGAGATATAATTGTCCAAAGTGAGGTCTTGTGCGCACTCATTTGCAACTTTCGTCTATTATAAAATTTTATAACTTGACTTAGACTTAGGCCTCTCCTTAGACCCCAATTAACTTCTAATATGTCTTATACACTTATTAATATATCCAATTGATATCCATAATATCTTTAATCCTCATTTGTACGCAAGATAAAATATTTAGCCTACCTTGGCACCACAAAGTCTTAAATTACTAAACAAAATTTTCTGGGGCTTTACATTCTCCCCCGCTTAAGATCATTCGTCCTCGAATGAGGATCAAGTTTCATTCATTAGTCATCCTTATGTAACTTCTGCTTTTCACATTATGAAATATATCATCAGCCCCGAATTTGGCTAACTCCTTAAATTTTCGAAAAATTTGCCAGAGTTTCCTTTGTAACTAGGACTATCCACCTGTTAGAGGGCCCTGGATATATATCCTAACAGCATATACATGTTCCATAGACATAACATAACTTGTTCAACACCAACCATGGCCGCATAGGCAACATACATAATCAAAATGGAATAGTTTAACATAGATCAAATCAAAAGATAAGAGTTTATAGGAGCCAAATGCATGAAAGCTATTATATAACTATTCAAACAAATGTGGGTACTTCTTTCTCATTTCTTCCGCGGCTTCCCAAACGGCTTCCTCAACTTGCTGGTTCCGCCATAATACTTTCACGGATGCAATTTCCTTATTTCTCAGTTTTCGAACTTGCCTATCAAGAATGACAACTGGGACTTCTTCATATGATAGCTCTTCATTCACCTCAATAGTCTCGACTGGCACGATGGTGGACGGATCCCCTACTACCTTCCTTAACATAGATACATGAAAGACCGGGTGTACCAATGACATCTCGGGTGGCAGCTCGAGTTTGTATGCCACCTGACCAATTCTCTGAATGATTTTATATGGTCCGACATACCTTGGACTTAATTTTCCTTTCCTTCCAAATCGCATGATACCCTTTATTGGGGAAACTTTCAAGAATACCCAATCGTCTTCTTTGAACTCCAAATCTCTGCGACGCATATCCAAATAGGATTTTTGGCAACTTTGAGCAGTTTCCAACCTTTCTTTAATAAGCTTGACTTTCTCCATGGTCTGATACACGAGTTTCGGCCCTATCAATTCCGCTTCTCCAACCTCGAACCATCCGATGGGAGACCTACATCTCCTACCATACAATGCTTCGAACGGTGCAATTTGGATACTACTAGCATAGAAGCTGTTGTTGTAAGAAAATTCTATGAGCGGCAAATGGTCATCCCAACTGCCCTTGAAATCAATAGTACAAGCACGTAACATGTCTTCAAGCGTCTGAATAGTCCGCTCTGCTTGCCCATCGGTTTGTGGATGAAAAGTTGTGCTAAGGTTTACCTGCGTACCCAAACCTTGCTAAAATGTCTTCCAAAAGTGGGCTGTAAACTGAGCCCCGCGATCTGAAATGATTGAGACTGGGGTACCATGCAACCTGACTATTTCTTTGATATACAGCTGAGCATACTGTTCCGCTGTGTCGGTAGATTTAACTGGCAAGAAATGCGCTGATTTCGTGAGTCGATCCACGATCACCCAAATTGAGTCGAATTTGCATGGAGTGAGCGACAACCCTACCACAAAATCCATGTTAATCATCTCCCATTTCCACGTTGGAATTTCTATGCATTGAGCCAATCCATCGGGCCTTTGATGTTCGGCCTTCACTTGTTGACAATTCGGACATTTCGCCACAAAATCTGCCACATCCCTCTTCATGTTGTTCAACCAATAAATTTCCTTGAGATTATTATACATTTTTGTAGAACCTGGGTGCACAGAATACCTGGAAGTGTGAGCCTCTGCCATGATCCTTTCCCGAAGACCGTCGATATTAGGAACACACAGGCGGTCTTGGTACTGTAGAGTACCATCATTCATGCCAAAGGAAAAAGTTGTGGTCTTGTGTTTATGAATCCCCTCCTTCTGTTGTGCTAACAACGGATCGTTAAATTGCTTCTCTTTCACCTCTTCCACGAGCGATGATTCAGCCCCTTTCTGTACAATTACTCCTCCTTCATTAGAGTCTGCAAGGCGAACTCCCAAACTGGACAATTGGTGAACCTCCCTGGATAACGGTCTCTGCTATGCCTCCAAATGAGTCAAACTTCCCATGGATTTTCGATTAAGAGCGTCTGCCACAACATTAGCCTTCCCCGAGTGATAGAGAATATCAATGTCATAGTCCTTGAATAATTCTAGCCATCTTCGTTGCCTTAGATTCAACTCCTTCTGCTTGAAAGTATATTGAAGGCTCTTGTGGTCCGTGAATACATCCACATGGACCCCGTATAGATAATGTCTCCAAATCTTTAGTGCGAACACCACCGCTGCAAGCTCTAAGTTATGAGTTGGATAGTTCTTTTCATGATTCTTGAGTTTCCTAGAAGCGTAGGCTATAACCTTTCCATGTTGCATCAGCACACACCCGAGCCGACTCTCGAAACATCGCAATACACCACAAATCCCTTTGTACCCTCTGGCAGGGCTAATACCGGTGTTGTTGTCAACCTTGATTTTAATTCTTGAAAATTCTTTTCACAATCATCGAACTATTGGAATTTAACTACTTTCTACGTCAATTTGGTCAATGGAAAGGCAAGAGTAGAAAACCCTTCCATAAACCTCCTGTAGTACCTAGCTAAATCCAAGAAGCTGCGGATTTCGGTTGGAGTGGTAGGTCTAGGCCAATTCTTCACTGCTGCAACCTTCCGAGAATCAACCATAATTCCTTCCCTAGAAACGACATGACCCAAGAACGCGACAGATTCAAGCCAAAATTCACATTTTGAAAATTTCGCATACAATTGATGTTGCTGAAGAGTCTGCAAAACTGCCCTGAGATGGTTAGCATGGTCCTCCCGACTTCGAGAATATACCAGAATGTCGTCAATGAACACTATCACAAAGGAGTCTAGAAAGGGCTTGAAGACCCTATTCATAAGGTCCATGAAAGTTGCGGGGGCATTTGTTAGCCCAAAAGACATCACCATAAATTCAAAGTGCCCATACCGGGTTCTGAAAGCTGTTTTTGGAATGTCCTGTTCCCTTATCTTTAATTGATGATACCCGGACCGCAAGTCAATCTTTGAGAAACACATAGCACCTTGCAATTGATCAAACAAGTCATCTATCCTTGGCAGAGGATATTTGTTCTTGATTGTAGCCTTGTTGAGTTGCCGGTAGTCAATACACATCCGCAGCGATCCATCTTTCTTCCTTACTAACAAGACTGATGTGCCCCATGGCGATACACTCAGCCGGATGAAACCCTTATCTAACAAATCCTTCAATTGTTCCTTTAGCTCTTTCAATTCTGCTGGTGCCATTCTGTAGGGTGGAATTGATATTGGTTGCATTCCTGGCATCACATCGATACCAAAGTCAATCTCCCGATCTGGGGGCCCCAGGGAGCTCATCTGGAAAGACATCCGAAAATTCATTCACAACTGGTACAGAATCAAGGCTAAGCGCCTCGGCATCAACATCTGTAACCCGAACTAGATGATAGATACACCCCTTCTTGATCATCTTCGCAACCTTAAGGTAGGAAATAAACCGACCTCTAGGCACTACATTATCACCCTTCCATTCAATAACGGGCTCATCAGGGAATTCAAACCTAATAGTTCTAGTCTGACAATCAAGCTTAGCAAAGCATGAATAAAGCCAATCCATTCCGATTATTACATCAAAGTCGACCATCCCTAACTCAACAAGATCGGTCGTGGTATCCCTACCCCGTACCATGACAATGCAACTCCTATAGACTCGAGCAGCCAAAATTGACTCACCAACCGGAGTAGATACTGAAAATGGTTCATGAAGTTGTTCGGGTTCTACCCCAAAACTTGAAGCAATGAATGGGGTGACATAAGACAAAAAGGACCCCGGATCAATAAGAGCATAACAATCAATGGCCTGAAAAGACAAGATACCTATGACAACATCTGGAGAAGCCTCTGCACTCTGGCAACCACTCAAAGTGTAAAATCGGCTAGGTCCACTTCTACCACGAGCTCCACCCCTAATTGTACCACACCCTGCGGGAGCTGGAGGGCGCGTAGATGATGTAGCAGCTGAAGAACCGGATGGCTGAGCAAATCCCCTACCCGTGCCCTGTCTGGGCGCATGACAGTCCCGCTGGATATGACCTCTCACCCCGCATCTATAACACACCGGGATATCCAAATAACAAGCCTCTGTATGGAATCTCCCACACTTGGGGCATAGAGCTCCCCCTACTGCTGTGATCCCCCTCCTGGATGACCGGACTGATGAGGTCTCCTGCTATCTGAACCTGGTCTCAAGTGACTGCTCTGCTGATAACTGTGCATAGATGGCAGTGCGCTTGCTGAGGACTGAGCATATGACTGGGATGACCCTGATGGCCCCCTTCTCTGAACTGGTATCCCTGAGTGACCCACTGATCGGGCCCTGCTGTTACTCTCCCTTTCTGGCCGTATTTTCAACTTCCTAGCCTCTGTGGCCTGAGCGAATCCCACATCTTCCCATAATTCATATCTGAGTGTAAGGCCGTTGTAGCAGCCTCGTTCACCACCAGGGGACTAATACCCTGAACAAATCGCCGAACTCGATCACCCATGGTCGACACTAACTGGGGAGCATACTTGGACAATCTCACAAACTCCATGTTGTACTCCCAAACACTCATATTGCCCTGCTTGAGGACCTCAAACTTAGTGGCACGGGCCGCCACTGTCTCGGCAGGCAAGAAGTGGTTCATGAATGCATCTACAAACTCATCCCATCTAGCTGGAGGTCTTTCCTCCCCACGGGAATCCTCCCACATATCGAACCATGAATACACTGCTCCCCTCAACCGGTATGAAGCCAACTCAACCCCCTCCATCTATGTAGCCTTCATCACTCGAAGGGTCTTATACATTTCATCAAGGAAATCCTGCGGATCAGCCGCTGGGTCTGTTCCTGTGAACTCTGGAGGGGCCAACCACAGAAACTGGTTGACTCTGGAGCTGGCGGAATCTCCCTATCCGCTGGAGGACATAGGGGCATCATGGGATCTCTGGGCCTGAGCGACTACTAACTGGGTCAACATATGGATGGCTCCTCTAAGGTCCACATCAGAAACCCCGGGACCGAAAGCTGGAACTGCATCAGGATATGGAATATCAGCGGGAGGGATGGTAGCACCCTTTGTCGTAGCTGGAACAAGAATACTTGGATCTGGAATAAATGGGCCAGGTAGATTCAAGACCGGGGAGTCACTCTCACCCACGATATCAGGTACATGATTCATAGCCACACTTGGGGTGGCATCGGCCCCGAGGCCGAGTCTAGCTCTCTTCTTGGTTGTCATTACTGAAAATTTGGAACAGAGCACGAGTTAGAGGTAAAGACTTCCACTTTTCACTTCACCGCACGATATAGAGTAACAAAGAAGAAGGTAATTTCCAAAATGCCTATGTAGCCTCCAACTTATAGATGTGGTCGACAACACACCGATTAGAAGGACTCTACTAGACACGGCTCCGAGACATCCAAGGACCCTTTTAAAACCTTAGGCTCTGATACCAAGTTTGTCACGCCCCAAAACCGAGGGGCGCGACCAGCGCTCGACCGGGCAGCCCCAGCCAAGCGGACCTGGGTGCCTTTCCTATTCCACGTGTTACCCTGCTTTTCCATTTCCCATTAACCCAGTGAAATAGCTATTTATGAACTTAAACACATTCTTACAAGATTTACATAGCATACATAGTTACTTAGCGTGGTTTACAAGTTGTACTGCCCAAAATACATAAGTACATAACCCAGATTTCCTGTCTACGGAGCCTCTAGGGATACAAAAAAGTGATACAATACTTGCTGGTAACAAGGCTCCGGCTATACCTTACACTAAAAATCAAAACAAGACTCCAAAATAAAAAGCGGCATGAGCCACGCAAGGCCCCGGGAGGAAAAGGGCTCACCAATGCTTCTGGCGGAAAGTGAAGGGGAGCTATGGTCGGTGGACTGGAGTACCTGCTATGGATCCACCTACAATCATAACACGAATGTAGCGTCCCCGACAAAAGGGACGTCAGCACATTTGAATTGTACTGGTATGTATGAACAAACTTTCCCTAAGTAAACTCAAACCATACACAAGTAACAAGTAGTAATGGAACAAACAATCAAATACACATGTAAGAAAACCATCAAGCTAAACAAGTTACAATCTCTCCATTTCCCCTTCAATATTTTCACATCAATGATTTCACAACTTTGTCATATTTTCATTTCAATAGTGATTTCGATCACTTTTCCACCCTTATTACCTCGGCTACCCTTATCACCACAACCCACACCTTATTACTTCGTGTTGCGGCACGCAACCCGATCCCACCAAACAATCACAATTCACAAACAACACAACAACAACAACAACAACAATTCACAAAGAACAAAAACAACAATTCTGAAAGAATTTCTATAGCCATCAATACTATTTCCATCATATTCAACAACCCATATGCATTTTATGTCACCGCGATAATTGCCAATACAAGCCATATATGTTATTACCACAGTTGTTCCAACTGCATCATTTACGATTTCCTTCCATCATTTGTTTCTCAACTCTTACCACATAACACATTCACAATCACACATTTGGTTTATTGCCAATTACGTACACCATCATATCGGGAGACTTAACCACCAACAATCAAATCATACCAATCACAAGAATTCCACAAATAATCCGCGTAGATATCCCATACCAAATATTCGTACACCAAACAAAGTGACTTTACAAAGGTCAAAGTTAGCCATACATACCTTTCTTGATCTTTCCTTTAATTACTACGATATTCCGGAAATTCTAGCAACTTCAATCTATTTTGAGACATAACAAAATTTGAACACAAATTAGGAAGATATTCATAATTCTAGCTCATTTGAGAATTTTATCAATTACTAGTTGTGCATCTTGATTTCAAATCTCTTTACAAGATTCCCTTCATTTTCCAACCCAATCTTTACTTGTTTATATTCAACAATCTTCCCACAAACCTAATTTGTACATGCATGAATAATGAATACTCTCACATCCAAGAATCATCTTACTAATTACCCATTTCAAGTTAGATTTTAAAGTTGAAGAATTGGGGAAAAGAAATTCTTACCTCTTTGAAGCCTTAGCAACCCTTTGATGCGATTTCAAGGTGTGATTCAAGGAAGAGTAGTGAAATCTTTAGTTTTGCCCTTTTCTCTCTCTAGAATCGCTCTCCCTTCACTCTAGAATACCAGAAATTTCCCCAAAAATAAACCTCAATCGAGTTAAATGAAATGGGGTTCGGGTCTTAAAAACCCATTTTTTTGTACTGCCGCGCCGCGTGGGGCACCGCAGGGAACGGGGCGTCTGTGAAAAATGTGTCTGGAAATGAAATTTCGAACCATACTGGAATTACTACTGGCGCGGCACGCCGGGCGCCCATGGGGCGCCGCGGTAGTTCAAATTTCTGCGCTGCTTTGGTAATTTGGTCATAACTTTGTGTAGGAATGTCCGAATGACGAACGGTTTGAAGCGTTGGAAACTAGACTCAAAGAAGTTTTATTTGATAGTCTGTGTATCACACAAATCCTTATATAACTGGAGATATAATTGTCCAAAGTGAGGTCTTGTGCGCACTCATTTGCAACTTTCGTCTATTATGAAATTTTATAACTTGGCTTAGACTTAGGCCTCTCCTTAGACCCCAATTAACTTCTAATATGACTTATACACTTATTAATATATCCAATTGATATCCATAATATCCTTAATCCTCATTTGTATGCAAGATAAAATATTTAGCCTACCTTGGCACCACGAAGTCTTAAATTACTAAACAAAATTTTCTGGGGCTTTACAACACGCTATTGTATAGAACAGTGCTATAGTCCACTTTTTAGTGAAGACTTCTTACACATCTTGCTTGCATCATTGGAAGTGATGTCACACATGTATATATGCATTCAAGGGAGGTAAAACAAATGACTTGAACACTTGGAGAACTCACTCAACCTCACTCACGTGACTATTCAGCTAGCAAGTTTCAAGTGCCTCAAAAAACAAAGAACAAAGCAACTACGGACCAGTTCCCATATTAGGTTATTGTGTGTCCTTAGTTGAGTTTTAATTTTGTAATAGTTCCTCAAATTGTAATTCCTATCCAGCTTATTTAGAAGCACTTTGTAGGAACATCTTTGTAAACCTTAAACCTGTATATTTAAGTCTTGGCGAGAGTTTGTCAAGTTTTAAAGTCTTTGCATTAGAGTTATTACAAAGTGGCTTGTAATAGGTGTGTTACAAGTTAGTGAGGGATTAAGCGTTTAAATTCTAGGTTGTATAGATTGTAATCTGAAAGTTGCTCAGTAGTGAAGTTGAAATCCTACAAGGTAGGTCGTGATTTTTAATCCCGTTGAGCTGGAAATTTCCCACGTAAAATTCCTTTTGTCATTTAACTTATGTTCTGTGTATGTGTACTGTTGGACCTGATAGAGAACCTGGTTCTCTATAGAAGCTGGTTGACCCTTACATTCTATCAATTGATATTAGAGCGGGTTCTTTCTACCAGGTTAACACCTAGAAAGGATCTTCATGGCTGCTCCTCCAAACTTTGAAGAAGGCCAGTCCACGTACAGACCTACTAGGTCCAATGGTCAATACTATGGGTGGTGGAAAACTAGGATGCATGACTTCATCATGGCTGAAGACTCTGAGTTATGGGATGTAATATGTGACGGACATTTTGTCCCTACAAAGAACATTGGTGATCCAGTTGTAGCCATTCCCAAGACGAGGAAAGAATTCCATGACGCTAATAGAAATTCCATAGAAATGAATTTTCGAGCAAAGAAAATTCTTGTGTGAGGTATTGGCCCTGATGAATATAACAGGATATCAACTTGTCAATCAACAAATAAGATCTGGGAGGCTCTTCAGACAGCTCACGAAGGAGCAACTCAAGTGAAGCAATCCAAGATTGATATGCTCACAACAGAATATGAGCTCTTCAGAATGAAAGATGATGAATCCATCCAAGATATGCATACTCAATTCACCTCTATCATAAATGAGTTTCACTCTCTTGGTGAAAGTATTCCAAGAAACAAGCTTGTCAGAAAAATCCTTAGTGTATTGCCCAGTTATTGGGAAAGCAAAGTTAACGCCATTACAGAGGCTAAAGACTTGCAGACACTAATCATGGATGAACTTGTTGAAAACTTGAAAACATATGAAATGAAGAGGAAGAAGAAGAAGGACAATGAAAGAAGAGAGCCCAAGATAGAAAATAACTTGGTCCTCAAGACGGACAACAATGACTCAAGTGGTGAAGATGGGGACATGGAGGACTTTACAAAAAGGTTTCAGAAGATGGTTCGCAGGAATGTAGGCATTCCAAAAAGGGGTAGCTCTAGCAAGTAATTATGACCTCTATCATGAATGTGGCAAGCCAGGACACTTTATCAAGGATTGCTCCCTTCTAAAGCAAGGTCAGTATAATAACTACATTGACAAAGCACCAATCAGGTTCCTGACAAATGCTTCAGGAGGAAGAATGATGTTGACAACGTTGTAAAGCAAGCTTTTGCTTCATGGGGAGACTCCTCCAGCGAATCTGATTAAGAAGACGAGCATGGTGGCAGTTCAATGATAGTAGTGGAAAATAAAAATATTGAGTATGATTCAATCTTTGCTCTAATGGCTCAATCTGATGACGATGAATATGACGACGACGATGAAGTAACCTTTCTAGATGTTTAGAGAAATCTGAAATCTAAATCTTACTCTCCTAAAAAACTCATGTCATTAGCAAATATGCTAATTCATACTTACCATAGTCTTATCAATGATAAAGATGCTTTAACTATGGAACTAGGGGAAGCTGAAAAAACTAGAGATGACTTAGTAGTCATTGTAGTTACTATGAAAGAAACAATAGAGAACATGAAAAGAGAAAAGAATGCCTTAGAAGAGAAAATTGCTAGCATAGAACATGAACGAGATGATTTAATGGTGGTTGTGGTGGACTTAAAAGAAACAATTGAGTGTGCAAGTAAAGAAAAGGAAACCTTGATTGATAGAGTTGCTATCATTGAGCAAGAAAGAGATGACCAAGTAGTGGTGGGAGTAGACTTGAAAGAAACAATTGAGGACTTTAAAACCGCAAAATAGGCCTGGAAACTCTGAAAAGGGAAAGGAAGTTGCAAGTGAAGCACACATTAAGCTTGAAAATTAGTTAAACTTGGTAAAAACTAGTCTGTGTACTGAACTTGAGAAAACACAAACAACTTCAGGAAGAACTAGGGAAAGTAAAGAGTGATCCTGAGAAATCTCTTAAGTGGACTTGGTCCTCGGATGCTATCACTGCCATGTACACCAACTCTAGGGGAAACAGGTAGGGGATTGGATTTTAAAGGGAAAATATTCCCTACACCCTCATAGCAAGTATGTTAATGTACCTGACAATTGGCTATGTACCCACTATGGAAACAATGGGCACCTCAAGGAAAATTGCATGGCCAGGGTTTAGTCTGATCAGAAAAATAAAGTTTTTGTTAAGAGAACAACTACTGCAAGAGGACCTGATCTGTTAAACAGGAACCCATCAAATAGGAAATGCATTTTGCCTGCTTGGACTAAGAGAGAACTTATTCATCCTTTTTCTCTTAACAAGGGACCCAAACTTGTTTGGGTTCCTAAATCTAACTCTTAATTTCCCTGTGCAGGGAGCAGTGAAGGAAAGCAACCAATAATGACACATGAATAGTGTTTTCTTAAAGGACAGGACTGGAAATACAATCAATATTCCTTCACTAAAAAACCCTGCAACGAGAGAGTGTACACCTTTGAAAATGGTTAAAAAAGGAATACGCTCTAGGAGTTGGAAAAATTGTGTGAGGGGAAATAAGGTGGAATGCATGTTCAGGATATTCACAATCTCAAATCATGTGACTGGTGAGGTGTTGTTGTAACCAAAATACACAAGAGTACATATGTTGTTGTGATTGAGCTTCTGTAGAGTGGAGACATAAGTTGGTTGGAAGCTATTGAAAACAGTACTGATTGATGGGACAAAATTCTGGAGCATTGTAGGTTGTCTATCCCTAAAGAAACTGGATCTGAAGAACCTGCTTCGAGATCTGATCAAGTTGAATAACAAGTAGCATGAAGTGTGCAATGCCTGTGCAAAATAAAAGCATGTCATATCTTGTCTCAAGCCTAAAAAAGGGCAGACAACACTTTATAACCAAGGATGAGATGTTTTAAGAAACTATGGTCGTTGCCAAAAAGATCCAGGTACCAATAGAAACAAATATGGTTTAATCGAACTAAATCATGGAATAGGTTTGGATAATGTCGTAAATGGATGGATGCTATGTTGAAAGAAGAACTACTCAACCAATTAGCTCAAAAAATACCACCACGGGTGGATTTGTTGAAAAGAAGAAAAGGACTCTTGAAAATATGGGCACGATCAATATTAATTGATGAAAGGTTTGCAAACATCTTAACCAAAGATGCTGGCTCAATTAAGGATGTGTGGGTATAACTATCATGGTCTCAACAATGGGAAGGGTTAGCCTTTAAAATCTGATGGTAAAAGAGATGGAGGAATCTTCCTGACATACTCATATCAAAAGAGAATAGAAATAGTGATCAAGGTAGAGAATTGCCATTGAGTTCAGTAAGGAACCAGGGTCCCGCATCTACAACAATAGAAGTTGAAAAACAAGTTATTGGAATGAAGGCTTTTGCATAGATACATCATTGAATAACTCCTGTATCTCACTACAAGTAGACTAGACATCATGGTTAGAGTTGAGTTCTATGCAAGGTCTCAGTCAAATCCAAAGTATTCCCATCTGAAGAATGGTGTAAGTATCTTAAGGTATCCTTAAAAACACATAACCTGGTTCTCTACTGTCCTCCAAGTAATGAATAGGAAAAGCTTGCCTAAGTTGGGATAGTCTCTAAGTTCCTATCGTGTCTCATGAGGCTCAAGGAAGTAGAATTCAATGGCACCTTTAACAGTTGAAACAGAATATGTATAATCAACATCCTACTGAGGTCAAGTACTATGGACCAAGCAATAAATTGGAAGAACTTGAGTCCAACTCAAGAGGTCCAACTATAGTGACTGGTGAAGATCAAGTTGTACAGATCTTCACAAAAAGCCATGGGAAAAAAGCATTCTGAAAAAGATTGCCTTGCAATGGGGGTTGATAAAACCCAACTAAGAACCAGGTTCCTCATTATTGGCTATGAAGGCCATAGTCAGGTAAAAGCTAGCTAAAGTTTTTTCTGGCTAAGTCTAACTTACCTCTACACCGTTACAGGTAGATACGCATGATGACTACAGAAGCATATGTTGCAGTGCATGATGAATAAGGGTATAAAACTCACTTGTCGTGCCTATCAGGGGACCTAGTTCTCTAACACAGGTTAGTGGTTTCTTTGTTATTTCAAACATAATTTAAAATGAACAAAAAACAATGCCACATCATTATTAGCGGGTCAGTCTCTTTAAAGTCGGGTCTCTTCATCTAATATGTCACAGTCCAAAAACATCACTCCTTTCTCTAGACGATACATCTCCCAAGAAAAAGGGTGTCGCCATTTCAGAATGGGTCCCTCATCATAATTAAATCAACATCACAACCCTTTCTTTTCCAAACTCAAAATTCCCTGTTTGTCTTCTCTCTTCTCAAATTCGCAGTCCCTCGAGAATAATCTCACCATGTCTGAAAATCAAGCAACCATTAGTATGCATGATAACACTGTGATTGAGTCCTCACCAGTGAGAAGTTCAGCCATTAACCTCTCTCCAAACCCTAAAGAAGAGTCTCTTCCCCTTCCTACCCTCTCCGAGTCCACTCCTCCTCTAAGGAAGTCTGAAGATGCCTTTCCTCCTCCAGTCTCACCAGTCAAACAGAGTCAATATGGTGAACAAGGGAAACTCCTTTAAGAACCTTCTACTCTATCCATGGCTCAGCACTTGAGTAAAGAATGGGTGACTAGTCATGAAGAGACTGAGATCTCCTAGACAAGTGATGACTCTGAAGGAATCACTCCTTCGTCTGTTGAAATCTCCATTGAACCACAAAAAAAAGGAAAAATAGAGAATACGTTGTCCATTGCATCAGAAGGGGTCATTATAGAAAAATGTGCAGGAGGGCCTAAGCTACAGGGGGAAGAAATAGAATAAGAGGAAGCAATTGTGCCATTTGAACAGTTGGTACAAAATTATGCTACTGGGGCCCCAAATAATGAACCTGATCTATCCATGAAGAATCCAGCTCAGGAGTCATCTTCCCAGGTCAGTGTAGATCCTGCTCCCTCTCCCCACTTCGATGTTGAGCCTTTAAATATGGTGGTGCCTGAGACAAATCATGACAGCGAAGAAGACGCAAATGATTTGGTGTATGCTAGTTTCATCAGGGCTAGGACTAAGCCAATGCAAACTTCAGATCCACCTCCTAAACAACCTACTACTCAGTTGCAGCAAATAGAGGCTCTAGAATTTGCCCTCAAGAAGAGTAAAAGGAGTAGAAGAAGGAGAAGTTTGGTCAAAGATGGAAAAGTTGTACAAGCAGAGGATGTTCCTGTAGTGGATGTAGATGAGGAAACCAAAGAGGAACCTAGTTCCATGTCCCGCAAGTCTTCAAAGAAGAAGCACTCTCTCTATCTTTATCTGAAAAGCACACCTCTAAGGGTGATGAGAGTTCCTCCAAGATTAATGTTGCTGGTTCTAGTAAAAAGTTGGAGAAACGTTATGTTGACAAGATAGCGAAGGAGGATAGTGATAGGTCTGATGAGGAAGAAGTGGAGAAATCTGGTGAGCATAGACAGAGTAAGCCAGTGGAGAATTAAAAGTCTGTTAGCAAGTCAGTGAAAAGAAAGAGGATGAAGATGATGATGATAATGAGTCTGGTTCCGTCAAGAAAGGAAAAATGAGTAAAACTCTAAGGTCTGAGAAAAGAAAACTGGGGAATTAGAAGTGTTATGGGGCCACAAATTTGCCTCTGACATTCTACAGAGTGTTGGGATGAGATAATTGGTGGATATTTGAGATGCTCAATAGTCGACCAATTGTTTTACAAGTGAGGCTCCTATAGTGTATGAGGACGAGGTACGGAGTTTCTACACCAGCCTCTTCATAGTAGATGGTGATCAAATCTGTGTGTTGGTAAATGGGGTGGACATAGTAATGGACTATGCCTTATTGGGGTCAGTTCTGGGTATTCCTACTGAAGGAATGTCATCTACTCAGGGTGCTTACACACCAAAATTCAGAAATGCCATTGTCAAGGACAAGGCAATACAACATGAGGAACAAGTGCATAAGAAGGTACTCCTTCCAGTTTATCAGTTGCTCTTTGAGATTGTTAACAAAGTATTGCTTCCCCGCGCTGAAAGAAGATCTATTGCATCCAAAGATGACCTATTCCTTATGGAGACTTTGGACAATTTCTCCTCCATCAATTTTCCTGCCTTAATGATTGAGCATATGCAGAAGGTAGAGATCCTCAAAGATGGGAATCCTGGACTGCCTTATGGGTTCCATCTCACAAAGGTCTTTGAGTTAGTCAAAGTACCTCTAGGTCAGGCCAAAGCGGGAACCAAAAAGCAATCATTTTTAAAAACTACTCTGGAGGAGTGTGAGGGTATTGACAAAGTCGGAGGAGTTGGAAGCACTTCCACAATCTCTCAACTGATAAATGCTCAGAATAGTGCCATAGAGGATATTCGGAAGTTAAAGTCTAGGAACGCAATTCTTGAGAATCAACTCAATCAGTTGCAAGAGGTACCTGGTTCCAATGGTTCTCACAGCACAGAGGTGGCACACCTATCTAAGGAGAATGTTGATCTAAGGAAACATGTGGAGGACCTGAAAGAAAGACTTCTCAATAAGCAACTGTTCGGGAATGCTCGCATGGATCTTGTCCTCCAAACTCTTGCGTCCTCTTCCACGCCCCTTCCTCCACTGTCCCTTAAAGAATGTCCCCTTAGTGTCCAGTTTCCAATGTCTATCTTTTTAAGTTGTTTTTTATGATGTTTTGTTGTTTTTGGTATATGTTTTTGTTGATTCTAGACTGTGGATGAAAAACAATGACTCTGGTCCAGCCTGTAATAGTCCAATTCTGGTTAATGAAAGTGGTTCCCCTTTTGCTATCTATGATGTTGCTCTTTTACTTCTATCTTTTATCATGTTGTGAGTACATAAGTGGCATGAGTTAACTATGCTAGACTTCTTTATGCTGCTAACCTGTTTTGTCCTTTTTATGATGCCAAAAGGGGGAAGATGATTATACAGTTTGGGGGGAACCTCATTCAGGGGGAACTCACAAAAGTTTAGGTACTGACAAAGAGGGAATGCATAGTTTCATGGGGAACTTATTGTCCTTTTGGTTCATAATCTGGTTCCTTTGTGGCTCTTTCTAGGATTTTAAATTATAAGTTTATCATCATCAAAAAGGGAAAAAATGAATATGTTACATGTACGTTGGTTATAAGTACTTTACTTTATGCTTTGATGATCTAACAAACTTACTATCCAGAACCAGATAAGGAACCTGTTACACATTTACAAGACCTCAAGTTCACAAGATTCTAGGTTAGGACTCAGCGTGGAATATGATTAAACTCCTCAAAGTGGAAGGAACAGCTGAGGGACCGGGTCCCTACCAATTCCCGAGGAGACTATACAAAGTCAACTCTGCAGCTGGAAAGTTGATTCCTGCACACGCTATTGTAGAGAACAGTGTTGCAATCAACTTTCCAGAGAAGACTTCTTACCTACCTTGCTTGCATCATTGGAAGTGATGTCACACATGTATATATGTATTCAAGGGAGGTAAAACAAATGACTTGAACACTTAGAGAACTCACTCAAGCTCACTCACATGACTATTCAACTAGCAAGTTTCAAATGCCTCAAAAAATAAAGAACAAAAGCAACTACGTACCAGTTCCCACATTGAGTTATTGTGTGTCCTTAGTTGAGTTGTATTTTTTAATAGTTCTTCTAATTGTAATTCCTATCCTGATTATTCAGAAGAACTATGTAGGAACATATTTGTAAACCTTAAACCTGCGTGTTTAAGTCATGACTAGAGTTAGTCAAGTTTTGAAGTCTTTGTAATAGAGTTATTGCAAAGTGGCTTGTAATAGGTGTATTATTAGTTAGTGAAGGATTAAGAGTTTAATTCCTAGGTTTCATAGGTTGTAATCTGAAAGTTGCTCAGTAGTGAAGTTGAAATCCTACAAGGGTAGGTCGTGGTTTTTAATCCCATTGAGCTGGGAATTTTCCACGTAAAATTCCTCTTGTCATTTAACTTATGTTCTATGTGTGTGTACTGTCGAACCTAATAGAGAACATGGTTCTCTATAGAAGTTTGTGGACCCATACATTCTATCAGTGATTATGTGGTGTCTATACTATAAGTAGGGGCAGATTTAAGCCCAAATTATATGGCATGTGAACCCTTGATCTTTTCGCTAAACTAGATATTTTATGTATACATTTTTTAGAATTCATCCAATATTATAAATTGATCCCCATGCTTTAAAATGACTGAATGATGTACTTGGTTATTATTAAGGCATTTGTCTGATGGAAGAGGGATCAAGTCCTATTATTTCTTTACTCTTCTTTTTACCCATATTCTAAAAAATCATAAATTTACCTTTGATTAAATGTAAGTAATCATGTGTATTTGCTTCTGCTTCTGCTTCGGTATTCGATCAGTTGTAACATAAGATTTATCGAAAATGTTGATGATTTTACCTTGCTAGAAGAAACATGCTTCCAATATCACATTAGGCAGCGGATAACATTTTTCATTTCTTTTCTCGATCTACAATGATGAAGGTATTACATAATCTACGTGGATCTATTCGACTAAGAAAATTAATAAAGAGGATAAAAACATAAGTTTTTAGTTAATATCCATAACATCGAGGTCTGCTTCTTGTTGCCCTAAATCGTAGGCCAAAGTATACGCGATCAATCAAGTAACAAAGAGTGAGTAGAGTATCGTTCCCATGAGGACGTGTGATTAACTATCAACTAAATCAAGCAATTTCTAATTTACCGAGTCAAGAAATTTTTCAATGTGATTTTTGTTTGATTAATACTACTAACTAGAGTTGTGATTAAAAGATGAACTAATTAACTAGCACACTTAGCAGGAAGATTTGATTGAATAAGAAATAATATTCCAGGGTCATGGTTGGATAACAATCTTGTTGAATTCTTCTTTCAACTTGACTTATTAATTTATCTAGGTTATTAACCTGCAAGGACAATAATACTCGTAGAAATTTGACAACTTCTACTCGCCTATTCAATTCTAAACCCTATATCTCTATGAGAATAGAGATAAAAAAATTGCATTAATAATCTCTTCCATCGAGGCATGTGTACTAATGATATTTCACTAGGTCTCGTACCCTAGTTATTATTAATAAATAATTACCTTTTATCCTCAAAAAAAAATTCTTGCACAATTGGCTAAGCATGACAAATAGGTATATTTTTATCTGTATTCGCAAATCAATTCCCCAATGACTATGTTCAAAATCGTGCTCTATTCACTCTTATTGCAATCAAGAATTACCTCTTTCAAGTTCAACTCAAGATTCATATATAGTATTTCACTATTAGCTAGGCAGTAAAATAATTAGGCTCATGATATGAATAAATTACCCAATCTAATAAATTAAATCTTCTATTCAATATCCAAATATCAACATTTATGTAAAATAATAACCGCAATATAAACGAGTTTAGCCACGCATAGTCATGGTAGTAATCTCAATTAATTCCCAAGAATACATAAATACCAATAATAGAAAGAAAAAAAGAAGAACTCAAAATAAATTTTACAATTTTCGAACTCTGTTATAGCTTTTCTCTGCTTCCAAGTGTGTTCTTGCCTCCTCAAAGTCTTCTCTCCCTTCAAAAATTGGCTAACTCTCATATTTATATAGTTTAGGGTTTAGTTTGGCGAATTTGGCTTCTCCTAATTCGGATTGAAAAAGCAAATTTTTCTGCTCTGGTCCTGGTCTAGCAAAGCGAACCTCGTTTCGCTGTCCCGGATTTCTACCTTCAGTTTTTTTTTCCGCTAATTTTGCTCCTATTTGATCCTTTTCTGTGAAAGTTTGTTCCTACACAAAAGAAACATATAATAAGCATATTTTACTTCAAACTAGTGTGAACTCCCTCAAATCAAACAAGAATTAATACACAAACACACTTAAAATATGCCCTTTTCACCCTTTATCACTACCCCACACTTAAACTCTTACTCGTCCTCGAGTAACTTAAAATTAAGTGCATGGGAAAGAAACACATTTTAAAACATACTTAAGCGTTACATCAATGACAATGGCTTACATCAACAGTTAAAATCCAGCATAAAAACTATTGACATCTTTCTTCAAAATTAGACCCATACCAAGACTATTTAAAATATTTGTGCGACTCTTCTACCATCCTAACCTCAAAAGATGACTCCAATACATTCCCTACTATAGCTCAAGTATTGTTCCAACTCAAAGTGCCCGGACTTTACTAATCCTTTATAAATCATGTACCCTCACCACAAATCAAAAATAAAAATCCGTTCGCACACTCAAATATGCATTCAAGTATAATTTAAGGACTTAAGAATCAAAAGAACTCGCTCACTCTCTCAAAGAAATTCATGTGCATCAGAATGTCGTACCATAGGATTGCCCATAGTATATGTCTCTAATAATCTAAGCTTGCAATGTGCATGAACAAGTAGATCTTCTAAGGTTGTAATATAGGCTAAGGGATGGGTAGGATATATTTGGGTATAATGACTGGCCTTCCTAAATACTTTAATATACTACACTTAACTTTCAAATACATGCTCTTCAGGCCAATCCAAATGATGCCACGAAACGATGTACAATTTGGCGTTTCTTTTTAAGCACAACTATACATTCTCTAACCCCGAATAAGAGGAATATGAGGTGTATTTAAAACAAAAAAAAAATTCAACACTCTCCCAATTTAGGTTGCCCGACTAATAATCTTTCAAAACATACGTGCACCTTCTGGTCTTTCTATGGTTCCACTCAAAAGCTACTTTGAACTCTCACCTTATTCTTCTAGTGACTTAAGTGTTTTTGGGGGGTATAAGTTCATGAAGATCTGATTAAGAACAAAACGAGAATCAACTTGTAATGTGGGTGCCAAAGAAAAGGTTTATAGGCTCAAATGTGCTATCTAAGGATAATTTTATTTATGGTGACATACTAGCTCAATGGTCAATCAAAGAAACGGCTACATCATTTCCTACACTCACAAAGCTGACTTATTTCTCTTCGACTAACACATAAGGCAAGTTCTAGACTCACACAGGATGGCACAAAATGTAATCAAGACCACACATTACACAATGCATATGATTCACTTCGGACGGCTCAGGCCCGACTCTCACGTTAAACAACTAAGCATAGTCATAATAATAATTCCAATAATTAGGAAGTAATCCCATGAGTCAGTAAATAAAATTAAGTGTCAAAAGAAAGTCACACATACTGTCAAGGCATGTAATATAAAATCATGATGAAATTACATAATTCAAATGCTCCGAACCTAAACCCCAATATAAAACATGTCAACAACATAAATGCTCAAGTTCTTCTCATTTTGTTATCAGTTCAAAATAAAAAATAAAAAGAAATTATTTTGTATTTTTCTTTAGACTTTCGTCCCTCAAGAAAACTTTCTAGGTAATCCATAATCGGAAAAAGTCCATAATGATTACAAAAAAAAATCTACCTAGAATACCCGATTCAAGAAAATGGCACCTCGGGAAAGAACCGTGATTTAAAGAAATCCCGAGATTAAGCAACTAAAAAACGACTACGATTATAAATTACAATGGCTATAAGTGTGATCATGAAATTACAAATGTATCATGAGCAATTAAGCATATGCTACAAAAATCAAAGTCTAACACTCCATCCCATACTTAAGAATGTGCACTGTCGTTAGTGAATACCATAAATAATAAGAGGGTAAAAGAGACTTCCTAATAGGCCAAAGACCGAAGCATTAGCAGCTTACGGCCACTCAGACTTCTCCCGAACATGATATTTTTTGCAGGCATCCCACACTTAGTTCCAACTACCTTCTCGCTTTTGCACACGCCTACTGGCTTTGATTCCATGATGATACTCCTACCAAAAAAAAACACAAAAACAATGGTACTAAAAATAACACCATTAAAAGAAAACACAACAAACAAAATAAAAGAAATAAGAGAGTTTGATTGCCTCCCAATAAGCGCTTGATTTAACGTCACAACATAACGCCATCACTTTCACCACTTTTCCTTCTATTTTGAGGATATGATTTACGCCGCCAATTTTGCATTAATATTTCTATCACGTTCCTAGGGCAGTGATGCGAAAATAAAGGAACCAAACAAATAATATTGCATTTTGCACTTCTTGGCCTTTAAGTGAGGAATATCGTTTTGTATTCTTGGCGTAGTAAATTTTAGAATATATGCTCATTGTTCTTCATTCCTAGACTCCTCCATAAGCTCAAACGGATCAATTCTCGTATCACCAACCAAAAATAATGCTGAAAAGTGGTTAGAATGAGGTCTAATGTGCTACAACTCTAAAATCGCTTCACTTTTGACATACCCACGGTTGCACATCTCCTCAACCTTGGCATCATCAATAATAATTTGGTTGAATGATTGGAACTCCTTTTTATGCTCCAAAAGTTGGCTAATATCCACAACAATTGGTAGTTGGGCATCAAATGTCTCAACCTTTTTATTAATTGAGTTTGTGGGTCATGAATATCCGAGCCACATTGGTCTATCTCTTACCTAAGCTCATTGCTTTCTTCTATCAGTTGTTCTGCCATATTTGAAAGGGCATTATGGAGAAATCAATGAAATTCAGTTAGTTGAGCTTATTTCTCTGGCCAAAATTGGCTCACTATATCTGCTTCATCCAAGCTATCTTCTTGTGGGAACTCGCTCTTTTCAGCCAATTCTTCCTCCTTGGCCTTCATTCTCGTCATCAATGCACTAATTTTTTATAGCTTTTTGATTTTCATCTTTTTGCTGGGCTACTTGCCTCGCAATGTTAATAATACAGGCAACACGCTCCACATCCCCCACTTTATTGCTCCTATCAAACTCACAAACATTATTTAAAAAATCATAATAAGATCTCAGTGAAGGATAAAAAGAATTAGGATAGTCATCCCAATGGCCACCTTGACCACCACACACATTGCAGATATTTCACTCAAAAGATTGAGATGGTGCACCCAACTCGCTCCTGATAATATTTTTACACTGTTGTCACAAGTGTGGGTCTCCACAATATAGACAAAATTTACTAAAATAAGAATAATCAATATTCGGCCAATTTATATTAAAAGATGCCATCTAACACAAGTAACAACATACTAAACTATACTAAAGCCAGAAAGCACAAAAATAAAATTTAAAACATGAATTGATATGTAGTAAAAGCTTGATCTAGTGAAATAATAAATTTCGAACTCCCCGGCAACGATGCCAAAAACTTGTTGCCTAAATTAAACACACAAGTATACATAGTCAATCAAGCAATAAAGAGCGAGTAGAGTATTATTTCCACCGGGACTTGAGATCAACTATCAACTAAATCAAGCAATTTCTAATTTACCGATTCAAAAACAATTTCAATGTGATTTTTGCTTGATTAATACTATTAACTAGAGTTGCGACTAAAAGACGAACTAATTAACTAGCACACTTAGCAAGAAGGGTTGAATTCAATGAGAAGTAATATTCCAGGGCCATGGTTAGATAACAATCCTGTTGAATTCTTCTATCAACTCGACTTATTAATTTATCTGGTTTAATAACCTGCAAAGACAATAATATTCGTAGAAATTTGACAACTTCTACTCGCTTAATCAATTTATTCTAAATCCTATATTTCTATGAGATTAAAGATCGCATTAATAATCTCTTGCACAATTGGCTAAGCACGACAAATAGGTATATATCTATCCGTATTCACAAATCAATTCCCTAATGGCTAGGTTCAAGATCGCGCTCTATTCACTCCTATTGCAATCAAGAATTACCTATTTCAAGTTCAACTCAAGATTCATATATGATATTTCATTATTAGCTAGGCAGTAAAATAATTTGGCTTAGGATATGAATAAACAATCCAATCTAGTAAATTAAACCGTCAAATCAATATCCCAATATTAACATTCATGTAAAACTATAACCCCGAAATAAACGAGTTTAGCCACGCATAATCACGGTAGCAATCTCAATTAATTCCTCCCAAGAATACCTCAAAATCAGTAAGGAAGGGAAAAAGAAGAAATCCAGATGAATTCCACGATTTTCGAACTCTGTTATGACTTTTCTCTACTTCCAAGTGTGTTCTTGCCTCCCCAAGATCTTCTCTCTCTTCAAAAAGTGTCTAACTCTCATATTTATATGGTTTAGGGTTTAGTTTGGGCGAATTTTGGCTTCTCCTAATTCAGATTGGAAAGTTGATTTTTTCTACTCTGGTCCCGATCTGGCGAAGCAAATCTCGCTTCGCTATCCCAAATTTCTGCCTTCAGCTTTTCTTTCGCCAATTTTGCTCCTATTTGATTCTTTCCCGTACAAGTTCATTAATGAGCATACTTTTACTTTAAAAGTAGTGTGAACTCCCGCAAATCACACGAAAATTAATACACAAACAAACTCAAAATATACACTTTTCACCCTTTATCAATTCTAAAGCATAAACACATAGTACACCTAAATTTTTCGTTAATGTGGAGAACAACTTTATTTACAGTTAAAATTGTCAATACAGCTCGGTCCACTCAAGCTTATTTATTTATTATTTGCCTTTGGATGGTAGATATCCAATGTAGGAAAAAATTAAAGATCATGGTAGTCCAAATATTCTTCCTGTAAAATATAAATTATAGCATGAGCTACATCAAATTTAGTGCATGAATCCGATTAATAGGCTTCAAACTGTTGGATCAATTAATGGATGGGTTTTAGTACAGAATAACTAGTGTACAAATTGTATGTTTTTTCTTCTATCTGGCAGAAATTATATGGAGTACCAGAAAGAAAAAGAATTACCAAAAACTGATATGACATTTAAAAAGGAAAATTGTATCCCACACGCAACGGCAATATGATGTAGTTTCTATACAACTCAAGTCTTTAACGGAACAGGAAATTAAAAAAAAAAATAATAATAATGTTTTTTGTTAGGCAGAGAAGCACCTTGCATTAAAGGATTTTTCTCTAACTAACCGTTAAATTGCAAAAGATATATGGAACTCCAGTATAGAACTGTTTTCTAGATGCCAGTAAATTGGATAATAATTTTATTATATTAGTTTTTTTATTTTGAAAAGATATAAGAATAGTGGATAAACGTTAGAAGATTAGGAATCGAACTTTTTGGTTGAAATGCCAAATAAATGACACTTTTCATGAGTCCCCAATCAATTTTTTCAGAAGTTAGGTGCAAATTGTCCTCGTGTAATTTTTTGGTTGACACCAACCTTATATTTTTCAAACTCCGCTATTGATCTCAATTGTCCTATTAAATATCATTTAATTAACAGAATTAAAACAACCATTATGAAAATGTCGACGTCTTAATTCTAGACTAAATTATACATGAACAAGAGAAGGAAGTCAGGAACTCAAAAATTGCCACATATATAATGTGCA
Organism: Nicotiana tabacum; assembly: GCF_000715075.1. NCBI lineage: Eukaryota > Viridiplantae > Streptophyta > Magnoliopsida > Solanales > Solanaceae > Nicotiana > Nicotiana tabacum. Next base: position 178,330,989 of record NC_134101.1, read on the forward strand.
TTTCGGAACATAATTTTCAAAACCTCATTCTCCTCAGCTAGTTTCGTGGATAACCAGGATTTAAAAGATAAATGTTGAACGGCAACTTCTATTAGAGTTACAAATGTAGGATATCTTATTCATATAGGGGTAAATGTTGCTTACCTACTCCTTATTTCTCTTTTAATAGCCAATTATGAGTTAGTGGAGAATCTACTTTTGACAATCGGTGATAATGGCTCTCATTGGAATGCTCGATTGCTCAAGTGGTCTGTAGTCGTTGAATGTAGTGGAAGTCTTTATATGGTAAAAAATAGTTTTCAAGTTATTTTGTAGGTTAAGCTACTTGAAAAGAAATTATTTCACACTCCAGAACGCAATTTGGGTTTGATCAATCCTTATATGATATGCTAATAGACGTGAATACCATCCATATTATGTTAAACTTAGAGGGTAAAAATTGAATTTTAGTCTTCATTTTTCTTTTCCGGGACCTCAAATAGCTTTGTTTCGCTTTCCTAAATTTGCATGCGTAATCCTGTCTTTTTCCGGAAATTTTTTATGTGAAAAATTGAAGAATTAAAATGATTTGAGTGGACTTGGTCAACATTTTGTGTAAAAAGACACTGATCAGTATTTTGACGGTGTCGGTGGGTCCGTATCGTGATTTGGAATTTGGACGTATGCCCAGAATTGAATTCAAAAGTCCTTAACGTGATTTAACATGATTTGTTGAAAACTAGTAATTTGAAGGTTTAAAGATTTCCTAAGTTTGACCGTATGTTGACTTTGTTGCTACCGCGTTCGGATTTTGGTTTCAGAACTTGGTATCAGTTTATTTCACTATTTATGACTTGCTTGCAAAATTTGGTAAAAAAGGAGTTGATTTGACGTAATTCAGACTTCCGATTGTAAATTTGAAAGTTCTTAAGTTTCTTCGAAAATTTCATATATTTTGATGTATGATTCGTAGTTCTAGGTTTTATTTTGGTGTTTTGATTGCGCGAGCGAGTTCGTATGATGTTATTACACTTGTGTGCATGTTTGGTTTGGAGCCGATGGGGCTCGGATAAGTTTCGGATAGGCTACAAGCCATTTTGGACTTAGAAGGCTGCTAGTTTTTCACTGTTGCTGATATCTGGTGTTTTGTTCTTCGCGATCGCGAAGCTACTCCCCCGATCGCGGAGGATAACTTGGGCTGATGTGGTATTTCGTCTAAGCGAATGCGAAGCATTGGAGGGATTACCCTTCGCGAACGCGACCCTTCACTCGCTAACGCGATGGGTTAAGTGAGGATCTGGGGAGGCAGGGGGTGAACTAACGCGAGCCCAGGCTCGCAAACGCGAAGGCCAGGAGGGACATGCCATCGCGAATGCATGCAACCTCTCGCGAACGCGTGCAAACTCTCGCGAACGCGTTGGTCACTAGGGTCGCTGCTCTTCGCGATCGCATCACGCCCTTCGCGAACGCGAAGAAGACCTGACGGCCAGTGATTAAGAGGTCCCAAAGTCGGGATTTATCCCTTTTTTATCATTTTCAAATTTGAGCTCGGCCTAGAGGCGATTTTGAAGAGGTTTTGCATCCCAACTTCATAGGTTAGAAGATTTTAACTCGTTTTCTTCTATTTCCATCAACCCCATTGATTTCTAACCTTTAATCTATGTTTTTTTCATGGTAGAAATTAGGTGTTAATAGGTATTCAGTAAGACTTAAGGTAATTGTTAGATTTTCATATTTAATTACTCTACAAGGTATCACTTTCTATGACGAGTTTAATATTCATGAAACTTCACGAGATTTTTTAAGGACTCCGGATGAACATAGTGATTTAAGATAAGGATGCTTGAGTTTTATGTAAGCTTAGAAACGGTAATTGGAATGAAGTTTTACCTACTCTAACTAACCCTCAACTCAGTGAGTGTTTGGAGTTGTATTAACAGAATGCCATACCAAAGAGCCTGACCTGATCTGAACCTATCTCCACCGGATGAGCAAACAAAGTACAACGTCTCGCTAATGCATGAACCATCAAATTACGGTGTGACGATAAATTCTCAGACTTCACCTTCCGATTGGTAAAGGCTTATTGATTGTCAGTAATATTTTTTATGCTTATATTAATAGTGTATTTTTTTTTATAGTGGGTATCAGCCCGTGATTAATTTTTCAAATAATCCTTTACAAGTTATGGACAAACCGTACAATGTTGGAACTTTTTTGAGGTTTGGAGGGACAAATCGTGATGGTACGTCAACTGGCCAATAACAAGCGCACAATGCAATACCGTATACAAATAATGAATGGTAGGTTCAATCCCTTGACTAAATAAATTATATTTTATAGCTTCAGAATATTTATTAAGAGTCCGTTTGGACATATGAAAATTTTTGTTTTTCAAATTTTTTTTTCAATGCAGTGTTTGGTTATAAAAATCTTACAATTTTTCCAATCTCACTTAAAAATGCATTTCAAATTTAAAAACTGGTGAGAACCACTTTTTCAATTAAAAATTGGAAGTTTGCTAATTTTTAATTTTATAAATTTATCCTATATTTTTAAAATTTATAAAAAGACCCCATAGGTAACCATCAACTATCCACTTTTCCTTCTATAAAGTCAGAAACACAAAACACAAGCAGCAGGTCTTCTTTTTTCAGACAAGAACTCAGTGCCTGCTCCGCCACCGATTAACAGGGTAACTTGATTTAAACTTTAAAGTTTCATTTATCCTTTTGCTCCTATGTGCATGCTTTCAATATTACTTATAAGGCTTATATTCAGTTGTTATGCACTCTAATATGAAAGCTTTCATATGCAATTGATTATTTTATTAAGGTTATATTGTAGAAATGTAAAAATATGAGTTAACCAAATTGGGGTGATTTTGATATTTTTGACAAATTGTGGGGCTTAAATCATCATTCATGGTTTTAACAAAAATATATCTAAATAAGATGCAAAAATTATATTCAAACACAACTTCATCTTCAATTTAAATTTTAGTGAAATTTCAAATTTTTTTTTGGTTCATGTCCAAACGCCTACTAATAACAAACCTAACCTTAGGTTGCAGGAGTGACGAGCTCGAAAGATAGTCAAAGTCCAACATCAATAGCCAATAACACTATAGTGAAGACAGTAAAGGTATATAACTCAGGAGATGTAATGTCTAGCTTGTTCACAGACACGAAAAGTAAACTTGCTTTTAAAGTATAACAGTCCCAGTCTAAATCTTACTACTGAAATTAATTAAACATGAGTTTATCCAAAGAATTGTCTTATTCCCAATATAAAACATCAAAAAAGACTTTTAATTTACCAGTTAGCATAAGAAAATGTATCTTTATGCCAACATGTCAAGTAATCAGATGTCATGTCACTGTCTATCATGAAGAAGGTACATCTCTATGCCCACATGTCAAATAATCAGATGTCATGTCACTGTCTACCATGAGTAAGGTATGTCTTTATGCCTACATGTCAGATATACATATGAAGAACTCAGTTTCAAATTGAACTCATTAAGTATACACATTCTTAGCACACTTCAGGTGTCTGGCTCAAATACGATGCTTTATCACATTGGATCCATCACAATAATCAGACTTAGCACTGCACGGGTGTGTAGCATAACTGCCTATCATCGAGTACGTGTATATAAAACTGTGCCCGCGCTAAATGTTGGCATGTCAGACTCCGGAGTGGCGGATCCTACCAAGCGCTAATTATAATCACTTAGCCCAATAGTGGGGTCTGGTGCACGTGAATCCTAAAAGAAGTACAGCTTAGCCCAATGTGGGGCCTGACATAAGCGTCACCTTAATATCAATATAATTGTTGCGGTGTGCAACCCGATCCAAATATCTATATCAATACGGCTCTATGGCCCACATCAGCCAATAATCCGCTCAAGTCTCAATATGCAGACATCTCACAGAAACTCAATACAATTGAGAAATAAATAAACCATTGTGATAGTAATACTTAATACAATAATACATAAATGCTAGAAGCCCCCAAAACCCGGTGCCATAAGTGCATGAGCAATCTAGAAAATATATAAAACTAATACAACTACTATCTCAAGGATAATAAACAGAAATAATAAACAAGATAGAGGGAGACTCTGGTGCCGCAGATCGAAGCAACGCAAGCAGCTCACCACTAAGTCTCCGTAGAAGTGCGGCTATGCGCCCGTGTGACCACTGGTAGTACCGGTCTCAGTACCTGCACATTCAGTGCAGAAGTCTAGCATGCGTGTGTAAAACAACGCGTACCCAATAAGTATCTAGTCTAACCTCGATGAAGTAGTGACGAGTGGTCCACTTGACACTTACTAGTGGTCAAACAGTAATAGGAATACATAAAGTAGACATAGAGAATGTACAACAAGTAGCAACTAAACAAATAAAACAATTACAGTATTCCCCCACACGAGTCTATATCAAATCACTAAACATGCAAAAACCGACCTTGAAGGCGCTAACTCAATTATTACCAAACCAAATTCAGTCTCAAGTATTAAGCAAGAAGTTGTCGAGGTGAACGACTCGATCTCATAGGAATAGTGGTACTCAGTACTGCTGAGGAGAATGGCCCGATCCCATAAGAATAGTGTTACAATACTGCCAAGGCGAATAAATTGATCCATAAGAGTAATTTAATACAATGTCGAGGCGAACGACCCGATTCCACGAGTGTAGAGAAATTTATCTCACTCGCTGAAGTACATGGGAGTCGAGAAGACATAGGTCCATAGTTCTTCTATCATTTCCATTTTTTTCTAAATTAAGAGGCTAAATCAGTATCTTTATTCTAATCCTCAATCTCAGTCATTATCAACGAAATTAATATACAGGATAGATACAAATAGCACAATTAAAGTATGATGTGATCATATATTTACCCGTACATAACATAAATATAGCTATGTATGAATTCTCAGTTTTATGGTGCATACGTACCTCCTCACAACAAGTAGCACACAATAATTAATACATCTAAGGGGATAAATTTCCTCTTACAAGGTTAGGCAAGAAACTTAACTCACTTTCAAGTCCACTATCCGGCTCTTTAACCTCACTAGAACTCCTCAAATGAAGCCAATCAATCCAAAGTTAATCAAAAGTCATATAAACTAATAAATAAGTGCTCAAAAGTTCATAATGTAACTACTAGAGTAATTACCCAACCCAATTTGGAAGGTTACAAAAATTTACCCCCGGGCTCACGTGCCTGGATTCCGAAAATTTTCGTAAATAAATATTACACATAACCTCACGAATTCAAATATTTAATTTCTACTCAATTCCATAATCATTTTCGTGGTCTAATCCCATTTTTATCAAAATCTAGGTTTTCCAACAAAATCATGTAAACCCAAAAATTTACATATTAAAATCTACCCATAATCCATGCATTGAAGTCACATTGGGTAGGAATTACTCACCTTATGATGGTAGATGAAAAGCCCCCTCCCAAGAACTCCAAAATAGGCCAAGGGAAATGAAAATGAGAGAAAATGGCCTAAGTCTAGTTTTAAATTAAAATACTGCCCAGTGAAACCTTCTTCACGATCGCAGAAGGAGCCTCGCGATTGCGAAGGCAAAGCTTACTCAGGTCCAAAACTCTTCATTGTGAATGCGAGGGTAGACTCGAGAGCGCTAAGTATTGCTAAGCTTGAGCACCGCGAACACGATCAACCCCTTGCGAACATGATGAGCAAAGGCAGCTGACCCCTCCCAGGCCCTTTTCTTCTATGCGAACGCGTTACTGTCTTCGTGAATGTGTAGATCTAGGGCCTCAAACCTTCGCTAATGCGACCACGTGATCGTGAATGTGAAGAACAGAGCACCCCTTTCCCAAATCTTTCATCACGAACGCGAGGGAATTTCTGCGTTCGCGAAGAAGTAAACTAGAACAACAAATTACAGATATTTGAACTTACCTTTGGGAGGTCTGAAACTCACCCCAGCCCGCGAGACCTTGTCCAAATACACACGTAATATGAACCTGCTAGAACCCTTGGAACAAATAAAATAATATCGAAACCAAGAATTGCACCCCAAAACCAAATCAATCACCTTATGAACTTCAAACTTTTTTGACTAGCTCCGAACCCGTCGAATCATACATAGACAACTCGGAATAATGCCAAATTTTGCGTACAAGTCATAAATAACCATACGGATATATTCCCAGGCTCGGAATATGAAACGGACCTTGATTACACCAAAGTCTACTTCAAACAAAATTTAAAGAACTTGAAAACCTTCAATGTACCAACTTTCAACATTAACCTCTGAAACGCTCCCAAATTACCCGAAACTCGATCCGAAGACACGTCCAAGTCCAAAATTATCATAAGAACCTATTGGAACCATCGAATCCCGATCCTGAGGTCATTTACTCAAAATGTTGACTCAAGTTAAACTTGGCCATCTTAGGCCAATATTAAGGAACTAAGTGTTCCGATTTCAACCCGAGCCCTTCCAAACCCGTACCAACTATTCCCGCAAGTCATAAAACAGCAAAACGCATACATGATATCTTAGTTAGGGGAACGAGGATATAGAAAGTAAAACGATCAGTCGGTTTGTTATATTCTCCACCTCTTAAACAAATATTTGTCCTTGAACAGTTCTAGAATCATACCTGGAGTGCTAAATAATTTTGGATATTTGATCTACATGTCCTTATCTGCCTCCCAAGTCTACTGTTTGACCCTTCACTAGACCTTTGTCGCAGAAATCTTCTTGGACCTCAATTGTGGAACCTCCCTATCAACAATGGCAATTGGATCCTTCTTATAACCCAAACTCTCATCTAGCTGAACCGTGTTGTAATCTAACACATGCGACCTGTCGGCATAGTGCATCTAGAGCGTAGAAATATGGAAGACTAGATGAACTCCCGATAGACTGGGAGGCAAAGCTATCTCATAAGCAATCTCTCCAACTTGCCTCAATGCCTCAAATGGGCCAATAAACCTCGGACTCAGCTTGCGCTTCTTTCCGAACCTCATGATATCCTTCATTGGCAAGACTTCCAAGAGAACCTTTTCGCCTACCATAAATGATAACTCACGCACCTTCTGATCTATGAAACTCTTCCATCTGGACTGTGCTGTGCGTATTCGCTCCTAAATCAACTTTACCTTCTCCAAGGCATCCTTCACTTAATTCGTTCCATATAACCTAGCCTCGCCGGGCTCAAAACATTCGATGGGTGAACGACATATACGACCATATAAAGCCTCAAATGGAGCTATCTCGATCCTGGATTGATAACTGTTGTTATAAGAAATCTCATCCAAGGAAAAGAATCTATCCCACTGCCCTCCGAAGTCAGTAACACACGCTTTGACCATATCCTCAAGAATCTAAATAGTGCGCTCCGACTGCCCGTCAGTCTGCGAATAAAAGGTTCTGTTGAGATTTACTCGAGTACATAACTCGCTCTGTAATGCTCTCCAAAAATAGCTAAGGGCCTCGATCTGAAATGATAGAAATAGGCACACCATGCAACTAGTCAATCTCCTGAATGTAAATCTGGGCCAACCTCTCTGAAGAGTAAGTAGTCACAACCGGAATAAAGTATGTCGACTTGGTCAGCCTGTCGACAATGACCCAAATGGCATCAAACTTTCTCAACGTCTGCGGCAACCCAACTACCAAGTCCATAGTGATGCGCTCCCATTTCCAATCCAGTATAACCATCTGCTAAAGTAGGCCACCTGGCCTCTGGTGCTCTTGCTTAACCTGTTGGCAATTTAGGCATCTCGATACATACTCGACTATGTCCTTCTTCATCCGCTGCCACCAATAATGCTGCCTCAGGTCGCGATACATCTTCGTTCTGGATGTATAGAATATTAAGAATTGTGTGCCTCTTCTAGAATCTCGTCCCTCAAGGCATAAACATTAGAAACATATAGAAGACCCTGGAGTCGCAGAACATCATCATCACCGATAGTAACCTCCTTGGCACCACTATGTAGTACCGTCTCTCTAAGAACCAACAAGTACGGATCATCGTACTGACGAGCCTTGATCCGCTCAAATAATGAATACTGAGCCACGACACATGCAAGAACTCGATTGTTTGAAATATCCAACCTTACAAGTCTGTTAGCTATGGACTTAATGTCCAAAGCCAATGGCCTCTCCTATACCGAAATGAATGCCAAACTACCCATACTCCCGGCCTTTCTGCTTAAGGCATCCGCAACCACATTCGCCTTGCCCAGATGGTGAAGGATGGTAATATCATAGTCCTTCAGTAACTGAAGCTACTTGCATTGCCTCAAATTAAAATCCCTTTGCTTAAACAAATGCTGCAAACTGCGGTGATAGGTGTAAACCTCACCGAACACCCCATAAAGATAATGCCTCTAGATCTTGATAGCATGAACGATCGCGACCAACTCCAAATCATGTACAGGGTAATTCTTCTTGTGGGGCTTCAACTGATGTGAAACATATGTAATAAATCGCCTTCCTGCATCAATTCACAAAACAAGAAAATGTGTGAAGCGTCACAATACACGCAATACATACCTAAATAGGAGGGCAACACTAACACTAGTGATGTAGTCAAACGGTCTTGAGCTTCTGAAAGCTCGCCTCACAATCATCGAACCATCTGAACGAAGCACCTTTCTGTGTCAATCTATTCAAAAGGTGATGCAATAGACGAGAAACCCTCCACGAACCGATGATAATAACCTGCTAACCCCGAGAAACTCCTGATCTCTATCACTGTGGTAGGACAAAGCCCTCTCTGGACAGCCTTGATCTTCCTAGGATCTACTTTAATACCTTCACCTAACACAACATGCCCCAAGAAAAGCTACAGAATCTAACCAGAACTCGCACTTGGAGAACTTAGCATATAGTTTCTATTCCCGCAAGGTATGACGCACTAACCTCAAATGTTGCTCGTGCTCCTCCATACTACGCGAGTAGTTCAATTTGTCTTAATAAAGACAATGACAAATGAGTCAAGATAAGGCTTGAGCACCCGATTCATCAAATCCATAAACTTCATCGGGGCATTAGTCAAGCCGAAGGACATCACTAAAAACTCATAGTGCCCATACTTGGTCCGAAAAGCCGTCTTCAGAACATTCAAAGCACGAATCTTTAGATGATGATACCTAGATCTCAAGTCAATCTTAGAGAATACCCTGGCACCCTATAAATGGTCAAACAAGTCATCAACGCATGACAACGGCTACTTATTCTTGATGGTGACTTTGTTCAACTAGTGTTAATCAATGCACATCTGTATGCTCCTATCCTTCTTCTTCACATCTAACACTGGTGTGACCTAAGACGACACACTAGTCTGATGAATCCTTTCGCAAGCAACTCTTCAAGTTGCTCTAGTAACTCCCTCAGCTCCCTTGGAGCCTTGCGATAAGGCAAAGTAGAAATAGGATGGGTGCCTGGTACCAAATCAATGCCGAAATTGATATATCCTGATCCAACGCAGTAGGAAATACATCGGAAAACTCTCGTACCACCGACACTGAATCTAATGCGTCTCTGTAGTAGTATCCGAACAAAGGCCAAATAGGCCAAAAAACCTTCTCGACCATATGTCAATCCTTCAAGAAAGAAATAACCTGACTGGAAGTACTATTAGATGAACCCCTCCACTCTAATCTGGACAACTTAGGCTTCGCCAAGGTAACAGTCTTGGCATGGAAATCAAGAATGGAATGGTATGGAGACAACCAGTCCATGCCCAGGATAACCTCGAAATCAACCATATCGAGCAATAGAAGATCCGCTCTTGTCTTATTACCACAAAAATTCACCACACATGACCGGTAGACCCGATCCACAACAATAGAATCACACACTAGCTTGGAAACATATAAAAAAGTGCCCAAGGACTAGCGAGATATATCTAAATAAGAAGAAAATAAAGAAGAAACATATGCATAAGTAGACCATGGATCAAATAATATCAAGGCATCCCTACGGTAGACAAAAGTAGTACATGTGGTCACTATATCAGAGGCGACTACCTCTGGACTAGTGGGGAAAGCATAGAATCTAGCTGGAGTGCCACATGACTGGCCTCCACCTATAGGGCAACCCCTACCCACCTTCCTCCGCCTCTGGCTGGTAGGGTGGGCGGTGTGGTGGCCGGTGCGGTAATCATAGGTCGATGGTCCTGCTACATGTCCTTGCCCAAAAGTCTAAGACAAACCTCTTCACATGGCCAAACTCCCACACTCAAAACAACCCCACGGAATAGTGTACTGCCAACCTGAAGTCTAACCATGATGGCCTAAATAGCCACTGGAGGAACCTTAAATAGCTGGCAGACGGTAAGTAGTCTCTAGAATAGCACTAATGTAGGGTCATGTTGGAGCACTCTGAGCAGGCGGTGGTGATGACTAAATGGGCCTGCTAGACTGGCCCCTTATGAACTGACCTCTGCCCCCAGGTGGGGCGCCACTGAATCTACCAAACTACCAGTGCCACTTGTCCTTCGGTGCAAAATCTCCGCTGCGATTGCAGATATGCTCGATCCTCCAAGCTATATCCCTAACCTGATGAATGTGAGTCCCCATCTTTGCCTCACGGGCACTAGAAACCTGAATCTCAGGGTGAATACCTGCAATTAACCTCTGCACCCTCTCTATGTCTATGGGGAGTATAATAGTTGCATGGCGAGACAAGTCAATGAATCTCGCCTCATAGTCGGTTACAAATATATGAACCTGACGGAGTCTCTCAAACTGACCCCGAAGCTCCTCTCTATCTGAAAGTTGTATGTACTTCTCCAAGAATAAATGTGTAAACTGATCTTAAGTGAAGGGAGGTGAAGCTGCAAGCCTGCTAAGGTGGTAAGCCTGCCACTATCTGCGGGCCTTGCCCTTAAGCTGAAAGGTGGTGAAGTTCACCCCGTTGGACTCCAATATCCATATGTTAGGTAGCCTATACTTTTACCGGTCAATGAAATCTTGGGGGTCCTCTAACCGCTCACCCCCAAAGTTAGGGGACGAAGCCTAGTCCATCTGTCCAGACTCTTCTGTTGCTCAGCAATTGCGACTGGTACGGGATCTAGCACAGCCGCTGCAATTGGCAGGACCCCGCCTGCAGGTAGTGTACCTGGGGTCCGATAAATGATAGCAGTGTGACCTGGAGCCTGAGCTATAGAGCTCTAGGGTCCCCCTACCGCATGAGATGTGGCTGGGTCCACTAGAAATAAACTAGCCTGCATCATAGAGTCCATGAACCGCAGCATATGGCCCATGTCCTCCTGAAATCCGGGTGCAGTCGTGAAATCTGCCAAGGCCGCTGTAGGTTCCTCATCCTACTCCTCGATAACGGTATCCTCTACTGGATCCAATAGTGGTACAACAGGAGCAATTCTAGGATGCCCTCATCCTCTAACAAGTGCTGGAGCCGTCCCCCAGCCTCTACCTCGGCCTCTAGCAATAGGGGGAGTAGTTCCTCTACAACCTTGTATGCATTCTCACCATCTATGGCAGATCAATAGAAAGATACTTAACATAATATAAACTGCACGATAGGAGATAAAGAAAGAGATATTTCATAGCACCATGTAGCCTCTCGAACATAAGTACGAACGTCTCCGCATCAATCCACAAGACTTTTCTAGGCCTGCTCATGACTCATGAGACCTATGTGAACCTAAGGCTCTGATACCAAACTATCACGACCCAAAATCAGTAATAGATCGCTATGGTGCCTAATGCCACTATTAGGCAAGCCCACAAGCGAACCTCCAATTTAGTCATCCCTTTTTAACTTTAAAATTGAAGCTACCTTTTTAAAAGACCAAAATAAATAAGATCTCATGAAATCGTACACACTCTTTTTTCAAAAATATCAAGCATGAGAAATACATAAACCATAGTAATAGTAATGATCAGTACAACAGTACATAAATGCTAGAAGCCCCAAAAACCCAATGCCACAAGTACATGGGCAATCTATAGAATATATAAAACTAATACAACTAATGTCTGAAGGTTACTAGACAGAAATAATAAACAAGGTAGAGGGAGACTCAGGTGCTGCAGATCGAAGCAAGGCAAGCAGCTCACCACTAAATCTCTATAGAAGTGTGGGTACGCACCCGTGTAACCACTGGTAGTACATATTTCAGTAACTGCATATTCAGTGCAGAAGTATAGCATGAGTACGTAAATCAGCGTGTACCAAGTAAGTATCTAGTCTAACCTCAAAGAAGTAGTGGCGAGTGATCGACTTGACACTTACTAGTGGTTAAACAGTATGAGGAATGCATAAAGTAGACATGGAGAATGTACAACAAGCAGCAAGGATACAAATAAAAACAATTATAGTAATTCCCCACAAGAGTCTATATCAAATCACTAAACATGTCATAACGACCTTGAAGGCGCTAACTCAATTGTTACCAAACCAAAAATTCAGTCTCAAGTATTAAGCATGAAGCTACCGAGGCGAACGACGTGATCCCACAGGAATAGTGGTACTCAGTACGTCCAAGGAGAACGGTTCGATCCCATAAGAATAGTGTTACCATACTACCGAGGAAAACGGCCCAATCCGATAAGAATAATTTATTACACTGCCGAGGCGAATGTCCTGATTCCAAAGGCAAAGAAATTTACCTCGCTCGCGGAAGTACATGAGAGTCAAGAAGACACAGATCCATAGTTCATCAATTATTTCCCAATTTTTTCCAAAGTAAGAGGCTAAATCAATATCTTTATTCTAATCCTCAATATCGGTCATAATCAAGGAAATCAATACACAGGACAGATAAAAATAGCACAATTAAAGAATTATTTGAATCTAAATCTACCCGCACATAACATGAATATAGCTACATACGGATTCTCTTCGCCTCGTGTGTACGTATCTCCCCACAACAAGTAGCACACAACAATTAATATATCTAAGGGGATAAATTTCCTCGTACAAGGTTAGGCAAGAGACTTTTTTCGCTTTCAAGTACACTATCCATCTCTTTTACCTCAATAGAACTCCTCAAATGAAATCAACCAATCCGAAGGTATTCAAATGTTGTATAAACTAATAAATAAGTGCTCAAAAGTTCATAATTTAACCACTAGAGTAATTATCCAACCCAATTTGTAAGGTTCCTCAAATGCACCGTCGCGCCCACGGGCCCTGATTGCGGAAATATTCGTAAATAAATATTAGCCATAACATCAGGAATACAAATATACAATTTCCACTCAATTTCATAATCATTTTCATGGTCTAATCCCATTTTTATGAAAACCTAGCTTTTCAAACAAAATACTAAAATTTCCACAATTTACATGTTAAAATCTACCCATAATCCATGTATTGAACTCACATTGGGTATGAATTACTTACCTTATATGGTAGATTAAAAAAAACCCTCCCAGGCCCATTTTTTCTACGCAAACGCTAAGGCCTAGGGCCTCAAACCTTCGTGAAGGCGACCATATGATCACGAACGCGAAGACAAAATCACTCCCTGTCCAAATCCTTCATCGCGAATATGAGGGAATCTCCGCGTTCGTGAAGAAGGAAACCAGAACAACAAATTTGCATAAATTTGAACTTAGCTCTGGGTGGAGAAAAGTCACCCGAGACACCAGGACCCCGTTCAGCTGCACCAACAAGTTAATAAACATAATACGGACCTGCTCGAACTGTCGGGACACATAAAACAACATCGAAACCAAGAATCACACCCAAACCAAATCAATCAACTTTTGAACATCAAACTTCTTCAACTAGCTCCGAACGCATTGAATCATACTTGGACAACTCAGAATGATGCCAAATTCTGCGTACAATCATAGATCACCATACATATCTATTCATAGGCTCGAAATCCCAAATATACCTTGATTACACCAAAGTCTACTTCGAACCAAATTTAAAGAACTTTAAAACCTTCAATGTGATAACTTTCAATATTAAGCGCTGAAACGTTCCTCGATAACCCGAATCTCGATTCGAAGACACGCCCAAGTCCAAAATCATCATGCAAACCTATTGAAACCATCAAATTCCCAGTTCCGAGGTCGTTTACTCAAAATATCGATTCAAGTAAAACTTGGTAATCTTAGGCCACAATTAAGGAACTACGTATTCCAATTTCAACCCGAACCCTTCCAAACCTAAACCAACCATCCTCGCAAGTCATAAAACAGTAAAAGCACATACGAGATGTCTTAATTAGGGGAACATGGATCTAGAAAGTAAAATGACCGGTCAAATCGTTACAAATTTCTAGCATGAATAATATCCCACATGGTCACATAAATGGAGAAAACATGATATTAAAGAAGCATGATAGAAAAACAAGACATTGAATAGCCTAATAACTACCCGTATCATGAAATAATCGGTGCACACACCCGCACCTATCACCTAGCACGTACATCACCCCCAACCCATCTCAATTTTCATAGATCTTAGGGATATTTACCCGCAAAATCCAAGTTTAGATATGTTACTTACCCCAAGCAAGCCAAATCAAATACCGAGCAGGCCAACCGATACTAATGAAATGCCATCCCCTGCAAATAAACCTCCAAACGGCTCGAAACTAGCCAAAAGAAACTCAAACAATAAAGATCGAATATTTAATCAAATACTCAAAGTCAACCAAAAATTAAACACAGGCTCGCACCTCGAAACCTAATAAATCTCACAAATTGGGAAAATCTATTTGAATACGAGTCCAACCATACTAATTTCTCTCAAATTTAACTCTGAATCGATGTTCAAATCTCAAATATTCAATTTAGAAAAGTTTACACAAAAAACCCCAACTTCTCTTTAAAAATAATCAATCAAATGCCAAAATTGAAGATGGAATCATGGAATATAATCAAAATCGAGTAGAAAACATTTACCCTAATCTATGTGAGGGAACACCACCTCCAAAATCGCCCACATCCGAGCTCCATAGCTCAAAATATGATAAAATGACCAAGACCTTCGAAATAGAGTACTTTATATACTGTGCCAGGGGTTATCCTTCGCGAACGCAGAAGCAACCTCGTGTTCGCGGAGCAAACTCAGTCTACCACAAAATTACCCTTCGCATTCGCGGAACAACCCTCGCGACCACGATGTATAATGGACCAAACCTTCACGAACGCAAAGACAATTCCTCCAGCCCCCAACTCTCCTATGCGAACGCATAACCCAAGGCGCGAACGCAAATAACAGTCAACTCAACCTTCTTTAACGCGTTCCATTTATTGCGCCCGCAATGAACAAATCACTAGTAGACTAAAACATACTTGGTGATCGTGGTTGGACCTTCGCGATCGCAAAGAACACCAGAAACATCAGATAATAGCAGAAAACCAGCAATGGATGCAACATCGAAATGGTCCGAAATCAATCCGAAACACACCCGAGCCCCTCGGGACTCCGTCGGAACATATGAAAAAGTTTCAAAACATAACACGGACCTACTCGGGGCCTCAAATTACGCATAACAACGTCAAAACAATGAATCGTCGATCAAGATCAATCTCTATAGTTCATAAACTTCAAACTTCGAATCAAGCATCCAATTCAAGCCTAACCAATTAGGAATGAATCCAAATTTTGCACACAAGTCCCAAATGATAAAACGAATATATTCCAACTTCCAAAATAATAATCTGAGCCCAATAATATCAAAGCCAACTCCCGGTCAAACCTATGAGCTTTCTAAACCTTCAAATTGCCAACTTTCACCAAATAATGTCGAAACCTTCTAGAAACATACAAATGAATATCCGGGCATACACTCAAGTCCAAAATCACTATACGAACCGACCGGAACCATACAAATTTCTATCTGAGGTAAACACATAAAAGTCAAACTTGGTCAACTCTTCCATCTAAAATATTCCTAGTTGAGAATCATTCTTCCAAATCAATCCCGAATCTCCTGAAAACCAAAACCAATGATTCACGCAAGTCATAATACATCATATGAAGCTACTCAAGACTTTAAACGGGTGAACGGAATGCAAATGCTCAAAGTGACCGGTTGGAATTTAAATTCTCCCCACTTAAACATATGTTCGTCCTCGAACGTGACAAGTGTCATTCAAAAGCCATCAAGTCATTGTGTAAACTCACCATGCACATACCCGTGGGCGATCTCACATCCACCCAATCCGGTGAAGCTTGAATAACTGAAGATCCTTACTTCAACCTTAGTCCATAAGCCTTAAAATCAAATCTCCAACATCTAGAATCCATTACAAGACCGAATATCTCATCCACACACTGTATAAGTCTGAGCAAGTTGTATCAAGCTATAACCATAACCTAAGATATAATTACATGATATACCACGTAACTCAGATACTCATAGCAATAACTTCCGACCACAATAGCCTCTCAAAAATGAATCTGGTACCGGTAACAAACCTCATATCAAATAACACCTTGTTCTAGACATTCGTACACTGACAACAATGAAAGAAACACGCACATACTCATAACCATCGATCAAATCAACAAGTCATGGAGCTCTCTCATCGAGCAAGAATAATAGACTAAATCCTAAGCTGACTAGTGACATTATTCTTCTAGACATACCTTAATCAAAACATTATGCACTCATCCCAAATCGAATAATTTCACCTCATCTAGCACACGCTGCTTAACCGACACGCCACACAAATATCATCTACAACCGTGCGTCATGCAATCCGTGCACCAATAAGTAACAACTCAAATGTACCCAAAAATGGAAAGTGAATCAAATGAGAGTGTCATCCCACAAGTTCATAGATACCACCACAAATGCTATGAACCCATAGCACATAGTAGAACTATGACACATGAATCTAACACAAAGGATCACATCCCACCATAACTTCACCGTAGTGATTGATCCAGTCCAAACACAGACCCACATGAAATACCTCGAGCCATAATGCCCAAAATCAACAACCATACGCATATCAACAACAAACGTACAAAGTGCATGACAATAACCATGGAGAAATGGATAACACCACATACCACAAAGAGGAAGATCATAACCAAGGCATGATCAACCATTCAACACCCCATAAACCATCTTGCTCGAATTTTGCCACAAGGCTCAAATAGTAAAACATGATGTGTGCAAATAGCCAACAATTCACAACCCATCGTAGCATAGAAGAGTTACACATAGAACATATCAGAACATGAACAAGCTCAACTCTAACTAAATGACACATTCCTCAATAATAGCAGTGTTGAGTCAATAAATTCGACTCAGCATAGAATGCACATCATCATTAGGCCTACCAATGGGCCCTCAATTCAACTCCGATCATCTATAATTAGATAAATAACCTTCGAAAAGTCCACATAACCTAACCGTAACATATACTATCCGTTGTCTAACCTAGACATATTTCCGTAGTCCACATCTAATGAATAGTCCACATTTGAGACTCACAGTCTCCAAATCATAAGAATACAAAAATCTCCATAGTAGATCCCAACTCGACTACTCAAGTGACTGACACATCCCTCATAAACAAGCATCCCACGAGAAATAATTCCATAATTCTTCCGTATCACATACCAAACTGAACATCAGTAGTCGAACAACTAGTCGACTACCATAGTACCAACCAAGCCTCCACAAGTCAAAACATAGTACGCCTTTCAAAAATATACGATTTTCTCAAGTTTTACCGAATAGTGGCAGCATTTTTCTAAACATCAGAAGCCGTCAACACTGTCTAGAACTCATGACCTTTCTGTCGCAACTGAACTACAAACTTGCACATGCAAATCTCAATCTCCTACGACACACCTCATATATCATGCCATCATATGAAAATATTAGAGCCCATTATCAACTTTAAATCACAAGCATGATACATACCCAATCAACCAGAAACCTTACACTTGATCCCATCTAGGAGAAAATCACAGTACGCAACATACTCCTCATGCCAGTAGAAATTATCCATCTCAAATAGTGGTAGAAATCATTGAAAACTCTTCGAAACCAATTAGCACAAGACCGAGCCATCAGAATCGAATCCATCTAACTCAACCAAGTCACGCAGGTTGCTCAATCTAAGAGTATTTCCACAAATATCGGTAAAATCACACCACACCAAGAGAACCAAAAGAACTGATCATTCCCATTACCATGTCGATCTAAACCACAACCAAGCTAACCTATTTCTCTGAGTTTCTTCTAAATTACCTTCAAGTTAAAACTTCTCCTTTCCATAACATGACCATTACCGAAAGCTTACCACAAGAGATCCTAGCACAAAACCATATCTTCTTAAGGCCCATATGTCGTTGTATACCTTCTTAAGCCCCCAATAGTACACAACCAAAATGACCACTCTAAGAGATCTTGTGCGAACCTGAAATTGTTTCCTTAATTTCTCTGATACTGAAATGTAGAACCTCTACTGATACATATATACCACAAATCTTAACACTTTCAATGAAAATCTCAGAACTTAGCCTTTTACAAATCCATAAATTTTCTCAAATGCCACATATGAATCTTGAACCCAGTAGAACCTCCTCAGGAGTCATCCACCCTAAAATCTCAAATGCACTGCCCAAAAAAGTTGACTAACATGTGCCCCATTAGCATACCAACATCCAAATAAGTAACCCACATCTCTAAGCAACCGAGTGAATCCCTACTCCATGCACACTACCTCCACCATGAATAGCAGCCTGAATCACTCTAAGATTTTCATATATCCATAAAGGGTAATACACTATGCATCTACAAATTTCCTTGCTCGAGTAATTCTTAGACCCAAATCTTCAAGTCATAGCTGATCCACAAACATACCTTAGGCCCAAACTAATATAGCACATAAGCATGCAACCTGATCGTCGATGGAAAACTCCCCCGCTTGGCTCGAGGCCATAGAACAGAACATCTGGCAACCCATAATATCTCTACTCCATTACTGCAAAAATTCCATACTGAAATTCAACTAAATCCCCTATAAGCTCACGTAGCACTAATCATGAAAATACCTTAAATCATTTGCTATATTGATATTCATCCTCGTGATAGTAAAGACAACTTACTCCGATCCAAACTCAAATTGCAACACCTGTAATCTACTAGTAGAAAGAAACTCTCCACATAGTCATCATAAGAATCATAAAACCTCAAAACATTTCGCAGGAGATAACCCACCTGCTTAGCCTCACATTGAAACTCTCTATGCCCCTTCCATGGCCACAACCACCACACAATCACTAAATATTCTCGACTCTGAACTTATCCCCAAAATATAAGAAAAAATTTTATTTCACAAATGACCAACTGAAAGATCCCTCAAAACGCTCAAAACTCGAGACTATACAACACATCAACAGAGAAATCAAGCACCCAATAGTCCTTTTCATATCCCAAGCAAAATCTTCTCATCATATCCCAACCATCTGAACACATCCCGATGTTGCATCATACTCATCATATAACCATCCAACCACTCACCGAGCCATAAATCCCACTCCTAGGTACAGTACCAGACATATAAGTCTAAAAGTGCAAGTTCTCACAACTGAAACCACCGAGCTCAAGCTACGGTCAAAACTCAGCCTCAAGTCATCTAGACTGGCCCCATCACTAATACATAGAAACATATCTCGCACCTACCTAAGGAATTACAAACCGTTGATGCATAACCGATACCGAGTGCTCACAAGACATACAAGTGAGTGTAAAGAATTCTAAGGGATACGTTTCAAGCTGAATCAATGTCACACGATAAGGAAAGAAAGATGAAAATTTTATCTTAGATGCCTTGTAGCCTCTCGAAGATAGATATGGACGTCATCATACCAATCATCAAGACTGTACTAGACACTTGTTCATGACTCGTAGAACCTATGAACCATGAGATCTGATACTAACTTGTCAGAACCCAAAATCAATCTAGTTGTGGTGGCACCTAACCCAACCCGCTAGGTAAGCCAATTATAAGTCAACACAACTCAAATGAGAATAATAAAAGTAAATGACTAAAATCACTGAATTTCTATACAAATTCCCAAGGATTGGTAATAAAAATCATGAGCTTCTAAGACGTAGAATTACAAAGCTACTACGAAATAAATACATCATCTGTTTGAAATATACATAAACAGATTTGCAAATCTAAAGCTACCAAGGACTAGTGACAGCTATAACCAGAACACATGTACATCTTTAATTCCAGCTCCCACTATACACAGCAATATCAGCTTCAAGATCTGCACGTAAGGTGTAGAAGTGTAGTATGAGTATAATCGACCCCATGTACTCAATAAGTAACAAACTTAACCTTAGGTTGAAAGCAGTGACGAGCTCGGAAGATAGCCAGAGTCCAACATCAATAGGCAATAACTATTCATAGCAGTATAGTGAAGATAGTAAAGGTATATAACTCAGAAGAAGTAATGCCCAGCTTGTTCACAGACACGGAAAAGTAGACATGATTTTCAAGTATAACAATCCTAGTCTAAATCTTACCACTGAAATCAATTAAACATGAGTTTATCAAAAGAATTGTGTTTTCCCCAATTTACAACATCAGATAGGACTTTTCATTTACCAATTAACATGATAAAAATGCATATCTATGCCTACTTGTCGAATATACATGTCAAGTAATCAAACATCATGTCATTGTCTATCATGAGGAAGGTACATATCTATGCTTACATATCAAATAATCAAATGTCATGTCACTTTCTACCATGAGGAAGGTACATCTCTATCCAACATGTTAAGAACTTTGTTTCACAGGGAACTCATTAAGTACACACATTCTTAGCACACTTCAGATGCCTATATCAAGTACCCTCCTTCATCACTATGGATCGATCACAATAATTACACTTTGCACTACACGGGTGCCTGACATAAGGTCCATCATTGAGCACGTGTATATAGCACTTTGCATGCACTTACTGTTGGCATGTCAGACTCCGGAGAGGCAGATTCTACCCTAGAGCTAATCATAATCACTTAGCCTAATAGTGGGGTCTAGTGAACGAGTAGCCTAAAATTAGTAAAACTTAGCCTAATGTGAGGTCTGGCATACGTGTCACTTCAATATTAATATAATCATTGCAGCGCGCAACCCGATCCAATTATCTATATCAATACGTCTTTATAGCCTACATTAGTCAACAATCTGCCGTTGAAGCCTCAATATGTAGACATCTCACAGAAACATAATCCAATTATATAACATAATATGTCTCATATACAGTTCAAAGTCATGTCACGTGCAAGGACACCAATAACATGTGAGTCAACATATCAAAAGTGCAGAGAGACTAAGCTGTAACATGTGAATGTAAATATCATTAATGAAAATCGTGACTACGACTATGGCAAATAACTCAATATGGCAAAAATAGCCCAATCATGTCTCAAACAATTGAACAGGTAGCCTAGGCATGAGTTTTGTAGAATGAATAATATCCCATGTGGTCAACAGATGGAGAAAATGTGATATCAAAGAAGCATGATAGCAAAACAAGGCATATAATAGCCAAAGAACTAATTGTATCATGTATACCTCGGTGCACGCGCACGCGCCTGCCGCCTAGCACGTGTTTCACCCGCAACCCATCTTAATTATCATAGTTCTCAAGGTTATTTACCCTGAAATTCAAGATTAGATATGTTACTTACCTCAAGTAATGCCAAATCAAATACTGAGCAAGACAACCGATAATCTAGAAATGCCATCGCATGCAAATCAACATCCGAACGGCTCGAAACTAACCAAAAGTAACTTAAGAACATCAAAAAATGTCATAGGAAGCAAACTCAAACGATAAAGATTGAATCTTTAATCAATTACTCAAAGTCAACCAAAAGGTCAAACTTAGGCCCACACCTGGAAACCTGACAAAACTCACAAATTCAGAGAATCCATTCGAATATGATTCTAACCATACTAATTCCACTCAAATTTGACTCTGTATCAATGTTCCAATATCAAATATTCAATTTAGAAAAGTTTAGACAAAAAAACCCCAATTTCTTTTTTAAATCATCAATCAAATGCCAAAATCGAAGATGCAATCATAGAATATAATCAAAACCGAGTAGAAAATACATACCCCCAATCCATGTGGAGAAAATCGCCTCCGAAATCGCCCAAATCCTAGCTCCATAGATCAAAATATGATAAAATGACCAAGACCTTTGAAATAGAGTATTTCATACACTGCTCCAGATGTACCTTTCGTGAACGCAGAAGAAGTCTCGCATTCGCGAAGCACAAACTTAGGCGACCACTATCATGCCCCGACCTTGGAGAGCGTGACCGGTGCTCAACCGAAATATCCCAATCAAGCAAGCCTACTTGATGCCTTCTACTAGACCTTACCAATTAATAAAGTCAAGATGCATACCATTCATTAGACAATGAGAGTATTTCACAAGCAACACCAATTTTATTACCATTAGTTAGTTCATTTACAATTCCAAAAATACATTACACATGCATAGTTTTAGAAGTGGAATCATGTGCTACAAGTACAACATTTCAAGTTTGACTTACCTAAATCAAAATACAACTCACACTAAGTTCATGGAGCCTCTAATGGATAAAAAAGAGTAATATCACGGTGTCGGTAACAAGGCCCCAGCTATACCTCAAAATAATATACATAAGGAACAAAAGATACAAAGCACCCGATATGAAATGGGGTTCACCAAGTCAGTTGAGAATAGGGTGTACTGCTATCACTTATCGATGTTGCCTATTGTGGAACCACCTACATCCATATGTAGAGCCCCAAAAAAAGGGACGTTAGTACTACTATGTAAGACTAAACACCCTCTCAATGAAATGAATAACAGTACAAGGAAAAAAAATATGGAATCAATGAGAGCCTCAAATAATATTAAAGCATTAAGTTAAGAGAAAGGTGATTTTTCAAGTTAATATCAATAATTTAAAGTTGGGAGATGTTTTGTACCGATACACCACCGTGCTATAGAGGCAGATCTCGGCATGATCGGCTAGGTCGTCTCACCTAATACATCCAATCACAATACTACCATGTGCGCGGCATGGCGTCCGATCTCGTCCCGATCGGCTAAGCCATCTCACCATAATGTCGTGTGGGTCGACATCACATTCTGCTAGCGATCATCTTATCCCAATTATGGGGAATAATCTAAACACATCAATCACATCCCAATTAAGGGGAATACGCTCAACACATTAGTACGGGGATTTACCCCTCAATCCCTCCTATATCAGTACGTGTAGTTTCGGGGTTAGATTGTTTCAACCTACCCTTCCTCGGTGACTGATGATGCTCCCAAAATATTTATTGTATAAAGGAGTTACAACTCATTTTATAATCTTTCACACATTATTTTCATTTATTGGCACTATTAGCCGCAAGTGTAATTTCGTTCTTGGCACATTGGCCGTATTTTATATTTCATACTCTTTCCTTTCACTTTCAAGAATCATCATAGATTATCAACAATAAGACCATTTGTAATCAAGGCCTTAAATACGTATATGAGCAATATGAGTCTTGAGCACATTGAGTTCTTCAAAAATTGGGCATAATAACTTGCAAGTGAAACATGAATTTAAATCATAACATTTTGATAAATTAGTCATACTTGAATACAGTCCCGAAGAAGAACATAATATGATAAGGGCATTTGGAATACAATTGAGTATATATATTTTGACACAAAGTTTAATTGGAACATTTGAATTAATTAGGAATGACTCGGAACAAGAGAAACAAGAACTAGGCCCAATAACACTTGAACTTACGAGAACATCATGGAATTCGACTCTACAAGAGAAGCTTAGCCAACATACCTCGCTTGAGCTTTCCTTAAACTACTACAACATTCCGAAATCCTAGCAACATCAATCTACTTAAAGACATAACAAAATTGAACAATAATTAGAAAGAGATTCATGGGTTCAGCTCACCTAGGCATTTCATTAAGCCCTAGGTGTGCAAATTAGACTACAAGGCCCTAGGATGGGAATCCTTCATCTTATAAATAATCCTCACGTCCATATTTTACCCAAATGAGTTAATAGTTCCCATAACACCATTTTTAGCACATGCATGCAAAATGACTAACTTTCGACCCCAGATTCATGCCTTTCATTGCCCATGTTCAGCCCAATTCCAAAGTTGAGAGCTCGAGAGTATAGCCTTACCTCTTAGAAGGAGACCTTGAGAGCTTTCCTTGTTGAATTCTAAGGCATGAGCAAGGGATGATTAGTAGGATGGAGGGAGCTTCTTAATCCCTCTCTAAAACACTGCTCCTCTCTCTAAAACAGCAACTGAAACCAGCCTAAATAACCCCAAATCGTTATATAAAAAATGGAGTCGGGTTATAAAATCACAAAATGGACCCTCCAAAATCAACTCTACGATCGCAGAGTACACCGCATAAAGGACCGCAAAATCATCCTCCAAAACTGGGCTGCTCAGGTTAGGTCTGCGACAGGTATATAGTCCGCAGACCGATTATGCAGCCGCAAAATGGACCGCGAAATCTCCCTTTGGAATTTTTCATGTTGAATCTGCGATGGAAATGCGGCCCGCAAAATGATTATGCGGTCGCATAATAGATCGAAAAATGACCTCCAAAATTGGCTTCGCTGCTATTGCATTATGCGAAATATCTACAGTCCGCGAAGTTGTTTTACGGTTGCATAATAGATTGCAATTATAACATGTCCTACAAAAATTATTCTTTCGACTCCCCAATGCTTTGTACAACTCAAAAAGTCTTGCCGCAAAGATTATCTACAACCTTCGAACATGTTAGCCTACCTTGGCACCACAAAATCCTGGGTTCTAGGTAAAATTTTATGGGTCCTTACAACCACAAAATTTCTCTATGTTCTCAGAATAGTCCTCGCGAACACGATGCATAACGGGACCAAACCTTCATGAATTCGTCAAAGACTCTGCGAACACGAATACAATTCCTCTAGCCCCCAGCTCTCCTATGAGAATGCATAACCCAAGGCGTGAACCCGAATAACAATTAGCTCAACCTTCGCGAATGCATACCATTTATCATGTCCGCGATGAACAAATCACCAGCAGAATAAAACACATGTCACGATCGCGAATAACACTAGAGGCAACATATAACAGTAGAAAACAAGTAATGCATGCAATGTCGAAATGTGCCGAAATTAATCTGAAACCCACCCGAGCCCCTCGGGAATCCTACGAACATACCAACAAGTTCAACAATATAATACGGACCTACTCGAGGCCTCAAATCACGTGTAATAATATCAAAACCACGAATCGTCCATCAAGATCAATCTCTTAAGCTCATAAACTTCAAACTTCGAACTAAACGTTTGATTCAAGCCTAATAAATAAAGAATGAACCCAAATTTTTCACACAAGTCCCAAATGACAAAACGAACATATTCCAACTTCCAAAACAATAATTCGAGCCGATAATATCAAAGTCAACTACCGGTTAAATCTATGAACTTTCCAAACCTTTACATTACCAACTTTCGTCGAATAGTTCCAAAACATTTAGAAATATCCAAATGAAATTCCGCGCATACGCCCAAGTCCAAAATTACCGTACGGCCCTACCGAAACCATAAAAATCCTTATCTGATGTCAAATACATAATATTCAAACTTGGTCAACTTTTCCAACTTCAAGCTTACTAGTTGTGAATCATTCTTCCAAATCAATCTCGAATCACCTGATAATCCTCAATCAATAATTTACGCAAGTCATAATACATCATATGAAGCTACAAAAGACTTCGAATAGCTGAGCAGAATGGAAATGATCAAAATAACTAGTCGGGTCATTACAAGAAGTTCTCGAAAATTTAAGGTTGCTGAGTCGACAAAACAATTCTAAAGGGAGCAAAGGGTTAATTGGACGCTTCATACAAGACAATATGAAAGCAATATGTGGGTGATTAGAAAATAAATTGGAGGACATACTTATATTATGGACACAACTAATAGTAATCACTTTACTCTGGATATTGATATGATATCCCATTTTTTAATTTCACACATTGAAAAGTATATACGGTACAAGGTGAGGTTGTGTATAACATCAGTACAACAGCAACAACAACAACAACAACATACCTAGTATTATCCCACACCGTGGGGTCTGGGGAGAGTATTGTGCACGCAAACCTTACCCCTACCTTGTGAGGATAGAGAGGTTGTTTCCAATAAACCCTCAGCTCAGGAAAGCATAAGCACCATACTAACGAAAATATAGACAAGAAGGGATAGTACCAAAAAGCCATACAAAATCAAAATAAAAACAATAAGATAGTAAGGTGATCAATAATGAAGGAAACAATGGTTAGTCATAATAATATACTACCAACAGAAAGTGAGATTGAGTGCCAATATTATTGTTATGAATGCTCTAGACTATCTACTCTACTACCCTTTCCTCAACCTCCATATCTTCCTATCAAGGTTTACGTCCTCGGTCAGCTGAAGCTGCACCATGTCCCACCTCTTCTTTGGCTCGCCTCGTGCTCCTCCTTCTCACATGACCAAACAACCTATGCCACACTTCCCGTATCTTGTCCTCAATAGGGGCCACACCCACCTTGTCATGAATAACCTCATTTATGATCCTATCTAACCTGGTGTGCCTGCACATCCCTCTCAACATCCTCATCTCTGCTACCTTCATCTTTTATACATGAAGCGATCTTGACTGGCCAACACTCAGCTCCATACAACATCGTTGGTCTAACCACTATTATATATAACTTACCCTTAAGTTTCGGTGGTACCTTCTTGTCACACAAAAACACCGGAAGAGTCTCCATTTCATCCATCCCGCCCCAATACGATGTGTGACATCTTTTTAATCTCCCCACCCCCTGTATAATAGACCCAAGGTATTTAAAACTCCCTCTTTTAGGGATGACTTGTGAGTCTAGCCTCACTTTCCCTTCCCCTCCTTGAGTCTAGCCACTAAACTTATACTCCAAGTTTTCTTTCTTGGTCTTGGTCAACTTGAAACCTTTAGATTCCAGGGTCTGCCTCCATACCTCTAATTGCACGTTCATACCTTTTTATGTCTCGTTAATTAATACGATATCATTGGCAAATAGCATCCACCACGACACCTTCCCTTGGATGTGGCGCGTCAGTACGTCTATCACCAGAGCAAACAAAAAAGGGGTGAGTGCCAAACCCTGTGCAACCCCATCATAATCAGAAAATTGTCCGAGTCCCCACCCACCGTCCTCACTCAGGTCTTTAGTCCATCATACATATCCTTAACCAACCTAACGTAGGCAACAAGTACACCTCTAACCTCCAAACATCTCCACAAAACCTCCCTCAGAACTTTATCGTACGTCTTTTCTAAGTCGATGAACACCATATGCAAGTCCTTCTTTCTCCCCCTATACTTCTCCATCAATCTCCTAACAAGGTGGATGACTTCTGTAGTCGAATGCCCCGGCATAAAGCCAAATTGGTTCTTAGATATAGATACACTCCTCCTTACCCGTAGCTCTACCACACTCTCCCAAACTTTCATAGTATGGCTAAGCAGCTTGATACCCCGATAGTTATTGCAATTTTGGATATCACCCTTGTTCATGTATACAGGAACCATCGTGCTCCACCTCCACTCTTCAGGCATCGTCTTCATTCTAAAATAATATTAAATAACCTAGTGAGCCACTCTAAGCCTGCCTTGCCTGCACTTTTCCAAAATTCCACCAGGATTTCATCCAGCCCGGTTGTTTTTCCCCTTCTCATCTTACGCATAGCCCCCTCAACTTCATCAACTCTAATCCACCTACAATACCCAAAGTCACAACGACTTTCGAAGAGTTCCAAATCACCCAGTACAATGCTCTTGTCACCCTCATCGTTCAAGAGACTATGGAAGTATGTCTGCCATCTCCGACGGATAAGCCCCTCATCCAACAAAACTCTACCTTCTTCATACTTGATGCATTTCACTTGGTCCAAGCCATCATCTTCCTTTCTCACGCCTTGGCTAACCTGAACAAACTCTTATTTCCACCTCAGCCCTCGAGTTCCTCGTACAAACGACTAAAAGTTGCAGTTTTGGCCGCCGTAACTACTAGCTTTGCCTCTTTCTTAGACAACTTATAATGCTCCTTATTCTCCCTCTTCTCCTCCTTGTCTGCACTTTCCACTAGCTTCAGATATGCTGCTTTCTTGGTTTCCACTTTTCCTTGCACCTCTCCATTCCACCGCCAATCTTCCTTGTGACCACAAAGTAACCCTTTGAGACCCCTAATACCTCTCTTGCGGCTTCCCTAATGCACTTTGCAGTCGTGGTACACATAGCGCTTGTGTCCCCACTACTCCTCCAAGCCCCCATAGTCACCAGCTTGATGTCACTCCCTAACCTTGGGAAGCGTGATCGGTGCTCAAACGAGATACCCTGGTCAAGCAAGCTTGTTATATTTCCTTCTACCCAAACTCATCCATGAATAAAGAGGATATTTACTCCATTAATCAAACACTGCAAATATTTCATTAACAACTCCCATTTCAATTCTATTAGCAGCTTCATTCTCATAATTTCCAAAATATTTCATGATTATAGATATAATGAAAAAAACATGTTTGCCAAATACCAACATTTCTAGTTCAATTCCCAACATCAAACACCATCCACAACCTCTCTACGGAGCCTCTAAGTACAATAGAAGAGTAATATGGAAATGCCGGTAATAAGGCCCCAGCTATACCTCAAAATATAATACACGCAGAACTAAAGATACATGACCCTGAAATGATGTGTGGCTCACCAAGTCAGCTGGGAAGAGAGTGTACCGCTATCACTGGTCAATGCCGCCTGCTCTAGAACCACCTGCATCAATTAAAGATACAACACAACCCGACAAAAGGGACGTTAGTCCATCGAATAACACTAGTATGTATAGCTAAATGTCCTCTTTCAAAATAGAATGTCCATATAAAAAGGGATAACTATAGAACAACAAGTCACGATCAACAATATCCAAATGCCCAGTTAAAACATAACAACTTTCAAAATATAAAAATAATATATATTTTTGGTTGGGAGATCTTTAGTACCGATATACCACAGTTCACAATGCCAATATTCAAAATACCACTGTTGACAATGCCACCGTACTCTTGGCACAGAGTTTGATCATGACCCGATCGACTAGGCCATCTCATCTGAGACATCAACATCTATCACAATCTTGATCAAAATTTCAGTTATAATTTCCAGCACAATCACCACCATGTGTGCGGCATGACATCCAATCACGACCCGATCGGCTAGGCCGTCTCACCAGAATGTCGTGTAGATCGACATCAACTGCTTTTACCAATAATCCCATCCTAATTGAGGGGAATAATTTTATCACATCACTTTCATCCCAACTAAGGGAAATATTCACAATTCACTCCTACACCTGCAAGTGTAGTTTCGGGGTTAGGTTAATTAAACCTACCCTTCCTTGGTGACTATCGATATTCTCCAAAAACATTTTTGATTTGATTTAAACACAAAGGTAACATAAATATAAGTGTACTCACCTCAACATCATTCACATCGTATAAATCTTCATTAGTAGTTTCAATCACTCACAACCACAATATTTCCTTGGCTCTTTTGACCATTCACAAGATTCTTTATTCATGGCACGATGGATGTATTTCATGTACCACACTTTCACCTCTTTTATATTTTGAAGGATCACCATCAAACATCAACATATTGAATATTTCCAAATCATAAATCTCAAATTCATTAGTTATGGAAACTTTAAACACGTAAGGTTTCTTCCCAAAGAATGTGGCACGCTGACTAGCATTAGAAACACACATTAAAATCACAAACAAGCAATACACTATTTATTCTTGAAGTACTCTTTCCCAATAACAGTAATGTACAATTTCAACACCTGAGTAGGTAAGATCTTGAATCACATTGGATATATTTATAAAGCAAAGAATTAGTTAAAGCAACCACTTACGAGCATGGATTGAGTACAAGAGCTTTTAGGCAATTCTATTTTAGAAGTCATTTTAAAATAGTTGAGTTCGAGGCTCATTTCATAATCTTTGTCACATCCTCTCATTTCCTTGGCACCACTAGCCATAATTATAACATAAATTATTGGCACGTTGGCCACACACTATATCCCCAATTCACTTATTTCATTATCAAGCATCTTTATAGATTATCAACAATAAGACATTTTAAATCAAGACTTTAGGTACACATATGAGCAATTAAAGGTCTTAAGCATATCAAGATTTTCTCACACAATTGGCATTATAACCTTCATTTAAAACACGGCTCAAAGCCATAGCATTTTAATACACATACCATACTTTAAACTTATATCTTTCGACATAAGGCTCGTTCGAGATAGTCGAGTGTATAAGGGATAACCCGGAATATAGGAATTTATAACTTGAGTCAACCATACACCTTAGGGAACATTATGGAATTCGATTCAAAAAGAGAAATTAGCCAACATACCTCGATTGAGATTTCATTGGAGTTGCTAAATGTTCCACTACCCTTGGAAACGTCAATCTATAGAAACATGGTCAAATTGGACCATCATTAGGAAGGGGTTCATCACATTCAGCTAACTTAGGCATTTTATCAAACATTGAGTGTGCACATTTCTCTACAACCTTTATTGATGATATCTCCTTATTCAATACCCACTCTTTGCTCCACCAATTCATATTACAACCGGCCTTTAATAGTTTATGACCTCCAACAACGTATTCATGCCATATCATCCATCCCCAACCAACCAATTCATTAAACAAATCACTTTTCATTCTCTACAAATTCTAAAAATTCCAATCGGTGAAACTATGGCTTACAATAATCATGCAATAAGTTCTAGCTCTAAATTTCTACTCATATATTCATTATTAAGTCATTCATGCAAGTCCAAGGAGATGGAATTACCTTTGGGAGTGAATCTTGTAAAAGTCCTCACTTGAGCTCTTGGGAAGATTCCTTGAAAATCTAATGATTCCATGGTGGATTTGATTAGTTGTAGGGTGGAATTGATGGAATGAAACACCAAACTAGTAGGGATTACTCACCTTGAATATGGGAGGGGTCTTGAGATAGTGGAGAGGAGCTCCAAGAATCGTCCAAGAGGAGTGGGGGAGGTGAGGTATCGAAATGTTCTATATAAAGGCTTCAGGCTTGGCTTGTGCATCCTCGTGCGTCGCACAGACATGAATGATCTCTCGTTCAAGTTTGTGTGCTAGGGAAATATGTTGCTATTTTTTTAAATTGTTGGGGGTCATGGCTCGTTCAAACCCACGCGGCACACGAGTTCAGACGAGCTCCCCAGTAGCATCCTTTCTATATTTCATGTTTTCCAACTTACTCTCTTTCGATACCTTGCTACGATGTATACCCCCAATTCACTTCCAAATCTTTATATAAGTATGAAACCATGATTACACAATGTTAACCTCATCCATAGCCATCTAGGGTACACAAGCGGAAAGTAGAGATCTCGAGGCGCGATTTAAGGCTTTAAACACTTATCAAGACTTTCTTCATTCTGTGTACCTTAATTTAGTAATTTGATCATAATTTCTTGTATATCCAAATGACAAATGGTCTGATGAGTTTGAAACTAGACTCGAAGGGCTATGCTTTAGGGACAAAATTCATTGAAAATATAATTTTTCTATGAGAGTAATTCCCGCTTAAAGTAAAGTGTTGTGCAAATTGAGACATTCTTTCCACTAAATGTATCCAACTTGTTCCACACAAATTCTTCCCACTCACAAACCTCCTTAATATTCTCCAATATACCTTAAGCATACCACAGATCTCCTTTAATACTCGAAAACATTATTCCCAAATTAGCTAGCGCACTTTAAAATCTTAAATCATTAGGAAATTTTAACGGGGCCTTTAACTTGACCCCCAAGTCCTGCACTTTAGCTTCCGTCAAGGCTGCCCACTTAATACTATGTTGTCTATACATCTCCCTCTTCCTCCTTTTCCTCATGATCTCAAGGTTCATGACTAGAAGCCTATGAAGAGGCAAGAGGTTCTCACTTGGGATGACCTTGCAATCCGTGCAAAGGCCTTTACCAAACTTCCTGCAAAGTAAATAATCAATCTGAATGTCGGCCACCGAACTACAAAAGGTTACAAAGTGCTCCCTCTTCTTCGGGAAACTCGAGCTTTCTATCACCAAATCAAATGCTCTAGCAAAGTCCAGCAAAGACGTTCCTCCTTCGTTTCTATCTCCAAAACTAAAGCCACCATGCACATCATCATACCCCCTAGACGTCGCTCCAATATGGCCGTTGAAATCTCCTCCTATGAAAATCTTCTCAGTATGCGGGATACCACGCACCATCTCATCCAAATCCTCCCAGAAACGCCTCCTGACTTCCTC
The DNA here is from genome assembly GCF_000715075.1 of Nicotiana tabacum. Classification (NCBI taxonomy): domain Eukaryota; kingdom Viridiplantae; phylum Streptophyta; class Magnoliopsida; order Solanales; family Solanaceae; genus Nicotiana; species Nicotiana tabacum. The sequence goes on from NC_134101.1 coordinate 178,363,410, forward strand.
ATCCAAGCCGGCTTGGGGTGTGTACGCACTGATATGTTCAAAGTAAAACCTCCAACAACTAGCTTAATAGTCATCAGTGCAGCAGATTTATGGAAATATTATTATCAAAAAAGGCATTCTTTGAAAATTAACGTGTGTTCTAGGTAGTATTTAGTAACTAGGACACGTCACACATTGATGATTTTTTACATTGTCAACCAGTCATCTCCATAGACAACACACATGTCTATGGGAAGTACAACTTAAAATTGTTGATTGCAGTTAGAGTAGATATAAACAGTCAAAGCCTTGCATAATTCGACACAAAAAAGTAAACTTTGCACAATGCTTGAACAAAAAGTAGATTTATTTATCAAACGTGCTCGCAAAACAACTAAAAAAATACAAAAAGAAAATAACAAAAGAAAAGAAAGCAAAAAGCTAAGCTATATTGCCCCTAGAACTATGTGGAAGAGAAGCATCTGCGCCCCTATTAGAAGTAGGCGGATATGATTTTGACTCGGGATATTGGCCTTCATCATTATCCCCTTCAAGTTCCTCCTCAGTGCCCGAGAACTCAGAATCAGAACCAAAAGAGTCAGTTGAATCAGGCTGAGCTGGGAGGTGTCTTCGAGCAATTGACTCCAACTCCCGGGCCTTGGCGATTTTGGCATCAATATCAATGACGCCCGCTTTGTCATCTTCCAAGGTTTTTATCCTTATTCTATACATAGAATGTGTTTTATCAATAATGAGAGAATCCGCTCGGTGCTGGAGTTCTGGTTTAAGCCGATCAATCTCGCTCGAAAGGCCATCCCGTTCAGATCTAGCGGTGCTAAGGCTAAGATCAAGATCACAGATAGTGTCTATATGAACGTTATTGTACTCCATGATCCTATTATACTTATCCTCCATCTGGACATGCTTCTACTTAGTAGTAGCAACCTCTTCAGCTTTTGAGTTCAAGGCTGCCTCCAAGTTATTCAATCTCTCAATTATGGAGGCATATTCACACTTAGCAACAGCGAGCAAAACATTCTGGATGCAGACCATTTAGCATTGGCTTCTTGAAATTGTACATTTAACTGAGATGCTTCTTGGCTGAGGGCCATCACTTCATGCTCGCTCTGCTGTAACCACGACTTTAACTCACCGGCTTGAGTAGCTTTTTCTTCCAACACTAGGAGGTGAGCAGCAATTTGGTCTCTCTCGGCCAACAGTTGATTCCGCTTAGACTAAAGATTTCTATATTGAGGATCAACTTTTGAAGGTCCTCGAAAGCAAGGAAGTTGGCCTGCGAAGCAAATCACAAGTTAGAAACACTATCATAACAAGTCAAAGGGAAACAAAACATAAAAAAGAACAAGTACAATACCGTTGTTGCATTGTGCATGGCGTTATTTATCATACACTCTCCCATAAGAGAGTGTATTTTCTTCTTATCTTTCTATGAAGCTAGCAACTTTATGTAATTGGAAAGTTTCACAGGTAGGGACAGCAGGTTACACTCAGTAGATATTGAGAGAGAGACTCTCCTCCTCATTTGGGGATCTGCGGAAGGGGGCGAATAGTTGTGCCCCAAATTCCTATGATCTGGGGACTTGGGAGGAGGGACATCATCCTCTCGGGTGTCTGCAAACAGTGGGGATGATGTAACATTACTGGTGATAAAGGTATGGCCGGTGTGGAAGGAGATGAAGTGGATGGTGTTATGGGTAGAGAAGCAGCTGCGGCAAAGGCAGTGGTGGTTGTTGGTTGCTTACCAACTAAAGATGGAAGAGGCCTAGTACTCAGCCTCATAGTACCAAGAGCAGCAACTCGGACCAGAAAGGGAGAATTGGCATTCTCCACTAAGTCAAACTCTCCCCAGAGCGCTTGGGCATTGTCCCCGTTTGGGGTTATAAGTTTTTCAGATTGATCATTGTGTTGACCTGATGAAGGTTGTTGTCTCATTTGTAGGTAAGCCCCTTCATCAATGGCTTCCTTATCATCATCAATTACCATAATGATTATGGCTAGATCAAGCGCAGCTTTCTTCACCTTTTTATTCTTATCCTCGGCCGAGGAAGATCGTTGCCTTTTTGGGTTGCTTGTTCTCCTGCCGGGGACTCCGAGAAGAAGTACTTGCACCAGAAGCAGATCCGATGATGCATGTTCGGGTGAAAGCCTCCTCCAGCAACCTCGGTGCCTCTGCAGGAACAGCTAAAACATCCTCCACAGGGATGGTAATAGAGCTTTGCGGGAGACTTGACTTCAACGAAAAAAAGGTTAACCAATTTTCTTATGCACAAAAATGAGATGAGGACAAAATCAGTTTCACGAGTCAACTTACCATGGTTTTTGGCCTTCCACCCATATTTGGGAGCTAGTACTATCCACCATCGAGTCTCAGGCATGGTAATATCCATAATCTTTTGAACACACTGGTCCAAGCCTTCAACCTTTGGTGGTGTCCAGTGAGTTGCTGAAATAATGAAAAGACAAGGATCAGCAACGATATGAAATAACCTTTTTTCAGAAATAAAGACAGACTTTGAACTTATGTGTACGAGTCCAAGACTTAGGGAAAGATGGAGTTTTGGTCGGGATGATATCCCTAGTGCGACAAACTGCTTCATCCATCCACAGTCGTTGTCATCATCCATGCTTGTAAAAAAAGCATAGTGGCTACGTTTACTGAAATTTATTACTCCCCCACGAAAATCCTGGGGGAGTAAAGATTTATCATACGAGCTAAGGTGAGTTCCTCCTTCGTCTCCTGGCACAGTCGTCGTAAATAGGCCACCGTTCACCATACAGAAGTGCCCACCTGTGCCAAGGAAACCTAGTATTTGTGGCACAATTCCAAAATCACGTGGTCAATTCCCCCACTCCAAAAGAAAACGCACCAAGTAAATTGGTACGTATAAACGTACATGAAACCCTTCTTGGAAAAGGTTACTCGCTCCACCAATTCAGGAGCAATAATGTTCTGATCATGGAAATTACTATCCTCCTTCATAGCAGGAATGCTGGAATGGCGTATGGAAGAAGGGTATATGCCAATAGCCCAAGTGCGAGAACTTAAAGAAGGAAACTACTCTTCGAAGTCCTTGGCTGTGTTGAGTCTTTTGGGGATGATGGTGCTCACCATAGGGGGTGAGTATCAACGTTGATTTCTTTATCTTTGTTCTGCTTTGAACCCCCACCGAAGAGAAAACTAGAATTTTTGGAAGAGTTAGTGAAAGAAGCCATGATTAACAAAAGGTGTTAAGAGTTATTTGAAGAAGATTAAAGAAGAGTGAAAGCAGGAAAGAGTTGAATGCAAAGAAGTTGAGAGAATTTGTAAAACTGTTAAGTGTAAAATAAGAAGTATAAGGCGTATAAGTAAAGTAATAGGCAGCTAAAATTGAGGCCATGATTACCTCGAGAACCGGCCAAAATATTTCTAAATCATAGAGTAATACGTGTTCGGGGTATTAAATGCGGAGAGACGTGCATCTAATCAAGTGTCAGAAACTTTTCAGAAGGCTTCAGAAAATTTCCCACCAAGAAAAGAATCTTCACCAACTTTCCGGTGGCACATAGCAGAGGGACTATCTGTATAGGGTAAAATCAGTTCACATTAAATACTTGAATGATAGAGTGACACGTGGAACTGGGGACAGACGGAAGACGAAGCGTGTGAAAGCCAAGACCGAGGAAGACAGCTTCGGTTGGCATCGGGTAGACCCCAAAGGGGATATTATCAATGGGGACAAAAAAATATTTGCCACCAGATGACAATCAATGGAAAATATTCTTCAACATTAAATAAACATCCATTACGGAGGATTTCGGCATTCATAACTTGTCGTTGCATATTCATCAATGACCTTCATTATTGTCATTTAAGAGGAGTTTGATCCTAGGATCTTGTTCCAAGGATAAACTATAAATAGTGACTTCAACAGCCATTGTAAGAAATAAAATTTCTGATAAACTTATGCTACACATTATTACAAGCTAAATAATACTTTATTTTCTTTCTCACGGTATTCTTATAGCTGTCTTCGGAAGCCTTGCCTCGAAACCAAGCTCTCTGCTATTTTATCTCGATTTCAACGCTAAGTCTTGCATTTTATTTAATTATTTATCATTTTTGGATCAAGTCGATTCGCTTGTCTATAAACCACGCTATAAATTCAACTGTATCATTTTACGGCTAAACAATTTCCTCGTTCTGCAAATATAAGTGACGACGCATCAATCTTGTTTACCAAGATCAACAAGCTCTGTCCAATTCATGTGCAACAAAGGTACCACATACCAAAAGAAATCAAGAGTAAGAATTACTTAAAAAGAAAATCTCGAAGCAGCTATTTCACAGTGCAAATTATTGGCTGCAGTATGTTTTCGCAACAATTCATTAGTTTGGAAAAGATTGACTTATCAGCATACTGAAGATGCACTCTGTTTTGAAAATTCCCCAAGTTTTAGTTTGTTATGTTTTACTTTAGACCTAAAAAGGATTGCAACACCTCCTTCAGTCCCTCCTTTCTGTGACAGTTTAGTATCAATAAATCAAGTTTTCTTTAGTGAAAAAAAATCATCTGTTCATAGCTTGAATAAGCAAATTCATCCAATATGTCATCGCTACATAAATTATAATACCACTCTAGATGAGTAAATCAATTTTCACATAACTTATGCATGAAATGTTATATGCCAAATAACAGATTAAAATATTTAATATATTTGGCATTAGAATTTAGAACAACTAATTGCAATCTGAATCGAAAATTTTTGTATCTCGTAGAGAAGTCTTATATTGCTTAGTTAATTTATAAAGTCTAGTTTAAAAGAAACATGCTGTCGATATATAGGTCCTTGCTATTTCAATCCATCTTTTTGTAATTGTGGATGTGCTAAACCCTTCCCATGCTAGGCCTTTTTGAAGTATATCTAGTTTGAAATTAACAAATGATATGGTGAGTCACGAATATACGAACCCTAAGTCATCTCATTTATATTTGAATATACTCCTGCTTTTAAGAAGATTCATTCTTCTTGGTTAATTAGGCCCTAAGAGACTTGTTATCCCACCGTACCTTCATTCGATTTACCACGAATATAATCCTTAATGAGAATGATATATACGTATCAATGAGATCGTAATTTTACGAGTTGGGTGAATGTCATTTACGCCTAACATTCACTTTGAGGCTATATCAAGGTTTGTGTTGATTCGCCAACCCTATAAACCTGAAATAGGATTGCAATTAGTTTGAAGTGAATGTTAGGCGTAGCAATGTTGATTGTTTGTTAGGTAAAAATACGGAAACCAGAATAATCTTTAGTCCAATTCACATATATTAAAGTTGACGTTCAATATGGAACATAATGGTGATTGCTACGACCTTCAGTTAAATGGTCTATTAACGATGTATATCAAAGGGCTTTGATACGACGACCTTCAATATATCAATAGATGACATTGGACTAAGTGACTCATTGATATACAACCTTCATCCATATTGAAGGCCGTAATCCTCATTGATACAAAAGGTCTAGTAGAGCAACTCCTAGACAACAAATCTATGTTAAAAACAGGTGGTCGTAATCCTCATTGATACCTGTATAGTTGAGTCACCATACAGGCCCCGAGATGACCTGTCTATTTTCCTGTTCAAATAGACATGTGGTTTCTAGTTATGTGGAATATACCATAACTGGCAATACAAACTAGAAAGTTTGTGGATAGATAAATTGATATGGATCAGGTTTGAGACTATGAATCACCTAGTTAACAGATTGGGTGTAACGATTCGACCGGTTGTTTTGAGTTTTAGTACTTCGCTCCGCAGGTTGAGACCTTGAGTAGCTTTATTTTAGGCCTTATGACTTGCGTGTGTAGTTGGTTTTGATTTTCAAGAAGTTCGGAGTTAATTTGGACGAATAATTCTCAATTCGGAAGCTTTAAGTTGGAAGAGTTGATCTAGGTATTGTTTTTGAATGAACGGCCTCGGAATCAGAATTTGAAGGTTCCTACAGTTTGTAAGGTGATTTTGGACTTGGGCCTATACTCGGGTTGAGTATCGAATGGTCCGGGAACGATTAGGCGCTTATTGTCAAAAGTTTGAATTTTAAAAGTTTTTGAATTTCAAGTTTGACTTGGAGTGGACTGGGGGATTTGCAGTCGCACCCTATATTTGTGCTACTTTTAACCTGTACCCTATTTTTAAAATTATTGAATTGGTAGCTAGTTGACAAAAAATCCGTAATAATATGACACTTACACCCCTGATAAATCGTGTGATCTGCAATCTCATTCATGAAAAAAGATCTCCTCATCTCCTCTCAGCCGCTTTATCAAAAACCAGAAACTTCATGCTAATGTAGCATGAAGTTGTTTCATGTTGAAGCTAAAACTTCATGCTAATATAGCATGAAGTTGTTTTATATTGAAGATAAAAATTCATGCTAATACATGCTGAAGTTATTTATCCTGCAGTCTACAGTTTTGTCATGAGTGTTGAAGTTATTTAGTTCATTTGCTAAAACTTCAGTTTAAACATACTGAACTTATTTAGTTCATATATGAAAACTTCAGACTAAACATGCTTAAGTTTTTGTCTTGCAGTATGTAATTTTCTAATGAATTTTTGCTAATGCATGTTGAAGTTATTTAGTTCATTTGCTAAACTTCAGTTTAAACATGCTAAAGTTATTTAGTTCATTTGCGAAAACTTCAGACTAAAGATACTTAAGACTTTGTCTTGCAGTATGTAATTTTCTACTGAGTTTTTGCTAGTGCATGTTGAAGTTATTTAGTTCATTTGCTAAAACTTCAGACTAAACATGCTTATGTTATTTAGTTCATTATGCTTAAGTTATTTAGTTTATTATGCTTATGTTATTTAGTTCATTTGCTAAAACTTCATGCAAAAATATGCTGAAATTTTATCTTGCAGTCTACAGTTTTGTCAATAGTCCTAAAGGGCAAAATCATCTTTTTAAAATGCTTTTAACAAAAAAATGGGTACGGATGCAAACAGAAAAAATAAAACGGGTATAAGTTAAAAGGGAGCGACCAAATAGGGATCCCCATGTAATTTTTACGAGTGGACTTTGGTGTTATCAGATTCCAGGTGGCCTTCCTGGACCTTGGATAGGTTTATTTAGTTGAATGGTCCCTATATAGCTACTAGCTATGCCTATGTTCGGGTAGTTTAAGTTTACATCATGCCTTGTTGATACCGTTGTTGATTTACATTTATTGTTTGCCTTTAGAAGAAGCAAGATTGAGGTTGAGTAAAAATTGTCTTGAAAGAATTGAAATTTGCAAAATTTAAGATTTAAAATTTTCATTCGAACTTCATAATTTCGAAATATATTGAGGAATATTATAATAACTTAAGAAATCTATGTGTAATCGAGTTGCAATTATATTTCACGAGCGGGGTAAATCTCCACTACTCTTTTGGGATCGGGTTGTTTGCCTCGGCAGGATTTATGTACCATACTCTCATGGGAGTTGGCTGTTAGCCTTGACAGTTTAATAGATACATCAATGGTTCGTGTCGTTCGACCCTCAGTAGTGGTTTACTTTTATGTTGGATCGAGTCGCACGCCTCGGCAAGAAGCCAGTGTATCTGTGGGTTTTTCACTGATTTGAATTAATCCACTATATATATATCTACTTCGGTTAAGGAGGGAATTTACTAGTTGAGAGCTTGAGTTAATTGTAAAGAAGGGAATTGTACCACGTATTTTATACTTGTTTATTTCATTTATTTAATATGCTTCATATTTATTTACCTTTTTACTGTACCTAATATTATTGGACCACTACTAAGTGTCGAAGTAGATCCCTCGTCACTACTTCTTCGAGGTTAGACTGGATACTTACTGGGTACGGGTTGTTTTCATACTCATACTACACTTGCTGTACATTTTGTTGTACATGCACATGTATGTCTAGTGGCCTTGTGAGCGCAGCAACGTGGTTGATACGGTGAGTTAGGTGAGCTGCATCTTATGTGACGATCTGCAGCCAGCAAAGTCTCCTTCAAAGTATTTGTATTTTCATTTCTGTCCAAATTTGTGTTCCGGATAGTTATTGTATGTTATATTATTCCCTAGTAAATGCTCATGTACTTGTGACACCGGGTTTTGGGATGATTATGGGATATTCAATATTGAAATTGTTAAAAACATTATTATTTACTCTATAAAGTTCATTTTACTAGTTAAATTGAAGGAATTATGATTTCAAAAATATTAAAATGAGAATTTAATTAACTATTTAGTGTTGGCTTGCTTGATAGTGGTGTCCGACGCCATCACAACCTTTAACGGATTTTGGGTCGTGACAACATGGTATTAGAGTACTAGGTTCCCTTAGGTATCACGAGTCATGAGCGAGTCTAGTAGAGTCTTACGGATCGGTACGGAGACGTCTATACTTATCTTCAAGAGGCTACAGGGCTATTAAGAGCACTTCCCTTCTTGACTCCTCATCATGCGATTTGATTCCTTTGAGGCTTATGCCTTTGTTTCTTTCCTATTTAATCTTATTCGACGTGAAGCGCTTGTTATAAATCAGGAATTGAGGAATTGTAATGGTACTACAGATATGATGCAGGATGTTTCTCCCTGCATATTTGACTGGGCTATTGTCGTCGCCTTGCTGAAGGTCGTTCTATCGTTTCAGTTCAGTATTAGTATTACCTAAAGTTTTGAGATTTGGTATTGATTATTATGACGCTTTGTGTGTTGCTATCGCACAGTGTGGCGTAATGGTAGGATGCTTGTCTATGCGTCGAAACAGTGAATGACTTGGAAGGATGTTTACTCAGTGCAAGATTTAGAGATTTAGTATTTTATCTTTGGCGGAGGAAAGTGAACTGGACTATGAGTGTTCAGGTTGGATTGATGGAGTAATGACACTTGGTAATTTTGAGTGTGATGGAATCTTTATCTGTGATGTGGTGTCGTCGTCCTTTAATGAATATAAAGTGTTAAGTTCGCTGGTGTTATTGTTTTCTTCAATTCGCTTTCGGAACAGAGTATTGTGAATGGTGCCGAGAAAGTGGCTGTCAAAGATCGCAGTGTGCGGTGGTTCAGGATCGAATCAGCATTCCTAATGTTGATGGCTCGAGAAATATGATTTTCGGAAAGGTTTAAAGTTGGTAGAGATCTATTGGTTCAAGTGCTATAGAGATAGATTTTGATTTAAGGCAACAACTGGGCAGCGAAGGATGAGGAAGGACATGTGGGGTGTGCCCTGCAGTGGTTAAGTTTCTCGAAGGCTAGGTGGGAGAAGCAGAAGTCGAGTAGTTTCTTAAAGGAGAGGAGTTGACCAAAGTGGGAGAGTGACAGAGTAGCATATAGGTTTTGTGGTAGGATGACTACACGCCTAGAGAAAAGTTTAGAGTGATTTGGGATTGATGGTGGACACTGATTGGGTCTACGGAATTAATTTGGAATACTGGCTATTATATGGCAGGAGATTTGGGTACGACAGAAAAGAGTAGCATCATATGAGGAAGGATACAACGTGACTTGGGATCGGAATGTATTGCTGCACTTTTAGTTGATGTCCATGAGAAGTGAACGGACTTGCACAGCTGAGGAATGAGCTCGGGCTCAGGATGGTGTTACAACCCATATCCACATGTGTTAGTTCATGCCATATATTAGTTAACATAAATCCAAGAAGGAATTATCTTTGAGATGATAAGAAGTCAATCCTATTGGTCTTAAGTGATACAAGAGTGTATAAGGGTGATTAACCAGTATTAGAAGTTAAACGAATCAAGGATATTGTAACTCGTATTTTCAGGTAATCTAGCGGTTCTTAATACACTCAAGAGGTCATTTATTAAGGTATTTTAATCATATAATATCCGTATCATAAGTCTTGAAGTCAAACGAGTTATGAAACAAAAGTCGACAAAAGTTGTCGCAACTTAGGTTCATAATTTTACATAAATATTAGGTCAAATGTTTCTAATCTTTTCTCATAATTTACAAGTAATTACGGGGTGATATACCAACCAAATTAAAGATCTATGAGTCTAGTTTCCAACGTATTAAACCGTTCATCGATACGATCTCGGAGTAGAGAGATATTCGCATTTTCGCGAGACTGCGCCAAGCACCTCTCTATGGGGCCCACTAAGGCGGTTTAAGATATTTGGACCTATATAGGATGCCTCCAACCCGTTTTAAGTCATTTCTTCTCACTATTTTCAGACCTTAGAACCCTAGGAACATCCTTTCAAGGTTCTCTCAAGATTCAAGACCCAAAAAAGGGCAAACAACACAAATCAAGTGTCGGGAATTCCGTGGCGCTAGTAAGTCTCTTGTTCTTCTTGTTGTTGCTCATTTTTGTGTCGTTCCAGCTCGTGTGGGAGGTTGTTTTAAAGGGTTTATGTTCTGTAAATACTCCCTCATGTTCTTAATATCAATCCTAGGTGATTTCAAGCCTTCTAAAGTGATTCTAGTGCCGAAAAACACTAATTGATCGCTAGTTTCGCTTTTTTGTTGTTGTGGCAGCATTGGAGGGATATTTCATGGAAATTTAAGGTAAATTTGGAGTTGTTCTTTCTGTATAAAGGTAAGGAACCTCTTACTCTATATGTATTTAAGATTATCCAAGTTGCAGCTAAGCCATTGAAGCTCGAACTTGTGAAAAATATATCGAAAGGCTTGGAAGTAATGTTATTGTTTTGTGGACTGTTTTGCGTTGTTGTTGGGCTGCGTATTTTACTACTATCTTGTGGAGTTTTAGAGGAGGAAGGGTGTGGAGAAACACCATATATATGTAGGGTTATGGGCTGATAGTTATTCGTAACATTTCCAGGTTGTTTGACACGACTACGGTGGTCGTCGTATGTATGGAGTGATTAGGCTGTGTGTGGACTATTTTGGGAGGCTCAATATGTTTATTATTGATGTTGTTTGGGCTGTTTGGTGACTGTTTTGAATGGTGTGAGGTCATATATATAGGGGAGGTGCTTTCCGTTTCATCGTAAAATAGGTTGTGGTCGATACATAATAGTTATGACGCTTAAATGATAACGATAGTATCGTTTCTCTTATTGTAGACTAAGGAGTTTTGACAATTGCATAGCTTGAGATTGGGGCAGTATATACAAGGTATGTGAGGCTATCCCTTTTCTTCTTTTGCACGACTCTGATTGTACATAATGTAATGAACGATCTTCCAAGATACTCTACTCTTAGAAGCTAGCAGTACTTACATTGTTTTCTCTCTTATGGAACGATTGATGTTAATGTTGCTTCTCTTAGTCTTATGTTATCAATGTTGTTGGTACTTCTTGATTCTTATAAGGTTCATAGTGAAGAGTTAGTCCTAATAACGTGTACAGAGGATACCGACCTTACGTCACTCCGAAAGGTTTAGAATGTGATTCCATGAGTCGAGCATGCATTATATATATGTATCTATTTTACTCTACCGAGCCACGCTATAGTTGGTCGGGTACGGCACCTATTGTGCAACCACTGATCAGTGGGGTTTTACCGAGCTCCATGCGGCTAGGTATGATTCTACCGAGCCTATTATGGCCGGGTACGATATGATGATGATGATGCCCATAGAGGCGAATTCTTTAAAGGTTTATGTATTTATACATATGTATCATGCATTTCATGTAATAGCCCTCAGAGGTACTAAGATGTTACAGGTTGTATATTCTCTATCCTTGCTTACATTACTGATCGTATTTATGGTTCCTTGCCTTACATACTCAGTACTTTATTCGTACTGACGTCCTTTTATTTGTGGACGCTGCATGTCATGCTGCAGGTCCTGATAGACAGGCAGGTGCAGCTCCCCCACCACAGTAGACTGTCCAGTTCAGCGGTGATTGGCGAGATCCCTTCTTCGGATTTGCCTTGGTTTTGGTATGCAATTTTTGTTATAGACATTATGGGTATGTCGGGGCCCTGTTCCGGCTATGTTGCAACACTTATGTTCTTTTAGAGGCTCATAGACAGGTGTCGGCTCATGTATAGTTTGGTATGCCTTGTCGGCTAGTTTTTGTTGTATAGTCTTTCATAGTAGCGTGGTAGCTCATACCTTATATGTAGTTTCTTGATTGTCTGGTCATCCCCTACTATGTATGTTCATGCCGTCATATTTTATTGCTGGTTGTCCATGATCTAGGTCTACCATTTATATTGATCTCGTCAGCCCTAAAAGATAATAATGAAGGTTAGATGAAATGTGCGTTGGTGCTCGGCAAGTGTGGTCGGGTGCTAGTCATGGCCCTTCAGTTTGGGTCGTGACAAACTTGGTATCAGAGCAAGTCTGTCCTAGGGGTTGTCTATGAGCCGTGTCTAGTAGAGTCTTGATTATGGATGTGTAGCACGCCACATTTATAATCAGGAGGCTACATGACATCTAGGGTTGTTAACTTCTTCCTGAATCTAGATCGTGCGTAGAGTTGAGTCGTAAGTGTTCGTCTCTAATATTCACCTTGTTTTTTTCAGTGATGCCTTCGACTAGGAAGCAAACGATTAGTAGACGGCTTGATACAGCAGCGGGAGAGGGTACCAGTCAGGTGCCCCAAGTTAGAGCAGGACAAAGTGAGGCTCAAAGTGAGATGCCCTCTCATACCTCATCTACTCCATCTCCTCCAGAGGATATTAGAAGGCACCCAGCACCTCCAGTTCCTCCGTTTGGCACTCCAGACCAGGATATGCGGAGTGCTTTGTAGTTATTGACTAGCTTGGTAGCTGCTCAGGCTCAGAGGCAGAATACAGGTGCTGCTGAGAAACCAGTTAGTACAAGAGTTCGTGATTTTATTAATTTAGACCCTCCAGTGTTTACCGGATCAGACCGCAAGGAGGACCCACAGACTTTTATTGACCAGGTTCATCGTACACTTCGGGTTATGCATGTTAGTGATACAGAGGCAGTAGAGTTGGCTTCTTATCGGCTACGGGATTTAGCGGTTCTCTGGTATGATAGTTGGGAGAGATCCAGGGGTCCAAACCCTCCTCCAGCTGTGTGGAAGGAATTTTCTGAGGCCTTTCTTCGTCACTACTTGCCAGTTGAGATACGACGAGCTAGAGCTGATAAGTTCTTGAACCTTAGACAAGGTAATATGAGTGTGCGAGAGTACAATATGCAGTTTGATTCTTTGGCAAGGTATGCTCCCCATATGGTGGCCGAGATGAGTGATAGGGTGCATATATTCGTGAATGGGTTGGGACCACATCTGATAAATGAGTGTATGACAGCCTCCTTGGTGGAGGGCATGGATATTTCCCGTATTCAAGCTTATGCCCAGACCCTAGAGGATCGTAAGAGCCAGCAGAGGGCAGTTAGGGAGCAGGATAGGGGCCAGCATAAGAGGGTGAGATTTGCAGGGTATTCTGATGACTTCAGAGGTCGCATCAGGCCACAGTTTTCGAGGAGTTCGGCGCCACCTGTAGCTAGTGCTCCTCCACAGTTTCAGAGGCCTCGATATGATCGATCCTATTCTGGTCCAGGTCAGAGTTCGCGGGCATCTGGCTCGCAACATCATAGGGATACTAGTCAGACGAGACCCCCAACACCACATTGTGATCAGTGCGGCAAGGCCCACTTTGGACTGTGTCGTCGAGGTTCTGATGCATGCTATTCGTGCGGGCAGCCTGGCTATATGATGCGGGATTGTCCTAATAGAGGAGGTGATAGTATGGCTCAGCCGACTGGATCTATGTCTAGTTCTTCCTCATTAGTTCGACCTCCAGCACCGGGTTTTCAGCAGTCGATAGGTCGTGGTAGGGGTAGAGGTGCAGTGCCGAGTTTGAGTGGTGCTCAAAATCGAACCTATGCTCTAGTAGGTCGACAGGATCTCGAGTCGTCTCCAGATGTTGTTACAGGTATTATATCTGTGTTTTCTTATGATGTATATGCGCTGATTGATCCGGGATCTACATTATCATATGTTACACCCTTTGTGGCTAATAAGTTTGGCATTGAACCTGAATTGATAAGTAAACCCCTCACGGTATCTACTCCGATAGGAGATTCTATGATTGCTAGAAGGGTATATAGAGGTTGCACTGTGATGATTTGTAGTCGTCAAACCTCGGCAAATTTATTTGAGTTAGAAATGGTTGATTTTGATGTGATAATGGGAATGGACTGGTTGGCCTCATGCTATGCAAATGTTGACTGTCGTACGAAGATGGTTAGGTTCCAATTTCCGGGTGAACCCGTCATTGAATGGAAAGGGAACATTGCTACACCGAAAGGTAGGTTTATTTCCTATATTAAGGCAAGGAAAATGATCTCAAAAGGTTACATTTATCATCTCGTTCGCGTTAGGGATGCGGAGGCGAAACCGCCTACTTTACAATCAATCCCTGTGGTCAACGAATTCCCAGATGTTTTCCCAGATGAACTCCCAGGCCTTCCTCCTGAAAGGGAGATTGAGTTTAGCATTGATGTGTTGCCTGATACTCAACCGATCTCTATTCCTCCATACAAAATGGCCCTGGCAGAGTTGCGAGAGTTGAAGGTGCAGTTGAAGGACTTGCTGGATAAGGGCTTTATTAGGCCTAGCACTTCACCTTGGGGTGCACCAGTCCTATTCGTGCGGAAGAAAGACAGGTCGTTACGGATGGGTATCGACTATCGACAGTTGAATAAGTCTACTATAAAGAACAAGTATCCACTTCCAAGAATTGATGACCTGTTTGACCAACTCTAGGGTTCCAAGTATTTCTCTAAGATTGATTTACGTTCAGGGTATCATCAGGTGAGGGTTAGGGAGAAGGATATTCCAAAGACGGCTTTCCGGACAAGATATGGGCACTTTGAGTTCTTGGTGATGTCGTTCGGGCTAACAAATGCCCCAACAACTTTTATGGATCTCATGAATACTATATTCAGGCCCTATCTTGATGTGTTCGTGATTGTATTCAATGATGACATTTTAGTGTATTCTCGTTCGGAGGCGGAACATGTGGGCCACTTGCGGATAGTATTACAGACGCTTCAGGATCGTAAGTTATATGCTAAGCTCTCCAAATGTGAATTCTGGCAGAACTCAGTAGCATTCCTTGGCCATGTGATATCTGATGAGGGTATTAGTGTCGACACTCAGAAGATCGATGCAGTAAAGAATTGGCCGAGACCTACAACACCATCAGAAGTCCGCAGCTTCCTAGGGCTAGCAGGATATTATAGGCGGTTTGCAGAAGGATTTTCCTCTATATCATCACCATTGACTAAGTCAACACAAAAAGCTACCAAATTCCAGTGGTCTGACACTTGTGAATGTAGTTTTCAGGAGCTGAAGAATCGATTGACATCTGCACCAGTGCTCTCTCTTCCTGAAGGAACAGAAGGTTATGTGGTATATTGTGATGCCTCAGGTATAGGTTTGGGGTGCGTATTGATGCAGCGTGGGAATGTGATTGCTTATGCATCAAGATAATTGAAGAAGCATGAAAAGAATTATCCAACCCATGATTTGGAATTGGCTGCAGTAATATATACTTTGAAGATATGGCGGCACTACTTATACGGCGTCCATGTTGACATCTACACATATCACAAGAGTTTACAATACATCGTCAAGCAGAAAGAGTTGAATTTGAGGTAGCGTAGGTGGCTTGAATTATTGAAAGACTACGACGTCGAGATATTGTATCATCCCGGTAAAGCCAATGTTGTGGCAGATGCTCTCAGCCGTAAATCAATGGGAAGCTTAGTACATATTGAGGCAGGTAGATGGGGGTTGATTAAAGAGCTTCATCAGCTAGCCAATATGAGAATCAGATTGTTAGACTCTGATGATGGAGGTGTTACTGTACAGAATACATCAGAATCATCTTTGGTAGCCGAGGTAAAAGCACGACAATATGAAGATCCTATCTTAGTACGATTAAGAGAAAACATTCAACAGTGTAAAAGTATGGCTTTTGGGATCGGAAAAGACGGGGCACTGAGATACCAGAGCCGATTGTGTGTGCATAATGTGGCAGGGTTGCGAGAGAAGATTATGAATGAGATTCATCAATCCCGATATTCCATCCATCCCGACTCGACAAAGATGTATCATGATGTCAAGGAGCAGTATTGGTGGGATAATATGAAGAAGTCTATTACAGAATTTGTAGCCCAGTGTCCCAATTGTCAACAAGTAAAGATAGAGCATCAGAAACCCGGTGGATTGCTTCAAAATATAGAGATTCCGACCTGGAAGTGGGAGGTGATTAATATGGACTTCATTATTGGATTACCTCGCTCTTATCATAAGTTTGACTCCATCTGGGTGATAATTGATCGACTTACAAAATGTGCCCATTTTCTGCCAGTGAAGACAACTTACACGGCTGAAGATTATGCAAAGTTGTATATCAAGGAGATTGTTAGGCTTCATGGTGTGCCCATATCTATTATATCAGACCGAGGAGCTCAATTTACGGCTAACTTTTGGAGGTCTTTCCAGAAGGGTTTAGGCACACAGGTAAATCTCAGCACTGCATTTCATCCGCAGACTGACGGACAGGCTGAACGTACCATTCAGACACTGGAAGATATGCTACGAGCATGTGTTCTAGATTTTAAGGGGAATTGGGATGATCATCTTCCACTCATAGAATTCGCCTATAACAATAGCTATCATTCCAGTATTAAAATGCACTATACGGGAGGAGATGTAGATCACTAGTTGGATGGTTCGAAGTCGGTGAAACAGAATTATATGGGCCAGATCACCAAGCTATTGAGAAGGTGAAAGTGATACAGGAGCGATTGAGGACGGCACAAAGCAGGCAAAAATCTTATTCTGATGTCCGACGTTGTGATCTAGAGTTTGAGGTTGGTGATTGGGTTTTCCTGAGGATCTCACCAATGAAGGGTATTATGCCTTTTGGGAAGAAAGGTAAGATGAGTCCAAGGTATATCGGGCCGTATAAAATTCTTCGACGGATTGGACAGGTTGCTTATGAGTTAGAATTGCCATCCGAATTGGAATTTGTCCACCCGGTATTCCATGTATCTATGTTGAGAAAATGTATTGGAGACCCTTCTCGAGTCGTCCCTATCAAAGATGTACAAGTTATAGAGGACCTATCATATGAAGAAGTGCCAGTGGCGATATTAGATCGGCAAGTCCGCAAGCTGAGAACAAAAGATGTAGCTTCCGTCAAAGTATTATGGAGGAACAAAAATATGGAAGAAATGACATGGGAAGCAGAAGAGGAGATGAAGTCTAAATACCCTTACTTATTCCAGAATGAAGATAACAAGGATTCTGGTGGAAGACAGGATACATTGGAAGGTGAAACGGCTCTATGAGGTAAGCAATAATTTGAGAATACTCCTCCTTAATACAAAATGGTGATATGTAGATAATGTAAATACGCATAATGCTTTGTGTAGCCTTGTGAAGCCATATGTTGGGCTTAATTACTTGCAAGTTTTGCTAGTGACCATTTTATAGGGGAAAATTGATCGGAAATTTCCATTGGAATCCACGATGATTTAAACTCCACATAAACCCTTACATTCGAGGACGAATGTTCCTAAGGGGGGGAGGGTGTTACAACCCATATCCACATGTGTTAGTTCATGCCATATATTAGTTAACATAAATCCAAGAAGGAATTATCTTTAAGATTATAAGAAGTCAATCCTATTGGTCTTAAGTGATACAAGAGTGTATAAGGGTGATTAACCAGTATTAGAAGTTAAACGAATCAAGGATGTTGTAACTCGTATTTTCAGGTAATCTAGCGGTGCTTAATACACTCAAGAGGTCATTTATTAAGGTATTTTAATCATATAATATCCGTATCATAAGTCTTGAAGTCAAACGAGTTATGAAACAAAAGTCGACAAAAGTTGTCGCAACTTAGGTTCATAATTTTACTTAAATATTAGGTCAAATGTTTCTAATCTTTTCTCATAATTTACAAGTAATTACGGGGTGATATACCAACCAAATTAAATATCTATGAGTTTAGTTTCCAACGTATTAAACCGTTCATCGATACGATCTCGGAGTAGAGAGATATTCGCGTTTTCGCGAGACTGCGCCAAGCACCTCTCTATGGGGCCCACTAAGGCGGTTTAAGATATTTGGACCTATATAGGATGCCTCCAACCCGTTTTAAGTCATTTCTTCTCACTATTTTCAGACCTTATAACCCTAGGAACATCCTCTCAAGGTTCTCTCAAGATTCAAGACCCAAAAAAGGGCAAACAACACAAATCAAGTGTCGGGAATTCCGTGGCGCTAGTAAGTCTCTTGTTCTTCTTGTTGTTGCTCATTTTTGTGTCGTTCCAGCTCGTGTGGGAGGTTGTTTTAAAGGGTTTATGTTCTGTAAATACTCCCTCATGTTCTTAATATGAATCATAGATGATTTCAAGCCTTCTAAAGTGATTCTAGTGCCGAAAAACACTAATTGATCGCTAGTTTTGCTTTTTTGTTGTTGTGGCAGCATTGGAGGGATATTTCATGGAAATTTAAGGTAAAATTGGAGTTGTTCTTTCTGTATAAAGGTAAGGAACCTCTTACTCTATATGTATTTAAGATTATCCAAGTTGCATCTAAGCCATTGAAGCTAGAACTTGTGAAAAATATATCGAAAGGCTTGGAAGTAATGTTATTGTTTTGTGGACTGTTTTGCGTTGTTGTTGGGATGCGTATTTTACTACTATCTTGTGGAGTTTTGGAGGAGGAAGGGTGTGTAGAAACACCATATATATGTAGGTTTATGGCCTGATAGTTATTCGTAACATTTCCAGGTTGTTTGACACGACTACGGTGGTCGTCGTATGTATGGAGTGATTAGGCTGTGTGTGGACTATTTTGGGAGGCTCAATATGTTTATTATTGATGTTATTTTGGTTGTTTGGTGACTGTTTTGAATGGTGTGAGGTCATATATATAGGGGAGGTGCTGTCCGTTTCATCGTAAAATAGGTTGTGGTCAATACATAATAGTTATGACGCTTAAATGATAACGATAGTATCGTTTCTCTTATTGTAGACTAAGGAGTTTTGACAATTGCATATCTTGAGATTGGGGCAGTATATACAAGGTATGTGAGGCTATCCCTTTCCTTCTTTTGCACGACTCCAATTGTACATAATGTAATGAACGATCTTCCAAGATACTCTACTCTTAGAAGCTAGCAGTACTTACATTGTTTTCCCTCATATGGAACGATTGATGTTAATGTTGCTTCTCTTAGTCTTATGTTATCAATGTTGTTGGTACTTCCTGATTCTTATAAGGTTCATAGTGAAGAGTTAGTCCTAATAACGTGTACAGAGGATACCGACCTTACGTCACTCCGAAAGGTTTAGAATGTGATTCCATGAGTCGAGCATGCATTATATATATGTATCTATTTTACTCTACCGAGCCACACTATAGTTGGCCGGGTACGACACCTATTGTGCAACCACTGATCAGTTGGGTTTTACCGAGCTCCACGTGGCCGGGTACGATTCTACCGAGCCTATTATGGTCGGGTACGATATGATGATGATGATGCCCATAGAGGCGAATGCTTTAAAGGTTTATGTATTTATACATATGTATCATGCATTTCATGTAAGTAGCCCTCAGAGGTACTAAGATGTTACAGGTTGTATATTCTCTATCCTTGCTTACATTACTGATCGTATTTATGGTTCCTTGCCTTACATACTCAGTAATTTATTCGTACTATCGTCCTTTTATTTGTGGACGCTGCATGTCATGTTGCAGGTCCTAATAGACAGGCAGGTGCTGCTCCCCCACCACAGTAGACTGTCCAGTTCAGCGGTGATTGGCGAGATCCCTTCTCCGGACTTGCCTTGGTCTTGGTATGCAATTTTTGTTATAGACATTATGGGTATGTCGGGGCCCTGTTCCGGCTATGTTGCAACACTTATGTTCTTTTAGAGGCTCATAGACAGGTGTCGGCTCATGTATAGTTTGGTATGCCTTGTCGGCTAGTTTTTGTTGTATAGTCTTTCATAATAGCGTGGTAGCTCATACCTTATATGTAGTTTCTTGATTGTCTGGTCATCCCCTGCTATGTATGTTCATGCCGTCATATTTTATTGCTGGTTGTCCATGATCTAGGTCTACCATTTATATTGATCTCTTTAGCCTTAAAAGATAATAATGAAGGTTAGATGAAATGTGCGTTGGTGCTCGGCAAGTGTGGTCGGGTGCTAGTCATGGCCCTTCAGTTTGGGTCGTGACAGATGGGTTAAGGATTTCATAGTAAGAGTACTCAGTGCAGCACCGTTGGAAGATATCGGCATATAATTTCCATAAGTGGGTTATCTCCTATGAGCAGGCTAGCGGTCGTGTGGTGTTGACGAAGCTTCTACGAAGGATTCTACTGGTTATCCAGTAAGAGGACAAATATGTAAATGTGGTTAGCCATTTAGAGTGTTCATGAAGTGCTAACAAAAGAATTTCTAGGAATTTAGTGGGTTCATGATGCAAGGCCATGTCAATGGGGGGTAAAGAATCTCGGCAGATTCCATAGTTATGTAATAGGTGGCTATAAGCTAAGTGGGAGAGCCCCACCGCCTACGATTGGATTGCATGGTTTTCTACTAGTGAAGCTTCTGGTTATTGGCATATCGGTGGGTTATTACTACTAAGGAAAGAGAACATCACTAGTAATTTGAGCGAAGGATTTAAGGAATGTGTTCTATAATTGGCCTTATTGACTCATGCTCAGGCTTTGGGAAAACTCAGGATTTACGCTTTATGTAAAGGTGATTTACAAGAAAGGTGGATTAGCCGGGTGATTCTGTAAGAAGAGTGTTCATGTGCTAGAAGAGCCTTGAAGTTGATTATATTCAGGACCAAGTCAGAATGGGTGACTCTCAACAACGGTCCTAGTGGAATCTGTAAAGACCTATAAAATTCTTAACCAAAACTCGGGATTTTATGGTGCCTAGTTGGATTCCTGCATCATTATAGTAACGACTCAACCGGTTGTTTTGAGCTCTAGCTCGTCGTTTGGTGGTATGAGGCCTTGAGCAGCTTTACTTCAAGTATTATGACTTGTACACGTGGTCGGAACTAGAATTTCGTAAGTTCAAAGTAGATTTGGAAAGAAAATTCTCATTTCGGAAGCTTTAAATTGGAAGAATTTGACTAAGTTGGATTTTTGAGTAAACGACATCGGAATCAGAATTTGAAGGTTCCAGAAGGGTCGTATGATGATTTCAAACTTGGGCGTATGTTCGGATCGGGCATTGGATGACACGGGAGCATTTCAGCGTCTATTGTGGAAGTTAGCATTTTTTGAGGAATTTCTTCAAATTGGGTTGAAGTGTATTTCAATGTTATCGATGTCTATTTGGGATTCTGAGTCTGGAAATAGCTCCATATGATGATTCCGGTATTGGGAGCGCGTCCGGAAGTGAATTTGAGGTCCGTAGGTCATTTAGGGGTCATTCGGCGAAAGTCAAAAATTTGAAGGTCTTTGAGAAGTTTGACCGGAGGTGGTCTTTTTGATATCGGGGTCGGATTCTGATTTCAGAAGTTAGAGTAGGTGCGCAATGTCAAATGTGACTTGTGTGAATACTTTAAGGTCAATCGGATGTGATTTGATAAGTTTTGGCATCGAATGCAGAAGTTTGAAGTTCTAAAGTTCATTAAGCTTGAATTGGAGTTTGATTCATGATTTAGCATTGTTTGATGTGATTTGAGGGCTCGAGCGGGTCCTTGTTACATTATGCGATTGGTTTGTATGATTGGACGGGGTCCTGGGGGCCCAGGTGTGTTTTAGAGTGGTTTCGGATCAATTGGAGCTGTTTTGGAATAGTTGTTGCTGGTGTCTGGTTTCCTTCTTCGCGAACGCAAAGGAAGTCCCGCCTTCGCGAAGAGGAATTTTTGGGGCAGCTGGTTTGGCTTTCGCTAACGTGAGGCAGTGTATGCGAATGCGAGGTAAGGGCTAGTCAAGCTTACGCGAACGCGACTCGATGCTCGCGAACGCAAAGAAGGAAGGAAGCTAGGCCTGGAAGTCCTTAGCCTTTGCGAACGCGGTTGTGGGACCGCAAACGCGAAGAGGAATTTCTAGAGGCGTCCAAGTTTGGCCTTCGCGAATGCGAGGGGATTTCCGCGTTCGCGAAGAAGGGTCTCCTAGGAAGTGAAGTTTTATAAATGGGGGTTTTGCTCATTTCTCCCATTTTCATTTTGTTGGACAATTTATGGAGCTCTTGGAAGGGAGATTTTCATCATCTATGTCAAAGTGATTCCCACCTATTGCAAGTTAAATACTTGGATTATGTATGGATTTAGACATAAAAAGTTGTAGAAATTTTGAGATTTGAAGAAAATCCTAAAAACTTGGTACTTTTGGGTTTTGACCACGAATTTGGGCATGGAATAGGAAATAAATTATATATTTGAGTTCGTGAGATTAAGGGTAAAGTTTATCTTCAAACATTTTTGGAATTTGGGCACGTGAGCCTGAGTGTGATTTTATCAACTTTTCGAACGGAGTTAGGAATTTGTTTAAATCGAATTGTTGTGATTATTAGAGTATATTTTATGGGTTTGCACATTTATTGACTAGTTTATGAGCGTTGGGCATCTGTTTGAGTTGTTGGAATGAATTGGGAGCTGAATATGGAACTTTGGAGCGAGGTAAGTCTCATTTCTAACCTTGTAATAGGGAATTAACCCCATAGGTGAACTAAATTAATATGTGCTTCTATTTGTGAGGGCTACGTACGCACGAGGTGACGAGAGTCCGTACGTAGCTACTAGCTATGCCTATGTTCGGGTAGTTTTAGGTTTACATCATGCCTTGTTGATATCATTGTTGATTTATGTTTATTGTTTGCCTTGAGAAGAAGCAAGATTGAGGTTGAGTAATAATTGTCTTGAAAGAATTGAAATTTGAGAAATTTAAGATTTAAAAGTTTTCATTCGAACTACGTAATTTCGAAAATAATTGAGGAATATTAACATAACTTAAGAAATCTACGTGTAACCATGTCACAATTATATTTCACGAGCGGGGTAAATCTCCACTACTCTTAGGATGGGGCCATTCTCCTCGGCAGGATTTATGTCCCACACTTTCATGGGAGCGGGCCATTCGCCTCGGTAGTTTAGTAGACGCATCTGTGGTTCGTGTCGTTCGACCCTTGTATACGACAAAAATAAGAGGGTCCGATTTTGCGACCGCTGAGGCACCTCGTAAATACCGCCCCCAGAAGGCTCAAAGTTCAGCATGGGGCTCAACCCCGAGGGTTCTCAATGATCTACCTCGAGGCAATGCAAATCTGTAGCTATGATGGACTAACGGGAAGTTCCCAAGGCACATGACTAAAGCTGACCAAGACTGTTTGGCTAGTTCAAGCCTGTACCGTGGCATTAAATGGTTGTACAAGCCATATGTCTTTGTAATAAATGCACGTGTACTATGTTGGGTTTCCCCCTGGTATATAAAGGGGACCCTTGTCATTTTGTAGAGATCTCACTTACAACATTTAATACAAGAACATTCTCTCTTCTTTCTAACTTAAACATATTCTCTTGATTTTATTACTTACATTTATTGCTAACATTTGTTGTGTCCTATTTATTGTTCTTCATTTATTGCTCATTACTGACCATAAAGAGCCTTCATTAAAGATCTCAATACTGTTAGCCCTTCATAGGCTGCCCAAAGCTTAGTGCCAAGCTCGACCCCGAGGTCTTGTAATCAGGCTCGAGACCTCGATTCTCAGCCGCTCGATTTGCTCAAACACACTATCTTTAAGTTCTTATCTTGTTTCCTAGTCTCATACTTAGCATCTATTGCCTAACAACTAGCATAAAAACAGATCACGTATTTTTAGAACCACAAAATCAAATCTAATTGTAATTACCATTTTCAAGGTAAACAGTTTGGTGCCCACCGTGGGGCTAAAAATAATACTGATTGTTTTCTTGTTTGATTACTACATAACACAAGTTATCTTTCACACTTTTTCTTGTCCAAGAATCTTTGATTTCAGGTTAAAATGTCTAACTCAATAACTGTATATGAAAACAACGGTCTTGAAGACCATGGAGAGAATGTTATAGCTATTCCAGGTATTGCTGCGCCACCACGAAACCCTGAGGACGCACCAGAGCCAATCCCCACGGATGTGGTTTCAAGTGATGCTCAACATGTCAATATAATCTCGCACACTAACAGGAGCATAAGACAAGGAGACCAACAAGAAGCTCAGAAAACTCCAGCTCGGGAGTAATAAAAAGGTTAGCCTTTACGTTATTTTTGAAATGTTACAGGTACAACAACTGGCGATTGCTCAACTGCAAAGCCATCAAAAAACTCCAAGCACAGCAACACTAGAAATGGCTCCTCGAGCCGAATAGGTACTGGAAAGATCGAGTAACAATGAGTCAGCAGCCAAACCCGCTATTATGAAGATGCTCGAGGACCTCACAAAGAGGATTGAATCGGGCGAAAAATTATAGAAGCCTACGACAAAAAGGTAGAGAACTACAACTCGAGGGTCGACCAGATCCTGGGCGCACCCCCGATCCTGAAAGGTGTTGATTCAAAGAAATTCGTACAAAAACTATTCCCATCGGATGTCGCTCTAAAGCCCATCACGAAGAAATTCAGAATGCCCGATCTACCAAAGTACAATGGAACCTCGGATCCTAACAAGCATGTCACAGCCTACACTTGTGTCATAAAGGGAAATGACCTGTATAGGACGATATCAAATCCGTCCTGTTGAAGAAGTTTGGAGAAACGCTTTCAAAGGGGCCATGATATGGTATCACAACCTAGCCCCGAATTCAATAGACTTGTTTTCCATGCTGGCAGATTCTTTCATAAAGGCACATACCGGTGCCATCAAAGTGGCTACAAGGAAGTCTGACGTCTTCAAAATCAAACAAAGGGAAAATGAGATGCAGTGGGAGTTCGTACCACCAGTCTCTGATGACTGGGTTGTACAGGCCTTCACCCAAGTCTTGAACGAACGGAGCTTGGTGGCTTCGAAGCAGCTTCAAAGTTGCTAAAGCAAAATTTGGTTGAATACCCCACCATAACTTGGTGGGATGTCCACAACCGATACCAGTCGGAGATCAGGGTCCAAGACAACTAATTGGGAGCCCCATCGGCCTCGGTATATCCAAGCAGACTCCTAGCAATGGAGTTGAAACCAAATAAGGAAAGGTACCAAACATACACCGAAGGTAGGAGAAATGCCCCAAGGCGCAGCATACCCCAAAATGATCGAGATCAGAATCCTCGGGGACTCGTGAGCAGAGTCGGATTTGACAGACATACAAGACTGACGGAGACACCCTGCCTGTCGGAGTATAACTTCAGCGTTGACATCTCAGACATCATATCTGTCATTAGTAAAATCAGAGATACTAGGTGGCCAAGACCTGTACTATCAGATCCATCATAGAGGAACCCCAACTTAGTGTGTGAATGTCACGGCACATACGGTCATAGGACCGAAAAATGCAGACAGCTCCAAGGAGAAGTATCCCGATTGCTCATTAAAGGTCATCTTCTAGAGTTCCTTAACGGCCAAGCCAAAAATCAGTTCGGGGAAAGAGAGGCAAACAAGAAGAACGAAACAAATGAACCACAACATGTCATCCACATGATCATGGGAGGAATTGACGTCCGTCAGGAACCTAGTATCAGACGAACAAAAATATCCATCACCAGGGAAAAGCGGACTCGAGGTTATATACTCGAGGACGCTCTCACATTCAGCGACGAGGACATCGAGACCCTGTCTCAGCCTCATAACGATGCATTGGTAATTTCTTTTCTTTTGAATACATTTCAAATTAAACGTGTACTTGTGGATCCAAGTAGCTCGGCCAATATTATTAGGTCAAGGGTCATGGAGCAGCTCGGATTGCTCGACCAAATTGTGCCCGTCTCTTGAGTCCTCAACAGATTCAATATGGCGAGCGAGACAACCAAAGGGAAATCACCCTCTCGGCACGTGGCCGGAACAACACAAAATGCCAAATTCCATGTCATCGATGGAGATATGAGGTACAATGCCTTGCTCAGAAGACCATGGATACACTGCATGAGAGCAGTACCATCAACATTTCATAAAATGATGAAGTTCCCGACAAAGAACGAAATGAAAAGAGTGTATGGAGAACAACACGCAGCAAGAGAGATGTTCGCGGTGCACGACGTAACACCGGCATCAATGCCTTCATCATCGAAGGAGCCACAGGATAAGCAAATGGTGAAATAGAAATCATAAGACACATTCTCAACTATTCCCAAATAAAACAAGCAAAGGACCGTGTCGCGTCCTCGGAGCAAACGTAGGAAACACATCGAGGCTCGAAGTGCTATCGCCACTAAGGTAAGACCATATCCCTTTGTATTTACATCTTACACTGACCTTTGTGCATATGTCCGATCAGAACAGTTGAAGCACTGCCCAGCTCAAAGACCTTAAGGTTTCAAAGCATACGTTGCACTCTTTTCCTTCGATCAGGTTTTATCCCAATAAGGGTTTTACCGACAAGGTTTTTAACGAGGCAACATCCATGTGCTACCTAAGGATAATTTCACAAAGTGTTTGAGGCTTCTCTTCAATCAACCCCAAACACTGGGGGAAATCCCCCCCAGAAGATCACCTTCTCAAAGAAGTCAAGATGTGATAAAAAGGGTCACGATAGGCAAACGATGTGTTGGGACAAATAGTCGAACGAACCATGTCCGCATAGAATAATTGAGCCCTTGACGGCAAAAACATGTATACTTTTGCCAAGTAATCGAAGAATATCTTCTCTTCTATCAAAATGCTTTGCACTCCAAAGAAGTATGCTACCTTCACAAAAAATGGTTTCAAAGCCAGAAATCTCCCGAACACTCGGGGACTGACGCCAAAAACTCGAGGCCACATGACCTCCGGGTCGGAAACTTCAAACTCATAAGCCCTCAATGAGACAATACCATGTTTATAAAGAATAGTTCCAGAGCCAAAAAACTTTCGACGTCTCGGGAATTGTCGCCGATCACCACCCCATCGAGCTATCAGAAACTCAAGGCCTTAAAACCCCAAACGGGCAACCTTGAGCCTGAAAGCCCTCCATGTATAAATATTAGAAAATGTAAGACCTCCATGAGGCATTATAACAATATAAGCCCTCCATGAAGCATCATCAATGCTATAATACCTCCGGGTATGCCTAAATCTGTAAGATCTCAAGAAGGGCATGAAC
This sequence comes from Nicotiana tabacum, assembly GCF_000715075.1. NCBI lineage: Eukaryota > Viridiplantae > Streptophyta > Magnoliopsida > Solanales > Solanaceae > Nicotiana > Nicotiana tabacum. The sequence continues at coordinate 178,390,580 of NC_134101.1, forward strand.
CATACTTGTACCAAGTAATCAAATCTGTAAGACCTCAAGCAAGGCATGAACCATACTTGTACCAAGTAACTCATCTGTAAGACCTCAAATAAGGCACGATAAAATTTGTAAGACCTTACAAAAGGCAAAATCCCGATCTCAAAGTTAAGGCTATATATCCGAACTTAAAAGACCCCTAAAAAGGCATACCCTCGATATAAACACCGAAACTACTTCACTCGGGGACTAAAAGGCTCCAGCCAAACACGATGACTACGGTCACAAAGCTGAATCAGCCAAATTCACGCAACTCAGGGATGCCCGATGTCGCTATAAAATCACAAACCTTCAATTACTTTGAAAACACTTTGAAAAGAACTGGTTAATTAGGCTACCCTTGGCATAAGCAAAAGAGCTTCGATCATATCAGCTCCAAACAATAGGCTTTGAAACAATTCAGCCATTGAGAGAAACCTCCCGAGGTGCTCAATTACCACTACCTAACGACTCACAATCGAGGTTCTTATCGAACTGTCGAAGAATTGGGCAAACAAAAAACTTCAAAAAGTCTTTAGTGAGGGAAAATAAAGCCTACATAAGAGGTCGTACCGACCCAATGCGTAAGAGCCATTGTTGCCAGCTTAAAATTAAAGATCGTATCGACCCAATGCACAAGAGCTATTGTCGCCAGCCTATACTAAGAGGTCGTACCGACCCAACGCGTAAGAGCGTAATGGCTAGCTCAAAAACTTAAGGGTCAATAAGCTCGAGTCAAAATCTGACTCGGAGACCGAGCCAAAACGGTTAACTAAAAACGACCAAAGGCAAATGCATAAGAGCCCAGACGCCAGCCCATATTAGAGGTCGTACCGACCCAACGCATAAGAGCCTACGAGCCATCCCAAAAAGCCTCAGGGCCGAATTCCAAACCGAAAGGTTCCTTTATGTATACACATGTATGAAACAATGCGAGGCCACATTTACAAAGTTCTCTAAGAACAGTGTACAAAAAATCAAATAGAAAAAAGCCTAGTCTATTTTCCCCTCGTGGACTGCGGCCCTATCGGCCTTTTCTCTACTATCTTCAACATTAAATAAGTGGAATCTGGCATCATACTCATCCGCCTTGGCCAGCAGTATCTCTTCTAAGAGATCGAAGCCCTAACATGAATCTCTTTGAGGGTTTCCCTCTGAGATTTGCACCGAGCATATTCATTGCTTCTGCTCGCCCGATCGGAAGCACCTCTTAACATTGCTCGAACCTCAGCAGCGTCTTTTAAATAGATGGCCACTTTCTTTTCGACCTTAGCCTGAATCTCTTCAGTTTCAGCCCGGGCGTCCATGACCTCGACCTTCATCTCCAAATGGTCAGATTCGAGCCTTGCAATCCTGCTCGTCTGAACCAAGCTATTCTCACGGGCGTTTTGGAGCAGCACCTCGAGGGAAGAGACCTTGGCCAAAGCATTCTTCTTGGCCGGAACATGGGCATCTATTTGAGCCCTTAGCCCGTTACACTCAAAATTGGCCTGGCCAACCTCACCCCAAATGCGTTCAAGATCCTCTGTCTTGCTCTGCAGCTAAAATATAGAAATATTAGTCTCTGAGGATAGAAGAAGAAGCATGCACTCCCTCGAAGCAAAGGTTACCTGTTTCTCAAGGTGGCTTTCGTAGGTATACCAACTCACCTCCCCTCTTATAACAAAGAAGCCTGAGGGATTTCTCCCCGTCCAAGGCTTTCCTCAACTTGGCTTCGCAGCGGAGTAACTCGGACTTAAGCTTGTCGAAGGCGTATAAAAAGGGAGCTTAATAAGAAAGTGGGAGTACAAAACTGAAAAACTAATACAATTGGCCAACACTTACCATGGAACAGAGCCGTTGAGCCTCCTCGAAGGTCAAACATACATCTACCGGCCAGGTCTCATCAGCCCTAGGAGAATCGTTCTCAATAGGAACGTGACCGCTCGAGGCCTCGCTTGATCTGGGCGGCCCCTGGTCTCGAACACCCTTTGAAGTACCTTTGACGGGAAGAGAAGACGACGGTAGAGAATCCTTATCCCTCGAAGTACCTTCGACGGGAAAAGAAGACGACGGCAAAGGAGGAGACACTTTTCCTAGGCTAGGAGCCTTGGATGCCACACGATCAACATATACATCTTCTTTAGGCCTCGGGGTAGGACTTGTCTTGCTAGGAGCACCTCCATCCTGCAAGGGTTCCTCCTGTATGTTATTATTCCTCGGTACTAAGGCCAACGACCCGTCCTCCTATCCGAGGGAACACGATCTCACCTCAGAAAAATATCCAATGCCTATGGTGACGGAGTTAGTACACATAAAAGAAAGTACCTTTCAAAGGAATCAAGTCACACACCATGCACCATGATGTTTTGCCTCCCATCTGCCTTTGTCCAGATCTCGCCACTTATGCTCATTGTAAGTCGAACAAGCTGCCAGTTTCCGAGACCAATCTCCCAGGTTGAAAACCTTGTGTGGCATCCAAGGGATTGCTGCAAAAAGAAAAGAAAAAAAAAGGAAAACATCTTTACAGAGTCTGCCTTCACCATGGGCAAAAATAATAAGAACACGAGTGTACCACTTATGTGTGAAATTTCATTTCTCAGGAAATGTAAGGAACTCTACGAGGATAATATCGACAGTCCACACTCGGACGAAACGACTCATCTACCCTCGGTCCCTGTCTTCTTCATTGTTAACAAAAAAGGGCCGAGTGGATCGATGTCGCAGAGTAATCAGGCCTCGACGATGCAAGGGCCGATACAGTCTAAGAAGATGTCTGAGGGTGAACTCGAGCCCGGCTTTATCTGCAAAATACATCACCATCAGCACAATCCTCCAAAATGACAGGTGAACCTATGCTAGGGTAACCCGACGTCTCCTACAAAATTCGAGCACAACTCTATCGAGGGGGCCCAACGTAAAGGGTACGTATAAATGTTCAAAAACCCCTTGACATAAGCCATGATGCTCTCTTTCGGGAAATGTACTTGCAATACTACTTTTTCTCCCCATCCACATTCTTTCCTAACTACCTCGAGGTTCTTCTCCCCTATTTAGGAAATAAACCTCGATGCATGCTCCGATGACCCTGAACATTGGGAGGTCTCTCTAACGCAAAGTCCCTCCTCGTGACAAAGCACCTCGAGGGTAGCTCAACAGATACCGGCGGTGTACCACCGACCAAGCGCGAAGCGGAAGCGGAACTCTCCCTTCCTTAGTGAACCGATTTTGATGTAGCAGCCTTAGAGGATAAAAGCTTGGGCGAAATCTTTTGGAATGGTAAGAGAACTAGCACAGATATATAGACAAGCAGCGATTGTTCTCCTATCCTGAAGGCCAATTAATTCTAACCATGTTAGTGCTATTTTTTGGGGAAATGTACCGGTGGGACCACCCCGATTGCTTCACAACTGTGGCACATTGTTTACCGTGAAAATGGTAATAACAATTAAATTTGTTTATGGGACTCTAATAATACGTGATCTATTTTTATGCTAGTTTGTTAAGCAGTTGATGCTATGTATGTGAGACTTAGAAATGAAATAAGAATTAAGAATAGGGCGATAATCGAACCGTCGGGCCAATTATCGGGGCCTCGAGTTTGTGGATTCGGGGCCTCGAGGTCGATTCTGGAGCTTGACTACGAGCTATCGAGGGCAGTTGAAATGCGACTAACAGTTATGATAAAATTGACGGAGGCTCTTTATGGCCAATGATAAGCAATAAATGATGAACAAATATGAAGATAATAAATGAAAGCAATAATATCAAGAGAAAATGTTAGAGAGCAAATAGAGAGTTCTTGTATATTTCATGTGGAGTAATTAAGGCAACAACCCCTTACAAAGTGATAGGTATCGACTTTATATAGCAGGGCAAACCCATCATAGTACAACAAACATTGATTACAAAGATACGGAGATGTGACAACTAGATGACACCCTGATTCGGGTCTCCGAGATGCTTGATCAACGAGAAATTGGCCCCTCCGATTATGTTGTATATAGATAATCCCTACATTTCTTAGAGAGGAGCGACAAGAAATGATTTTGACATCCGACTCTTCGAGCTCCCTATGCTGGCGTCATATCGATGGTATCAACTTGTGACCTAAGCCTTCATGATAACCGGGGCATTTTATGGACTTGTCTTTTCAGCGTCATTCAATGCGCTGCCGATTCCTATTCTTCATAGCGACAGTATTGCCGTCGACTGGTTTCAATAATGCATTGATTACGCCTGTCTATCCGTCTTTCAAAGGCATTGATGGCATTGTTAGCCACATTATCATCCCCTATAATTGAGGAAATTTACATACTATCTTTTTATCCAAGTTCCTTTCAACATCTTTCCATCCCTTCTTCTCATTCCCATTATCCTTCTCCATTACTACCCGCCATGTTTGCGGTCCCTAGCCTTAAGGTCTTATTGCGGAGTTCATACCAGGCACGCCATGGCCTTTTACCTGGACTTTCCTGTGCCGAGCGAGATTATACTGTCTCATTGTTGTTGTTATTGTTACGGCTATCACTATTGTCATCATTGGACTGAGGTGATGAGATAAAGGGGGTCGGCCTGTTTCGTCTTAGGAATACATTTGGACTCTACACCGCTGCTCAAGAGAGTGTTCGGACTATACACCATTGCTCACTCTCCTACCTTGGCCTAGTGTGGCACCCCATCCCTTGGGTTTTTTCCCAAGGAATAAAATGGCACAACCGGTTGTTAAGCTCATACAACACGATGTCCCGGAAGGTGGACTCGGAGCGGCCGTGCGAGTAGGGTTGAGGCCCGCCAAATCTTCAACCTTTGGCTTCAGCGGGCTATGTCTCTTTTTTCTACCTCTTCTGCGTCGCCTTCCTCTTCTTTGCCTTCCCACTTTCCTCTTCTTCAACTTCGCCCTCGGAGATATTGCTCCATGGGATTGAGATGGGAACCTAGAGGAGGTGGACGTAGAAGTTATCACCGTCAAGGATGCATGCTCGAGGAGGTGGTGCTCAGAGATGCTGATACCGGAGGTGAACCTTCAAGAGTGTACTAGGTTCTAGGCTTTTACTACATGTGTACACCTTCTTGCTTCTTTATTTCTGTGTAAGGACCCCTCGTGGGCTCTTGTAATTGAACGTTTATGAATACAAAGATGTTTCTTTGATTTTGTCATTGATGATTTCTATACTCCCTTTCATTTATGTTTTCGGAGATTTTGGATGCACGACTCTATCGGTTAGTGCCTATATCGAACCCAAAAGTGAGCATTCTTTCTGGATTTCGGTTGATAAAAATGTATTCTCATGGAATTCTTTGTCGTTCCTCGGGCTAAACCTGGATTGATCCGATAAACTCGGGTCATCAAGATCCTTACTTTGAGTCGAATGGAAGTAGGACTTCGAATCCCTAAGCTGAGACTTAGCCTTTAAACCTTCAAGAGCAGTCCCCGAGTGAGGGTTGACTCGGGGCTTTTGGAAGCTTGTCTTGGACTTAATGTATGTAACCTTAAGGCGTTGTAGATAGGTCCCGGATGAGGGACTGCCCGGTTTTAGATGATATTTGCAAAGCTGTTAAAGGCTTCCTGGAGCCTAATTTATTTTTCGAATGAGGTCCTCAAGATCGGGTACCATCTCGGGATTTGTGATGATGCCAATGGCTCCCTGGGCCTAACTTCTTTTAGATGGAGATCTTTGAGGTTGGGTACCACCTTGGGATTGACGAAGGCGCTTTTGGATTCCTGGAACCTAACTTCGTTTTTATGCAGACCCTCGAGGTCGGACCACCTCGGGGCTGGCAATGATGTTGTTGGCTTCTTAAAGCCTAACTTCTGTTTAATGGAGGTCCTCGAGGTCGGATACCACCTCGAGAGTAGCAAAGGCGCTTTTGGCTTCCTGAAGCCTAACTTCTTTTTGACAGAGGTCCTCGAGGTCAGGTACCACCTCGATATTGGCAAAGATTCCTTTGAGGCTGGTGGATCATCATTGTTTCTTCCATGTATAAAAAGGGTTGTTTTTGCTCTTTTGGAGATCCCACTATTTTGGATAGTTATCCTTCTTTTCCTGCGCTAGCATTTCGTTACTTCAGCACTAACACACTTGCACATATTCCCTCTTTAGTTTTCTAATTTCGTCATAGCCATTGCTGCTATGTCGGGGTCTACCCGACAAGGAGGGGAAAGCTCTGCCTCCAGCACTCAGGATCGATGAGGGTATACCTTGAAGACTACTTCTTTGATAGGAGAAGAGCATCTTGAGTTAGTGAGAAAAGACTGCGGATGGGGGGGAAAAAGTGGTGTTGCAGGCATTTTCCCCGGGTGAGGGCATCACGGATCGTGTTGATGGGTTCCTGAATGTGTACATGTAACCTTTCACACTAGGCCCTCTTGATAGTGTTGTGTTCGACTTCTTCTCAGAGTATCGGGTTACCTTGGCACAGATCCACCCATCATTTTGGCAAAGAGTATTGATGGTGAGATTTTTTGCGGAGAAAACGAGGCTTGAATTTACACTCAGTCATGGTGAGATCTGCTAACCTTGCTATGCCGATTGCCACGCCCTTCATTGTTGATGATGAGGAAGATGGAGATTGGGAGTGGATGAGTCACTTCATCCGAGTGCGAACTGCTGAAATTATCTTCGTGGAGCTTATGCCATTCCCTAAGGAATAGAATTATACACGTAAGTGGTGCATTTTGTGTCTTCTCGGTTTTGCCTATGGCGAGAACTAGTTTCGTAATTGTGCCCTCCTTTATTTTTCTACAGCGGTTTTGTGGGTGCCGGGCAACGTTCCTGATCTGCCAAATTGGGTCCAAAAGTTGGCGGCCTACTCAACCTGTGATAGGTGAAAGTGGCGAGCTTTGTCTAGGGGCAGATGGGAAGGAAAACATCATGGTGAGCGTTGTGCTATTTTTTCCTTTCCCTTCTTTCATATGGAGAAGCATATTCCCTTTATGCGTATTAATCTTGTCGTTGTAGGCATTGGAGAGCCTTTCGAGGCAAGGCCACGCTCCTCTAGAGAGGGGGAAGTGTCGCCAACTCTCAGCCTGAAGAACGACAATCATAAGTGAGAGACGCTTTTACAGGGTGATGGTGCTCAAAGTAGGGCAAAACGGGACCGGGGCTTCGGAACAGAAGCATCGTCCGAGCCTGCCGCACCCAAAGATCCTGGTTCCGGAAAGAGGGTTTCTCCGTTGCTGGCGCCTTCCTTTTCCACCAACAATACTTTGGGAGATACTAGAAACCTGGGGTCGCATACACCGAGCGACCGTGCTTCAACCGGAGTCGACTTCTCTAGGGATGAAGGAACTAGATTGGCAAGTGTGCGCTCGGCCTTCGAGGAAGCCCAGCAGCTTCACTTCGTGGTGAGTTTCGTCATAGGTCTTTCGAGCTTCGTGCCTTCCCTTCCTTATTGGGTTTTTTTTTTTGCAGGCATTCGACAGGCTTAAGTCCGGGCTACTTTGTTGTGAAGCCAGGCTACAGAAATCTTTGGATGAGGAGAGATCCCTTAGGCTCCTTTGTAATGAAAAGGAAGTCGAGTTGGTACACTTGCAGTATGAGGTGGGCCGGAGCTTGAATTACGAGAACTATCTGAAGGAGCAAGTAATTTCTATCCCGGGTGAGCGTGCATTCCGCCTCCTAGTTCCTGAAGCTAACACTTAGTTTATTTCAGTTGCAAAAAAAGATGGACACCTTGGAGCGCTTTTGAGATCAAGTTTGCCGGGCCAAGCGTGAACATGATGAGATGAAAACTCAGGCAGAGGCTCAGGCTTTAGAGGGAAGGACGATCTGGCTAAAGTTCCTGCTTTTGAAACTCAACTTCGCTTAGCTCGTGATAATGCTTCAATTCAGACAGAAATGATTGAGAAGCTTGAGTCCGATCTTTTGAAGGTCAGGACTAAGATCGTTGATGCCCGGGCAGAGCTGCAATGAACCGAACTAAGGCTGACCAGGAAATGACGATCTATTCAAAGGATGCTGTAGATGCTCAAGTTGAGCTGAGAAATATCCTCGACCATGAAGGGAGGATTGAAGAATATGCTCGCTGCAAACCTCGAAGAAAGACCCTCGGGGAGATACGTGCTAGGGGTTTTGCCCTCTCGGAAGAATTAGTGCTAGCAAGGGCGGATGAGCGTGATGCTCGGTTGCTTTTGCCTGATGTCGAAGAAAGCGAAGATGAGGCCGGCGGGCCGTAGCCCTCAGGGGGGAGGGGCAACATAGATTTTGTCATTTGTATGTAGCACTTTCGTAGCATATTTGTAGATGGAGATTGCACTTTTTCGCACATGTGTATGAAAGAAAACCTTGCGGCTTTATTTCTTTCGTGTCTTTTTCTATCTTGATTTTTGCCAGGTGGACTGGTCTTTGAGTTGGTAGGAATCCTTAGGGTCGTGATCTGGCCTTGGGGCTTATTAGACTAGCCCGTAGGCTCTTATGTACTTTCTCTCTTAGGCATATTTAGGCCACTTGTTTTGGGCTCAGTCCCCAAGTCGAGCATCGACTAGAGCTTATTTGACCTTTGAATGGCCAAAATTTAGGCTGGCGACAGTGGCTCTTACTCTTTTGGTCAATGCGACCTTTTTGTGTATGTGGGCTGGCGACAATGGCTCGTATGCTTTTGAGCTTAGGCATATTTTGTTATCTGTTTTGGGTCCAGTCTTCGAATCGAGTTATGACTTGAGCTCATTTTGACCCTCAAGTTTCAGATGTCAAGCTAGCGACAGTGGCTCTTACGCTTTTGGTCGATGCGACCTTTATGTGTGTGGCCCTGAGGCTCATTAGGCTGGCAATAATGGCTCTTACGCGTTTGGTCGATGCGACCATTTATGTAGGATTTATTTTTCCCTCGATAAGGATGAATAGTGTTTTCCTGACTATTCGACGGCTTAATAAAAAACCTCGATTGTGAGTCGTTATATGGCGATGATCGAGCACCTCGGGAGGTTTGGCTTAGAGGCTGAATATCTGGAAGCCAATGTTTAGGAGTTGACATGGTCGAAGCTCTTTTGCCTGTATCAAGGGTAGCTTGTTTAACCGGTTCTTTTCGAAGAAGATTCGGAGTAATTGAAGGCCTATGATTTTGTAACGACAGTCGGGCGTCCCCGAGTTGCATTAGTTCGGCTGGTACAGTCGTGTGACCGAAGTCACTTGTGTTTGGCCGGAGTCTTTGAGTCCCGAGTGAAGTAGTTTCGTCATCTATATCAAGGGTATGCCTTTTTAGGGTCTTACAAGTTCGATATATAGCCAAAACTTTAGGATCGGGTTTACGCCTTTAGTAAGGTCTTACAACTTTTACATGCCATTGAGGTCTTACAGTTTTGGATACTTGGTACAAGTATTGTTCATGTCTTGCTTGAGATCTTACAGATTTTTCATTTCTTTAAGGTCTTACAAATATTGTCACTTGGTACAAGTGTGGTTCTTGCCTTGCTTGAGGTCTCAGAGATGTAGTTGCTGCCTTATGTAGGGCTTACAAGACCGAGTCTGCCCGCTCAGGGTCTTATGTCCTCGGTTTTTTTAATGAACGGTGGTTGGCGACAGTTCCCGAGTCATCGAGGATACCTTGGCTCGAAAGCCGTTTCTTGTAAATTTTGTGTTGCCTCATCGAGGGCTTACAATTTCGAAGATCCTAACCCTGAGGTTGTGCGTTTTTGAGATTTTGATGCCAGTCTCCGGGTATTCGGGGCAATTTCGGTCTTGGAGATGTTTCATGATTTTCTTGTTGCCTCATTGAGGGCTTATGAGCTTGGAGTCCCGACCCGGAGGTCGTTTATGTGTCGGGTTGTTGATGCTAGTCCCCGAATGTTCGGGACATTCTCGGTGGACGAGTCATTTTTGCGAAGGTGTTGAGATTCCTTTAGAGTGTGAGCTGCTTTCATAAAAGATATTCTTAAATTATTTGGTACAAGTGTACATGTTTTCTTCGTCAGGGGCCCGGCTATACGGACACAGTTTGTTCGATCGTTTGGCCCAGTATATCATTTTCCTATTGGGACCCCATTTGGCGTTTCTTGGCTTTTCCAAGAGGATGGCCTTCCGGGGGATGGGGGTAATTCCCTTCAATGTTCGAGGCTAATTGCAAAAGAAGCCTCGAATACTTGTTGAGTCTTCCTTAGGTAGCATATGGGTGTTGCCTCGTTAAAACCTTGTCGGTAAAACCCTTTTCGGGATAAAAACTCTGTCGAAGGAAAACAGTGCAACAAATGCTTTAAAACCTTAAGGTCTTCTTTGGTTTGGTGCCTGTATAAGGGTTAGTATGAAATATGAAATGAAAAGGGAGATGGTTATACCTTGGTGTGGGATGTGTCGGTGATGTTTTGAGGACCGATATGGCCTAATTACTCGAGATGAGGACGCGGTATGGTCCTTTACTTCGTTTAATCGGGCTTAATCAAAGGCATGACTTGATTACCCGTCGGCTCTTTTACGGGCGGAGCTATTGGTGCCGGTGCCATGTCCTGCACTGCGAACATTTCCCTTGCCGCATGTTGTTCCCCATAGACAGTTTTAATCCCATATTTTGTTGGGAATTTCATCATTTGGTGGAGAGTGGACGGTACTGCTCTTATGCAGTGTATCCACAGCCATCCGAACAAGGCGTTGTACCTCATGTCTCCTTCGATGACATGGAATTTAGCATTTTGGGTTGTGCTGGCCACGGTGATCGGGAGGGTGATTTCTTCTTTCGTTGTTTCACTTTCCATGTTGAATCCGTTGAGGACTCAAGTGGCAGGCACTATTTGATCAAGCAGTTCGAGCTGCTCTATCACCCTCGACCTGATAATGTTGGCCGAGCTACCTGGATCCACGAGTACACGTTTTATTTGAAAAGAATTTACAAGGAAAGAGATTACTAGTGTGTCATTGTGAGATTGAGACAAGGTCTCGGTGTCCTCTTCGCTAATTGTGAGGGCGTCCTTTGGTATATACCCCCGGGTTCGCTTTTCTCTGGTGATGGATATTTTTGTCTTTCTAATCACGGGTTCCTGCGGGGCATCGACGCCTCCCATGATCATGTGGATGACATGTTGTGGCTCATTTGTTTCGTTCTTCTTGTCGCCTCTCTTTCTCGGAACTGATTTTTGGCTTGGTCACTGAGGAATTCCCAGAGGTGATCTTTGTTAAGTAGTCGAGCTACCTCCTCTCGGAGTAGGTGGCAATCCTCGGTCATGTGGTCGTGCGTGTTGTGAAACTCACATATTAAGTTATGATTCCTTTGTGAAGGATCCGATTGTACAGGCCTGGGCCACCTGGCGTCTCTAATTTTACTGATGGCGAACACGATGTCCGATACATTGACATTGAAGTTGTATTCTGATAAGTGTTATGCCCCTGTTAGCCCCGCGTTCCTATCGAATCTAGCTCTGTTGACGAGTCCCCGTGGATCCTATCCTTAGTCTATCGTTCGATCATTGCAAGGTGGGTTGTACCTCGGGGCATCCTCCTGTCTTCGGTGTATGGTTGATACCTTTCTTTGTTTGTCTTTGGTTCCTTCATTGGAAACTTGCTTGGGTATACTGATCCTGAGGGGGCTCCCATCTGGTCATCCTAGGACCTGATATTCGACAGGTATCAGTTGTAGACGTCCGACCAGGTCACGGCGGGATACTCGATCAAATTTTGTTTCAACTATTTTGAAGCCACCGAGCTTCGTTCAAGACCTTGAGTGAAGTCCTGCACCGCCCAGTCGTCAAAGACCGGTGGTAGTTCCATTTGTTACATTTGGAAGCGAGATACAAATTCTCGCAGCATCTCGTTCTCCCTTGCTTGATCTTAAAGATGTCGAATTTCCTCGTTGCCACTTTGATGGCACCAGCGTGTGCTTTTATGAAGGAGTCAGCTAGCATGGAAAATGATTCTATGGAGTTAGGAGCTAAGTTGTGATACCATATCATGGCCCCCATCGAGAGTGTTTCCCCGAACTTCTTTAACAAGACGGACTTTTCGTCGTCCTTTATGTCGTTGCCCTTTACCGCACAGGTGTAGGCAGTAACATGTTCGTTGGGGTTTGAGGTCCCATTGTACTTTGGGAGTTTTGTCATTCTGAACATCTTTGGGATGGGTTTCGGGGCCTCTTCCCCGGGGAAATGCCTTTGTATGAACTTCTTTGAATCCATACCTTTCAGGACCGGGGGTGCGCCCGGAATTTGGTCAACCCTGGAGTTGTAGGTTTTAACCTTTTTGTCATTGGCTTCTATCATCTTCTCACCAGACTAGATCCTCCTGGTAAGGTCCTCGATCATTTTTACGATGGCGGGATCGGTCATCGACCCATTATTCCTTGATCTCTCCGGTACATGTTCAGCTGGGGGAGCTATCCCCGGTGCTACCGTGTTGGGAGTTTTCTGGTGACTTTGTAGCCTTCAAAAATAACGTGAAGGCTAACCTCACGTTCTTCCTTGGTCGGGGTTTTCTGAGATTCTTGTGGATCTCCCTGATGCGCGCTCCTGTCAGTATGTGAGCTTATATCGTTGCGTTTGGTATCACGTGAGACCGCGTCCACGGGGATTGGTTCTGATGCATTCCCAGGGTTTTGTGGTGGCACAACAACACCCGGAGCATCCACACCATTCTCTCTGTGGTCCTCAAGATTGTCGTTTTCGCCTCCATTCACTGAGTTAGACATATTGTCCTAAAATGGAAGATCTTGGACAAGAAAAAGCGTGAAAGATAACTTGCGTTGTGTGACGAACCCAGCAAGAAAATAATCACTATTATTTTTAGCCCCACGGTGGGCGCCAAACTGTTTACCATGAAAATGGTAATAAATTTGTTTATAGGACTCTAAAAATACGCGATCTTTTTTTATGCTAGTTTGCTAAGCAGTTGATGCTATGTATGTGAGACTTAGAAATGAAATAAGAATTAAGAATAGGGCGATAATTGAACCGTCGAGCCAATTATTGGGGCCTCGATCTTGTGGATTCGGGGCCTCAAGGTCGATTCCAGAGCTCGACTACGAGCTATCAAGGGCAGTTGAAATGCGACTAACAGTTATGATAAAATTGACGGAGGCTCTTTATGGCCAATGATAAGCAATAAATGATGAACAAATATAAAGATAATAAATGAAAGCAATAATATCAAGAGAATATATTAGAGAGCAAATAGAGAGTGCTTGTATATTTCGTGTGGAGTAATTGAGGCAACATCCCCTTACAAAGTGATTGGGATCCCCTTTATATATGAGGGAAATCCCATCATAGTACAACAAACATTGATTACAAAGACACGGAGATGTAACAACTAGATGAAACCCTTATTCGGGTCTCAGAGTAGTTTACTAGGCCTTGTCAGTCCTAGCCATAGGCCTAGGAAGCTCCCCATTTCTACCATTATCGAGGTCGTCGTTATATGAGTTCGAGTGTTGACTACCCTCGAGGGAGTGTACTCGGTCCGTGGTCTCGAGCCTTCGAGGTAACCCTCTGAGATGCTTGATCAACGAGAAATTGGTCCCTCCGATTTTGCCGTATACACACATAAATGGTACTGTCACACAACGCTCGGGAGCCATTGAGACCCCGAAGATTTCTGCTATTACAAGCATCAATTCTAAAAGGTTATCGACCTAATCTCGAGATAGTGCCCGATATCTAGGGTCCCGACTACTCCAAATATGGGCTCCGAAGAGCCCACATCAAAATTCAACAGACTAACTTTACATAAGCATTGAGAATATAAGCGAAGACTTGAAGCAGAAAAATTTTCTTATATAGCCAAAAATATATTTACAAGGGGCGTCTTTGCAAGACCTTTTCCCTCGAGGAGTTCATACACAAAAAAGAATGGAAGACGACTTGGGTCTATTCTTCGTCGTCACTACTCTTCGGGTCATCTTCGGAACCCTCATCCGAAGTAGCCGATAATGCCGATTATTCCTCCAAGTCTCGGGCCTCCTCAATCTCAGCGGAGAGATCGGCGCTTTTAGCGCTTGCTTCATCGAGATCTTTCCTCCTTGCCTCTGCACGAGCGTAAGCGACAGCCCTAGCCAACCTCTGCTTGGCTTTCTCCAATATTTCTCGGGCTCATTCATTTGCAGTAGCAACATATTTCATGTATGAAGACGCATCCTCTTTGGCCTCAGACTTCGCCGAAGAAGTGCAGCAACCTCTTTTTGGGCACTTTGAAGAAGATCCCGGTTCAATGCCAGCTCCGACCGCAAAATCTCCCTCTCGAGGATCTCTGCATCCTTGGCTGCAGCCTCTTCTCGAAGTCCCCCTAGGATGGCATCCTTTTTCCCTATCTGCAAAGACAAAACAAAGTTTGTAAGTATCAAGCTACGAGAATAAAAACTGAACTCATGGATACCGTGTTACCTTCTCAGCAAGGCCTGCCCTTTCCAGGCACACTCCCTCCAAACTGGCCTAAATCCTTCTCAACACTTTCCCCTTTCGGGCAAAGGAGGTCCCCTACTCTTTTAACTCCGAAGTAAGCTTCTTGACCTCCTTCCCATAACATGAAAGCTCACCTTAGAGCCTAGAGAAGGCATGGTCATACATCTTCTTAGCCTGCAACAACACAGAAAAATTAGAAAGTCAGGCATAAAGATTTAACGCACAAGCAATATGTTGAGAGTATAACCTGCTTCTGAAGCCTCTCCGCCTCCTCGAGAGCAACGGGAGCATCACGATCCATATTATCATTGATACTGGTGAGGAGGTCTTCGAGCACATTTCCCCCTCCATGAAAGGGCCCCGCACCGGCGGTGTCCTGATCCTAAGCATCCTGATATCCCCCGGTGAGTATGGAGGGACTAGATTAAGGCCACTCAGGGCATTAATTTCCTTAAAGGCCTCATCTTGACCATGACAAGCTTCGGGTTCAGGACCTTCGGAGTCACCAGCAGTGGGTTCACTAGCGCGGAATGTGCCATTTCCGACTTGAGACTCGAGGATTGTCCCCGAGCCCTTCGCGAAGGCCTCTTCAACATTGGTCTGGTCTAAATCGGCCACTGTCGATTCGGTGGCCTCCTGCCTGATAGTTAGCGGAGAATCTTTGCCTCGTATTGCTATTTATACCAAAGGGCATGCACCATCATCCTCGGTACAAGGAGTTGCCATAACATCCGAAGTCGAGACTGTGGCGTCCTTCTTCCTCTTCTTACCCTTGCTGGGTTTAGAGGTGTCCTCTTCACCAGCAGGGGTCGGCCTCATCGACACTCCATCCCCGAGGCCTGTACAAGTATGATGCATCAAACAAAAGGATACTCATAAGGGAACATAGTAAAATTAACGATAAGAGGCATATCGTGGCTTTTGGCCTGCCACCGCATTCTGGCCAAATCACGCAAAGAACACTCAACATAAGGAAATTTGGAGTCCAACTGTCTAATCCATATTGATAGGTTTTGAACTGCGCCAGGGTACCAAACAATGTCTGTACAATCAAAAGAAGATCATTTTTCAAAAGGGGATAAAAGGGCAATAAAACATGCTCGAGGTAGGGGCACTTACGCTGCATATTCCATTCCTCCGGGAATGGCATCAGATTGGCTGGGATTATGTCTGAGGTCCTCACTCAAACGAACCGGATCATTCACCCCCAATCCTTGTCCTCATCAATGCTAGAAAAGAATGTCCTCATAGATCGGGGATGAAGCTTGATCAAACTACGAAAGAGACGCGAGCTATATAGTCTGATCAAGTGATTGATAGTGAAGGACATACCCTCGACTTGGTTATAAAAATATCGGAGCATATAGACTATCCTCCAAAATGAAGGATAAATTTGGCCAAGCATCACCCGGTACTCACGACAGAAGTCGAGAATCACTCGATCTATCGACGGTGAAGAACGGTCCGAAGAATCTACGGGACCTAAAGTAAAGGGGTATGTAAATACACTGAGAAAGCAAGCCTTATGGTCTACTATGCTTTCAGCAGGTCTGGGAATCTCAACTAACACTACTGACCCCCATTGGCAGTCTTCCTTCACTCTATCTATATTGGTCACCACACTAAATGTATCGAGACACATGCTCGCATCGGGCTAGTGTAGCGGGAGGATTCTCGACGGAAAAATCGGATACAAAATCGAATTTGGTAGGGGTACATTATTCGACAGTTGGGGGTACTTTTGCTTTACCCCTAGATGGTCGAGACGAAGAAGCAGTGCCCTCTTTCGGAGGCACTGTTTTAGAGGTCCTAGCCATGGCTATAAAAAGGTTCTGAGAAAGGAAACGAAGAGGCAAACACAGAAAAAAAGAGGAATGTAGGAGATGGTGAACTTATCTCTATGGGATTGAAGATGCTATAAAAGTGTGAATAACAAAGCAATTGAAGCATTTATATAGGGTGTATGGGCAGCGTTTGTGAAGCAGAAGGGCCGAACCAGTAGCGATTCATGGGCTTCTCGATGGTCGCATTCATAGCGACTCCTGCGTGGCTTTTAAGTCATAGGATTTAAAGCTTTGATGGACTGACACCATGGTAGTAAGTATCCAATAGGCGAGAATTCAAGATTGTTTCTTATCATTTTAATTTAAGAAACGTGGGGACTATCTGTATACTGCAAAAATCAGAGGGTCCGATTTTGTGACCGCTAAGGCACATCGTAAATACCGCCCCCAGAAGGCTCGAATTTCAGCTCGTGGCTCGACCCCGAGGGTTCTCAATGATCAACCTCGAGGCAATGCAAATTAGCAGCTATGATGGACTAACGGGAAGTTCCCAAGGCACATGACTAAAGCTGACCAAGACTGTTAGGCTAGTTCAAACCCGTACCGTGGCATTAAATGGTTGTACCAGCCATATGTCTTTGTAATAAATGCACTTGTACTATGTTGGGACTCCCTGGTATATAAAGGGGACCCTTGTCATTTTGTAGATATCTCATTTACAACATTCAATCCAAGAACATTCTCTCTACTTTCTTACTTAAACATATTCTCTTGATTTCATTACTTACATTTATTGCTTACATTTGTTGTGTTCTATTTATTTTTCTTTATTTATTGCTCATTATTGACCATAAAGATCTTTCATCAAAGCTCTCAATACTGTTAGCCCTTCATCGGTTGCCCATAGCTTAGTGTCGAGCTCGACCCCGAGGTCTTGTATAGTCACGCTCGAGGCCCCGATTCTCAGCCCCTCGGTGTGCTTAAACGTATTGTTTTCAAGTTCTTATCTTATTTCCTAGTCTTATACTTAGCATCTATTGCCTAACAACTAGCATAAAAATAGATCACGTATTTTTAGAACCACAAAATCAAATATAATTGTAATTACCATTTTCAAGGTAAACAACCCTCAGCAGTGCACAATGTAATTTTATGTTGGACCGGGTCGTATGCCTCAACATTTCCTATAAAATGCCCTCATGGAATCGTGCGTAATATTTGTCAAGAAGCTAGTGTATATGTGGGTTTTTCCCAGATTTGAATTAATCCACTATATCTATATATCTGCTCCAGTTAAGGAGGGAATTTGCTAGTTGAGAGCTTGAGTTAATTGTAAAGAAGGGAATTATACCACGTATTTTATACTTGTTTATTTTATTTATTTACTCTGCCTCATATTTATTTGCCTTTTTGTTGTACCTAATATTATTGGACAACTAGTAAGTGTCGAAGTAGACCCCTCGTCACTACTTCTTCGAGATTAGACTAGATACTTACTGGGTATGTATTTTTTCATACTCTTACTACACTTGCCATACATTTTATTGTACAGGCACATGTATATCTAGTGGTCTTGTCTGCGTAGCGGCGTGGTTAATGCGGGGACTTAGGTGAGCTGCATCTTATGTGATAATCTGAAGTCAGCAGAGTCTCTTTCGGAGTATTTGTATTTCCTTTTCTGTCCAAATTTGTGTTCCGGGCAGTTATTTTATTTTATTTTATTTTATTCCCTAGTAAATTCTCATGCACTTGTAACACCGGGTTCTGGGATGATTATGGGATATTCAGTATTGAAATTGTTAAAAACATTATTATTTACTCTATAAAGTTCATTTTACTAGTTAAATTGAAGGAAATTTATGAATTCAAAAATATTAAAATGAGAATTTAATTACCTATTTAGTGTTGGCTTGCCTGACAGTAGTGTCCGGCGTTATCACGACCTTAAACGGATTTTGGGTAACATCAGCGCCCCAAACAGTGTTAGGCACTGTAGTTTTGGCACCTTGCACTGTATGTTTGGCACCCCGGACGGTGCCAACGTTATTTATCCGAGCTATTTTTACTTCTTCCTCAATTTTGGGATGTTTTCACTTATTTAAAAGCCCTACCTCATTCCCCCACACCCCAAACACGAAAACCTACTCTAGAAAGGGGATCTCTCAAGAAACTAATGTTACACTCTATATTTTCGTACGTGAAAATACGCCATAGGTAAATTGATGGAAGCTCAAAAAATGTGATGTTACTTCCCGCATTTTCGTACGTTAAAGTTTCGTCGTAAGTTAATCGACATAAGTCCGGGAATGAGATTATCTTTGAGATTTTAAGTATTATGCTATTTCAAACAAGTGATAAGTAAATTCATGAAGATGAGAGGGTGAGAAAATCAAAGAAAATGAATTTCGTCGAAGTTTGACATATTGGGATAAAATATGGTCTAAGCTATAATAACCCGTATTTATGGACTTGTGCCATACAAGGTACTACATGACCATGATAATAAGGTGTATAAGGTATGTTAAAAGTGAGTAGTATTTTAAGTAAGTTGAGATAATTCTTAACTATGTGGGTAATTGGTTAATTATTAGATACTGGGAGATTACCTAGTTAATTAAGGAATTGTTGGGTGATTAATTAGAGAAATTGGATAAGATTAGACCCCCTCCCCACACGTGGAAGCAAGCCACCCAAGATATATGACTCTTAAGTCATTATGGGTTATGTGGCAAGATTAAGGATTAAGGGTATGTAGTTAAGCCACCACACGGAGTGGGGCCCACACTCATTCAAATATAAGGTTTTCTAATTCAAAGGGAGGTACATATCTTTCAACAATTCATAGCAAAGACTCTAAAGTACGGTGCAATCTTAAGCAACGTGAGATTTTGCAATTTTAAGGGAGTACGATGCAATCTTTCTCAAGAAACTCATACGGATTCTCCCTTACTTCGATCCGCAATTACGTGATTTGTCGCAATTGACATGTATTAGAGAGATTGTCAAGAGAATCGGCTTAGGTATGTTAAGGATATTCCTTCTTTCCTTTTGGCATGATCTATACGACATAAATGGAACAAGCAAATGCACAACTTCCATAAATGACTCTATTCATAGAAGTATTAGAGGTGCCTATGTTCTTGAATTCCCATGTGTCTTATTATTACATATTCTGTACATGGGTCTCAAAAAAATACGTAAGTTGAAAAAAGTTTACTTCATCATATTACTCAAAGACATAATGGTCTTATGATATTCCGAGAAATTTTATTGACATACTTCTCATGCATTATATTCATTTATACATGTACATTGATCCATGACCAGATGGCATTATATATGCGTATATATATATATATATATATATATATATATATATATATATAAAGGATATGGGAAAAGGTTACGGCATTATATACATACCACCACCTGATCAGCTGGTATATGTTGATGATTTTGCCCACAGTGACCGAGATGATATGATGGGATGCCCTCAAAGGCTTGATGATGTTATGAACACATGTACCTATGCACGACATGACATTAATATGCATATGCATGACACTATAAGTATTTCATGATTTACAGAGTTATCCAGACTTACAGGTTGAGTCATTTACTCCATATTTCTTCCATTTCTTTTATATACTTATTTATGTACCTTACATACTTGGTACATTATTTTTACTAACGTCCTTTTGTTGTGGATACTGCATTCATGCCTCCAGGTACAGATAATCAGTTTGACGAACCCTCATGTTAGAGTGCAACCGAGTCTATGATTTATCATGTTAGAATTTTGCTACAGACTTATGGGTAGGCCAACACCCTATCCCATTTGATGGAAAGTACTCTCTGAGGCTTTGTAGATAGAGGTTCATTTTGTACAGTATGTCAGAGGCCTTGACGGACCATATGTATTCATCTTTTAAGAAATATGGTTAATTGATACATTGCTTTCCCACTTATAGTTATATATTACGAGTTGTGTCCATGTTGGCCCAGTTATCAATGATAGTACGATAAGAAAGATATGTTATGTTGGTACACAGTTGAGTAAGGCACCGGGTGCCCGTCGTGACCCTTCGGTTGGGGTCGTGACACCCAACATACCCAAGGTCCCTCCATCATCCAAGGTAAGTTCTAACGATAATTCTAAGTTAATTTCAATTCTCCAACATCTTAATAACATGGGTAAATCCTTCCAATTATTATATATTCGATCGAGACACCATTGTTGAGAAGGAAACCCTAGAACTCGAATTCAAGAGTGTACTTCGAAAAGGTAATGCTTCTACTCCCTAGTCATTATAACTATGAATTGATGAGTTTTGGTAGAATAGTCAATGGGTTTGATAAAGAGAACCATAAGAACTATGCTAGGGTTTTGGATTGTTGACTTATGATTGTTGTAAACATTTGGGTGATGAGAAATGGTGTTAGTTACATGTATTTTAAATTGTAGAATCACCTGGAAGTAGTAGAATGAGAACTTATTAAAGAAAAGACCAATTCATATGGACTATGAGGCTTTACGGCCATAAGATGTTTGATAAAGTGCGTAAGTGACTAAATCATGAGAATTAATGCTAATAATGGTTCCTCTTGATATATATTGCTATAGATTATCATTAAAAGAGGCGACGAAACATTGTGATACGCTTAAAAGTCAGACTCAAGGTATGTGAGGCTAACTCTCTATATTTGGGAATGCTAATGATTCTCCCTACACTATGTTTCTTTTACAATATTATTAATTGCCTCCGAAATATAGTTAAGCCTAGTTCCTTGAATAGTTGCAGAACTTCTATTCTCTAGCTTCATAACTCGTTCATGACTTTCATTCTGAACTTTTTGAGCTCAGCGCATATTCAATATAGACTTGGGTTTGATGCCCACTAGTCTTAGTATAGATTACTCAGCATGTCATACACAATTGATGTTTCAGTGTTCATAATTAGTTCAAGAATACATGTCACAGTCTAGTCTTATTCAGTATTCCAGTATTATGTAACTCAGTGTGATTCAGTATTTCAGTATCATGTATTGCAGTATGATTCTCAATTCCTGATTTCAAATCCTTGAAGGTTGAACACTTGTATTTGGGCCCGAGACTGTAGTTTATGCTTTATGCATGTTTGGGTTTGAGGCCGTAGTTTATGTTTTATTCATGTTTGGGCCTGAGGCCGTAGTTAATGTTTTATGCATTATTGGGCCTGAGGTCGTAGTTATGTATGCATATACTTAGGCCTGAGGTTGTATCTTATGCATATATATATTGGGCCTGAGGTCATAGTTTATTCAGATAAACAGGTTGTTCATCATTCAGAAAAGGGAGTATTCATACCCTTACTTTCTTTGTTCAGTTTAGTTATCAGTTATCACTTATCCGTTATCAGTTATCAGTTATCATTTCAGTTATCAGTTATCAGCTATCAATTATCATTTCAATTTTAGTTTCAATAGTTGTCATTTTAGTTATTAATTATCAATTCTCAATTATCAGCTCAGTGTTAGTTTTAGCATTTATAGTTCTTTCTTTTAGTTTCTTTGCATACCATTGTAATTAAAATGTACTGACGTCCCTTTTGCTCGGGACATGCATCTAAGGATGCAAGTAATGATTTACAGGTTGACGATTCAGAGCGGTAGGACTCTCGTACCAGTTGTTTGGTGATCCCAGTTCTTTCGGGGAATTATAATTATCTTACCGTCTTCTGTATTTTCAGACAGTCAATGTTTTCAGTAGTTCATTAGAGGTTTTATAGACTAGGGTAACAGTTAGATAGAGTCACAAACTTTTCATGTTAAGCAATGTTGGTTACAGATACATTTCAGACTTGTATTAGTATTTTCACACTTTGATTTATATCATTCAGACTTTCAGTATATCAGCATGTGATAGCTTATCTTCTGCATTCAGTATGTTATGATATCACATATGTCGCACCCCCTTTTTCCCCTTTCATATCCGAAAATCAAGTTTTTGGCATTCTGGCATGGTACAACTCTTTTCCTTTTGGGAAAGGGGTTTGCAATTTGGAAGAGTTGCCACCTAAAGATTTAAGGTGCATTAGGACACCTATAGGGTTCATTTTTTAACTATGTTTGATAACCAAAGATAGGGTAAGGGGTTAAAATTATCCCGAGGGGAAGGTGTTAGGCACCCCTCAGGATCCACTAGTGTGGTTCCCGGCCAGACAGTTTTTTGTGAATTTGTACAATTAGAAAATCGGCAAGTATTGGCTCAAATAGTAGGGGATTTATGTTTGAATACACATATGTAAGAAAACAACTAAGAAGAGGCGAAATTTGAAAAGAGTTACAATTTAAACATACTTGAGAATGTAAAAAAAAGGGGGGGGGTCCTAGGTTTGTTTATAATATGGATCACGTCAATGCAATACCTGGTATGACACTCCTCAAAAGAGGGGCTACACGTGGTATTAATGCACCTGTCATCATATCCATATCTACCCTTTCCCACCCAGTGGAGGTAATTAAAGCGAAGATTGGTCTCGACTCTTATTGCATGCTGTTACCCGTCCCTTCCTATCAGTCTCGGAGGAATTTAAGACTTTTATCCTATAAGGAGGTTCTAGGCAGACCCTCAGGTTTAAAGTCAAAATACTAAGGCGACTTACAAAACAAGTACGATTGCATTTAAAGGGGGGAAAACACATAAAACAAGCAGAAGGCTCAGTTATACCTCCACAGATAATGCACACAGACAGCATGACTTATACCCAGTTAAAGTCTGAATTTGAAAATCCTAAAGCAGGGTTTTTAAGTTGTTGCAGCAGAACCAGATTTATTACATGACTCAGATAAGAAGTCCGAATTAGGCTTGCATGCTGGTTATAACAGTTGATAATTAAACAAAGGCACTTTCAGTTTTATTTAAGTTATTACCTAAGGCTTGCCTAGGCGCAAAGCGAGATGCAGCAGTTGTTCCAAGTCATTAAGAAAGTTTGGAGATTATTTTTATTACCTAAAACATGATGTTCTAGGTGTTTAGCACATAGAATTATTTCCAGTTGATTGTAAAAACTGAGTAAAATTGTTTTATTCCTTTTTATGCATTCATAGTTAGCCTAAGCGTGCTTAAGCAAATATAAATGAAATCCTAGAGACATGGTATCTAATGTACAGAGATGCAGAATGAAGTATATGCAGAATCCTAAGCAGGATTTCTATATCCACAAACATTACAGCGTTTAAACACGATTTCCAGAATATGCAGAGATTATATGTTTATTAGTGTTATTTTAGCCTAAAACAGGATCTCTTGGCAGTAGGAACATGATCGCAGAAAATCCCGGGTATTAACACATTTAACGCAGGATTTTCTAAGTGATATGATAGTGAAATGGACATGCTAAAAACAGTAAGTGTAAGTCCTAGGGAACATGATCTCTAATGCATGAAATGAATCCTAAACATGGTTTCTATCGTACAATTAAGACTATAAACCTAATAACATGCTTTCTACCTTTAACAACTATAGCATGCATATTTCCCATCCCTTTTCACTAGCCTACCCCATACTTGTTTACAAATTATTATAGACCATGTGATTGAATTACATAAGAAATGGAAAAATAAGAAACTACAACAGGAGGCCTGATTTTGACTTCCTCTCTGAGTTAAGTAATAAACCACCTTAGATGCCAACATTATTCCAAGCCTTTCATATATCTGGATGTGTCAGAGTTCCCTAAGGACCCCAAGGGATCCCGGGCAGTGCTCATACCCAGATTGCATAACTAAAAGTAAGTGCGGTGTGGAAGGGCCAGCTCTTATGTGTCCAGGTTCATAGGGAGCTCAAGGGTCCCAAAGCAAGGCTCACACAAGAGGGGAAGAACCTAATGATCTAAGAGTATAGTTGAAGTGTAGGAACACATATTTGAAAGAGGAGTTTGTTTTAGAAAATAGTTTTTGAAAGACTGCATGTTTGAAATGAGTTTGTAAAAATAGCTCGAGAGTTGCTTAGTGAAAACAGTTTTTGCAAGGGAAAGGGGGGTAGGAGAAACAACACACATACATAACCAGTTCAGAGAGTAGTACAGCTTTAGCAATTACAAGCAGGGGAGTAGGGGTTGGGGCCATAGAGGACCCAAATCAGAAACACATAATTAGTCATGAATTAGCGTTAATCAAATACATTAGGAGACATGCTAGTTGAGGGACATAAACAGGAACAAATAAACATGTTGATTACATTTGAACAAAGGAGGGTAGAATTTTAGACATGTTGAGTAAAGCAGTAAACAAGAAGCACAATTTAATAATATGAGCCATTAAGCTAGTGCAGAAAGAGGCAGAGATTGACAAACAAGGGAAAATATAGAGTTTAGTCTCAGAATTTAAATTAAGAACATAACAGTTGAAGAAGCAAAGTGTAGAAAAAAAGTAAAGCAATCAGAGTTCCACAATCTAGCTTTGCATTTCAGCCGGCTAGAAAAAGTAGTAGCACAAGCAGTAGTAGAGAAAGAGAGAGTTTTAGTGTGTAAGTGTGTGTTCTGAACTAAATTAT
Organism: Nicotiana tabacum; assembly: GCF_000715075.1. Classification (NCBI taxonomy): domain Eukaryota; kingdom Viridiplantae; phylum Streptophyta; class Magnoliopsida; order Solanales; family Solanaceae; genus Nicotiana; species Nicotiana tabacum. The sequence goes on from NC_134101.1 coordinate 178,415,211, forward strand.
TCGTGTCTTGTTAATGAAAGACTTAAGGTATTTATATCTTTAAAAATAAGTGGAAAATAAGGTAGCAAGTAAATATTTAACACAAATATGGAAGTAATCACAATTAGAAGCAATTAATACAAGTACTACCCCTTAATCAGGGAGCTACAGCTCAAACAGATACTAGAGGGATAATTAAGGAAAGAGAATCAGTTTGAAAAGGGTTGATCTTTACCATTTAAGGGGTAATAAAAGTATAGGGCATATAATTGAGTCTAAGTACATAATATACTTAATTTAGGGAAAGGATTCAGCAGGGGTGAAACATCACAGCAAATAAAGGAAGGGAATCAATCAATTTAAGCAAGCGAGTAACATTAGGGATTCATAAGAAAACCTTGCAATCAAAAGGTAACTTAAGAAAATCCGGATCAATCAAAAGGGAAGTCATGATTCAGCACTTTGACATATAAATAGAAAGGAATGAACGGGCGTATCAGACATGCATGGTAAAACACATTGACAAAAGGAGCAAACTAGATGAACATAAACATACTGAATTGCCATGAATAGGCTAAGGACTATTCAAAGCATGGTAATCAACAAGGTCAAGCAGTCATGGCTCACACATAGAACCAAAGTGAAGAAACCAATCTAACACATAGCAACAGGTAGAGGAGATCAGACCAACACAAGAAAAATAAGTAGAGGAAGTCCTTAAAAACTCACAGTAACAAGTGATAAAAGTTTTAGGAAATTAGGGTTTTAACAAAAACAGTAAGAACTCAGAATCAGTCAAGACAAACAAAGGAGAGGATTTAACTATGAAGAACTCAATCGAAATAGGCATAAATACAAAAAGATAGTTTCATAACAATGGATGAAACCAAAGATACTTAGGGTTTTAACACGATGAACCAGGTAGAAGAAAAACATAAACAAATCATTTAAACATAGTAAAATCATAAAACAACACTGAAAATCGGAGAAGAGATCATTTAAAAGAGGTTAAGAAAACCCTAATAGTTGAAAACGAAAATTCGCTTTAAAAATCGGAAAACCTTTGAGAAAAACACTTAAGAGGTTCATAACATACACAGATCTAAAAGAAAATCGGAAAGCCTTTAAAGTTAGGGTTTCGGAGAACCCAGAAAAATGAGAAAGACTTTTAAAAGTTACCGATCTAGACGGAAAAGCCATGGATCTGACTCGAACGACCATGGATGGCCGGAAAAAGGCCAGAGATAGAAGTTGAGTCAGGCCTGGACTAGATCTCTTCGATATCTTTCCATGAAATCACGAAAACAGGCAACTAGGAGACATAGGAAACCGGTATACATCTCAAACAGCCATGGGAGTCCATGAATTGAGTGAGGATTGAAGGGGATTAGGGGTGATTTGAGTGGCGGCGGCTAGGGTTTGAGTGGGGTTGCAGAGAGGATTGGAGAGGAAGGGGATTCAAGGCAGCGGGTTGGTGGAAATGAATTCGGTTAAGGGGGTCGTTTGGGTTTATTTTAGGCAAGTGGAATGGTGGTCGTTGATCTGAATGATCAACGACCTAGATCAAATGGGGTAGGTGGGGATCCGGATTTGGGTAGGGCTTAAAAGGGTTAGGGTCGGGTTTAATTAGAAATTAGGTCGGGGAATTGGGTATTAATTTGGGTTAGATTTGTAAGACAATTTGGCTAAAATTTAAATAGCCATTTTTCCCTTTTTAATTTATAAAAAATAGTAAATGGTTTCTGAAAATTAATTTCAAAAGCTAAAATGATTTATAACATATAATTAACAATTTAAAAAATACAGGACCTAGTTTTATGAATATAAAGCATAATTAAACCTTAAAAGGGCTAATATTGCAATTATGTGCAATTTAGCTTTAAAAATACTAAATGAAAATTTTAATAATATGTAAAAATTACTTTAGCTATATTTTGGCATAAATATAGAAATACAATAGAAGAATTATCAAAACAATAATTTTGGAAATAATTATTGGGATTTTATGGATAAAAGGGGAGAAAATAAATCAATTTAAACCTTTAAAAATTATGGAAAAATAATAAAACACTTGGACATGTTTATATATGCATATATATATATATGCTATTTTAAAGTTATTTTGCATATTAAAAATATATAGGGAAAATTGGGTATCAACAACTGCCCCTCTTTACCCGAGAAGGATGAAAGAGTTGTCGGGTAAAGATATGATGGCCAATTTTGACCGAGTGAAAGGGGTTGAAGAGGTTTGGATGCACCTTGGCTTCTGAGCTGCATACAAATCCTTGGTTTTATAGGAATCAGGTCGTATGTAGTTCAGGATCCATCGGCGGAGTATACCGATGAAGACGATTTCAAGAACGGACGCAATATCTAAGATTGGGTGAGTGATAGGTTTACGGGAATGGTTAGGTTTGAGATGGATGCAGAAACTGGAGCGGAATCGCTCCTGCCGGGATGGTCGTTGCTCGCCTGTTTACCTGCAATTAGAAACAATACAAGCATATATTGTGCATAAATTTAAACATGATGCAAATTCCCGTCGGACCATGAATGTTGTCTTTGGACGATGGGGGATGGAATCCTCAGACCATGACGTCCTGGGCCATGAAGCATATGATAAAGGATTCTCAAGCCATGAAATGATGTTCTCGGGCTATAAGGATGGTGCCTCCGAACCATGACGCCTTTGAATAATGATATGCAAAAGATTGAAAGAGATCCTCAGGCCATGACATTGTGTTCTCGGGCTATGAAGATGATGCCTCTGAATGATGATGCCTTCGGATGAGTTCGTAATATTTTAGCCCATAAAATATGCAGTAGCATGATGCGGACAAGACAGAGCTTAGTCTTGCGAATTGAAGAGTAGAGCTTATCTCATAAAAAAAGCGAGACAAATAGTGCTTGAGATAATGCTTAGTTTCGAAGAAAAATGGGAGGCATAGCTTAGCCTTGTGCAGAAATGTAGATGGAGACAATGTTTAGTCTTGGAAGGCAAAATAGTAGCCTTATGCAAGAATGCAGATGAGACAACGCTTAGTCTCTGAAGGCAGAATGGTAGCCTTATGTAAATTGGAAGGCAGAATAGTAGCCTTATGCAATACAGATACAGATGGAGACAGCGTTTAGTCTCGGAAGGCAGAATGGTATCCTTATGCAAATTGGAAGGTAGAATGGTAACCCTATGCAAATTGAAAGGCATAATAGTAGCCTTATGCAAATCGAAAGGCAGAATGGTAGCCTTATGCAAGAATGCAGATGGAGGTAGAGCTTAACCTCGGAAGGCAGAATGGTAGCCTTATGCAAGAACGTAGAGGGAGATAGCGTTTAGTCTCGGAAGGCAGAATGCTAGCCTTATGCAAGAATGCAAATGGAGGTGGAGCTTAACCTCAGAAGGCAGAATGGTTTCCTTATACAAGAATGCAGAGGGAGACAGCATTTAGTCTCAGAAGGCAGAATGGTAGCCTTATGCAGAGATAAGAATGCAGATGGAGACAATGTTTAGTCTCGGAAGGCAGAATGATAGCCTAATGCAAGAATGCAGATGGAGGTAGAGCTTAACCTCGGAAGGCAGAATGGTAGCCTTATGCAGAGATAAGAATGCAGAGATAAGAATGCAGATAGAGAAAACGTTTAGTCTCGGAAGGCAGAATGGTAGCCTTATACAAGAATGCAGAGGGAGACAACGTTTAGTCTCGGAAGGCAAAATAGTAGCCTTATTCAAGAAATAAAATAGCAAATAACAGTAGAATTTTCTTAGCTGATAGCAGATTGCAGCATTATGATTACGGGGAGCATTGTGACATACGAGACATCACAGGTGTGTGCTGGTGGAAAATATTGGCAAGTGTAATGGTTTGGAGAGTCGTATTCTTGAACAATGTTTGTTTTATGGGCATATAGTATGTTTAATGATTTCGCAATCCTAGTGCCTGCATCCAAAGAAAAATCGTGAGTTTTGCAAGGGGAAAGGTTAGTTCGTATCCCCGCTAGCTTTGCTTGACTCGTTCGGCTTCGACCTGGTGATATCGTTTGTATCATTGGGGTAGAATTCAGTTTAAATAATAATCATGCATGAAAAGTATGACATAGATATATGTAAAAAACGGTTAGATGAACCGACGACTGTGACGTGGTTCGGGACATTGCAACCTCTCTTGCTACGGAATTTTGAGGGTCCTCCTCAAAATATTGCCCCAATTTGATGGTTGACGTTTTTGACCGCTACTCGTGCGATGATCGGCTGAAATTACTTCGGAATTTTGAGGGTCCTTCTCAAAATTCTGCCCCAGTTTCAAATTGCGGGGGAAATGAATTTTTTTATTGAATTGTGACCGAACCCATAGGGCTACCTATGTATCCCCTCTTAAACGGGAATCAGGCCAGGCGTAGTTCAATTTACATCATATAATGAAAGCATAAAGATTACACATATTAGCACTTGACTGCATCTGAATTGATTGGCTTTGGCCAGACTTCTCCTTCCATTTCTGCAAGTATAAGGGCCCCTTCTGTTAAAACCCGGTGAACCATGTATGGACCCTGCCAGTTGGGAGAGAACTTCCCTTTGGCTTCATTTTGATGCGGAAAAGTTTTCTCTAACACCAACTGCCCCAGTGTGAACTATATTGGCTTGACTCTTTTGTTTAAGGCTCTGGACATTCTGTTCGGATAGAGTTGACCATGGCAAACTACATTCATTCTCTTTCCATATATAAGGGCTAGTTGCTCATAACGGCTCTTTACCCACTCTGTGTCATTGAGCTCAGCTTCCTGTATGATCCTTAGGAAAGGAATTTCTACCTCAGCGGGAATGACAGCCTCTGTTCTGTAAACCAGTATATAAGGGGTTGCCCCGATTGATGTGCGGAGTGTGGTGCGACACCCCAATAGAGCAACTGATAACCTCTCGTGCCACTATTTATGCTTCTCTATCATTTTCCTCAATATCTTCTTGATATTCTTGTTGGCGGCTTCTACAGCTCCATTCATTTGAGGCTTGTAGGTTGTGGAGTTCTTGTGTCTGATCTTGAAAGTTTCACACATAGCTTTTATCAAGTAGATGTTGAGGTTGGAGCCATTGTCAGTAATGATTGACTTTGGAATCCCGAATTGACAAACAATGTAGTCGCGGACAAAGTCTGCCATGACTTTATTAGTCACTGCTCTGTAAGATGCTACTTCAACCCATTTGGTGAAATAGTCGATGGCTACTAGGATAAACCTGTGTCTGTTGGAAGCGGCAGGCTCGATTGGTCCAATAACGTCCATTCCCCAGGCGGCGAATGACCATTGTGAGCTTATTGTGTGAAGCTCGCTTGGAGGTACCTTTATCATGTATGAATGTATCTGACAACGGTGGCATTTCCGAACATACTGGATGCAGTCCGTTTCCATAGTCATCCAAAAATAACCAGCCCGGAGTATCTTTTTTGCTAAGACAAAACCATTCATATGTGGACCGCATGTCCCACTATGAATTTCCTCTAGTAGCCTGGATTCTTCCTTTGCATTGACACATCTTAATAATCCCAAATCAGGAGTCCTCCTGTACAGGATTCCTGCACTGTGAAAGAAATTTTTGGACAATCTCCGAAGTGTGCATTTCTGAGTAGGATTAGCAAGCTCTGGGTACTCTACTTTTGCCAAATATTCCTTGATATCATGAAACCAAGGCTTTCCGTCTACTTCTTCTTCAACATGGGCACAGTAAGCTGGCCGATTATGGATTCTCACCGGAATGGGATCGATGAAATTTTTGTCTGGATGTTGTATCATAGATGATAGGGTGGCCAATGCATCGGCGAACTCATTCTGGATTCTTGGAACATGGTGGAATTCCGTCTTTGTGAACCTCTTTCTTAATTCCTATACATGATGCAGATACGGGAGTATCTTAGAGTTCTTGGTAGTCCATTCTCCTTGTACCTGATGTATAAGTAAGTTTGAATATCCAATCATTAGGAGATGTTGAACGTTCATGTTAATGACCATTTTGAGCCCTAAGATGCAGGCTTCATATTCGGCCATATTGTTGGTACAGGGGAACTTGAGTTTGGCAGACACCGGATAATGCTAGTAGGTTTCTGATATTAGGACTGCTCCTATGCCAACTTCTTTGAAGTTTGCCGCTCCATCGAAGAACATTCTCCAACCGTCAGAGGATTCTGCAATGTCTTCTCCTATGAATGATACCTCTTCATCAGGAAAAAAAAAGTTTTCAATTGTTCGTATCCTCCATCCACGGGGTTTTCAGCAAGGTGGTCCGCCAGTGCCTGTCCTTTGACCGCTTTCTGAGTTACGTAAACAATGTCGAACTCACTCAACAGGATTTTCCACTTGTCTAGCTTGCCAGTGGGCATGGGCTTCTGAAAGATGTACTTCAAAGGATCCATTCTCGATATGAGATATGCAGTATAGGCACAGAAGTAATGTCTCAGCTTCTGAGCTACCCAAGTCAAAGCATAACCTGTGTGTTCCAATAGAGAATATCAGGCCTTGTACGGGGTGAACTTCTTACTTAGATAATAGATGGCTTGCTCCTTCCTCCCCGTTTCATCATGCTGCCCCAGACTGTAACCAAAAACTTCATCCAACACTGCAAAGTAGAGTAGTAAGGGTCTACCCGGCTCGGGCGGGACTAAGACTAGTGGTGTTGATAGATACTCTTTAATTTTGTGGAAGTTCTTTTCGCAGTCATCGGTCCATTTGGTAGAGGCATCCTTCTTCAACATCTTAAAGATTGGCTCACAGATAACTGTAGACTGTGTTATGAATCGGCTGATGTAGTTAAGCCTTCTAAGAAACTCATCATATCCTTCTTGTTTTTGGCGGTGACAGTTTCTGGATAGATTTGACTTTCAATGGATCTAGTTGTTCCTCGGGGACTCACAATAAACCCAAGTAGTTTCCCAACAGGAACCCCAAATGCGCACTTTGCGGGGTTTAGTTTCAGGTTATATCTCCGCAGTCTATTGAAGAACTTTCTCAGATCTTCCATGTGGTCAGTGGCCTTCTTGGATTTGATAATAACATCATCCACATATACCTCTATCTCCTTGTGTATCATATCATGGAAAATGGTAGTCATGGCCCTCATGTAGGTGGCTCCTACGTTCTTCTGGCCGAATGGCATCATCCTGTAGCAGTACATTCCCCACGGCGTAATGGATGCCGTTTTCTCAGCGTTTACCTCATCCATCCAGATCTGATAATAACCAGCAAAGCAATCTATGAATGACAGTAACTCATGCTTGGCGCAATTGTCAATTAGTATTATATATTTGGCAAAGGGAAGTCGTCTTTCAGACTGGCCCAGTTGAGATACCGGTAGTCGACACAGACTCTGACCTTCCCATCCTTCTTTGGTACTGGCACAATGTTGGCTAACCATGTCGGATATTCTACTACCCGGAGAACCTTAGATTTGACCTGCTTGGTGACTTCTTCCTTGATTTTCAAACTCATATCCGGCTTGAACTTTCTGAGCTTTTGCTTTACCGGCGGACATATTGGATCAGTTGGCTGTTTATGGGCTACAATGGACGCACTCAGACCCGCCATGTCATCATACAACCAGGCGAATATGTCCTCATACTCTTTTAGAAATTCTATATTCTTTCTTCTCTAATGGCGATAGGTGAATGCTGATTCATGTTTCCTTGATGTTTTCTGCATCTCTCAGGTTGAAAATCTCGGTCTCGTCCAGGTTGGACTTAGGTCTATTCTCAAAGTTCTCAACTTCTTTGACAATCTCGTTAGGTATGTCATCTTCCTCTGAATCTATGTCCGTTTGTTGCGTTGTCTCATTGCATGTCACAATCATTGGTTTATCAAGACAAGTAATAGTAATGTTGTATAAGTAAAGTAATTAGAGAAAACGATAATGAGTGTTGATTCATAAGAAAAGTTAAAATGCTTTGATAAATTGCATAATAGTTTTGAACATTGAAGATCTTATTGCGGGAATTGAAAATGCAAAAAGAAAATCATTTAGTAAGAACAATGAATAATGCTTGTTTTAGCCTTGCTACCGCGAGGCACGCCGGCGTTTGGTTGTCCTGATGGTCCAATTATTGAAATGTGCACATCTGCTCACAGCTTGTATGGAAGGGCCTTCCTCCCCCTCCTCCTCGAGAATAACACAACAGTCCACATCACTGTCCTCTAGAAACAAGTTCCTCATTGCCACAAGTGCTTCTTCTTCATCTGACCCACCAATAATATCAGCCTGTTGGAAGGTCTGCTCCAGATATGGTATTGGCTAATCTAATGGATAGTAAGGACCGTGCCATGGTGGCGACCAGTTATTGAATTCTTCCCAGTTGTATTCATATCCCAAACCGAAGGTGGTGCCATGTTTCTTGACTTTTATGGGTTTAGAGATTCCCTGGAGGTTCTTGCCAAGCCACTTGCTAGGTTTGTACTAATTCCAACTTAGTATACTTTCAATTTTGTGATCCCACCATTTGTCTTTGTCAACAGTATTGACTTGCTCAATGTGGTGGTAAGTTTCTCCACCCAACTTCCTTCTTCCTTCGATCGCTGGAATAGTCTGGCGACTATATATAGGGTTGCTATTATCGTCGTGAATGATCATTTCCTGGTGATTCTATTTGAACTTTACTGCCTGATGCAGCGTTGATGCTATGGCCCCGACCGCATGAATCCATTGCCGTCCCAGCAGCAAGTTGTAAGATGCTGGTACATCTATCACCTAGAAATCGACCTCGAACCATGTTGGTCCCATCTGTAAGCATAGAATAATCTTACCAATAGTGGACCTCTGAGAACCATCAAAGGCTTTCACATTGATTGCTCTGTCTTTTATCTTATGCAGCCCTTTACCCAGCTTCTTGAGTGTTACAAGCGAACAAATGTTAAGACCGGAACCTCCATCGATCATGATTCTGGTGAAGAAATAATCCTTGCATTGTACGGTGATGTGTAGTGATTTTTTATGCCTCAACCCTTCAAGTGGTAGCTCGTCCTCATGAAAGGTGATCTTACGGCCCTCCAGCACTTGTCCTACCATGTTAGCCATTTCCCTGCCAGTGATGTTACTTGGTACGTATGCTTCACTTAGCACTTTTAACAGAGCATTCTTGTGCGCCTCAGAATTTTGCAGCAAAGAGAGAATGGATATTTATGCTGGCATCTTGTTTAACTGGTCGATGACTAAATATTCCTCAGCCTGTATCTTCCTCCAAAGGTCGTCCGGACCTGTCTCAATAAGGGGCGGATGATTCGAAATCTGTTTGCTTGATTCAGCTAGGTGTTCAGGGGTATAGACTCTATCAGTTCCTGTCATATCCTGTGCAGCGACAGTTTCTTCGAACCTGACCTTGCCTTTCCTTCTTGCCTCGGCTGTGTAGTCCCAGGGTATAGCATTTGTATGGAATGGTGTCATGGTTGACATAGCCACTAGGATCAGCGTGGCTATCCTTACTTCGAGTGGACCATGTGCCTTGGGCGGCAAGACTACAACCTCAAATGGTGCGGGTGCATTTGCCGGAGACACGAACTCAACCTTAATTGGTGACGGTGTCTTTACAAATGGCACTACTTCAAACTCAAGTGGTACAGACATATTCACCTCAGCATCCTCAGACAATTGGATCTGGACTACGATTGGATTGAGAGTAATTGTTGGTTTCTTTGGGTCATCACCTTCTACGATCAACCTGATTAATCCCTCGGGATCCCAGTCATCTTCTATTTAAATCATGTGAATACCTCCACCCTTATGGTCTGGCAGAGGGTTGTTGCGGACATTTGGAGCGGGTTCTTTTGCCATAATGATCTTGTTGTCAATCAAAGACTGGATCTTGTATTTCAAGGAACGGCATTCATCGATGGTGTGCCCTTTCATGCCGGAGTGGTATGCACTGGACTTGTTTGGGTTAATCCACTGAGAAGGATTCTCAGGGGTTGCAGCAGGGATAGGGGTGACATAACTAGTAACTTTGAGTCTCTCATACAACTAATCAATAGGTTCGGTGATGGCAGTATAATGTTTTGGAGGTCTGCAATCAAAATTAGGTCGAGGTCAAAGGAAGTTTTGGCGTGCAGGGGGTGATTGACAGTGGGATGGTTGAGCATGATAAGATTGGTAGACATGAGCATGTTGGGAGTATTTGGGTGAAATAGATTGATATGTAGGAGGTGGAGATGACTGATAAGTTGGTGGCTGAGCTTAGTATGAGGGTGAGGGTGCTTGGTAATTTGGGTTCGTTTGGTATGTAAGTGGAGGTATTGGATATGTTTGGTATTTACTGGGAGATTTGGTCTTCTGTGTAACCATCACGGTGCCTACATCCCTTTTCTTGGACACACCATCGGACTGTAAAGTCTTATTCGTAGCTTGCAAGGCCTCGAAATTTGTAACCATACCACTTTTGATACCTTCTTTAATTATTTCACCCAATTAGATAATGTCGGAAAACTTGTGGTTCTCAATCATCATCAGCCGCTCATAGTATTGCGGGTCCTGAGTCAGGACGAAGAACTTGTTCATATTGCTCCTCTTCTAAGGCAGGTCAGACCTTAGCAGCTTCGGACCTCCAGCGATTAGCATACTCGAAAATGTCTCTATGGGCTTCTTCTTCAAATTCTGGATATATAACACATCTGGTGCGTTCTCTGTATTAAACTTGAATCTGTCCATAAAGTCAGATGTCATGCCTACCCAGCTTGACCACTTCTTGGGATCGTGGATGATGTACCAAGATAAGGCATCTCCTTTCAAACTCCTCATGAACAGCTTCATGCGAATCCTTGCATCTTTCCCTACTCCAACCTGCTTGTCGCAATATGTCCTCAGATGGACCCTTGGATCACCTGCACCATCAAACATCTCGAACTTAGGAGGTTTGTACCCCTCGGTCAGTTCAACATCAGACTTTATGCAAATATCCTCATAGTTCAGCCCCTCGATTTCTTTGCTTCCGTCAACACCCTGAATCCAACTGGTTTGTTTCTTAAGTTCCTCGGCCAAGTTCCTAATAAGCAGATCCTTCTCATCAAACTCAGGTGTGCATGAGATAGGTTGAGTAGATTGTGGCATGGTTTCCACATAGATAAGAGTGTTATGGTGGCCTGGTGTATGGGTGTGGAAATGGTCGTTTGTAGAATTTTGAGATTCTGGGATGAGTAGTGGAGTGTTGTTTGGGGTATGGCAGGTGTTACATTGGTTCTTTGGTGGAGCTGTGTGATGGTGAGGTGCGGGAGGATTCTGCTATTTTGGGATATTTGAGGAGGTGTAGGGTTTTGAGTGTTGGGGAAGTTGACATCTGGGGTGCTGAGGGAAAATGATAAGCTTGCCAAATTCCGAACCGAATCGAGCTCTTCCTGGAATTTCAACAGTTTCTGTTCAAGCTATGACACATTCTTGTTTGGAACCCGAATACCCTAGCTATTAGTGGCCTCTACCCGTTCGGCCGTGTACTCCTTCCTGATGTTGTTCAAATCTTCCATCTTGTCTTTGTTCTTGATTTTAATAGGACTAAGATGAGGAGTGGGTGGAAGGACCCTGGTTATTGTGAAGTAAGATGATGATGTCAGAGTGCACGAACTAACCTTTGGGGAGGAGAATAATAAAAAAAGAAAAAATAAAACAAAAGGTAATCGAGTCAGTGAGGATTATAAAAAGTATTGCAATATTTAAACACGTAGTGCGAGAATGTAAAGCGTGTCCTAATTTGGGAACCTTTTTGTACCCGAGGTAGGCCTAGCGACAAATTGATTTGGAGAATTTAGAATTCTAAATACCTCATTTTATTGATAGAAATAGACGAATCTCAAAATGACACAATAAAATAAACAAGAAATAAAAGTCATTAATGGCCATTGGCCTTATTACATTTATAAAGAGAAAAAGATAAACTCATATCTACTAGGTCCCAGAAGAACCTTCCCCAGATTCAGCATCCTTGGCTCCGTCGAACAGCTTCCCCAACTCGCGAAGTCCTAGCAACAGGTATGCTCTGGCTAGATGTCCGCCTTCGGTCCCTTCAGCCTTTTGACAATCTTCAACCCTTTTGAGAAATTTCCTCTCCAGTTCTACTATACCTAGCTCCAAGTATCCCAGTCTTTTGTTGGCACTGATAGCCATGTCTTTCCATTCCTCAATCAGCTTCTGGTGAGACTCTTGTATCTCTCGATGTTCGCTCTCGCATTCACGAATCCTTTTGCGTAGCTGGTTGTACTTGACTTATGCCTCGACCTTTTTATCTATAATCTGTGGCCTCGAACGAACCCTGGCTGGCCCAGACCATCATGATTCTCTTCCAACAAACCAGAAAAGAAAGGGGTACAACCAGCATGATATATGTCTGGTTCGATGGTATCTTTCCCCATTATGATCTTGCAATGCCACATATGTTGGGCTTGGCACTTCTAAGGACTATCATTATTTTGGAAGTCAGCTCTGAAATGGCTCATCTTGTCGACCCTGTGTATAGCATGCTTCCTACCAGCTTACCTCATAACTCGTAGAGGGACGTAAGAGTATGTCCCCCTTAGGCCAATTAGTATCAAAAAAGGTGCATCTCTGGACCGGGCGATGAACTCCTCTGTCGGAAACCACTCGAACATCCATTGAACCTGCTCCTCGGTCAGATTATCAAATAGCTCAACCCATCCTTTGGCATTCTTAAGCCGAGCAAATATGTCGGGGATGTAATTCATTCGCTTTGGATGGTGGAAAGAGATGTGGTCATCCCAGTCCCTCCACTAAATTTCTTGTCAGTATTTGCCCTTTAGGAGATGTTCCATGAGCCAAAGCTGAAGTAGTAGATTGTAGCCTTCGAAGTGTTTTGCTCCTCGTTGACACTTCTCTAAGGCTCGGTATATGTCTACAATGATCATGGGTACAATGTTGAATGTCTTCCCACCAATCCCCTCCATTAGGGTCTTGGTTACCATAGCCAGCCTAGTATGGATTCTTCCTTTCTTCATCGGAAACACGATCAGACCTAGGAAGCAAAACATGTAGATGAAAACCATACGATGGATGTGTCCCAAGGACATGATGGCAAACTCGTCAGGGTAGGTACGGTATGATTTGTTGTGACCATACCTTTCATACAAGTAGTCAAAAGGGATGTATGATTCCTATAGGCATACCAATTCTGCATTCTTTTTCAACCCATCATTTTATGGAAACCCTTGCCTTTGCGGTTCTCAAGCATCAGCAAACCTGGAGTCTCCCACACTAGACCGGCCACTCCTCCTATCTCTTCTAGCAAAGGTGTCATCTCGATATCCCCAAAGAGGAACACGACCCTTTCACAATCCCAAAACAATGTAGCAGCTTCTATGATCATGTTGTTAGGTTGGATCTCCAGGAGAAATGGTAGATTGCCCAGATTTTTTCTAACGAGGGTTTGGTCACTAGAATGTAAATCTTTCCTCCAGCTTAGCAATCTTGGGTGGATGATGGTGATCATGCCGAATCTGGGGACTTCGTGCCTCATTTTCTACAAGACAAAAGGGTTAGACCCTACCCCCACTAGACTAGACTATTTGATATCAACAATTAGTGTGAAGCATTTAGTTCTCCAAATAAATGCACAAAACGTGACGATGTCCGTTTGGGTTTAGAGAAACCTAGTGGACTTTTGGGCAAGGCTATCTTAAAGGATCATTATATGGACAACATAACTAACCCGGCTAGGTTTGACCATAATGCATGCATAATTTAAATAGAATAAGGTTTTTATAGGGTTTTAGACTGGTACCCTTGAGCAGACAACTCAAGGGCGAAGGCATGGAACTATCGACTGCACCGCTGATCGACTAGTTTTACCGCAAATATGCCTTTCCGAATTTAGGGGGTAATGATATAGGAAGAGTGCAACCACTCATCAAGCGTTGCTATAGTATTTGTTTGGCACGAGTGGAGTATGATGTTGAGCATGATTACGCAATAATTAAAAGCATGTTGACATGTATTTGCACGTTAAGAAAGCGATAAATACAACAGTTTTATAATTTAAAACAACGGTAAAGAAATGAAATAAGAAAGATATGTCAGTTTTGATTTTGAAGAATAAACAAGTAATTGCACATAGGGGGTACAAATTCACAAGAACAAACTGAAATGGTAAAAGCCTAAAAATCCCCAGCAGAGTAGCCATGCTGTCGCGCCCCCTTTTTCCCCTTTCATATTGGTAAATCGGGTTTTTGACATTCTGGTATGGTACAACTGTTTTCCTTTTGGGAAAGGGGTTTGCAATTTAGAAGAGTCACCACCTAATGATTTAAGGCGCATTAGGACACCTATAGGGTTCATTTCTAACTAGGTTTGATAACCAGAGATAGGGTAAGGGCTTGAAATTATCCCGAGGGGAAGGTGTTAGGCACCCCTCAGGATCCACTAGTGTGGTTCCTGGCCAGACAGTTTTTTTGTGAATTTGTACAATTAGCAAATCAGCAAGTATTGGCGCAAATAGTAGGGTATTTAAGTTTGAATACACATAAGTAAGAAAACAACTAAGAAGAGGCGAAATTTGAAAAGAGTTACAATTTAAACATACTTGAGAATGTAAAAAAAAGGGAGGGGGGTCCTAGGTTTGTTTATAATATGGATCACGTCAATGCAATACCCGGTATAGCACTACTCAAAAGAGGGGCTACATGTGGTATTAAATCACCGGTCATCATATCCATATCTATCCTTTCCCACCCCGTGGAGGTAATTAAAGCGAAGATTGGTCTAGACTCTTATTGCATGCTATTACCCATCCCCTCCTATCAGTCCTGGAGAAATATAGGATTCCTATCCTATAAGGAGGTTCTAGGCAGACCATCAGGTTTAAAGGTGAAATACTAAGGCGACATATAAAACAAGTAGGACAGCATTTAAAGGGGGAAAACACAGAAAACAAGCAGAAGGCTCAGTTATACCTCCACAAATAATGCACATAGACAGCATGACTTATACACAATTAAGGTCTGAATTTAAAATCCTAAAGCAGGGTGTTTAAGTGGTAACATAAGAACCAGATTTATTACATGACTCAGATAAGAAGTCTGAATCAGGCTTGTCTGATGGTTGTAACAGTTGATAATTAAACAAAGGCAATTCCAGTTTTATTTAAGTTATTACCTAAGGCTTGCCTAGGCACAAAGGGAGATGCAGCAGTTGTTCCAAGTCATTAAGGCAGTTTGGAGATTATTTATTACCTAAAACATGTTGTTCTAGGTGTTCAGCACATAGAATTATTGCCAATTGATTGTAAAAACTGAGTAAAACTATTTTATTCTTTTTTATGCATTCATAGTTAGCCTAAGCGTGCTTAAACGAATATAAATCAAATCTTAAAGACATGGTACCTAATGTACAGAGATGCAGAATGAAGTATATACAGAATCCTAAGCAGAATTTCTATATGCACAAACATTACAGCATTTAAGCACGATTTCTAGAATATGCAGAGATGATATGTTTGTTAGTGTTGTTTTATCTTAAAACAGGATCTCTAAGTGTGTATGGCAGTAGGAACATAATTGCATAAAATATCGGGTATTAACACGTTTAACACAGGATTTTCTAAGTGATATGATAGTGAAATGGACATGCTAAAAACAGTAAATGTAAGTCCTAGGGAACATGATCTCTAATGCATGAAATGAATCATAAACATGGTTTCTATTGCACAATTAAGACTATAAACCAAATAACTTGCTTTCTATCCTTTAACAACTATAGCATGCATATTTCCCATCCTTTTTCACTAGCCAACCCCATACTTGTTTACAAATTATTATAGACCATGTGATTGAATTACATAAGAAATGCAAAAATAAGAAATTACAACCATAGGAAGCCTGATTCTGACTTCCTCTCTGAGTTATGTAATAAACCACCTCAGATGCCAATATTATTCCAAAGCATTTCATATATCTGGGTGTGTCAGAGTTCCCTAAGGACCTCAAGGGATCCCGGGCAGTGCTCACACCCAGATTGCATAACCAAGAGTAAGTGCGGTGTGGAAGGGCCAACTCTTATGTGTCCAGGTTCAGAGGGAGCTCAAGGGTCCCAAAGCAAGGCTTACACAAGAGGGGCAGAACCTAATGATCTAAGAGTAAAGTGGAAGTGTAGGAACACATATTTGAAAGAGGAGTTTGTTTTAGAAAATAGTTTTTGAAAGACTGCATGTTTGAAATGAGTTTGTAAAAACAGCAGGATTGTTGCTTAGTGAAAAACGTTTTTGTAAGGGAAAGGGGGTGTAGGAGCAACAACACACATACAGAACCAGTTCAGAGAGTAGTACAGCTTCAGCAATTACAAGTAGGGGAGTAGGGGTTGGGGCCATAGAGGACCCAAATCAGAAACATATAATTAGTCATAAATTAGTCATGAATTAGTATTAATCAAGTACATTAGGAGACATGCTAGTTGAGGGACATAAATAGGAACAAATAAACATGTTGATTACATTTGAACAAAGGAGGGCAGAATTTTAGACATGATGAGTAAAGTATTAAACAAGAAGCACAATTTAACAATATGAGCCATTAAGCTAGTGCAGAAAGAGACAGAGTTTGACAAACAAGGGAACACATAGAGTTTAGTCTCAGAATTTAAATTAAGAACATACCAATTGAAGAAGCAAAGTGCACAAAAAAGTAAAGCAATCAGAGTTCCACAATCTAGCTTTGGTTTTCAGCCGGCTAGACAAAGTAGTAGCACAAGTTGTAGTAGAGAAAGAGAGAGTTTTAGTGTTTAAGTGTGTGTTCTGAACTAAATTGTTCGTGTCTTGTTAATGAAAGACTTAAGATATTTATAGCTTTGAAAATAAGTGGAAAATAAGGTAGCAAGTAAAGATTTAACACAAATATGGAAGTAATCACAATCAGAATCAATTAATACAAGTACTCCCCCTTAATAAGGGAGTTACAGCTCAAACGGATACTAGAGGGATAATTAAGGAAAGAGAATCAGTTTGAAAAGGGTTGATCTTTACCATATAAGGGGTAATAAAAGTATAGGGCATCTAATTGAGTCTAAGTACATAATATACTTAATTTGGGGAAATGATTCAGCAGGGGTGAAACATCACAGCAAATAAAGGAAGGGAATCAATCAATTTAAACAAGCGAGTAACATTAGGGATTCATAAGAAAACCTTGCAATCAAATCGTAGCTTAAGGAAATCCGGATCAATCAAAAGGGAAGTAAAGATTCTGCACTTTGACATATAAATAGAAAGGAATGAACGAGCGTACCAGACATGCAGGGCCAAACACATTGACAAAAGGAGCAAACTAGATGAACATAAACATATAGAATTTCCATGAATAGGCTAAGGACTATTCAAAGCATGATAACCAACAAGTCAAGCAGTCATGGCTCACACATAGAACCAAAGTGAAGAAACCAGTCTAACACATAGCAATAGGTAAAGGAGATCAGACCAACACACAGAAATAAGTAGAGGAAGTCCTTAAAAACTCTCAATAACAAGTGAGAAAAGTTTTAGGAAATTAGGGTTTTAACAAAAATGGTAAGAACGCAGAATCAGTCAAGGCAAATAAAGGAGAGGATTTAACCATGTAGAATCAATCGAAACAGGCATACATACAAAAAGACAGTTTCAGAACCCCCGATGAAACCAAAGATACTTAGGGTTTTAACACAATAAACAAGGTAGAAGAAAAACATAAACAAATCGTTTAAACATAGTAAAATCATAAAACAACACTGAAAATCGGAGAAGAGATCTTTTAAAAGAGGTTAAGAAAACCCTAATCGTTGAAAACGAAGTGTCGCTGTAAAAATTGGAAAACCTTTGAGAAAAACACTTAAGAGGTTCATAACATACACAGATCTAAGATAGATCTGGAAAAAAATCGGAAAGCCTTTAAAGTTAGGGTTTCAGAGAACCCAGAAAAATGAGAAAGACTTTGAAAAGATACCGATCTAGCCGGAAAAGTCATGGATCTGACTTGAACGGCCATGGATGGCCGGAAAAAGGCCAGAGATAGAAGTTGAGCCAGGTCTGGACTAGATCTCTTTGAGATATTTCCATGAAATCACAAAAATAGGCAACTAGGAGACATAGGAGACTGGTATACATCTTAAACAACCATGGAAGTCCATGGATTGAGTGAGGATCGAAGGGGATTAGTGGTGATTTGGGTGGCGGCGGTTAGGGTTTGAGTGGGGTTGCAGAGAAGATTGGAAAGGAAGGGGATTCAAGGGCGGCGGGTTAGTAGAAATGAATTAGGTTAAGGGGGTGGGTCGTTTGGGTTTATTTAGGCAGGTGGAATGGTGGTCGTTTATCTGAATGATCAATGACCCAGATCAAATGGGGTAGGTGAATTATGGAAAACTAATAAAAAACTTGGACATGCTTATATATGCATATATATGCTATTTTGAAGTTATTGTGCATATTCAAAATATATAGGAAAAAATTGGGTAACAACAACATATTGATTTAGTCAGCCAGTTGGTTCACTCGGTCACATGTAGTCAGGCACCGGGTGTCGTGTTACGTCCAGGACCAGGTTTGGAGCGTAAAAAAGCTTGGTATTAGAGCACTAGGTTCAAATGTCCTAGCAAGTCTATCAAGCCGTGTCCAGTGGAGTTTTCTTTATACGTGTGTGCCGGTCATGCATATAAATAGTTAACTACAAAGATATTCAGGATTGTCTCATTTATTTCTACTCAAGATCGTGCCATGAAGCTTAGAAAAATAGGTAACCTTCTATTCCTATCAAATTCCAGACGTATCAAATGTCCTAGCGACGGGCAGGAAAAAACCAAGGTCCTGGAGAGGATGATTGCCTATTGGGGTATATTTAGGAAGTACATGTTGGTAACAAATGAGACTTGAAAAGATGCAATGTATAGTAGTATAGATTAGAGCATAACCTTATCAGATAGCACAAATGCAATTATCATATTTTATGGTTATCAGTTTACCTCAGTTACCAGTTATATAGTCATTCAATTAATAAGTTTACGATTATTGAGTATGCCAGTATCAGTTATTCAGTTACCAGATCTTCAATTTTCAGTGTATCCAAATTTTGGTGACTTGTCTAGATTAAGACCCAAGACTCGCCGGATGGCGCGAGGAGTGATTTATCAGATGATGGTATACTCTGAACGATATGTTTGTGTATGTTAGCATATCCATATGTGTTTTTACCTCATAGTACAATTTTATTTTTTATTCTTCAAAAATAGAGCCACAGGTTGGATGATGGTAGTTCACATGTCACACCCTACGGTGCAACAAGTTAAGAATTTGACCGCAACTGGCATAGAATTGGCCATTATAGTTTTGGACAGAAAAGAGCCTAAAGGCAAATACCTAGGAGTCAGAAACATTTGATATATCATAGATGTGTCTTTCGTATGATTCATGTATATGACTAAGAAGATATGATGTACAAAAATGAGGAACATATAGCAACCAATATTGAATTTCAAGAAATGATTTTAAGTTATTTAGATTTATTCATATTAGAACTAGAAAGTATCACGTTAGTAAGTTACTATAAGAAGCAGCTATTATTGTGAGATAAAGAATATGATAGTTTCCTTTTAGGTTTTTTGACTAAGTGTTTACCCTGGATATTTATAGTCTTATATGATTATGAAGTGTATAGAATGTATGGGGTTATATATTCCAATTTCATTTAAGACGGATGAAATTTCTGTAAGTGTGATCCATGTGTATAGTGCAAAAGAAAAATAGTATATAACCACAAAATAGGGTCGGATGGTGAGGGAAGTTAGGAATAACCTTATGCTTCATTTTAGTTATTTAAAGCATGAGAAGAAAATATGATGTTAGCAGGTGGTTAGTAAGTAAGTTTTGAGTAGATACAACAAGCTAGCAATTTCAGTAGAGGTACAATTTGATTTACTTAGTAATGTTAACACTAGTGAGTGGGTAACAGTTTGAAACACCGAACGCATGTTAGAACCCAAAGAGTTTAAGTTAAACCCGAAGTACAGTGGCAGTGGGGAAAAATCAGCTAGCAGTAAGAGAGCAAAATACAGAAGAATAGCCTTTAGGAATTATCGAAATGTGGTTTCCCCAAGATTGACAGTGTGAGCAGAGATAAATTATTAAGATTGTGTATGATAGTTGTGAATACATTAGCTTTCCATTATGTGAATAATTTAATCTTTTCTAGTAAAGAAAGATTTCTCATAAGTAAGTTGGAAGATGAGTCGTCATTGACGTAGAGTGCAAAGAATTGTAGAAAATAAAGAAAGTTATTTGGATCCCAACAAAAAGAGAAGGATCTGCAAGTATAAGACCTTTGGTCTAAGGGGTGATGTGAAAATTTTCAGTAAGTCCAGTTAAAGATTTGAAACCCGAATAGTTAGAATGGGATATGAAAAAGAAAATCAGTTTGGCAATGAGGGAAAATTGTATAATTACCACAAGGAATATGTCTAGCATGTGTAAGAAACAGAAAGTGAGTAGAATGATCACCGAACTTAGTTATTGATGATAAAGTGATCACAGAAAAGCTATAAAATCATGCCCATTTATGTGTTATGAGGGTAGTGCCATTGTACGAGACTCTAAAATTTGGAGTATAGGTCAAAGACAGTTCACAATAATGCTATAAGTGTTTTAAGGAAGTGCTTAAGAAGATAATCAAGTGTGGGAAGTATAACTCATGATTGAGGTAGATAAGAGAATTCTGGTGAAAGAAGTTCACCACTTAGCCCAGCTAGGAGTTCAATTTGCGTACTCCAAAGATAGTAGAGTTATTGTCTAGAATATGACTTGTTCCTCCTTAGTAGCCGAAGTGAAGGAGAAATAGTTTGATGATCCCTACTTGTTGTACCTGAAATAGGGGATTCACAGGCATAAGATGATGGCTTTTAAACAAGGGGAGATGATAGTACTTTGAGGTACCATGATAGATTGTGTGTTCCAACCATAGATGGACTTAGTGAGAGAGGAAGATGTTAGAAGCCTATAATTCCAGGTACTCTATCCACCTAGGTTCCCCAAAGATTATCATAATCTCAAGGAGATTTATTAGTGGAACACATGAAAAAGAACGTCGTAAGGCCAAGTATATGAATTGTCAGTAAGTGAAAGTCGAGCAGCAAGAAACCAAGTGTTTATCTCATAATAAACATATTCTTTAGTGGAGATGGTAAATATGGACCTTATAATATGATTATCTCGCTCAGTTTAAAAGCATGATTGGGAGAAGGTGTAGATATCCAATTGATTGGTTTGAAGTTGGCGAAGCACAGATGTTGAGACCAGATTTGGTCTATCAAGCTATGAAGCAATTCAAATTGATTCAAGAGCATTTGAAGATGGCTCAGAGTCGCCAAAAGTCCTATTTGGATGTGCAACATAGAGACCTAGAGTTTCAAGTTGATGATAGGGTGTTTTTGAAAGTTTTGCCCATGAAAGGTTGCGATAACTCAAAAGGTCACTTTGTGTTGCAAGTGAATTTAGTGTTCCGAGACCTAAAAACCTCCTTTTTACCCCACCTTGATTTATGTGTGTGGTCCGGACCAATATCGGGAAAGCCTTCTAGGTGAAAATGTGAGAAATAGAAATTTTTAGAGTTAAAAATTTGATTATGGTTGACTTTGGTCAATCTTTGATCAAACAGACCTGGATCCGTGTTCTGACAATCCCGGGAGGTCCGCAGTAAAATATGAGACTTGGACGTATGCCCGGAGATGAATTTCGAGGTCCCAAGCCTTAGAAATCAATTTTTGAAAGAAATTATTTACGGAATTATCTAAGAAATGAAGAAAAGAATTAATGTTTGAAACCATTGTTATTGGGCCCATATTTTGGTTCCGGAGCCCGATACAAACTTATTATAGTATTTGAAAGATAACTATGAAATTTGGTAAAAACGGAGTTTATTTGACGTGAGTTGGACTTCCGGTTGAAGAGTTATGAACTTTGAGAGTTCTTGATGAAAATGTTGAGTTTTGAGGTTTAATTCATGATTTTATATGTTATTTTGATGATGTGATCGCACGAGTAGGTCCATATGATGTTTTGGAGTTAGTATGCACACTTAGTTTGAAGTTTCGAGGGCCCGGGTAAGTTTCGGGTAGGTCCCGGGATGTCTTAGGCTTAAAAACATGGATGTTGCAGGTTCCGAAAAGTGCAATCCTCTGAACCCGCAGTGCTGACCGCATTAGTTTTTGTGTTGTCCGAATTGTGCGGCCGCAGTCCATTTTGTGCGGTCCGCACAGGTTCACTGGCCCACTTCGGAAGCTCATATCTTTTGATCTACGAGGAATTAGGGGATGATTCAAAAACAAAGGTTGTAGATCATTGAATTTAGATTTCAGAAAGATATTATAATAAGCATTTGGACATCCGTAGAGAAGGTTATGGCTAAAATACTAAGACATGTCAGTGCAGAACACAAGTAGTGTTGTGCGGCCGTAGTTGGTTTTGTGCGGTCCGCACAGGGCACCTGAGAATAGTATATAGACGGGATTTTCAGTTATTTTTCATTTTTCAAAACCCCAAAAACATAAGAGGAGATTTTTCAAACAACCTTTCTTCTCCAAAACGTTGGTAAGTGATTTCTAACTCATTTTCTTCACTCCTTAACATCTTTTAACATGATTTCAACTCAAAATCAATGATTTTCATAGGGGAAATTGGGTGTTTTGGGTAGAACCTAGGTTTTTCAAAAATTGGGGATTTGGACCTCGATTTGAGGTCCGATTTCAAAATAAATTATATATTTGAGTTCGTGGGGAAATGGGTAATCGGGTTTTGGTTCAATCCTCGGGTTTTGACCATGTGGGCACGGGGGCGATTTTGACTTTTTGGTTAAAACTTTGGATAATCCATTTTTCATGCATTCAAATTAATTCACTTAGCGTTTATTGATGTAATTAAGTAACTTGTGACTAGGTACGAGCGAATTGGTGGTGGAATCAAGGGGTAAAGCTATAATTGAATCGTGAATTGTGTTCCTAGCATCGAGGTAAGTGTTTGGTATAACCTTAGCTAGAGGGATTATGAGTTGTGTCCTATTTGCTATTTGCTTCTTGTTGAGTACGATGTATAGGCATGGTGACGAGTATCTATACGTTGGTGTCAAGCATGACCATGAGTCTTATATTGTGATTTTTCATAATTTTGTTGTATTATTCATGCCTTGGTGAAGGTTTCTAATTGTTGCATAAAGTTTGTGGAAAGAATTGTGACCTATGAACATTGAGGAGTGTTGTCTCAAGTTGTATAGCAAAATTGTGAAAGTATAAGTGAAAATTGAACTTTTAGAGCATTAGCTTGAGTTGTGAAGTAAATTGTGAAGTAAGAGTGAGAAAGAGAAGAGATCATTATATTTCCCCCTTGCCAGGCTATTGTTGAATTGTGGTTCCCTCGCATTGTGTTCTTAATTGAAATTACAGATGCTTAGGTTGATGATTCATTGTGTTGGTAGGGATTATGGGTATAGCTGAGGTAGTTAGGTGTCGGAATGAGGTTGGTTATAGCTGAGGTAGTTAGGTGTGGTGACGAGCTTGGTTATAGCTGAGGTGGTTAGATGTTGTAATGAGTTTGGTTATAGCTGAGGTAGTTAGGTGTCGGAATGAGGTTAGTTATAGCTGAGGTAGTTAGGTGTGGTGACGAGCTTGATTATAGCTGAGATGGTTAGATGTTGTAACGAGTTTGGTTATAGCTGAGGTAGTTAGGTGTCGGAATGAGGTTGGTTATAGGTGTGGTATCAAGATTGGTTATAGCTGCTTTTCCCTTGCCAGGACGTGATTGCTTATGTTGTCGAATCCCTTGCCGGGATAGTGTAGACCTTATTGATCTCTTGTCGGGACTCGGGTTGCACGCCGCAACAATATTATATATGGATCGGGTTGCACGCCGCAACAATATTATATATGGATCGGGTTGCACGCCGCAACATTATATATGGATCGGGTTGCAATGCCGCAATAATATTATATATGGATTGAGTTGCACGTCACAACAATATTATATGTGGATCAGGTTGCACGCCGCAATAATATTATATGTGGATCGAGTTGCACGCCGCAACAAAGATATAATGAAATGGGAACGGGTGGTACACCGACCACAAGATATAATAAAATGGGAGCGGGTGGTACGCCTACCACAAGACAGGTGAAATGGGAGCGGGTGGCACGTCTGCCACGAGATATGAAAAGAAAGTGAAATCTGCCTTTGTTCCCTTTTTCTTGTTAGTGGGTGGTTTTGATTCCTTAATAATTCTCTTGATATTCCATTTTACCTGCTATTCCCCGAAGGATGTTTCCCCTTCCCAACTTTACTTATTTATTTCTGTATTTCTTTCCCGCTGTATATATTTGAACTACACAGGTTTATTTGGTAGTCTGGTCCTAGCCTCGTGACTACTTCGCCGAGGTTAGGCTAGGCACTTACCAGCACATGGGGTCGGTTGTGGGTGCATTAAATCAGTATTAATGTGACCTTTTAGGCATGTGAAGTCTTATTGGGATGAGTATGGGTGGAAACAATTGTTTTAGAATCAAGACCGAGAGTGAGGTGCATAAAATTTGATAAAATCGACTCAGTTTATGGGAGGTACATTTTATAGTCAGATAGTGCAAGGCAATAAAACTCACGGCCATAGATAGTGCAAGGCTCTGTCTAGGGCATTAACACCAGCGCTCATGACAGTGAAAGGCACTATAACATCAGCGCCCCTGATAGTGCAAGGCACTGTAACCTCAGTGCCCCAAGTAGTGCAAGGCACTGTAACTTCAGCACCCCAAACAGTGCAAGGCACTGTAGTTTTGGCGCCTTACACACCAAGTCTGGCGCCCCGGACGGTGCCTTGCATCAACATTGTTTATCCAAGATATTTTTACTTCCTCCTCAATTTTGGGACATTTTCACTTATTTAAAATCCCTACCTCTTTCCCCCTACACCCCAAACACGAAAACCTACTCTAGAAAGGGGGGCTCTCAAGAACTCAAGGTCTCTCTATCATCCAAGGTAAGTTCTAACGATAATTCTAAGTTAATTTCAATTCTCCAACACCTTATTAACATGGGTAAATCCTTCCAATCATTACATATTTGATCAAGACACCATTGTTGAGAAAGGAAACCCTGGAACTCGAATTTAAGAGAAGTGAACTTCGAAAAGGTAATGCTTCTACTTCCTAATCATTATAACTTTGAATCGATGAGTTTTTGATAGGATAGTAAATGGGTTTGATAAAGGGAACCATAAGAACTATGTTAGGGTTTTAAATTGTTGACTTATGGTTGTTATAAACATTTGGGTGATGAGAAATGGTGTTAGTTACATGTATTTGGGATTGTAGAATCACCTAGAAGTAGTAGAATGAGATCTTGGTGAAGAAAAGACCAATTACTATAGACTATGAGGCTTTACGGCCATAAGGTGTTTGATAAAGTGCATAAGTGACTAAATCATGAGCATTAATGCTAATAATGGTTCCTCCTTGATATATATTGCCATAGATTATCATTAAAAGAGGCAACGAGACATTGTGATACTCTTAAAAGGCAGACTCAGGGTATGTGACGCTAACTTTCTATGTTGGGAATGTTAATGATTCTCCATACACTACATATCTTTTACAATGTTATTAATTGTCTCAGAAATATAGTTAAGCCTAGTTCCTTGAATAGTTGCAGAACTTCTATTCTCTAGCTTCATAACTCGTTCATGACTTTCATTCTGAACGCTGTGAGCTTAGTGAATATTCAATATAGACTTGGGTTTGATGCCCCCGAGTCTCAGTATAGATTACTCAGCATGTCATAAACAATTGAAGTTTCAGTGTTCATAATTAGTTCAAGAATACATGTCTCGGTCTAGTCCTATTCAGTATTACAATATCATGTAACTCAGTTTGATTCAGCATTTCAGTATCATGTAATGTAGTATGATTCTCAATTTTTGATTTTAAATCCCTGAATGTTGAACACCTGTATTTGGGCTTGAGGTCGTAGTTTATGCTTTATGCATGTTTGGGTCTGAGGCCGTAGTTTATGCTTTATGCATGTTTGGGCCTAAGGCCTTAGTTGATGCTTTATACATTTTTGGGCTTGAGGCCATAGTTATGTATACGTATACTTGGGCCCGAGTTCGTAGCTTGTGCAAATATATATTGGGCCCGAGGCTGTAGTTTATTAAATAAACAGGTTGGTCATCATCAGAAGAGGGAGTATTCATATTCTTACTTCCTTTGTTCTGTTCAGTTATCAGTTATCATTTCAATTAACAGTTATCATTTCAGTTATCAGTTATCATTTCAATTAACAGTTATCATTTCAGTTATCAATTATTAGTTATAAGTAATCAGTTATCAATTATCAGTTATCAGCTATCTGTTATCATTTCAGTTTCAGTTTCAAGACTTATCATTTCAATTATCAATTATCAACTCAGTGTAGTTTCAGCATTTATAGCTCTTTCTTTCAGTTGCTTTACATACCAGTGCAATTCAAATGTACTGACATCCCTTTTGCCCGAGGCCTGCATCTCATGATGCAGGTAATGATTTACAGGTTGACGATTCAGAGCATTAGGACTCTCATATCAGCTGTTTGTGATCCCTAGTTCTTTCGGGGAATTATAATTATCTTATAGTCTTCAGTATTTTCAGACAGTCAATATTTTCAATAGTTCATTAGAGGCTTCATAGACTAGAGTAGAAGTTAGATAGAGTCAGAAGCTTTTCATGGTAATCAATATTGGTTACAGATATGTTTCAGACTTGTATTAGTGTTTCCACACTTTGATTTATATCATTCAAACTTTCAGTATATCAGTATGTGTTAGTTTATCTTCCGCATTCAGTATGTTATGATATCACATGTTGATTCAGTCAGCTAGTTGATTCGCTCGGTCACATGTAGTCAGGCACCGGGTATCGTGTTATATCCAGGCCCAGGTTTGGGGCATAAAACAACCCATGGGAGAACAACATTGACTCTAATATAAGGCCTCATACAGAGCTATCTGGATACTCGATTTATTATTGTTGTTGTAGGCGAACTCTGCTAACGGTATAAACTGGTTCCACTGACCCCTGAAATGCTCGGACTGTCCATCCATCTGGAGATGAAATGGTGTACTTAGATCAACATGTGTGCCTAACTCATGTTGCACTACTCTCCAAAATTTTGATGTGAACTGAGTGCCTCGATCCGAGATAATAGACACAAGCATACTATGAAAGTGAACAATCTCTCTAAGATAATCCTAAGCTAGCTACTCTGATGAGTAGGAAGTCATGACTGGAATGAAGTATGCAGACTTAGTCAGTTTATCCACAATGACCTACACCGCATCAAACCTCCTCAAGGTCTGTGGAAGCCCAACCATAAAATTCATACTGATATACTCCCACTTCCACATCGAAATATCTGTCCTCTGAAGCAAACCACATGGTTTTTGTTGCTCATACTTCACATGCTGATAGTTCAAACACCAAATAACATACTCAACAAAATCCTTCTTTATCCTCTACCACCAATAATGCTGCTTCAAATCATGGTACATCTTCGTGGCACCTGAATAGATGGAATACCGCAAACTATGGGCCTCCTCAAGAATTAACTCTCTCAACCCATCCACATTAGGCACAAAAATCCAGCCTTGAAGCCTCAATACCCCATCATCAGCAATAGTAACCTCCTTAGCATCACTGTACTGCATTGTGTCCTTAAGGACAAGTAAGTGGGATCATCATAATAACGCACGCTCAAACAAGGATGATCGTGATACAACACAAGTAAGAACTCTGCTAAGCTCCAAAATATCCAACATCACGAACTTGTTGGCCAAAGTCTGAACATCCCAAGCTAACCGTCTCTCCCTGGCTGGGATAAAAGCAAGACTCCCTATGGTTTCCGCCTTTCTACTCAAAACATCTCCCACCTTGGCCTTCCTCGGATGATTAAAAATGGTGAATCATAGTCTTTCAATAAGTTTAACCACTTTTGTTTCCTCAACTTCATATCCTTTTGCCTGAATTGATGTTGGAGACTTTTGTGATCCATGAACACCTCACAAGACACGCCATAAAGATAGTGCTGCCAAATCTTGAGCGCGTGAACAATGGCGGCTAACTCCAAATTGTAAACTGGGTAGTTCTTCTCATGGGGCTTCAACTAACGCGAAGCATAACCAATCATTTTACCATCTTGTATCAACACACACCCAATGCCAAACTATAAGAATCATAATAGACTATAAAAGAATTTGATCCCAAAGGCAAAACTAGAGTTGGAGATGTAGTCAAGGAAGTCTTGAGCTTCTAAAAGTTGTCCTCACACTCATCATACCACCTGAATTAGGAACCCTTCTGCATTGATCTAGTCATTGAGGCTGCGAAAAATGAAAACCCTTCCACAAAGAAGCGATAATATCCAGCCAACCTTAGGAAACTCCCGATATTTGTAGCAGTAAAAGGTCTGGGACAACTCTGGACTACCTCAATCTTCTTCGAATCTACCTTAATCCCCTTTATTGGACACCATGTGACCCAAGAATGCCACCGAGTCTAACCAGAACTCACACTTGGAGAATTTAGCATATAACTTCTTCTCCCTCAAAGTCTAGAGCACGGTCCTCAAGTGATGATAATGCTCCTCCTGACTGCACGAATACGCCGATATATCATCAATAAATACAATGATGAAGGAATCAAGATAGGGCTCTAATATGTTGTTCATCAAACACATGAAAGTTGTTGAGACATTAGTTAGCCCAGAAGACATCACTAAGAACTCATAATGCCCGTAACGAGTCCTGAAAGCCAACTTAGAAATATATGAAAGCGGAATCTTCAATTGATGGTACCTCGATCTCAAGTCACTCTTCCAGAATACTCTAACACCCTGAAGCTGATCAAACAAATCATCAATACATAGTAGTAGATACTTGTTCTTGATGGTAAACTTGTTCAAATGCATGTAGTCAATGCACATCCTCATAGAACCATCTTTCTTATTCACAAATAGTACCGGTGAACCCCACTGTGACATACTAGGCATGATGAAACCCTAATAAGGCAATTCTTGTAACTGCTCCTTCAACTTCTCTGGTGCCAGATGATGTAGTGAACAGACATAGGCTAAGTGCCCGACACCAAGTCAACACCAAAATCAATATCCATGTCGGGTGGTATGCCTGGTAGGTCTACTCGAAACATATCTGAGAATTCCATCACCGTTGGGACTGACTCAACAATAAGGGTATCAGCACTGACATCTCTCACAATAGAAAAAGATGCCAAATATCCCTTCTCAACTATCCATTGAGCCTTCAAATATGAAATCACTCTAATGGGAGCGTGACCAAACGAACAACTCCACCCCAACCTAGGATAACGTGACATTGCCAAGTCACAGTGTTAGCGTGACAATAAAGAACAGCATGGCACGGAGATAGCCAATCCATACCCAAAATTACCTTAAAATCAACTATGTTGAGATACAAAAGATCAGTTCTAGTCTCATTACCCCCAATGGTAACCACACAAGACCGATATACATGATCCACCACAATAGAATCATCGACCAGTGTATATACATGAAAAGGATTATAAAGGGAATCACAAGGTATATCCAAATAATGAAAAATTATGATGAAACATAAGAATAAGTGGAACAAGGGTCAAGTAGAACTGAAGCATCCCTGTGGCAGACTGAAACAATACATATGATCACGGCATTAGAAGCATCTATATCTTGCCAGGTGGAAAATGTATGACAATGGGCATGTCCACCATTTGACTGAACTTCCCCTCTAGCACGACCTCGAACTGACAATCTGTAACCCTAGCTAGTTGTGGGTGGTGCAGCTACTGGTTCTAGAACCATAGGTTGTGTGCTCTACTTTGGTGCACTACTCAAAAGTATAGGGCAATCCTTCTTGAGATGATTCATGTCTCTACACTAGAAACAACCCCTTCTCTAACAAGGCTGATGACCCTACGATTGACGTTGATAACCTGAATAACTACTTGTGGAACCCTAAGAAGATGAAACACGGTAATAACTCTGTGCCGACAGTAGACTAAATGATGATTGAATTGTATGAGAACTATATGAGCTGTGGCTAACTGATGAACTACAAGGAATCTAACAAGCTACCTGAGCAGGCCGAAAAGGACAACCTCTGCTATGATATGACTAGCCTCCATATGAGGTACCACCAAATCCAACTAAAACACGAGGCCTCTTGTCCTCCCGCTACTCTCTCTCAAGCTTGCTAACATGCTCCAACCGTTTAGCAATCCCGACCACCTAGTCAAATCTAACATACATCTCAAACACTCAAGTCATACCATACCGAATGACTTAGTTGAGGCCAACAATGAACCTTCTAATTCTCTTCCTCTCAGTATAACCAAAAATACCGCATAACACACCAACTTTGTAAATTTCATCTCGTACTTGTCATGCCCCAAACCTAGGGAGGCATCGCTGGCACTCGGTGTTGTACTGGCCCGAGCGAACCACTCTGTAACTCATTTTTTTTCTTCTGCAACTATCAGGGGCCAATATGGCCAGAACTCGTAATGTATAACTATAAGTGGGAAAACACTGTATCAATGAACCATTTCTTAAAACCTGAATACATATAGGCCATCAAGGCCTCTAACATACTGTACAAAATGAACCTCTGTCTACAAAGTATCTAAGATCATTTGACATCAAATGGGACAGGGTACCGGCCTACCCATAAGTCGGTAGCCAAACTCTGACACGATGGCTTATAGACTCGATTTCACTCCAAATGAGGTTGAGTCTTACCGATCCTTCGCTGAATGCCAACCTCATCTACTATGAGGGCTCATCAATCTGATTATCTATACCTGCAAGCATGAATGCAGCGTCCCCAATAAAAGGACGCTAGTACGAATAATGTATTGAGTATGTAAGGCAGAACTGAAACATAATAATAAGTCAACATTAATTAAAGACATATAAGAATCAACCTGAATCTCTGAATTGCCATCGTATATGCATACTTATTATACTTACATATATATAATGCTTCTCTTTGAGACTATTATCCATATCATATGATGTATGACTGCCCAACCGGTGGTAAATAATGATACACAACTGTCCAACCGATGGTAACTGCCCGACCGGTCGTAGCTCAATGGTAAATGCATGACTGCCCAACCGGTTGTAGCTCGATGGTAAGTGAATGACTGCCAAACCGGTCGTAGCTTGGTGGTAAATGCGAAGATGCAAGTATCACTATATTATAAACATTAACATCTCTATCATATACCTTATTAGGGACTAGATACATACTTAGACATGCTTGAATATCATTTTACATGAATGAATAACGTAGACCTTCTTAGTTACTAAGAGTAGAACCATTTATGAAATAACATTACGTTTACGTATCGTTACTTAAATCATGTCAAAAGAAGGAAAGATTAGCCTTAACATACCTGAGTCGGTTCTGACAATCCCTCTAACACACATCTTTTACAAAAAACACGTATCGCCGGATCAAAGTAGAGGAAAATCCTTACAACCTTGCAGTCATTCCAAACGCTTCCCTAATATCATGATATGAATTCCTATTTTTAAGAACTCATCCGTTGCTTTGTAGCTTCACAAGGTCATAAGACTTTTTCAATTTGTGAATTAAAAGAAGCCTTCTCAATAGAACCTTTTAACCAAAATAAGATAATGCGAACATACCTTAAATATTGCCACCACCTCCTTAAGCATAAGGATTGGTGGCAATTTGCTGCCATAATCCCATAGCTCCATGTAAATTATTGTCCCCTTAGTAATTATCCAAGATCCCACTTAAATAATTATCCAAAAAATTTTAATTAATCAATTATCCACATAATTAAGAATTATCTCAACTTACCTAAAATACTACTCACTTTTAATACACTTTATATAACTTACTATCATGGTCATGTAGTATCATATAAAATTAATATACACACTATTATTTCATTAAAATATCCATGTAAAAATGCATATATTTTCTCAACTTCTAATTTTCCTAATCTCATATAAAGAGTACAAATTTTTGTACACTTAATTCTTAAAATGGTAAAAAGATAACCATTTTTTCTTGTGAGAAAAAATAATTTCTACCTTTACAATAAAAAAATCTCATACACTTTCTCATATTATGTGTATAATTTAAAGCATATTCGAAAATAATAATATTAATAATTATATGAAATCATATTTTTTAAACTTTTTTTTACAAAAATTATTCCACTCAAAAGACCATATCAAATGTATACAACAGTATCAAGGCTGTTAAACTTACATGGTCATACAATAACATAGTCACAAATCCTCTATAATCTCATGAATGATCTTAATCCCTTCAAGCTCATATGGATTACTACGACTCATCCTAATATTAAGATATGGGATGTAACAGTACTGGGTCACAGTCATTCCCTCTTGGCGTAGATGCTCAAACTCTGTACGCAACTTCTCTCTGCGAGTCTATGGGACGAACTTCTTTAATAAGAGAATTGATAACTGATGCCATGTACGTGTTGCTATGCTAGCCGATATTGGTCTACCACCACCTATAGGATGTCCTTGTAAGTTGAAAAGTAATGAAGCCGACTCCATTGGAGTCCATAAAACTCGTTGTGCGAAGAATCTGATGACACTAACCGAGAAAACCATGAGCATGCTCTGACTATCCTCCACTAAACTGGGGAGGATGAAGACTTTGAAATCTCTCTAACCTCTTCTGCTCCTCATTCATTAGTCAAAGATGGTCCAGCATCAGCCCGAGCAGCAACAACTAGCTAAACTGGCCAAACCCCTAGTGTCTGATAACCTTGAGCTAGCTGCTTTGGTGTACGGGTGATAGAAGTCTAGGCTCCTCCCCTAGTCTGAGAGGTAGCTGGTGGAACAGATATTATACCCTCTTGAGCCAAGCTCGTGTACACACTTAAGATCTGTGCAAAAGTCTCCTAAAGACCAGGCATAGCAACAAGTACCGCTGGTGTCTAAGCTGGTCCCATCAGTACCGCCGGTGTCTCCTAAAGTAGAGTTTTGCTCATGACCTGTAAACTTTCGACAGGTCTGCTGGAAATGCATCTGAAAATTCCCTTACCATTAGGATTGACTTGCCAGTAGGCGTATCAGCACAAACATCTCTCACGAAAGACAAATACGCCAAACACCTATTCTCAACCATCTATTAAGCCTTCAAATATGAAATTACTCTAATGGGAGCGTGCCAAAAAGAACATCTCCACTCCAACCTAGGAAAACCCAGAATCGCCAACGTCAAGGTCTTAGCGTGACAATCAAGAATAGCATGGTATGGAGATAGTCAATCCATACCTAAAATCACCTCAAAGTTACTATGCTAAGAAACAAAAGATCAAGTCTAGTCTCATAGCCCCCAATGGTAACCACACAAGACTGATATATATGATCCCCCAATGAAATCACCCACCAATGTATGTACATGAACAGAAATATCAAGGGAATCGCAAGGCATATCCAGATAATGAACAAAATATTATGAAACATAAGAACAAGTGGAACCATGGTCAAATAACACTAAAGCATCCCTGTGGCAGACTAAAACAATACTCGTGATCACGGCATCGAAAGCAACTACCTCTGTCCAGGCAGAAAATGCATAATAATCGGCATGTCAACCATTTGACTGACCTCTCCCTCTAAGGCGACCTCGAATCGATGAGCCCTAACCTAGCTGGTTTTGTGGGTGGTGTAGCTACTGGTGCTGGAACCATAGGTTGTGTGCTTCTCTGGTGCACTACTCAAAAGTCTAGGGCAATCTTTCTTGAGATGACTTAAGTCTCCACACTAGAGACAACCCCTCCTCTAACGAGGTTGATGACCCTACGACTAACCTTGATAAATTGAATAACTGCCTATGAAACCCTGAGTAGATGAAGCACCGTAAGAACTCTGTGCCGGAAGTGCACTGAATGATGACTGAACTGTATGAGCTATTGATAATTGATGAACTACGGGATCTAACGTGTTGCCTGATCGGTCCTAAAATGACGACCTCTTCTGTGATATGACTTGCCTTCAGATGAGGTACCACCAAAACCACCTGAACCACGAGGCCTCTTGGCCTCCTGCTACTCTCTCTCAAGCATGCAAACATGCTCCAACCGTCTAGCTATCTCGACCATCTGGTCAAATCAACCATCTGTCTCAGACTCTTGGGCCATACCATACCGAAGGATATAGTTGAGGCCATCAATGAACCTCTTGATCCTCTCCCTTGTCACACCTCTTTTTTCCCGAGGGGATAGGGAGTTTTTTCAATTTAATTGACGTTAATCGAAATGGGATTATTTATTAGATTCAGAGTCATCACTTGGAATAGTTTATGGTGCCCCAAGTCACCAATTTATTTTAAATTCCAAATCGAGGAAATTTGACTCCGTCTAAAGTCTGTGAAAACCAGAAGACCGGGTAAGGAATTCCGTTAACCCAGAAGAAGGTGTTAGGCATCCCGGGTTCCGTGGTTTTAGCACGGTCGCTTTAATCATACTGGCTTAATTAATCGTTCAATTACGTATTTTTGAACCTATGTGCATTTTACATTTTGACCGCTTTTAATTATGGATTTATCTTGGAAACGGATCACATGCGTGTAAACCCGTTTATTTGGGGTGTTAAAATCATTTCACGCGAACATGTACACAATTAATCACGCTTTATTAATATTAGATTGTTTGGCCAAAGTCGTGCGAACGCATACCTCGAATTATTTTGGGAATCATAATCATGTCACGTGAACGTGTACACAATTGCGACAATCGATTAAGTGCGCGCCTAAAACATTGCTACGAATATATATCTTTGAAATCGTAATCATGCCACGCGAACGTGTACATAGTCACGATGATTTGATTAGTTGGAAAAAAATGCGTCTAAAACCATACTAATGTCTGATTTCATAGAATGTCAAGTTATAAGAGGGTATTTCAAGCCAAGGACATTAAAGTGTGAAGGCTAATGCGGTTAAATGGCTTCAAAAATGAATGAGCTTAATCCTAACATTTCATCTTTCAGCTGAAATAATGGGAAATACAACGCTTGGAGTTTGTTTGAGCAAACAAGTCACTCTTCCTTGTCTTTACCAAAGTTAATGATTTTCAATACAGGGTAATAGATGTCATCAAATTCCCACAGTAGTATGGTTAAAGTCCAGATGGGTTTTCCAGGTTTGTTTACAAGACAATCTATCGGAATAAATGGACTTGAGTTAGGCTTGCTTATGAAGCCTGGACCCAGCAAGCTAAGCCTTAAGAAACTATCAGATGAGCTCATTATTATTGCTCAAATTCAATTTAATAGAACTCTACTGATTTGGGCTTGAAGATTTACCAAGCCCAATGCAGAATTCTAATTTAGAAACAAATTTCCATAGAATTATCACTCTATAACTACAGATTCAGATGGGCCTGTATTTAACTACAACAGGCTTAAAATAATACAACAGAATCAACTATTATACTAAATTAGCTTATCATACAAATAAGGTATAGAAGTCAAATCATACAACTCGTTAACTAACTCCAGTCCAACAGGTTTAATTCCATTTGTAAATAGCAAGACTTATCTGTATATTACTGCTCTTAATATCTCTCTTCAAACACTATCCAGTTCTCATCTCATTCCTGAAGTTTAAAACAAACAAATAGGCCCTGCATAACATTATTTTCAATATGAAACAGTCACATGAATCCAAACAAGCTTCAATCAGTCACTATTGATTCCAAGAAAACATCATTTAGAATTCTACTAGGTAAGATTAATCAATGACCAGCACCTTAAACAATCAACTAAAGATATGTACTAATCAAGGGGAGGGGAGCACAAACAGATTGAGCATGGGACAGAGTTAGATATTAGGTCTATATCATGTTTCAGCAATATCAAACATTTCAATCACAATTATGCACAATAGATCACAGTACATGATTTTCAGAAGGGGCAATTAACATTTCATTATAGTTCCAAAGAAAACAAAGTTGAAATGTGCACCTTGTTACGTAGAAAAACACACAAAGATGAGAAATAGAGTTGACTGAAAGGAACTTAGAGATCAGCAAGCAAAGACAGTCCACAAACAGCTACGAACAGCAATTTTGAACTTAGAAAACCTTCTCAAATTTCCCAGAAATATGCAGCAAAGAAGAGAAATG
Source organism: Nicotiana tabacum (assembly GCF_000715075.1). NCBI lineage: Eukaryota > Viridiplantae > Streptophyta > Magnoliopsida > Solanales > Solanaceae > Nicotiana > Nicotiana tabacum. The sequence goes on from NC_134101.1 coordinate 178,451,386, forward strand.
AAACAGCTTTGGAAATCTTTCTTTTTTTTAGAGTTTTTGTTCTTTTTCTAACGGAGGAGTGTCTCTGAAACTATAGAGTAAAGGCTAAGAGAGAGTGAACTAAAATCAGTCCCAAAATGAAGAAAAGGATCCCTATATTTAGAGGTTTTTCCGTGTAAAAATCTGTGTGTGAGAATGAGAGGGGGTCCCTTTTTATAGAATGCAAGCATGTGCTATATGAAGGAATCACATAGCAATGAAAAAGAATCTACCAGTTCCCTAAAAATCAGGGAATTGACATCTTTTGCAACTAAAATGGACAGCTGTCCAATTCTAGAATTTCTTCCTATTCTTTTAACCCGTTAACTTTTCAAATTGACCCTTTTTGAACCCAAATATAACCTAACTTCCTCACCTTATTGCCTTATGATCCCTTATCTGTATTCTAGAGCTTTTCAGCTATTAAAAGAAAAAATTCTGCTCAATTTGATTCCCAATTTCCCCCTTAAACTTTGGTTAATGACAAATATATACGGTAAAATCGGAGGGTCCAATTTTCCTTCGTTATAACGTCTCGAAGGCTCGGAATCACAATCGAGTTTCATCCCTCGAGGACCATCAACGCTCGACCTCGGGGCAATATGGGATCTACGGTTATGGGAAGAAAATGGGTAGTTCCCAAGGCGTGAAGCTGGAACCGACAAGATTTGTCAGGCCAGTCTGAGCCCGTACCTTGGCATTAGTTAGATGTCTCATCTCCATATCTTTGTAATAAATGCACTTGTACTATGTTGGGATTCTCCCTCTTATATAAAGGGGACCCATATCATTTTGTAAACATCTGTTGCTCCATACTAAATATACAAGAATATTCTCTCTGTTCTCTAACATATTTTCTTGATCTTATCACTTCATTCACTTTATTCATTGCTCGCATTTATTGTGATTCTACTCATTATTCGTCATTTATTGCTTATTATTGGCCATAAAGAGCCTCCCTTAATCCATTTATAATTGTTATTCGCCATCGACCGCCTTCGATAGCTCCCAATCGAGCTTCAGAAATCGACCTTGAGGCCCTCGGATAGGCAAGCTCGAGGCACCAATAGACAACGATTCGGTTTGATTAACACCTCGTTCTTAAGTTCTTATTTCGTTTCTAAGTCTTTCATATAGCATCAACTGCCTAACAACTAGCATAAAAATAGATCACGTATTTTTAGAACCACTAAATCAAATTTAATTGTTATTACCATTTTCACGATAAACAGTTTGGCGCCCATCGTGGGGCTAAAAATAATAGTGATTATTTTCTTGGTGGTTTAACAACATAACGCAAGTTATCTTTCACGCTTTTTCTTGTCTAAGATCTTTGATTTCAGGTCAAAATGTCCGACTCAGTAAACAACAATCTTGAGAACCACGGAGAAAATGGCGTAGGTGTTCCAGGTGCTGGCATACCATCATGAAACCCTAAGAACGCGCCGGAACCGATCTCCGCGGACGCGGTCTCACGCGATGCTCAACACGTCGATATAAGCTCCCACACTGACAAGAGTGTGCACCAAGGAGACCAACAACAAGCCTAGAAAACCCCGGCTAGGGAGAAACGGGAGGTGAACCTTAATGTTATTTTTTAAATGTTGTAGGCACAACAGCTAGCGATTGCTCAACTGCAAAGTCACCAGAAAACTCCCAACACGGTAGCACCAGGGATGGCTCCTCGGGCCGAGCAGGTACCGAAGAGGTCAAGCAACAACGGGTCAGTAGCTGACCCCTCCATCGTAAAGATGCTCGAGGACCTCACAAAGAGGATCGAATCGGGAGATAAGAAGATAGAAGCCAGCGACAAAAAGGTCGAGACTTACAACTCTAGGGTCGACCAAATCCCGGGCGCACCTTCGATCCTAAAAAGTGTGGATTTGAAGAAGTTCATACAAAGGCTGTTCCCAGAGGAAGCGGCTTCAAAGCCCATTCCAAAAAAGTTCAGAATGTCAGACCTTCCAAAATACAACGGGACCTCAGATCCCAATGAGCACGTTACTGCTGACACTTGCGCAGTGAAGGGCAACGACATAAAGGACAACGAGGTCGAGTCTGTCTTACTAAAGAAGTTCAGGAAACACTCTCGAAGGGGGCAATGATGTGGTATCACAACCTAGCTCCCAACTCCATAGACTCATTTGCCATGCTGGCAGATTCCTTTATAAAGGCACATGCCGGTGCTATCAAAGTAGCAACAAGGAAATTCGACGTCTTCAAGATTAAACAGAGGGAGAATGAGATGTTGCGAGAGTTCGTATCTCGCTTTCGAATGGAACTACCACCAGTCTCCGACGACTGGGCAGTGCAGGCCTTCACTCAAGGTCTAAATGAGCGAAGCTCGGTCGCTTCAAAGCAGTTGAAACAGTAACTGGTCAAATTGTCCCGCCGTGACCTAGTAAGACGTTCACAATCGATACCAATCGAAAATCAGGGCTGAAGGCGACCAACTAGGAGCACCCTCGGGCTTGGTATACCCAAGAAGGCTTTTGGCAAAGGATCCAAAGCCAAACAAAGAAAGGTACCATCCATACACCGATGACAGGAGAAACGCCCCGAGGTGTAACATACCCCGCAATGACCGAAGGATGGACCGAGGCCAAAACCCCTGGGGATTCGTCAACAGAGCCGGGTTCGACAGGAACACAGGGCTAGTAGAGGCACCTCGCTTGTCAGAGTATAACTTCAACGTAGATGTATTAGACTTCGTGTTCGCCATAAGTAAAATCAGAGACTCCAGGTGGCCCAGGCCTACGCGATCAGATTCTTCGCAAAGAAATCATAAATTAGTTTGTGAGTTTCACAACACACACGGACACAGGACAGAGGATTACCACCAGCTCCGAGAGGAAGTAGCCAGACTACTCAATAAAGGTCACCTACGAGAATTCCTCAGCGATCGAGCCAAATACTAGTTTCGAGAAAGAGAAGCAGCCAAGAAGAACGAAGCGAATGAGCCAAAACATGCCATCCACATGATCTTAGGAGGCATCGATGCCCCACAAGAGCCCATGATGATAAGAACAAAAATATCCATCACCAGAGAAAAGCGAACCCAGGATTACATACCCGAAGATGCCCTCACATTTAGCGACGAGGACATCGAGACCTTGTCTCAGCCCCATAACGACGCACTGATAATCTCTTTTCTTGTAAATACATTTCAGATTAAACGCGTACTTGTGGTCCAGGTAGCTCTGCCAACATTATCAGGTCGAGGGTAGTAGTGCAGCTCGGACTGCTTGACCAAATCATACCCGCCTCTCGAGTCCTCAACGGATTCAACATGGCGAGCGAAATAACAAAAGTGGAAATCACCCTTCCAGTCAACGTGGCCGGCATAATCCAAAATGCCAAATTCCATGTCATTGAGGGAGACATGAGGTACAACGCCTTGCTCGGAAGGCTGTGGATACACTGCATGAGAGCAGTACCTTCCACCCTCCATCAGATGATGAAATTCCCCACAAAAGATTGGATTAAGACCATCTACGGGGAATAGCATGCAGTGAAAGAAATGTTTGCGATACACGATGTGGCCCTGACACTAACACCTCCACCTTCGAGAGAGTCGAAGGATAAGCAAACATTAAAATGACAATAACAAACTACACTCCCGGCTATCCCAACTAAACAAAGTAGGGGACCGTACCGCGTCCTCATCATAAGCAACTAAAACGTATCAGGGCTCGAAACATCGTCGGCGCATCGTACGCTAAGGTATGACCGTTTCCTTCCTCTTTCATTTATATTCTACACCGACCCGAGTGCAGGTACCCGATCAAAACGGCTAAAACACTTTCGAAATCGAACGCCTTAGGTTTCAAAAGCATGCGTTGCACTTTTTTCCTTCGACCGGGTTTTATCCCAAAAAGGGTTTTACCAGCAAGGTTTTTAATGAGGATAACATCCATATGTTACCTAAGGAAGACTCAATAAGTATTCAAGGCTTCCTTTTGCAATCAACCTCGAATACTGGGAGGCATCCCCTCGGGAGGTCACCTATTCGGAGAAAGCCAAGACGCATCAAGAGGGGTCTCGATAGGAAGATAATGTACCAGGCCAAATGGTCAAATGAACCATGTCCATATAGAACAATTGAGCCCTCAAATAGCAAAGATATGTATACTTACACCAAGTAATCAAAGAATACTTCACTAAAGCATTTTGCGTGTCAAGAAAGATCGACATTTTTTGCAAAAAACGGCTCCAAAGCCAAAAGACGACCCGAACACTCGCGCACTGGCATCAACAACTCACAACAACACGACCCCCAGGTCAGAGCTTCGAGATTGTAAGCCCTCAATGAGGCAACAAAAGGATCACAGAACCGTTCAAAGCCGAAAGGCGACCCGAACACTCGGGGACTGGCATCAAAAACTCAAATGACCTCCGGGTCGGAAATTCCGAAATTATGAGCCCTCAATGAGGCAATACCAAGTTTACAAGTAATGGCTCCCGAGTCAAGGAACGTCGATGACTCGGGGACTGCCGTCAAGCGCCATCTCCATTGACTTATCAAAACCCGAGGCCATAAGGCTACATGCGGGCAGCCTCGATCTCGTAAGACCTATATATAAGGCAACAACAATATTTGTAAAACCTCAAGCAAGGCATGAACCATACTTGTACCAAGTATCCAAAACTGTAATACCTCAAAGGCATGAAAAACTTGTAAGACCTTACTAAAGGCATCAACCCGATCTCAAAGTTTCGACTATATATCGAACTTGTAAGACCCCTAAAAAGGCATAACCTTGATATAGATGCCGAAACTACTTCACTCGGGACTTAAAGGCTTCGACAAAATACAAATGACTCCAGTCACAAGGTTGTACCAGCCAAACAAATGCGACTCAGGACGCCTGACCGTTGCTATAAATCACAGGCCTTCAATTACTCCGAATATACTTCAAAAAGAACCGGTTAAACAGGCTACCCTCGATACAGGCAAAAGAGCTTTGACCATGTCAATTCTTACACACCCGCTTCGAGATACTCAGCCTCCGAGCCAAACCTCCCGAGGTGCTCGATCATCGCCATATAACGACTCACAATCGAGGTCTTTTATTAAGCTATCGAAGAGTCGGGAAAACACTATTTCAAAAAATCCTTATCGAGGGAAAAATAAAGCCTACATAAAAGGTTGCATCGACCCAAGGCGTAAGAGCCATTATCGCCAGCCCACATAAAAGGTCGCACCGACCCAACTCGTAATAGCCTAAGGGCCAGCTTGCAATTCAAAAACTTAAGGGTCGAATGAGCTCAAGTCGTAACCCGATTCGGAGACTAAACCCAAAACAGTTTATTAAATATGCCTAAGGGAAAATGCATAAGAGTCATTGTCGCCAGCCCACATACACTAAAGGGTCGCATCGAACAAAAGTGTAAGAGCCACTGTCGTCAGCCTAAAATTTGACAACTTGAGGGTCAAATAAGCTCGAGTCAATGCCTGACTCGGGGACTGATCCCAAAACAGTTGGCCTAAATATACATAAGAGCAAAAGCGTGTAAGAGTCTACGGGCCAACCCAATGAGCCTCAAGACCATACCATGAATCTAAGGATTCCACTCTGCTTAGAGACCATTTCATTTGGCTAAAGTCAAGGCGAAAAGAAATGCAGGAGAAACAAAGCCGCAAGGTTTCTTCTTTATATATACATACGGAAAAATACAAACTCCATTTACAACATACTTCGAAAGTACTACGTACAGAATCGGAAAGCAAAATCTACATCCCCCCTGGGGGATATGGCTCATCAGCCTCGTCTTCGCTATCCTCGGAGTCGGACAGAAGCAACTAGCACCACACTCATCCGCCCTCGCCTGCGACAACTTTTTCGAGAGGTCAAATCCCCTAGCACGGATCTCCTTGAGGGTTTTCCGTCGAGACTTACACTGAGCGTATTCTTTGCTCCTATCTTCACGGTCAAGGACCTTTCTCAATTTAGCTTGAGCATCGGCAGCGTCCTTCAAATAGACCGCCACTTTCTGGTCAGCCTTAGTTCGGCTCATTACAGTTTCAGCTCAGGCATCCACAATCTCGGCCCTTATCTTTGAGAGCTCGGTCTCGAGCTTCGCAATCGTATCTTTTTGAACCAAGCTATTGTCATGGGCTAAGCGAAGTTGAACCTCAAGGGCAAAAGCCTTAGCTAGAGCACCCTCCTTCGTCGAAGCCTGAGCATCCGCCTGAGCCTTTAACTCATCATACTTGTGCTTGGCTTGGCCAGCCTTATCTCGAAGGTGCTCCAAGCCCTCCATCTTTTTCTGCAACTGAAATAAATAAAGCATTAGTTTCTGGGGCTAGAAGGAGGAATGTCCGCTCACTCGGAACAAAAACTACCTACTCCTTCAAGTAGCTCTCATAATTCAAGCTATGACTCACCTCACACTGCAAGTATGCCAATTCGACTTCCCTTTCATCGTGAAGGCGCCTCAGGGTTTTCTCCTCATCCAGAGCTTTCCGCAGCCTGACCTCATGGCAAAGCATCTCAAACTTAAGCATATCGATGGTCTGCAAAAGAAAACTCAGTAAGGAATGGAAGGCACGGAACTCAAAAGGCCCATGCCAAAAACTCACCCATAGTGAAGTCGTTATGCTTCCTCGAAGGTCGAGTGCACATCTGCTAACCTAGCTCCCTCAGTTCCGAAAGAGTCAACCCCGGTCGAGGCACGGTCGCTCAGTGCATATGATCCTGGGTTTCGAGTATCCCTTAAATTACCTTCGATGGAAAAAGAAGGCAAAAGAGGAGGATAAGACGCCTCTTCAAAACCAGAAACCACGGGCGCGGCAGGCTCGATCAACGCTTCCGTTCCAAGCCCCCGTCACAGGTTCGCCTTGCACCGAGCGCCATCGTGCTGCAAAGGTATCTCTTGGTTATTGTTATCATTGTTTAGCCCAGGAGGTAGAGATCCTTCTCCCCCCCTCCCCAAGGGGGCGCCGCCTCACCTCGGAAGGCCCTGATGCCTACAATAACAGGGTTAGCACGGAGAAAGAGCAAATGTTTTTTAAACTAAAAGAAGGGAACAAATCGCACGGCACATACCGTGGTATTTTGCCTCCCACATATCCTTAGACAAAGCTCTCCACCTACGCTCATTGCGAGTCGAGTGGGTCGTCAACTTCCGAACCCAATCCGACAGATCGGGAACCTCGCACGGCATCCACGAAATCGCTGCAGAAAAAGAAAAAAAGGCATACTTACGGCACACCCCTTCGCCATAATTGAAGAACTGTGAAGGCACAAGTATACCACTTACGTGTATGATTCCATTCCTTAGGGAACGGCATAAACTCCACGGGGATAATATCTGCAGTTCGCACTCGGACGAATAGACTCATCCACTCCCGACCATTGTCTTCTTCATCATCGAGAATGAAAGGCGTGGCCGACCGACATCATAAGGTTATCAAACCTCGATGATGAAAGGGCCGCTATAATCTGATAAGATGGTTAAGTGAAAATTCAAGCCCTGCCTTCTCCGCAAAGAACCTCACCATCAACACTATCCGCCAAAATAACGGGTGAATCTAGGCCAAGGTAGCCCGATATTTTTGATAGAAGTCAAGCACAACCCTGTTAAGGGTGCCTAGTGTGAAGGGGTACGTGAACATATTCAGAAATTCCTCGGCACGGTCCGTAATACTCTCATCCGGGGAAGATTCCTGTAGTACCACCTTTTCCCCCCATCCACAGTCTTTCCTAACCGACTCAAGGTGTCCCTTTCCTATCGAAGAAGTAAACTCCAAGATATGCTCCTGTTGGTCCCGAGAATCGGGGTACTTTTCTGGTGAAAAGTCCCCTCTTGAAGCAAAATGCTCCGAGCCAACAAGGCAAGAACGGGGGCGAAACTCTCTCCTCCTTGCCAAACGGATCCTGATATAGCATTCATAACTACAACAAAATTGGAGAACTGGACCAGGAATTTAGACCAGAGCGTCAATACTGAAATAATGAAAAGTCTAATGCAGCAAAAAAGGGTAACTTCTCAGAATGAGAGAATCTCCAAAAGGGCGGAAGCAGCTTTATATATGGAAAAAGCAGCGGAGATCCACCTTCCCTAGAGGCTGATTAAAATGCTAGCCGAAATCGCTTTGGGAAGATGTACCGGCAGGATCTCCTCGGTCACTTTACAACTGTGTCGCCAATTTGACAAGCATCGTATGACGTTTTGAGGTTGGAGACCCACGCACCAAACAAGTCCCGAGGTGGTACCCGACCTCAAGGACCTCCATCAGAAAGAAGTTAGGCTCTATGAAGCCTTTGGCATCATCACCAGTCCCGAGGTAGTACCCGACCTTGAGGACCTCCATCAAAAAGAAGTTAGGTTCCAGGAAGCCATTAGTATCATCACCAGTCCCGAGGTGGTACCCGACCCCGAGAACCTCCATCAAAAAGAAGTTAGGCTCCATGAAGCCTTTGGCATCATCACTGGTCCTGAGGTGGTACCCGACCTCGAGGACCTCCATAAAAAAAAGCTAGGTTCCAGGAAGCCTTTGACATCATCACCAGTTCCGAGATGGTATCTGATCTCGAGGACTTCAATCAAAATGAGGTTAGACTCCATGATGCCTTTTAGCATCACCACCAGACCCAAGGTGGTATCCGATATCGGGGATCTCTCCAAGAGGCCGTCGATGTCATTATAAGACTCATGATGGTACCTGGTTTCGAAGGCTCCTCTCAAGGAGAAAAACAAGTACTTAAAAACTCTATTCGTATGGGCTTGTCCTATGGATACCATCTATACCCAGGCAGTCCCTCATTCGGGACCTATCTACAACGCCTAAAGGCCATGTACACTAAGTTCAAGACAAGTTTCCGAACGTCCTGAGTTAACCCTCACTCGGGGACTGCTCTCGAAAGCCTGAAGGCAGTCTCCATTCTCGAGCTTCCGAGCGAATCCTCCCTCGAAGGTTATCGCAGGGTCTAAAGGCTAAATCTTAATTTAGGAGTTCGAAGCCTTACTCTCAGTTAGGATTTCGATCACCCGAGTTTATCAGTCCAACCCGGGCTCGATATTTGCATCGACCGATGGGGTCATGCACTTAGATTCTACACAAGCATAGATGAAGAGAAAATAGTGTGCATCAGAGACAAATTAAAGGAACATTTTTCATTCATAAACATTTGGTTACAAAAGCCCATGAGGGGTCCTTACATATGATTACAAAAGCCCGCAAGGGGTCTTTACACAGAAACAAAGAAGCAAAAGGTACACATACGGTAAAAACCTAGAGCCTAGCCTACTCTTGAGGATGCATCCTCGGTGGCAATATCTTCGAATGCCACCTCCCCGGGAGTCTCATCTCAGCCCTCCAGAATGGTATCTCTGAGGGCGAAGATGAAGAAGAGGAAAGTGGTGGAGAAGGGCAAAGTGACGCAAAAAAGGCAGAAAGGAACGAAGAAGTGGCTGAGTAAAAAATTTGGCTAGTATGGATTTTTCCAGTGCTACTATTGTAAAGAAACTTCTTGCGTTGTTGCCCCGGTGAGGGAGGCAACAGTTAGTAGATAGTACCACCTCACTCCACGTAATACAAAGGGAGTGAGGCGTCGCACCGGGTAGTCTGGGGAGGTGAGCAGCGGTGCATAGTCCGAACTCCCTTGTGAGCAGCGATGTAAAGTCCAAATATTTTCCTAAGTCGGGAGAAATCGATCCCATGTCTCCTCATCTCAGGCCAACAATAACAATAACAACAACAACAATAAGCTGGTATAGTCTCGCTTAACAGGGAAGAGCCCCAGGAAAAAACCATGGCATAACTGATCAGAACGCCACCAGATAGCCTTGAGGCCACGGGCCTCAGACATGGGAAATGACAGCGGATGAGGATGGAAAGAAGAAATTTTGAGGAAGGTTGATTGAAGAACACTTGAAAACAAATGGTTCCAGGAGGCCCCCATTTATAGGAGGGGCAGAAGCGTAACCAACAGGCACCATTATTGTCATTGAAAGACGTAATAGCAGGCGCATTTAATGCGTCCTTGGGAGCTGAACCGACGACGATATTACTACCTTAAAGAAGAAGAAACGGTAGTGCTTTGAATGACTCTGGAATGTTGAAACGACGGGACATATGGGTTGTCATAAAAGCCTATGTTACGTGTATGACGCCATCGGTATAACGCTATCGCGGGAAATTCAGAAAGATGGTTATCAAGTTCATTTTTTATCATTCTACTCTAAGAAATGCAGGGACTATCTGTATACGGTAAAATCGGAGGGTCCAATTTTCCATCGTTATAACGTCTCGAAGGCTCGAAATAACAGTCGAGTCTCACCCATCGAGGGCCATCGATGCTCGACCTCGGGGCGGTGTGGGATCGACGGTTATGGGAAGAAAATGGGGAGTTCCCAAGGCATGAAGCTGGAACCGACAAGATCTGTCAGGCCAGTCTAAGCCGTATCTTGGCATTAGTTAGATGTATCATCTCCATATCTTTGTAATAAATGCACTTGTACTATGTTTAGATTCCCCCTCTAATATAAAGGGGACCCATGTCATTTTGTAAACATTTGTTGCTTCATACTAAATATACAAGAACATTCTCTCTAATCTCTAACATATTCTCTTGATCTTATCACTTCATTTACTTCATTCAATGCTCACATTTATTGTGATTCTACTCATTATTCGTCATGTATTGCTTATTATTGGCCATAAAGAGCCACCCTTGATCCATTTATAACTGTTATTCGCCATCGACCGCCTTAGATAGCTGCCAATCGAGCTTCAAAATCGACCTCGAGGCCCTCGGATAGGCAAGCTCGAGGCCCCAATAGATAGTGATTCGGTTTGATTAACACCTCGTTCTTAAGTTCTTATTTCATTTCTAAGTCTTTCATATAGCATCAACTGCCTAACAACTAGCATAAAAATAGACCATGTATTTTTAGAATTACTAAATCAAATTTAATTGTTATTACCATTTTCACGGTAAAAAACAAATGAACCCTAACAAGAGCCATACGAATCAGAACAAAAAAAATGCAAAAACCAAACTGTTCAATCAACAACTTGGTTTGATATCTGATTAATTCAAAAAAATGATTAAACTAATTAACTTGTACTGAACTACTAACTAGACATACAAAACATGTACTAATCCTAAATCAACTTGATTAACTAAGTATTATAATCTGTTGTAAAACAAACTAAATGCAAAGCGACTTAAACATGCAATTCTTAAACAAAAATAAAAATACGAAATAATAACTGAAATCAAACAAAAGAAGAAGAGGGAAATGACTGTGAAGGAACAAATAGAAACTAAAGGGAAATAATGAGAAGAGTTATACCTGGAGGCATTACACGACTAAAAACAATTTGGAAGAGAAAAACGGGCCAACCAACCAAAACTCGAATGGATTCTGTGGCTTCGAAATGGATCGAAGCTAACATAACTTGATAGCTCTCATTAAGAGCAATCGATTAACTTGAGTTTCGAGCCAAAATACGCGGTAAATCATGAAGAATCTGAGAGTGGATAGAACTCAAGTTTTTGGAATCTTAGATCTATAATATGTTGATTTTGGTGAAGATTTCGGAGCAAATAATAAGAGGTTTAGATTGGGGAGGAGTTGGAGATTATAGGGTGAAGGTTTGGAGGTGATTGGTGGTGTTTAGTGCGCCAACGCCGGCCAGTGGGGATGAGGGATTTAGAGGCAGCTAGGGTTTGGGATAGGTGAGGGAGATGGAGAAGAATGAAGATTTGTTTTAGATTTGGGGGGCGGTTTCGGACACTCTTATGGGAGATGGGGAGGGAGTTAGTAGCCGTTGGATTAGATTAGATGAAGGGTGGGGATTAGTTGTGACCAAAACGGGGCCACTGAAGACGTTTAGCCCAAAATTGGACCAAAACAAGACCATCTCTCTTTCCCCCTTTTTTCTTTTTCTTTAATTTGACTTTAAAATCCTAATTATATTAATTAATATCCTAAACAAATTAACTAAAATCCTTAAATTAGATTCTAAATTATAAAATTAAATTAATTATCTATTTCTAACATCAACATAATTAATTAACTTAACACTAATGAAAGGGAAGTACAAATTTTAAAACTAAAAGCTAAATATGTAAAAATGATCATTATTTTTGTGATTTTTATTTAATAATGCAATTAACTCATGTAATTAAATCCTAAATGCAATTAAGATGCATGAAATATTTTAGACATTTTTGGTATTTTTATCATAATTTTAAAATGTTAAATATGCAACTAAATGCAAACAACAATTAACAAGAAATTCCTAAAATTCTATAAAAATTAAAATAATTAGAAAATCCTATTTTGTGAATTTTGTAGGAGTATTTTAATCGGGTAAAAATTATGTGCTCACATCCCTCTCAATAGTGACTAAAAATACCGCATGACACTCCAACTTTGTGAATTTCATCTCGTATTGGGTCATAGTCATGCCCTCCTGTCATAGATGCTCAAACTCCCTACGCAACTCTTTGTTGCGAGTCTGTGGGAAAAACCTCTTTAATAAGAGAACATAGAATTGATACCATGTAAGTGGTACTGCGCCAGCCGGTCTTACTGACTCATAGTCTTCCACCACCTATAGGCTAGCCATGTGAGCTGAAAAGTAGTGAAGAAATGGAAACCATGAGACCCGCTGTGCGAAGAATCCGATGACATTGATCGAGAAAACCCTGAGCATGCTTTGACAATCCTCCACTAAACTGGGGAGGATGAAGCCTCTGAAATCTATCTAACCTCTTCCGCTCCTCATTAGTCAAAGATGGTCCAGCGTCGGGCTGAGCATCAATAACGAGCCAAACCCCTGGTGTCTGATAACCCTGAGCTAGCTGCTTCGGTGTACGGGCGGCGGGAGTCTGGGCTCCTCCCCTAGTCGTAGAGGTAGCTAGTGGAACTGATATTATTCCCGCTTGAGCCAAGCTCGTGTACACACTCAAGATCTGGGCAAAAGTCTCTTGAAGACTAGGTAGAGCAACAAGTGTCGTTAGTGTCTGAGCTGGTCCTACCAACTTAACAATATCTGAAACCACTCCTTCTGTAGAGACACTGGTGACTCCGAAGGTGTTTTCCTATCTGTAGTGCGGGTCCTACCTCGCCCCCAACCTCTACCTTGGCCCCGACCTCTCACAGCCCTGCTTGGAGGTATTGTGCCTACCCATCCAATTTGGTTGAACGTGTCATCACCCTCTTTGAGAGAATAAAAGAGTAAAGGTTCAAACTTTGGAATTTAACAAATTTGCATGACAAAAATGCAAGAAAGTAATATTTTCCTAATAGTTCGGTAGCCTCACGAAGATAAGTACAGTGTCTCTGTACCAATCCACAAGACTCTACTAAACTTGCTCATGACCCATAGAACCTATAAGCCTAGGGCTCTAATTCCAACTTGTCACAATCCAAAACTACCTATCAATCGTGATGGTGCCTAACTCACTTGCCACGCAAGCCAAACATAATAATAGCGGAACAAGGTAACAGAATAACGAAAATAATACAAGTCTAAAATCAATAATATAAATAACTACGTCAATACATAAGTCCCCAGAATTGGTAATACTATCTGAATGAAAATAACAGTACTAAAAACGAAAAGAGGTGCCAAAGACTTAGGTCGAGATGCAACTCTACCTCGTCTCTCGAAGACAACCACAACAACAAAACACAGCTACTCACGGCTTGGTCCAACACCTGGATCTGCACAATTAGGTGCACAATATAGTATGAGTACAACTAATCTTATGTACTCAACAAGTATCATAACTAATCTCGGCAAGGTATTAGTGTCAAGAATTATTCATGATACTCGCTAACAATCTCCTCAGTTAATCAATTTCACAAGTACACAACAATAACATTATAATACACAACAAAGATAATGTAACATGCTCTATTCCAGTTAAAATTGAGTGTATAGAGAAGATATACAAAAAAAAAGTCGTGTATACATTACCGATCTAGCATATAGAGAAGATATGCAAATAAAACATGTATACATCAAAGAAAATTGCAAGTACAGAAGAAATGTAATAACCAAATCAAACACTAGCCAATTTTCCTCCTACCGCATGTACACCATAAAGAAAGAAATATGAGAGGGTGATCCTAGGGGGATAGATCCTTATCCACATGCTGCACGGAAAACTCACATGCCTTATATAACCCCCGCATGGACAACTGACATGCTAACACATCTCAGATATGCACAGACCACTCACGTGCTATCAACCTAGTCCATATCACACATAAAGCATATAGAGAAATACATGTACATGAATAATGGATATCAATTTACTTAATCATGGACTGATATAAGTGACATGCTAAAGAGTAGGCATGTGCGAAGTGTGCTACCACAATTCTAGTCAGGCGATTACGCCAACAAGAGTAGCAACTAATATGTTTGAATAGGAGATCAACCAACAAATAATCTCTAACATGATTCAAATAGCTCATAAAGGGAATACAACATAAGAAGTATGGTACCCCAGAATACAATAGCCTAATCACTACCCCGAACATGGATAGTACCCTGGTGCAGGCACATGGGCTCAATCCCCTCACATGTGCGTCACCCATGGGGCATAGCTAACACTAATAATTCAGGCAACTAGTGCTTCAACCAAGTTTATCTAAGATACTTACCTCAAATAAGATAAATAAATACTTTAAAAATCCCATCCCGCATGAATCAGCCTCCGGACGGCTGGAATCCAACAAAGATAATTTAATATCATCAATAGAAGCCATAGGAAATAACACCAAACAATAAAGCTAAGATCTTGATACAAATATGTGAATTCAACCCCAAACTCGCACCCCAAAACTGAACAAAACTCACAAACTCCAAACATCCATTCCAATATGAGTCCAACTATATAAGTTTTTTCCAATTCGACTCCAAATCGGGGTTCATATCGAATTTACACTTTAGATAAGTTTTTCCCAAAATTCCCAATTTCTTCACTTGGATTCATCATTCAAATGCTAAAATCAAGGACGAAATCATGAATAGTAACCAAATTAGAGTAAAAAAATACATGTCCCAATCCAAATCGTGAAAATTCCCTTAAGAATCACCCAAATCGGAGCGATACCCTCTGTGATCGCGAAGGCCAAATCCTTTTCTAGTTGCTGCCCTTTCTATGCGGACATGAGACCATCCACACAAACGCGATGTCCTCCTCTACAGAGTCTATGCGAATGCAGTTTCATGCACGCGAAAGCGATGACACAACATAAGCCATCCCCTAGCCAACCTTCCTCTACGCGAACCCGATGCACAGGTCATGAACGTGAAGGACAGTGCCCCCATGCTCCATAAATGTGACCACCCTATCGCGGACGCGAAGAGCAAACATTACCTGCCACCAAAACAGTCTCCGTGATTGCGAAGGACATCAGAAAACCACCAGTTCCAAACCAAAAGAAAATGATCTAAATCCAAACCGAAACACAGCCGAGGCTCCCGGGACCCCGTCCAATCACACCAACTAATCTCACAACATAATATGGACCTACTCGAGGCCTCAAATAACACAAAATAAATCAAAACCTCGAATCACACCTCAATTCAAACATAATGAACTAATCTAAATTCCAAATTCAAAACTTATGTCGAACATGCCTAAACAACTCAAAATGACCTTAAATTTTGCATACAAGTCCCAAATGACACAGCGGACTTATTCTAACTCTGGAAACCATAATCTGAACCTGATATTATCAAAGTCAACTCCTAGTAAAACCTACGAACCTTCCAAACCTTTAACTTTCTAACTTTCGCTAAAAAGAGCCAAACTAACCTAGGAACCTCCAAATCAAAATTTAGATATACAACTATGTCTAAAATTACCATACGAACCTATTGGAACAATAAAAATACGATTTTGGGGTCAACTACACAAAAGTGAAACTCCGGTCAACCTTCACAACCTAAGCTTTCAAGAATGGCATCAATTGTTCCAACTTCCTCCGAAAACTTTCTGAAACCTAACCAACCAAATTCGCAAGTCACGAAACATCAAGTGAACATAGAAAAGGCAATAAATAGAGGAACGGGGCTAAAATGCACAAAACGATTAGTTAAGTTGTTATATTGGTGCTGGTGTTGTTCTTCGTGAACACGGAGGGAAGCACGCGTTCGTGATGAAGTATTTTGGGATTGTAGGGTTTTGTGTTATGCTAACACGACAGGAAAGTCGCAAATGCGGAAAAGGAACTGGAGGTCGGGCATTTTTTGCTCTACGCATACGCGACTAGAGTGTTGCATTGTGAGGGGGAGGCAGCTAGGCAGGTTGCTCTTTGCAAACATAAATGGGTGACTGTGACTGTGATGAAGGGTCTTAAGGTTGGGCAGGAATTGGCCTTATGCAAACGCGATTGGCCTTACGCAAACGGCGTAGGTTTTGAGCGCAATGCTCCACAATTGCGAGGGGATTTTCGCGATCGCGATAGAGGAACTTTTGGCAGTAGAATATTTGTCCTTCGCGACCGCGAGGGTTCTTTATGCAATCATGAAGATTAATGAATAGGTAATGTATAAGATGCAAAATCGAGACTTAGCCCATTTCATCTCATTTCTCTCATTTCAAGCCGATTTTCAGGCGATTTTGAAAGGGCATTTTCATCATCTGTCATAAGGTAAGTGGTTCCAACTTATTTTGAGTCAAATACATAGAATATATATATAAATTTAACCATGGAAATTGGTAGAAATTGTGGGATTTTGAAAGAAAACCTAGAGATTATATTTTTGAGTTTCGACTACAAAATTGGACATGAAATTCGGAATAAATTATATATTTGAGTTTGTGGTACTATGGATAATATTTATCTTCAAGAATTTTTGACATTTGGGTGCCCGAGATTGAGGTTAACTTTGTTGACTTTTCATATGGAATCGAGAATTGTTTCTAGTTATTAATTTACGAGTTTTTGAGTATGTTTTGATTGATTTGTACATTCTTTGACTAGTTTTGGATCGTTTGACATTGATTTGAGGTGTTAGAGAGCCATGGAGCAGATTATCAGATTTTGGAGTAAGGTAAGTCTCATGTTTAACATTGTAAGAAGGAATTTACCCTGTATGTGCTATAGCTGCTACGTACTATGTGTTACAGGAGCTATACATGTATGAGGTGACGAGCGTTAGTACATATGCTAGGTTCTTGATTATGTTCAATGTCGCACGATAACTTGTCACGACCCCAAACCCAAACAGGTCGTGATGGCGCTTATCATGGAACTAGGCCAGCTGACACATTCCCAAAATAGTTCAACATTTCATTAAAAATTAAATAACAACCTTTTTCATACTGAAATCCTCATAAAAAGTATAAAGTCAAAAACCAAAATGCAAAAAATAAAGCCCGACCTCGGGTGTCACTAAGTCATGAGCAATACTACAATTGTTCTGAAACATAACAAGACAAAAATAGTTTGGAAATCAACTACTAATATCTATAGGAAGATATGAGGGAGAAGGTCAAGGCTACGACTGCCATGCAGCTACCTTGCCAACCCCAAGTATCCGCGGTGGATGAAGATCAACGCTCGCTAGAACGTTAGATCTACACACAAGGTGCAAGGAGTAATGTGAGTACACCAACTCAGTAAGTAATAAAGGTAAATAAAGACTGAGCAGCATGAAATACAGAAAATCCATATCACAACACTCAGTAAGTTCAACATGTTTTCAAATCGGTATATGAGTCAAAATCCTCTCGTTTAAAAACCCAATTTTTCATAAAAACTCATTTGAATATGCTTTCAACAATTTCAACAGAAGCTCAATGCAATTTAGAGTAAAAATGATAAAAATCATAATAGCCCCTCGGGCAACGTGAATCATAAATCGCCCCTCGGGCAACATCACTTAGAATCAGCCCCTCGGGCAAACCTCACAGTTACTCGTAAACAGCCCCTCGGGCACAACATGGATCAAGAACAACCCCTCGGGCATAACATCATATCACTGACACAGGGTACCCCGCGCTCACTAGGGATGTGCAGACTCCGGATGGGCTCCTTTAGCCCAAGCGCCATAACAAGCCACCTCGTGGTGTAAATCAATCAGGCCCTCGGCCTTTCATAATCACAATCAGTGACAACATGTTGTGGCACACATCCCGATCCCATAATATCCTCACAATACAGGCCCTCGGCCTCACTCAGTCAGAAACCTCTCAAGCCACTCGGGCTATCAGTAAAATAGGGTGCTCAGCCCAAAATATCATTTTATGCATCAAAACGGAGTAATAAAGACTGAGTTATGAAATCAGTAAAACACCGCATGACTGAGTACAAATCTAAAGTCAAAAAGTGAGGTAATAATAGTAAAAGGCCCCTAAGGGTCCAAACAGCTTGGCTCGAGGCCAAAATATGGCATTCAACCTAAATCATAGAAATTCTTTCTTAAACACATAAGTATCATATAGTTTCTTGTCAAATACGCAACCTAATAGTTGCTACGGGATGGACCAAGTCACAATCCCCAACGGTGCACGCCCACACGCTCGTCATCTAGCTTGTGTGTCACCTCAAAATAGTCAAACAATATGAAATCCAGGGTTTCATACCCTCAGGACAAGATTTACAATCATTACTTACCTCGAACCGGTCAAATCCCTACTCCGTGACGTTGTTGCCTCTAGAATCGACCTCCAAACATCCCGAGTCTGACCAAAAGCAATACAATGCAATCAATATAGGCCAATGGACCAATACCATACGAAAAATTATTCAATTCAAACCAAAATCCCGAAATTCACCCAAACCCAGCCCCCGGGGCCACATCTCGGAATCCGACAAAAATCACAAAACTAGAAACTCCTTTCACTCCCGAGTCCATACATACCAAATTCATCAAAATCCGACCTCAAAATGGTCCCTCAAATCCCCAAATCACACTCTTCAAAACTCAAGCCCTAACCCCTTCGACTTCACCCAAAATTCCAACTAATTTCATGATTAAACAATAGGAAAATCATCATAAACACAAGTAATAAGGCCCAAGTAACTTACCCAACTGATAATCCTCGATTCCTCTTGAAAATCACTGCCCAAAGCTCAAAACCCCTCTTCAAAAAATGGAGGAAATAGGCAAAAATTCGCGAAGAAACCCTTTTATACAGTCTGCCCAGCATTTTCCGCACCTGCGCAACTGCTTCTGCGGTCCAACCAACCGCACCTGTGGTTTTCACTTAAACACCCAGTATCCCATCTGCGCCCCAGGCACAGCACCTGCGGTCCCGCAGATGCATCCAACTCTCTGCATCTGTAGTTCTTCTCCCGATGGCCAAATTTCGCATCTGCAGTATCCCTTTTGTATCTGTGACCTTGCACTTGCGGTCCCCAATCCACAAATGCGGAAATAACAGAAGCAGCAACTTCAGCTGCACCAACTAAATTCCAACTCTTCCGTTAACCAGACAAATTCATACCGAGGCCCTCAGGACCTCAATCAAAAATACCAACAAGTCACATATCACCATTCAAACTTATTCAAACCTTCGGGACACTCAAAAAAATACCAAATCACCCTCAGATTCAAGTCTAAGAACTTTCAAACTTTCGAATTCCGCAAACGATACCGAAACCTATCAAACCTCATTCGAATGACCTGAAATTTTTCACACACATCACAAATGACACTAAGGACCTACTCCAATTTCAAGAATTCCATTTCGACCCCGATATCAAGATTTTCACTATCGACCAAAAAACGCCAAGTTTCTAATTTCGCCAATTCAAGCCTAATTGCAATTTCTAAAGCTTAAGCTCTCTTTTAGGGACTAGTGTCCCAAAACACTATGAAACGCAAAACCAAATATCCCAGCAAATCAAAATGGCAGAAACAAACACGAGAAAAACAGTTAATAGGGGATTGGGATGTTAATTCTTAAAATGACTGGCTGTGTCGTTACACGAACTATGGGCTGGAAGGGCACTAAGTGATGAATGGACCTGATGATAACTGTGAGAACCATGGCTCGATGCACCAAAGTGAACTGGGCGGGCTGACTGACCATATCTGAATGGACGGCCTCTGCCATGCTGAAACTGGCCTCTAGGAGGAACACCACCGAAACTACCGGATCCCTAAGGCCTCTTGGCCTCCCTCTCAACTCACTCCTGGAGGCGAACTGACTCTATATCCCGAGCAATGTCAGCCACCTCCTCAAAAGAAGCACCTAATACCCTTTCTCTGGTCATAAGAAACCGTAACTGGTATGAAAGGCCATCCACGAACCTCTTGATCCTCTCCCTATCTCTGGGAACCAACTAGATAACATGATGGGCTAACTTAGAGAACCTCATCTCATACTGTATCACAGTCATATCATTCTGACACAACTGCTCAAACTGCCTGCGCAGATCCTCTCTACGAGATTACAGTACATACTTCTCTAGAAAGAGAACGAAGAACTGCAGCCAGGTAAGGGGCGCTGCACCAATAGGCCTACGCTTCTTATAAGCCTCCCACCAAGTAAAGGCAGCTCCAGAGAACTGAAAAGTAGTGAATGAGGCCCCACTGGTCTCCAGAATACCCGTTGTACGAAGCATCCTCTAACACTTGTCCAAGAAATCCTGGGTATCCTCTCCCTTTGTACCACTGAAAGTCGGAGGCTTAAGTCTACCAAACCTCGCCAATCAACGCTGCTCATCATCAGGCATAACTGGAACCACAAAATCCTGAGCAAGTGCAACCGGCTCGGCTGGTAGTGCCTCTGGTGTCTGCAGTCCCTGAACAACCTACTCGGGTGTACAAGTGGCAGGAGTCTGAGTGCCTCCCCAGGCCTGAGAAGTAGCTGTTGTAGTAGAAATAACGACCGCCTAAGCAAGACTAGTTCACACGGTCAAGATCTGAGCCAAGGTCTCCTGAAGACTTGGAATAACAATAAGCACGGCCGGTGCCTGAGTTGGCCCTGCTGGAGCATCTACAACAGGACCAGATCATGAACTGGGGTGGCTGGTGGATCTGCAGGTGTTGCCCTAGTTGCTATGCGGGCTACACCCCTACCCCTACCACGGCCTCGATCGTGACCGCGACCGTGACCTCGGCCTCTCGCGGCCCCAATTGGTTGTACTTCTGGCCGTCCGTCCTAGCCGGTCGCACGTGTCCTCACCATCTGTGAGAGAATAGAATAATAGAAGATTAGTTACCTAAATCAACAGATTCGCACGACAAGAATTCAAGAATGTGAAATTTTCTTAAAGGTTCTGCAGCCTCTCGAAGATAAGTACAGATGTCTCCGTACCAATCCGCAAGACTCTACTAAACTCGCTCATGACCCGTGAGACATATGTAACCTAAGCTCTGATACCAACTTGTCACGACCCCAAAACCAACCCGGTCGTGATGGCACCTATCATGAAACTAGGCTAGCCGACATATTCCCAAAATAGTTCAACATTTCATTAAAATTTAAATAACAACCTTTTTCATACTGAAATCCTCATAAAAAGTATAAAGTCAAAAACCAAAACGCGAAAAATAAAGCCCGACCTCAGGTGTCACTAAGTCATGAACAATACTACAATTGTTTCGAAACATAACAAGACAAAATAATCTGGAAATCAACTACTAATATCAATAGAAAGATAGGAGGAAAAAGGGCAAGGCTGCGATCGCCATGCAACTACCTTGCCAACTCCAAGTATCCACGGCGTATGAAGATCAACGCTCGCTAGCACGTCCAACAACCCCTGGATCTGCACATAAGGTGCAAGGAGTAATGTGAATACACCAACTCAGTAAGTAATAAAGGTAAATAAAGACTGAGCAGCATGAAACACAGAAAATCCACATCACAACACTCAATTAGTTCAACATGCTTTCAAATCAGTATATGAGTCAAAATCCTCTCGTTTAAAAACCTAATTTTCCATACAAAATCATTTGAAGATGCTTTCAACAGTTTCAACAGAAGCTCAATGCAATTTAGAGTAAAAATGATAAAAATCATAATAGCCCCTCGGGCAAAACATAGTTCGTATACAGCCCCTCGGGCAACAAGACTCATAAACCGCCCCTCGGGCAACATAACTCAGAATCAGCCCGTCGGGCAAACCTCACAGTCACTCGTAAACAACCCCTCGGGCACAACATGGATCAAGAACAGCCCCTCGGGCATAACATCATATCATTCACATAGGGTACCTTCGCTCACTTGGGGTGTGCAGACTCTGGAGGGGCTCCTACAACCCAAGTGCCATAACAAGCCACCTCGTGGCATAAATCAATCATGCCATCGGCCTCTCATAATCACAATTAGTAACAACATGCTACGACGCACAACCTAATCCCATAATATCCTCACAACACAGACCCTCGGCCTCACTCAGTCAGAAACCTTTCAAGTCACTCGGGCTATAAGTAAAATAGGGTGCTCAGCCCAAAATATCATTTTGCATCAAAACAGATTAATAAAGACTGAGTTATGAAATCAGTAAAATATAGCATGACTGAGTACAAGTCTTAAGTCAAAACAATGAAGAAATAATAGTAAAAGGCCCCTAAAGGTCCAAACAGCTTGGCACGAGGCCTAAATGTGACATTCAGCCCAAATCATAGAAATTCTTTCTAAAACACATAAGTATCATATAGTTTCCAGTCAAATATGCAACCTAATAGTTGCTATGGTACGGACCAAGTCACAATCCCCAACGGTGCACGCCCACATGCTCATCGTCTAGCATGTGCGTCACCTCCAAATAGTGAAACGATGTGAAATTCGGGGTTTCATACCCTCAGGACAAGATTTACAATCATTGCTTGCCTCGAACCGGTCAAATCCCTACTTCGTGATGCCCTTGCCACTGGAATTGGCCTCCAAGCGTCCTGAGTCTGACCAAAACCAATACAATCCAATCAATATAGGTGAATAAACCAATTCCATACGAAAATTATCAAATTATACCAAAATCCCGAAATTCACCCAAGCTCGGACCCTAGTCCGATGTCTCGGAATCCAACAAAAATCATAAAACTAGAAACTCCTTTCACTCCCGAGTCCATACATACCAAATTCATCAAAATTCGACCTCAAATGGTCCCTCAAGTCCCCAAATCAAACTCTCCAAACCTCAAGCCTTAACCCTTTCGACTTCACCCCAAATTCCCACTAATTTCATGATTAAATATTAGGAAAATCATCATAAACACAAGTAATAAGGCCCAAGTAACTTACCCAACTGATAATCCTCGATTCCTCTTGAAAATCACTGCCCAAAGCTCAAAACCCGTCTTCAAAAATGTAGGAAATAGGCAAAAATTCGCGAAAGAGCCCTTTTATACATTCTGCCCAGCATTTTCTGCATCTGTGGTCCTTCTACCACACCTGTGCAACCGCTTCTGCTGTCCAACCAACCACACCTGCGATTTTCACTTAAACACCCTGGACTGCCTCTGCGCCCCAAGCACCGCACCTGTGGTCCCGCAGATGCATCCAACTCACCGCATCTGCGGTTCTTCTCCAGATGGCCAAATTCCGCATTTGCGGTCTCCCTTCTGCATCTGAGACCTTGCACATGCGGTCCCCAATCCGCAGATGCAGAAATAACAGAAGCAGCAACTTCAGCTGCACCAACTAATTTCCAACTCTTCTGTTAACCATCCAAATTCATCCCGAGGCCTTCGGAACCTCAACCAAAAATACCAACAAGTCACATATCACCATTCGAACTTATTCAAACCTTCGGGACACTCAAAATAATATCAACACAAATCACCCTCGGATTCAAGTCTAAGAACTTCAAAAGTTTAGAATTCCACAAACGATGCCGAAACCTATCAAACCTCGTCCGAATGACCTGAGATTTTGCACACACATCACAAATGACACTATGGAACTATTCAAATTTCAAGAATTCCATTCCGACCCCAATATCAAGATTTCCACTACCGACCGGAAAATGCCGGATTTCAAATTTCGTCAATTCAAGCCTAATTCTACCACGGACCTCCAAATCACATTCTGAACAGGCTCCTAAGTTCAAAATCACCTAACGGAGCTAACCAGCCCATCAAAATTCCCATACGAGATCATTTACACATAAGTCAATATTCGATTGACTTTTCCAACTTAAGCATATTCAAAAGAGACTAAGTGTCTCAATTCACTCCAAAACCACTCTAAACCCGAACCAACCAACACGATGCGATGAAATACAGCTGAAGAACATGTAAAGAAGCAGAAATGGGGGAAACGGGGCTATAACTATTGAAACGACCGGCCGGATCGTTACACACGCCATGCTTCAATTGTATTACTTGAGTTATTTTTGTCTGTTTAAATTCTTTAATTTATATTTAGCCAAAGACAAGACTTGTATAGAATATTGAATTTTACTATTCTAGAAACTTGACGTGCTATTTGATGCGCTGCAAAAATTATACTTTCTCTTATGGGTTCCTCCCGCATTTTACGTATTTTTCACGAGCCAATTCCCACCATAGACGGTAATGGCTCCCATTGCTGCTATTAGGCAAGCCAACAGTGAACCATCAACACAATTATCCGTTCATAAAACTTTTAAAATCAAGAATTACATTAATAAAGTGGAATTAAGTTTAGAAACCATGGTAAAATACTTTTATTCTTACTAAGTCACAAATTATGAAAAAAAACATAAAGCGAAATGATGATAATA
Source organism: Nicotiana tabacum (assembly GCF_000715075.1). NCBI lineage: Eukaryota > Viridiplantae > Streptophyta > Magnoliopsida > Solanales > Solanaceae > Nicotiana > Nicotiana tabacum. Next base: position 178,476,049 of record NC_134101.1, read on the forward strand.
TTAGGTACAACCATGAACATCTATTGAAAATCAACAAAATTCGATGTCATACATGCATGAGTATCTAGTAGAATATACAAATCCACTATAACTACCGTCTGGAATGAACATAGATAGAATAAAATAAACATAAGGGAAAAGGAGACTTCGGGTGCTGTGAGTCAAGTAAGGTGCCAGCAGATGCGAGTACGTGCCCGAGTGACCACCCGATGTCCTGTCTCTGTACCTTCGCAATTAGTGTAGAAGTGTAGTGTGAGTAAGTAAATCAACACGTACCTAGTAAGTGTCTAGTCTAACCCAAAAGAAGTAGTGGCAAGGGGTCGACATCGATACTTACTAGTGGTTCAATATCAATGTACATAAAAGTAGACAGGTGTTACGACCCGAATCCCCATGATCTGCACTTGGCACACTATCCGAACCGAGTGAACCAAACCATATGATGCACCCCAATTATATGCATGAAAAATAATCTAACTACGGAAGTTTTTTGAAAATCATATACATTTTAATTGAAATAATGACCAATTCAAAACTATAATTGACACATTTTTGTAATAATAATTAAATCAAATAAAATAAATATATTTTCATGTATGTTATGTATACTCCCATTACAACAATACATCACATCTATCGATGCAGCCTCTATATCAAGGAATAGACACTTGGTCCAATGCCCAAATTAAAAGAAAATAAGAAAATAACAAGATAGCTACCACGGAATAGGAATGGTGTCTCGCCATATATCTTGGGAAGAGAGTCATCCTAGTCAAGTGGGCATATCATATATCATATCTCCTCCTGAAACATATAAAGTAAGCGGGGCCCTGGAGAAGGCCCTCTGAGGGGCTGAGTACACCACCACAGTACTCAATAAATATCATAGATTCTCTCTAACTCAAGTTATTGGGAAAAACATTATTGAAAGTATGCACCGATATTTGATATAAAACAATAAGTAGTTTTATCAACACATGATATTTATCATTTTAAATAAAAGACAAGTAAAATATAACCTACGATATAAACTTTTAAAACATTTATATAAATCCAATATTTTGAATAAAATCATACAATACTATTCCAATTGCCTTAAATCATTAAAATCACTTTCGGCTTCTTAGGCCTAAACATATGAAAATTATTCTTTACCTTTCACCGGGAGCACTATACAGACACCAACATTAGAACAAGGTCAACTAGGTGATCAACCTAGCGGCAAGTATCAAATACTCTACTTGCTCAAGCCGTCTCATCGTAGTGTTGCACGAATCTACTCAACCATGCCAATATAACACATTTGCCCCGCTTGGGGGACTTATCCCACAAACCTCAGCTTAGCCTAGGAAAGTGTCCCTACACCGACTCGTATAGTTTCATTGTAACGAACTCAACACTCGAACCAATCTCGGTGGTCTCCACTAGCAACTCCCAAAATATTTGATATTTCAAAAATAGATTCATAGCATAGTAAACTCAAAGGATCTATTTTTATCAAATTATAGCATTAATAGACAATCTAAACCATTTGAACAAAAATCAAATAGACAACCTTTTATATGTTAAAGCCTTTAGAAATGTAATATCAATATTTAAAAAGATACCACAAATGCTATTTTATTTATCAATTTTTCAAAAGACATACTTTTCATTAAAACTTATCTTCAGTACTCAAATATATATACTAAATTTTGATAAAAACTTATAACATTTGCCTTAAATGTCATTCTCTCAACAAGATTTAAAATAAAATTTTATAAAACAACATGACAATACATATACAACGTAATATTTTAGTACATGGAGACATTCGCACTTGTTTGTCCCCCACAAGCACAAAAGCACATTTGCAAACAACTTAAGCATTAACTCGAAATATGCTTTTAGAGAAAATCCATCAAAAAGAGTAAGTTTTAATCAAATTACCTCACTTTCACTTTATTAACATTCACAAGCTTTCAATTCTTTTCCATTGTTCTAATGTTGATTAAAATACTCAAACATCACCAACAAATCGATATTTACAATTAGGTATCCTAAATACATCAGAATATAACCTAAAGTATTGATCAATAACCATTTATGGCTCATAAGTTGGTTACAAGCCTCCAACAACGCAAGTCGTATATTATATTTACATGCTAGCCTATTCAACTTCATTCTTATAATTTAATACTCATACAAAGTTATTAATGATACTACATCAATTGCTCAATGCCACCAAGTTACTATTCATCATCTTCCTTAATCAACACTTGAAAAATATACAACTCGGGTGATTAATTAGTTGATCACTTCCAATTTCTCTAACAAATAATTCCATAGGTTCATAGTTTTCATCAATTTCATTTCTAAGAATACGATTCATTTTCTCTCTTATTCTCAAAAGAATACTATTTATTCCATGAGCTATAGTTTTATAATTCAATCTTCCAACCATTAAAACTTGTAACAAATGCTACAAATACTTCTAACTACTCATAATAAATGAGTTTGAAGCATTAGAATTACCTCTTCTAGACCAATCTTGAAAAAATTATAACTTTGTGATTTTTGTGTTCTTGAAGATTTTATGATGAAATCTAGTATTTGTTGTAAGAATGATATAAGCATTCATGTATGTGTAACGGCCCGACCGGGTTGTTTTGGAAATGTACGCTCCTTTTAGCTATTTGAAGTGTTGAGTAGCTTCGTATAATATATTATGAGTTGTGTGAATTGTTGGTTTTGGTTTTCAGGTGTTTCAGAATTAGTTCGGAAGAATGAACTTCATGTTTGAAGCTTTAAATTGGAAGAGTTGACCAAGTTTGACTTTTTAATATTTGACCTCAGAACAAAGTTTTGATAGTTCCGTTAGATCCGGATAGTGATTTTACACTTGGACGTATGCCCGAAATTTTATTTGGAGATTTTTAGAAGGTTTCAACACCAACTAGCGAAAGTTGGAAATTTGAAGGTTTAGAAGGTTCATAAGTTTGACCAGGAGTTTAATTCGATGATATCGGGTTCTGATTGTGATTTAAAAAAATTCAGTAGCTTTGTTACATCACTTATGACTTGTACGTAAAATTTGAGTTCATTTCGAGTTGAATTGGTATGGTTCAGCACAAGTTTTGAAAATCGAAAGACTTAAAAATTTCTAAGTTTGAATTGTGGTTTGATTCATCGTTTCGATGATTTTATATGTGATTTGAGGCCTCGAGTAAGTTTGTAATATGTTTTGAAACTTTTAGGTATGTTCGAACGGGGTCCTGAGGGGCTCGGGTGAGTTTCGGGATGATTTCGAACCATTTCTAGGCCATTTTTAATTGCTGGTTTTTTGCTACAACAGTGTGCATTGCGATCGCTGACATTGGGTTGCGTTCGTGAAGAGCAAAATAGGGGAAAAGGGACTGTGAATCGCGTTCGCAGAGACAGATTCGTGTTGGCGAAAAAGAAATTTCTGTTGCATATGGATGACTTTGGAAGCTTATATCTTGCAATATATAAGGAATTTAGAGATGATCCAAAAATGAAAGTTGTATCTAGGGGTGGCAAAATTGTTAAAAGAAAATAGTTAACCACCCATATTATCCACTAAAAATGGGTTAGATAATGAACTTTTTAAAAATGTGTCAAATATGGATAAGAACTATATTATCCATTTAGAAAATGGATAACCAATGAGTAACCAATGGGTCTAACTTTTACATTTGTAAAGCCTCAAATTGGGGGTTTCTCAAGTTAAGGAGACTAAGAATTCTCCCAAAAGTGATCATATGCAAGAATTCATGGATAATATAGTTACCCATATTATCCGCCGGTCAACCCATTTTTTATCCGTATTAAATATGGGTCGGGTCAAATAATTGATCCGTTTTTTATTATCCGTTTTCGACCCAAATCATATCCGACCCGCCCCGCCCATTTGCCACTCCTAGTTGTAGCCTTTGGTGTCTAGATTTTAGAAAGTTAAACCATTTTTCATTTAGAGTTATTACAAAGAGTTATGAACATTAAACTAGAGGTTGTCTAGAAAAGATGGACAGCTTGTTCTTCGCTATCACAATTGGTTTTCCGTGATCGCGAAGGGCAATTTTGATCTGAGAAAAGTTGTTCTTTGTGATTGTGAAGGGTAAATACCTGGGAAGAAGCTATATTTCGGGGGTTTCGGTCATTTTAATATATTTGGAGCTATGGAGCTCGGATATAAGCGATTTTTGAGGCGATTTTCACCATATGGATTGGGTAAGTGATTCTAACTCGGTTTTGATTAAATTACATGAATATATTGTTGTTTTTATCATTAAAATAGTGTTTTGGGTTGAAAATTTCATAGATCTTAATTGAGGATTTGAAGGCCAAATTGTGGTCGAATTTGAGTAATTCTGGTATAGTTGGATTCGTAGTTGAAGGGGCGTTTGTATTTTGTAATTTTTGTAGGATTGTGAGACGTGGGGCCCATGTTAAATTTTGGTTGACTTTTCGAGCGAAGTTGGAATTTTTATAAATTGTTAAATTGTAAGCATTGGAATATATTTTGATTAATTTACACGTTGTTTGACTAGTTTCGGATCGTTTGGCTTGGAATTGAGGAGAGAGGAAGGAGTTGGGAGGTTGGTACGCACGTAATGGAATTTTCAAAGTATTGTTTAGCTTGCTCGGCATTGGATTCGGCTTGTTTGAGATAAGTAACATCTCTAAACTTGGAGATGAGGGTATGAACCCATGAATACACGTATTATGTGATTGGTTTGAAGGTGACACACATGTTAGGTGACGGGTGTGTGGGCGTGCACCATAGAAATTGTGACTCAATCGATTCTGTAGGGTTGTGTAGTCAGTTAACTTGTTATTTTCCATGTGTTAGAGAAACTGAGTCATGACTCATGTTAGAAATCATGCTTAGTCATTTGCTGGTATTATTGGGACCCGCTAAGGTCATTTCTTTTATTGAATTATATGTTTAAATTGTAATTTCGTACTCAGTCATATTCATTCATTGCATATCATATCTCAGTCTTTGTTGCTATTTATTGATACATCATATCATCATTTTGGGCTAATTTCATGACATTGTGAGCCGAAGAGACTGGGGAGATTGATGATTGAGTGAGGCCGAGGGCCTGATTGTGAGTGATATTTATGGGATCGAGCTGCACGTCGCATCATGTTTTATTGATTTATGCCTGGATTTGGCTTATTATAGTGCTTGGGCTGGATCTGCCTTTCCGGAGTTTGCACACCTACAATGAGCATAGTTGCTATTTATATTTGGGCTGGATGTGCCCTAGGCTTGATTTGCCCTAAACATTTATATTTGGGCTGGATTTTCTCTATACAGTACTGAGACTAGATGTCAGTCACTACTTATATTTGGGCTGGATTTGCCCTATACAGTACTGAGTGACTGAGTGATTATCTATTTATATTTGGGGTGGATCTACCCTAGGCTGGTTTTGCCTTAAACCGTACTGAGTGTGAGGTTTTATTTAAATTTGGGCTGGATCTGCCTTGTACAATGAGATTGAGTACTCTAAGAGTGTGAGTACATGAGTTCATCATTGTGCTTTATTGCATTAGACATGCATACTTGATATGTATGCATAGAGAAGTAATTTTCCTCATGCCATCTAATAATGAAATCTCTTATTTTTTGTTGAAAGTTTTAAGAAAAATCACAAATTTTAGACTTACTCATATTTTTGGTGATTTCGACAAAAGATTTGAGTTTTACTGTTATAATTAAAAGCAAATGTCTATTTTTTGGAACTGTGAATGAGTTTAGCATTTTGTTGTTGAGTTATTACTTGTGTTACTTTCGTCATATTGTTATGAATTGTTGCTGGTTATTGGTGTTCGACTCTGACCATTGTCCCAGCTCGTCACTACTTTCAACCTAAGGTTAGGTTTGTTACTTATTGAGTACATGGGGTCGGTATTACTCATACTGCACTTCTGCACCTTGCGTGCAGATTTTGGATGTTGATGTTGCTGTGCATAGCGAGAGCTGGCATTGAAGATGTACATGTGATCAGGTCATAGCTGCCTCTTGTTCTTGGTAGCTTTAGAATTTTCATAGCTGGCTCTTGTTCTTGGTAGCTTTGGAATCATTAATCTGTTCATGTATATGTCAAACAGATGATGTATTTTATTTCATATCATTCTTTGTAAATTCTAAATCTTAGAAGCTCATGATTTATATTACTAGTATTTGGGAAAAATAGAAAGGTTCTGTTATTTTATCATTTATTTTACTCGTTTTTAAATCTATTTATGTATATTTCAAATAGATGACGTATTTTTATTTCACACCAGTTTTGTAAATTCTAATCTTAGAAGCTCATGATTTATATTACCAGTCCTTGGGGAGTGTATTAGAGTCAGTTAAATATAAATTCACCTTTACTTTATTAAAATTGTGTTAACTATTAATTGGCTGACCTAACGGGTAGGGTTAGGTGCCATCACGACTAGTTGGATTTTGGTCGGGACAGTATATTGATTAAGAATTAACCCAAAATATCATTAATAACTTACCATAGTCGGTAGGACTTGATTTGAGCTTAAAATCGCCTCATCACCTCAAGAACCCTAACCCCCGAAAGCTCAAAATAATCTCTCTCCACAATTTTGTACTTATACGCCAAGATTTCTGGGTTTCAAATGCTACCCCGGATGCTTCGCGTCCGCAATTCACTCCTCCTCCAAGCCCGGACGCAAACATGGACGCTATGGCAGTACTTCACTACTATCCTTCGATAATTTTATCATAACTTCTTGTAGGAATGTCCAAATAATAAACTGTTCGAAGTGTTACCAACTAGACTCAAAGATCTTTCATTTTAAAGGATGTTCACCACATAACTCCCTATATATGTCGATATATTCTTGTCCAAATTTATGTCATATGCGAGATCATTTGGAACTTTAGTCTATCTTGTAGTTTCTAACTCGACTTGCCCCAAGGGCTCTCCTTAGGCCCTATATCACTTCAAATACACCTCGTACACTTGCTATCATGTTCATGAGATATCTTTCATATTATTAATTAATACTAGCATATAAATTAATATAATTAGCACACGTCGCATCTCTTAATGTCCTTATAATATTTTGAAACTTTTCTAGGGACCTACAACAGGTATGAAACACAACAAGTAGCAACAAAACAGATAAAATAACATGATTTTCAACGTAAGAATAGTATGAAATCATCAAATACCATATGCTATGTTGAACAAACAAGGATAATCTAGACAATATCAAATCTCAAGTCAGGAAAAGCTCATGTGTCTCTTAACCCCTATCGAATGTTGCGCACGAGTTCTGTAAAGGTCGTACAACCCGATCTGTAATAGCAGTGTACACTATCAAGTTTTTATGGCCCGATCAATAGATGCATCTCATAATATTACCGAGATCGTACGGCTCGATACATAATGCTATTTTATAGCACAGCGGAGGTGTAAGGCCTGATCCCATAGGAATAGAGAAACTTTCTCACTCGTGAACATATGTGCGGGTCAAGATGTGGAACTACCAATCATAAACACCACACAGGGATAGGAATGCAAGAGAAAATATAATTTTTACCGACAATTAAATATCCCGCCAACACTCATTGTAAAGAGGCTCGGTCAAAACGTAAATTCTAGTCTAAATCTCAGTCCAATTTCAAGTAATAAACAAGCAAGTTTAATTCAAGTAGCATAGTTAAGACATGATGTGGGTCTAAGTCTACCCGAACATAAACATAAATCTAGCTTACGCATGGATGCTTGTCACTTTGTACATACGTAGAACACATAACACGTAGCACATAACAAAAAATACCTATGGGGATAGTTCCCTCTTACAAATTAGATAAGAGACTTACCTTACTTCCAAGTCCGCTATTTGGTTCCCACACCTTACTAATCACCTCAAATCGACACCAAGCAACTCGAAACTGGTTAAAGGACGTACAAACCAATCAATATATGCTTAAAATCTCATAATTCAACTATTATAGGCAATTCCCAACCTAACTCAGAAAGTCAATAAAAGTCAACCCCAGGCCCACGTGCCCAGATTCCGAAAATTTTCAAAGATAAATGTTTCTCATGGCATTACAAACTCAAATATATAACTTGTGCCCAATTCCCTAATCAATGTTGTTGTCAAATCTCATTTTTTCCAGATTCCAGGTTTTTCAACCAAATCTCAAAATTCTACTAATTTTAATGTTAAAATCCATACCTAATCCATGTATATGAAAAGAGGGAGAGGGGTTATGTACGCAATAACCATTTAAGAAATGTAGTGATTGCTTGACCAAAGTCGATTAATAAGACAGATCGTGATCCTAGTGCTTTCGATATGGTTCAATCAATAGCAAAGATAGGGAAAGAGCATACTTCCAACAAGCATTAGCTCTTCTTGAAAAAAGGTGATTCAGTCACGCCTTCCAGTACGGCTACCATGTTAGGACTTCACTCATGTCACTAGCCCTGACTCGGGCATTCTTTTCAAGTGCAGTTGACATACACTTAAGGTAATTTATAAGGACTAAACGTACTGATGAAAGGGAAAACTTAGGAAAGAATAGTTAAGGGGAATCATTCATTTGAGGAAAGAGATGATAAATTCAGTCATGAAATAAAACCAGTTTGTTTTAAGGCTCTCATGAGGCCTTAGGGAGAATTCCTTTCAATTGCAGTGGAAATCACTTACCCTATGATACTTGATGAGAATTCCCCTACAAAAAGCTCCCAAACTGCCCAATCCAATAGAAAATGGGGTGAAAAGAGCCTAAGTCCTGTATTAAAAATCACATTCTGCATAGGCATCCTTCATCACGATTGCAGAAAAGCCTCGCAATCGCGAAGGCCAAACTACCCCTACCCAAAACTAGTACATTGCGTTCGCGATGACTAGGTCATGTTCGCGATGCATACAACCCGCAACACTCTGCATTTGCGGTCAACCCAGCCGCGTTCATGAAGGCCTAAGCCTTATAGCCGATCCTATTTCTTCCTTCTTCGCATTTGCGAAGTCAACTCTACGTTCGTGAAGAGGAGACATGTCCTCCATCGCGTTCACGGGGCCATCCTCTCATTTGCAAATAGCAAAACACTACCCCTTCCACAAATATTCTTCACGATCGCGGAACCCCCTTCACGATCGTGAAGGACACCAGCATCAGCAAAATCTACCAACTTCTACATTGCTCCGGGTGGTCCGAATCTCACTCGAGCCACTCGAGACCACGTCCAATTATACCAACATGTCCATGAACATAATCCGGACCTACTCTAAGTATTTGAACACATAAAATAATATTAAAACCAAGAATCGCACATCAAAATCAAATTAATCAACTTCTAGACTTCAAACTTCTTCCAATTAACTCTGAGTGCGACAAATCATACTTAGACAACTCGGAATAACGCCAAATTCCACACACACATCCAATATGACAATACAGACCTCCAAGGCTCGGAATTCTAAATGGTATATGATAACACCAAAGTCTACTTCAAGTCAAGCTTAGAAAACTCTAAAACCTTCAAAATGTCAACTCCCAACAATAAGTGATGAAATGATCCCGGTCCACCCGAAACTCCACCCAAACATACGTTTAAGTCCAAAATCACCATACAAACCTATTGGAACCTTCAAATCCTGATTTCGACATTGTTTACTCAAAGTGTAGGATTAAGTCAAACTTGGCCACCTTAGGTCACTATTATGGAACCAAATGTTCCAAATTCAATCTGAGCCCTTCCAAAATCAAACCAACCGCCCCCACAAGTCACAAATAGGAAAAATGCATATAGAATTTCTTAATCATGGGAACAGGGTTCTAGAAAGCAAAACAAATGATCGGGTCATTACATTCTTCACCTTATAAATAAACGTTCATCCTTGAACGGGTTTAGAATCATACTTGAAGTGCCGAATAAGTGTGGATATCTGTTCCACATGTCCTCTTGGGTCTCCCAAGTCGCCTCCTCGACTGGATGACTCATTCACTGATGTAATCTTAATGGACCTAACCTGTAAACCTACTTGTCAACAATGGCAACTGGCTCTCCTCATAACTCAAGCTCTCATCCATCTGAATTGTGTTATAATCTGACACATGGGACTTGTCGGTATGGCACCTTCGGAGCATAGACACATGGAACACCAGTTGAACTCCCTATAGGTTAGGAGGCAAAACAAGCTTGTATGCAACCTCACCAACTCGCTTTAAAACCTCAAACGGACCGATAAACCTCAGACTCAACTTTCCTCTCCTTTTGAACCTCATGATACCCTTTATCGGCAACACATTCAAACGTACATTAACGCCTACCATAAGTGACAAATCATATACTTTCTAATTCCGTGTATCTCTTCTGCCTGAACTGTGATGTGTGAAGCCGCTCCTGAATAAACTTTACCTTATCCAAGGTATTCTTTAGCTAATCAGTACCATATATCCTAGCCTCGGTAGGATCAAACTAACAGATGGGGAACGACATCGTCAACCATACAAGGCCTCAAATGAAACCATCTCGATGTTGGATTGATAGGTGTTGTTAAAAGAAAACTCGACCAATGGTAAGAATCGATCCCACTGCCTTCTGAAGTCAATCACATATGCTCTGAGCATATCCTCCAAAATTTGAACTATTCGCTCTAACTTCTTGTCGGTCTGTGGGTGTAAGGCCTTGGTGAGATTTTCCAAGGTACCAACTCACCTTGTATTGCTCTCCAGAAATGCAAAGTGAATTGAGTGCCTCAATTTGAAATAATGGAAATAGGCAAGTCATGCAACCAGATGATCTCCTGGATATAAATTTGGGCCAATCTCTCTGAAGTATACGTAGTCATCACCAAAATAAAGTGTCGCATACTTGGTCAATCTACCAACAATGACCCAAATAGCATCGAATTTCCTCAACGTCTGCGGTAACCCAACCACGAAACCCATAGTGATGCGCTCCATTTCCATCCGATATAATCATCTACTAAAGTAAGCCACCTTTCCTCTTGTTCTCATACTTAACCAGCTAGTAATTTAAACATATTGCCATATACTCAACTATGTCCTTCTTCATTCGCCTCCACCAATAATGTTGTCTCAGGTCATGATACATCTTCGTGTCACCTGGATGAATAGAATAACGTGAACTGTGTGCCTCCTCTAGAATCGACTCCCGAAGACCATCAATAGTAGGAACACATAAGTGACCATGGAGTCATAAAACACCATCATCCTCGATAGTAACCTCCTTGGCATCACCTCATAGTACTGTCTCTCTAAGAACCAGTGAGTGCAGATCATCATACTAATGAGCCTTAATCCACTTGAATAAATAAGAATGAGCCACAACACATGCAAGAACTCGATCGGGCTATGAAATATCCAACATCACTAGTTTGTTAGCTAAGGACTGAATGTCCAAAGCCAATGGCCTATCTGTTGCTGAAATGAACGCCAAACTATCCATACTCTTGATCTTTGAGAAAACCCTAGCACCCTGAACCTGATCAAATAAATCATCAATACGTGGACAAATACTTATTCTTGATTGTGACCTTATTCAACTAGTGGTAATCAATGAGAATCTGTATAGTCTTATCCTTCTTCTTTACAAATAATATTGGTGCACCCTAAGCCGACACACTCATCCTGATGAATCCCTTTTTGAGCAAATCCTGAAGCTAATCCTTCAACTCTCACAACTCAACTAGAGTCATATAATAAGGCGAATAGAGATAGGTTGGGTTCCTGGTGCCAAATAATGCCGAAATCATTATCATGATCCGGCGGCATGCTTGGTAAGTCAGTAGGAAATACATTAGAAAACTCTCGCAACATAGGCATTGAATCTAACGTGGGAGTCTCCATAGCAGTATCTCGAACAAATGCCACATAAGCCAAAATAACCCTTCTCAATCATATTTCGAGCCTTTAAGAAATATATAACCTGGTTGGATGCACTAATAGATGAACATCACCACTCCAGCCTAGGCAAATTTGGCACTGCTATAGTAACAGTCTTGGCATTGTGATCGAGAATGGCATGATATGGAGACAACCAGTCCATGCTCAGGATAACCTCGAAGTCAATTATATGGAGCAATAGAAGATCTGCTCTAGTCTCATACCCATAGAAAAACACTACACAAGACTAGTAAACTCGATCTACAACAACAGAATCACCTACTGGTGTGACCATATATACATGAATACCTTAGGACTTACGAGATACATCCAAACAAGGAGCAAAGAGAGAAGAGACATAGAAATAGGTAGATCCCGGATCAAATAGTATCAAAGCATCTCTAGGGTAGACAGAAATAATACATGTGATCACGGTGTTGGAGGCTACCGCCTAGTAGTTGAAAAGGCATAAAATCTAGCCAAAATACCACTTGACTGGCCTTCACCTCTAGGGTGACCCCTACCCACCTTCTCTCCGCCTATAGCCAGCCGGATGGGCGGTGCGGCAGCTAATGCACTGCCTTGCCCCGAAGCCTGGGACAAAGCCTCCTCAAATGACCAAGCTCTCACACTTGAAGCAACCTCTCGGTGCGAAAAACTGCTGACCCTTGATCTGGCCCTAATAACCTGAGTACCTAGTGGAGGAACATAGTTGCAGACAATAGGTGCTCTCTAGAATGGAATCAAAGTAAGGTCGTGCTATAGCACCCCGAATAGGTTGTGGTGTTGAATACATGGGCCTACAAGGATAGCTCCTCATGAACTGACCTCTACCCCAGACGGCCACCCCTGAATCCACCAGAATGTCGAAGCCATGTATCCTTCAACATGAACTCTCTGACCTGGTTGCAGATACGCTTGATCCTCCAAGTTATCTCCATAACCTAGTGATAGGAGTCCCTATCTCTACCTCTCGTCCCATAGAAACCTAAATCATATAGTACAATCCCACAATGTACTTCCGCACTCTCTCTATATCTGTGGGAAGTATGATAGTTGTATATTAAGATAACTCAGTGAATCTCGCCTTGTAGTCGGTCACAGACATCTGACCCTCCTGGAGCTGCTCGAACTAACCGGTAACTCCTATCACTATGAAGCTGGAATATACTTCTCCAAGAAGAGGTGCATGAACTGATCCCAAGTCAAGGGAGGTGAACCTAGTGGCCTACTAAGGGGATATGACTGCCACTATCTACGAGCCTTCCCCTCTAGCTGAAATATGGTGATGTCCACCCCCATTGGATTCCACTAGTCCAAAATAATGCAGCCTCTACTTGTAACGGTCAATGAAATCCTATGGGTCCTCAGACTTCTCTCTACAAAAGCAGGGAGGATGAAGACTAGTAAATCGATCTAGCTGATTTTGCTCCTCAATGGTCACAACCGATCTAGCCTCTGCTCTTGTCGTTGCAACCGACTAAACCGTGCCTGCAGGTAGTACACCGAGGGTTTGATAAATAACAGCAACATACCATGGTGCATTACCTGTCGGGGTCTGTGCTCCCCCCCCCCAAGATATGGCTAGGTCCGCTAGAAATAGTCCGGGTGATTCATAGAGTCCATAATACTGCTGATGATCTTCCAAAATCCTGGTGCTGTCATAAAATCTGTTGGGTTCTACTCGGCTGCAGGTACCTCATCCTGTTTCTCAATAACAGGATCCTCCATCAAATCCACTAGTTTTAACTCTGGAGCAAATCTAGGATGCCCTCGCCCCCTAATAGGAGCTCTGGCCCTCCCTCAGCCTCTACCTCTACCTCAACAAATGGAGCAGTCCCTGTGCCACCGGGTAATGCCGTTGTGCGCGTTCTCACCATTTGTGAGAGAATAAGAGAAAGATTTAGATCTAGCGCAACATCAACTACATGCCTCGTGAAACCTATGTGAACCTAGAGCTCTGGTACCAATCTATCATGACCTAATTCCCACCGTAGACCATGATGGTGCCCAATACTACCTTTAGGCAAGCCAATAGTGAACTATCACGACTCAAAACCAACGATATATTGTGGATTCCAAACGGATTTATGAGAGAAACGTTATGTGCATTTTACTAGACAACATGACGTATGCCTACTCGAGTCTTCGTTTGTCCTTAACTATCAAATTTGACCCCTGAACACGATCCCGGCTTAATTTCTTGAGCTTTTACTCATACTTCAAATATCCAAATTACTTGAATTCATTCCATAACATATATATAGCTCGAAATCACTCCTACAAGGCATAAAACACACAGTTAGTGCAAAACAGTAGCGATTAAAGCTCAAACTCAATTAAAGTGCAGTAAATTAGAGTGTAATAAGTGACTAAAATATGCAAGTATAGCCTATCATCAATACCCCACACTTAAACCATTGCACGTCCTAGAGTAATCAAACTACACTTTATATAGACATGACCTTTTTACACAATTCTCCTAAATCATCACACCAAGAATATTTAAAATAGACTAAGCACAAAAGCGTAACATTTTCACCTCAAGATTTGACTTACAAGTACCATGCATTATTCACAACTCATCCACGTACTCTAACATAGAGGTCAAGGATAACCTTTCCTTCATGAATCAAGTACCCTCACACAACAAAAGAGAGTAGTTCCACACAATAAAATTTAAGAACACTTAGGAACTCAAGATAGAAAGAATTCACTCACTCTCAGAAATAACATTCATATGACACAAAAGATGCACCATAGGCTTGTCCGTAGTGTACTACTCTACTAATCGAGCTTATTCAGTCTAGGATCAAATAGAACTTTATTTGGTTGTAATGTAGGCTACGGGAAGGGTAGGATACATTTAGATATAAGAGTGACTAAACGTCCCTAAGCACTTTAATACATATACTTTAATATTCGAACCCCATACTTATGTCAAACCAAACTCCGCCTTCACATCAATGTATTTTACCCTATACTTCTTTAAGTACAAGCACAATTACATCAAGAGTCACCACTTATCAAGGATTTTTTTCACAACAATACAACTTTTTTCTCTTTTTTTTTCTTTTCTATTTAAGTGGCTCTTACTTTTTCAAAAACAGTGCACCTTTCTCCTTATTTCATTAGTTCCACTCAAAATCCAAATCAACCACCACACATTTTAACTTTTACATAGTTCATAACAATTCAAGTGCTCATGAGAGGTGAAAAAGATTCAAATAGATGGTTAATTCAAACAATTGGGTAAGGCTTGTAATGTGGTTTCCAAAGAAACAGGATTACATGCTCAAAGGGGTTAACTACGATACATAATAATTAGGCAGGTAAAATATACATATCTGGTTCAACAAAGAAACGCCTAAATCAATTCCAAGACTGAACAAAATTACTTTTTCGCTTTGCAAACACACTGGGCAAGTTCTAAACATCAAATACAATGCATAGAATAACACAAAACCTTACACCCACATGGCACATAACTCATTTACGATTGGTTCATCAAGACACTTTAGTCAAAGCAGTTAAGCAAAGTTAAGAACATACCATTTAAGGTACTTATACAAGAGTCAAAAACTAAGCCTAAGCGTCACAACCAAAGTACTCACTATTCTCAAGGCATAACAAAGTCAAGAGATATTGCTTCAATTCAAAACACAACACAATGGCTCCTACTCCCAAAAAAAACTAACTACACTCGGTTCAAACAAAACCCTTGGAAAAGAACCGCGACACAAAGAAAAATCAAGGGGTAATTGCTACACTACCTAACAAAAGAAAATCTTTCTTTTTTTATCTTTTTTTCTTTAGACTTAAATCCCTCAAGAAAATTATCTAATAGATCCATCGTCGGAAAAAAACTCAAACTTTTTTTTTCATTGTTCTATAAAAAATAAAAAACAATATTCAATTAAACTAACACAACTAAAATAGCATAGAAAGTCACTCAGGCAATCTCCTCACCCCACACTTAAAATTTTGCATTGTCCCCAATGCACACCACAACTAATAAAAGGGTAAAAGAGACTCTATGGTAGGCCAAAGGCTGAAGCACTAACAACTCATGGGGTACTCAGACTTCTCCCAAGCTTGGTTCTTTGTGCGGGTACCTCACACTTAGTTCCAACCATTTGGTTTGTTGTTGCATTCTTCCAATAGCTTTGCTTTCCATGCTCCTAGAAAATTAAAAATCGACACTACAAACAATTAAATAATAATAATAATAATAATAATAATAATAATAATAATAATAATAATAATAATAATAATAATAATAATAATAATAATAATAGTAAGGCCAATATGGTTTTCGATGTGTAGCCAGATCCACAAAAACACTCACAACACGGCTGAATCAATTTTTGTCCCCACCTCGAGCTTATGAATTGAACTCCAAGTTTTGCTTCAAGCTTATGATTATGATTTTGGGGTGGTGGAATGAATCTAAATGGCCTAAGGAAATAATGTAGTATTCTGCACTCCTTGGCCTTTGTATGAGGTATGTAATCTTGACTTTCTGGCAAGAAGCATTCCAAAATATATGCACCTTGTTCCTTATTCCTTGACTCTTCAATTGGTTCGGATGACTCTATTTCCATATCATCATCCAAACACAATGTGGAAAAATGCTTGGAGTGTGGACCAATGCGCTCACACACATGAACTTCAGTACTTTCAGCATCCTCAACATCAATGATACTAGAGTCAACAAAATTTATATCCTCAAAGTCCTTGGCTGGCTCTAGTCTCACTTCTTCAACGTTGACATCCTCAAATTGTACTTGGCTAGGCTGTTGATGTTCTACTCTGACCTCCCCAATTAACACCTCAAATTCATGCTGTTCTTGGCTACTATCCTCAATATTGGCTTGTTGAGCATTAAAATCTCCAACCACTTGACTCAATTGAGCCTCCAACTTGCGAATAGTTGCCTCTTGCCTTTCTATCTGCAATTGTTTTTTATTATTTTATTTTAGAAGGCACTTTAACATATCCTTGATCTCCTTCAGGTCTGCATCCCCAGGTTATTTGTTCCTGTTAACTTCACAAAAAAAGGTAGAACCATCATAGTAAGGGGTTGGGGGAAGATAAGAAATATAAGCACAACCATAAAAGTGACAATTTTTACCACCACACACATCACAAACATTCCGCAAATAAGATTGAGTTGGTGCACATAACTCGCTCTTAGGAACGTTTTGAAAATTTTGCCATGGTGGTTTCCTTTATAATATGTATAGAGATCAATAGTAGAATTATCTATACCTAAATTTCCATAATTCCAAGATGTCATGTTTCTCAAATCAACAGTTATAAAAAAATACAAAAAAAATATAATAAAATAAAAGTTCAAACTTGAACCCTAACAATATATACAGCTACAACTACACCATTAGTTCTCCGACAACGGCGCCAAAATTTGATCATGTCCAACTCCAGTCCTAATAAAGATAAGCGGTCGCTGCAAATATAATTCGGTCTAAAAGTGCGGAGTCAAATCCCACAGAGAACTAAGGCTTAGCTATATCTATTTAATATCACTAAAAAGACAAGTTTGAAAATTTTTCTAAATTATAAATATTGAGATTTGTATTTCTAACTAATTAACAAGCAAGTACTAGAAAACGGTAAAATTATCAACTAACGAGACAAAGGTTTGGAGATTAAATTGAGGAGGTCTAGAGTTATGATTTCCCCAATTTTCGGAATCCTTCTAGCTATGTTCCCTACAATTTTGCTTATGTATTCTCGACTGATCATGAGCTCTTTAGGTGCCGTAATTCTCTCTTGAGAAACTACAACAATTAACTAGACATATTCTCTCGAACTACGCTTGTTGGCTTCATCTAACCGCTCACAATGACCATGTCAAGGCTTTGTTATTTTAAACCTACCTTTAACCTACTGTATTGATTTCTCACATATGTTAGGAGTGACGTTGTTCAACAACCACCTAAATATGTATCCTTTCTCAAGCAACACATAATAAATAGGCACAGTGAATCGATGGTCATTCAATCAATAACAATAAACATGTAGTTGAACAAGTAGAGAAATTCAGCGGCTCAATTATATAAAAACATAATAAGAATTTAACCTCCAAAAGATTCTATCAAAACTCTAGATAACAAATTAGCTATTCATAATAGTATGTAAAACTACAATACTAAAAGTCATAACCAACAATGGAAAATAGGAAGAGGAGGGAAAAATCATAGAAGAATTTCCCGCCTTGCTCCTATTGTGTCTCTGCCTCCTTAGGTCGAATTTGTGTCAAAAGTATGTCCAACTTCTTCAAAATAGCGTTTTTACATGTATTTATACCAAGTAGGGTCGGCCCCAGACGAAAATACCTTCTACCCCACAAAATAAGACAATCACTCTGTAAAATTTTCACTACCGCGCCGCATGGGGCGACGCGCCATGCGGGGCGATAGTGGGAAAGTTCAAATCACTGATTCTGACAGGCTGCAGGAAATTTGCACAGGCGCGCCGCGTTCCGCGCCGTACCATGTGCCTTGGTATTGGGAATTCGTAAAACTGCAAAACATAAAAGTTGTATCCCTTTCAAATAGCTTTCCAATGATATATTATGGAGCCTAAACGGAGTTCTAAGCGAAAAGTTATGTGCATTTTACTAGACAATGCGCAGTATACCTACTCGAGTCTTCGTTTGTCCTTAACTATCAAATTTGACCCCTGAACACGATCCCGACTTAATTTCTTGAGCTTTTACTCAGACTTCAAAGCTCCAAATCACTTGAATCCATTCCATAACATCTATATAGCTCGGAATCACTCGTACAAGGCATAAAACACACAGTTAGTGCAAAACACTAGCGATTAAAGCTCAAACTCTACTAAGTGCAGTAAATTAGAGAGTAATAAGCGACTAAAATACGCAAGTATAGCCTATCATCACCTGCTCCATGAGAAAAGAAAGAATTTATCGAATTACGAGGCGTGTGCTTACAATATAGGTATAGGAGCATAATGTGGATATAACTTTTACCGTTTCTCAAATAAATGACCAACAACTTAGGGTGAAAAAGCTCGGCCTAGTACAAGTGTATTTCTAAATCAATTTCAATTATTTAAGTTAGCAATAGAGTTCAAATAATTCAAATATTACATGATAAAATCCGGTGTCTACCCAGACATAAACATACTTTATCTTCATACGGACTCTCGTCACCTCTTGCTTTTGTAGCACCCACAACTAGCAACACATAATAGTTAAATCATCTAGGAGGTAATTTTTCCCTTACAAGATTAGACAAGAGACTTACTTTGCTCCGAAGTTCCATAACCGGCTCCCATGCCTCTCTAACTCTTCAAGTCAAAGCCAAACGATCCGAAACTAGTCAAACAATGTGAAAATCAATCAAAATTTATAATTTAATAATTTATAGTGATTCTCAACTCTGCTCGAAAAGTCAACAAAGTCAACCCCCGGGCCCACGTGCCCGGATTCCAAAAATTCTTAAAGACAATCCTTACCCATAATAACACGAACTCAAATATACAATTTATTCCTAATTCCTTGTCCAAATTCGTGGTCAAAATCCAAAAAATACCAATTTTTAAGTTTTCTACTAAAATTCCACAATCTCTACCCATGTCCATGTTTAAATCCATATATAACTCATCTATTTAGCTCATAATGTGCAGAAGTTCCTTACCTCAAGGTAGATGATGAAGTTGGCTCGTTCAAATTGCCCCAAAAGTCGCCCAAGCAAGAGAGGAATGAGGAAAATGAGTAAAAATCCCGATTGAGCAACATATATTCTGCCCAGGGATCTTCGTAACTGCGGGCACCCTAGCCGTACCTGCGGCTCCGTTTCAGCGGAAAAAATGTTCGCTCCTGCGAAAGTCACTTATACCCCGACTAGCCGCACCTGCGACCCAAACCTCATACCTACAAGGCCGTTTCTATGGCCCTTCCCTCGCTTCTGCGCTTCCGCTCCTGCAGAGCCCATTCGCGTTTGCAAAGCCAGCCACACCTCTCCAAATAGATATTATATTATGTGTTGGCAGCTTCCCAATATAAAATAGAAGTTTTAGAGTAAATAATTTTTAATATGTAAAAATTATGGTTTCTCTAAGAAAAATAGTCAAGTATATTTAAATTTAAATTCAAAAAGAGTAATTAATTATTAATTTTTATATTTTTTACTTCATCCAAAATATATATGTTATTTTATTATTTTGTATAATGTGTGTGTGTATGCATATATATATATATATAAAAAAGAAATTGCTCCCCAATTTGAATGGGTAGTTTTTATTTTTTTATTTTTATTTTTATAAATATTTAAATTCAAAAATAATAACCAATAACTAATTATTAACTAAATAACTAATAGTTAACTAATTGTGTCATGTGGCTTTTTTCTAGGTTGCCACTTGGCTTAATGTGGTATATTTTTCCTTGGCTTTTAATAATTAATATATATATATATATATATTCTATTTTATTTTTTATCCCACCTTTTTATATAATAATTCTACCATGTATCATACTTTTTTTTCGTACTATTGCACATTTATTCTTTATATTACTGGTGAATGACATCATGAAACGACGAGAAAAAAATATATTTTATTCAATATTGTATTTATCAAAATAATATAATATAATATAGCACAAAACAATAAGATATATTATGAAATGACATGTAACAATCCTCCAAACAAATTGTTAGTGGTGTGATTTACCAACATTGTACATGCCCGATCATTTAAATTTAAAGTATCACGAACTATTATTAAGATTACTAGTTTAGGCTTATATGTGAATCTTCTTATCTATATCTATATTATATTAAAAACACGAAGGCCCTTAACGAAATACCGTTCTTCTTTTTTAACATCTAAATATAAAGTGCACATTAGACAAAACAGTCATTTAATCTCTAAAAATTAAAAATATTTTGTTTAATAGATTTCCTAATATTTAGGAATACTCATTTAATTATTCTCATAGTATTTAGGACTTTAATCTTTCTATTCCCTTTAGATCTACAAGTCGTGCCTTTTCAAATCTATGTAGATTTAGTAGTATTATATTTTATGAACTTTCACTTACCACTAGAAAAATTTCCGAAACATTGTACCACTTATATGTTTAAGATGATCTTTTAATAAAATTGTCGTCACTTTCAAACTCCATTTAATTTTAGACTTAGGATAGTTTTTTCACTTTTTACCTCCACTTAAATTTAGCATTATTAAATTTCAAACACGATTTATCCTGGAAAAGTGACCACTTCGTAACTTCTTTTAATTTTAGGTGGCTTTTTAAATAAAATTTTGACTCAATTAAATTTCAAGCACTTTCGTTAAAAGTTTCGATCACTTTGTACTCATTTTAGGTTAATTTTTTATAAGTTATTAGGTAAAAAATAAGCACTTTGAACTCCTTTTTATTTTAGTAGTCTCTTTTTTTTAAAAAAAATCTTTATTTATTTTAACTATATATAATTTTAACTTACATAAACCTTTCCCGTTTCAATTATATATGTAATGCTTCTATAAAAGAAGCTTTACTATTCTACTGCTTTTATCATCGAAACGTACACAATTTTACTTTAGAAAGTGGTAAAAAATTTGCATTGAACAAAATAGTCATTTAATTATTTTTTGAATATTTAGGACTTTAATTGTTTCTTAAATATTTAGGACGTCAAAATTAATTAAATTTATGTATTAAATTTTTTTTATTCTGATTATGTACTATACCTTATTTGTAAAAAAAATTATTAGATTTAGAAGCTTAAAACCCAGATACAAAAAGGAGGAAAAAACATAAATAGGCAATATTTGAGTAAAAATTTCAAAAACCTAGCAGCAATCATTATTTTACATTCATGGAAACTAAATAAATACATTCCCTAGCAGAAAATCACTCAGTCCCATTAAAATAGGGATGCTAGTTACTAATCTCTAAAAGTAAGCAAGAATAAAGGAAAAATGATAATTTTCATCCAAAAATAAAGCTCTCTTCCAAATTTCGCTAAAATAGGCATCTAATTAGTGATATACAAATTCTACCCATCACAAGTAAATTATCGAACTTTCATGTTATTATAATTTTATAAGTGATTGCTACTCTTCTTCAATTGAAATTCGGTCAATGTGTTTTCTTTAATAATATTTTCATTGATATTTTATTAAAAAAATATTTATAATTAATAATATGTATAATATTGGAATAAATCATGTATGGTTACCTTAAACATCCTTATCCTTATATTCTGAACAATATAAAATACACATATTTATTGAAAATATATATGGTATGTATATATTATAAATTATTTATATGTTTGGTATAAGAAATAAAATTTAGATGATTATACAATAACAACCATGTATAATTAATAATACCATATATTCTTAGAAAGACCAGCGCGTGGATTTTGCTTTGGTTAAAGTGTGTATATATAAATATAGATGGTATAATGATGGTATTCCGTATATCTATATTTGTTTATTTTTTCGTGTATATTTATATGATATAACACAGATATATTAATGGTATATATGTGATGAACTTCCATAGCTTGATTGTATATATTAATTTTTCGTCATCAAGTTTTAAATTTTGAGTTCCAAATTTAATCAGAATGAAAAGTAAAAGAAGGAATTGATACTTGGAACGACAATAGAAAAAAAGCAGTGAAAAGATTGGAAATTCGAAGAAAGAGAGTCAATGGTAGAGTGATAGTATGAGAGAGAAAGAGAAATAAAATATTAAGAATTTAAACATAATCCCTTATTTTAAAGAAGAGTTAAACAATAAATTAGTTACTATTAAATACTTTCAAATGTGCTATATTTGGAATAAAATCTGCTATTATTGGAATAATCAAAATATGGTAACATTAATATAAAAATTATTTTATAAGAGCCCTACGGTGTAAAAACCTCATAAATTAGGCAATATTTGAGTAAAAATTTTAAAAACCTAGCAGCAATCATTATTTTACGGCAACTAAATAAATACATTCCCTTGCAGAAAATCACTCAATCCCATTAAAATAGGGATGCTAGTTACTAATCCCTAAAAGCAAGCAAGAATAAAAGGAAAAATGATAATTTTCATCCAAAAATGAAGCTCTCTTCCAAATTCCACTAAAATAGGCATATAATTTGTGATATACAAATTCTACCCATCACAATTAAATTACCGAACTTTCATATTATTATAATTTTATAAGTGATTGCAACTCTTGTTCAATTGAAATTCGCTCAATGTGTTTTCTTTAAAATATTTTCATTGATTTTTTATTAAAAAAATATGTATAATTAATAATATGTATAATATTGGAATAAATCATGTATGTTTACCATAAATATCCTTATCCTTATATTCTGAACAATATAAAATACACATATTTAGTGAAAATATATAAGGTATATATATGGTATGTATATATTATAAATTATTTATATGTTTGGTATAAGAAATAAAATTTAGATGATTATACAATAACAACCATGTATAATTAATAATACCATATATTCTTAGAAAGACCAGCGCGTGGATTTTGCTTTGGTTAAAGTGTGTATATATAAATATAGATGGTATAATGATGGTATTCCGTATATCTATATTTGTTTATTTTTTCGTGTATATTTATATGATATAATACAGATATATTAATGGTATATATGTGATGAACTTCCATAGCTTGATTGTATATATTAATTTTTCGTCATCAAGTTTTAAATTTTGAGTTCCAAATTTAATCAGAATGAAAAGTAAAAGAAGGAATTGATACTTGGAACGGCAATAGAAAAAAAAGCAGTAAAAAGATTGGAAATTCGAAGAAAGAGAGTCAATGGTAGAGTGATAGTATGAGAGAGAAAGAGAAATAAAATATTAAGAATTTAAACATAATCCCTTATTTTAAAGAAGAGTTAAACAATAAATTAGTTACTATTAAATACTTTCAAATGTGCTATATTTGGAATAAAATCTGCTATTATTGGAATAATCAAAATATGGTAACATTAATATAAAAATTATTTTATAAGAGCCCTACGGTGTAAAAACCTCATAAATTAGGCAATATTTGAGTAAAAATTTTAAAAACCTAGCAGCAATCATTATTTTACGGCAACTAAATAAATACATTCCCTAGCAGAAAATCACTCAATCCCATTAAAATAGGGATGCTAGTTGCTAATCCCTAAAAGCAAGCAAGAATAAAAGGAAAAATGATAATTTTCATCCAAAAATGAAGCTCTCTTCCAAATTCCACTAAAATAGGCATATAATTTGTGATATACAAATTCTACCCATCACAATTAAATTACCGAACTTTCATATTATTATAATTTTATAAGTGATTGCAACTCTTGTTCAATTGAAATTCGCTCAATGTGTTTTCTTTAAAATATTTTCATTGATTTTTTATTAAAAAAATATGTATAATTAATAATATGTATAATATTGGAATAAATCATGTATGTTTACCATAAATATCCTTATCCTTATATTCTGAACAATATAAAATACACATATTTAGTGAAAATATATAAGGTATATATATGGTATGTATATATTATAAATTATTTATATGTTTGGTATAAGAAATAAAATTTAGATGATTATACAATAACAACCATGTATAATTAATAATACCATATATTCTTAGAAAGACCAGCGCGTGGATTTTGCTTTGGTTAAAGTGTGTATATATAAATATAGATGGTATAATGATGGTATTCCGTATATCTATATTTGTTTATTTTTTCGTGTATATTTATATGATATAATACAGATATATTAATGGTATATATGTGATGAACTTCCATAGCTTGATTGTATATATTAATTTTTCGTCATCAAGTTTTAAATTTTGAGTTCCAAATTTAATCAGAATGAAAAGTAAAAGAAGGAATTGATACTTGGAACGGCAATAGAAAAAAAAGCAGTAAAAAGATTGGAAATTCGAAGAAAGAGAGTCAATGGTAGAGTGATAGTATGAGAGAGAAAGAGAAATAAAATATTAAGAATTTAAACATAATCCCTTATTTTAAAGAAGAGTTAAACAATAAATTAGTTACTATTAAATACTTTCAAATGTGCTATATTTGGAATAAAATCTGCTATTATTGGAATAATCAAAATATGGTAACATTAATATAAAAATTATTTTATAAGAGCCCTACGGTGTAAAAACCTCATAAATTAGGCAATATTTGAGTAAAAATTTTAAAAACCTAGCAGCAATCATTATTTTACGGCAACTAAATAAATACATTCCCTAGCAGAAAATCACTCAATCCCATTAAAATAGGGATGCTAGTTGCTAATCCCTAAAAGCAAGCAAGAATAAAAGGAAAAATGATAATTTTCATCCAAAAATGAAGCTCTCTTCCAAATTCCACTAAAATAGGCATATAATTTGTGATATACAAATTCTACCCATCACAATTAAATTACCGAACTTTCATATTATTATAATTTTATAAGTGATTGCAACTCTTGTTCAATTGAAATTCGCTCAATGTGTTTTCTTTAAAATATTTTCATTGATTTTTTATTAAAAAAATATGTATAATTAATAATATGTATAATATTGGAATAAATCATGTATGTTTACCATAAATATCCTTATCCTTATATTCTGAACAATATAAAATACACATATTTAGTGAAAATATATAAGGTATATATATGGTATGTATATATTATAAATTATTTATATGTTTGGTATAAGAAATAAAATTTAGATGATTATACAATAACAACCATGTATAATTAATAATACCATATATTCTTAGAAAGACCAGCGCGTGGATTTTGCTTTGGTTAAAGTGTGTATATATAAATATAGATGGTATAATGATGGTATTCCGTATATCTATATTTGTTTATTTTTTCGTGTATATTTATATGATATAACACAGATATATTAATGGTATATATGTGATGAACTTCCATAGCTTGATTGTATATATTAATTTTTCGTCATCAAGTTTTAAATTTTGAGTTCCAAATTTAATCAGAATGAAAAGTAAAAGAAGGAATTGATACTTGGAACGGCAATAGAAAAAAAAGCAGTAAAAAGATTGGAAATTCGAAGAAAGAGAGTCAATGGTAGAGTGATAGTATGAGAGAGAAAGAGAAATAAAATATTAAGAATTTAAACATAATCCCTTATTTTAAAGAAGAGTTAAACAATAAATTAGTTACTATTAAATACTTTCAAATGTGCTATATTTGGAATAAAATCTGCTATTATTGGAATAATCAAAATATGGTAACATTAATATAAAAATTATTTTATAAGAGCCCTACGGTGTAAAAACCTCATAAATTAGGCAATATTTGAGTAAAAATTTTAAAAACCTAGCAGCAATCATTATTTTACGGCAACTAAATAAATACATTCCCTTGCAGAAAATCACTCAATCCCATTAAAATAGGGATGCTAGTTGCTAATCCCTAAAAGCAAGCAAGAATAAAAGGAAAAATGATAATTTTCATCCAAAAATGAAGCTCTCTTCCAAATTCCACTAAAATAGGCATATAATTTGTGATATACAAATTCTACCCATCACAATTAAATTACCGAACTTTCATATTATTATAATTTTATAAGTGATTGCAACTCTTGTTCAATTGAAATTCGCTCAATGTGTTTTCTTTAAAATATTTTCATTGATTTTTTATTAAAAAAATATGTATAATTAATAATATGTATAATATTGGAATAAATCATGTATGTTTACCATAAATATCCTTATCCTTATATTCTGAACAATATAAAATACACATATTTAGTGAAAATATATAAGGTATATATATGGTATGTATATATTATAAATTATTTATATGTTTGGTATAAGAAATAAAATTTAGATGATTATACAATAACAACCATGTATAATTAATAATACCATATATTCTTAGAAAGACCAGCGCGTGGATTTTGCTTTGGTTAAAGTGTGTATATATAAATATAGATGGTATAATGATGGTATTCCGTATATCTATATTTGTTTATTTTTTCGTGTATATTTATATGATATAACACAGATATATTAATGGTATATATGTGATGAACTTCCATAGCTTGATTGTATATATTAATTTTTCGTCATCAAGTTTTAAATTTTGAGTTCCAAATTTAATCAGAATGAAAAGTAAAAGAAGGAATTGATACTTGGAACGGCAATAGAAAAAAAAGCAGTAAAAAGATTGGAAATTCGAAGAAAGAGAGTCAATGGTAGAGTGATAGTATGAGAGAGAAAGAGAAATAAAATATTAAGAATTTAAACATAATCCCTTATTTTAAAGAAGAGTTAAACAATAAATTAGTTACTATTAAATACTTTCAAATGTGCTATATTTGGAATAAAATCTGCTATTATTGGAATAATCAAAATATGGTAACATTAATATAAAAATTATTTTATAAGAGCCCTACGGTGTAAAAACCTCATAAATTAGGCAATATTTGAGTAAAAATTTTAAAAACCTAGCAGCAATCATTATTTTACGGCAACTAAATAAATACATTCCCTAGCAGAAAATCACTCAATCCCATTAAAATAGGGATGCTAGTTGCTAATCCCTAAAAGCAAGCAAGAATAAAAGGAAAAATGATAATTTTCATCCAAAAATGAAGCTCTCTTCCAAATTCCACTAAAATAGGCATATAATTTGTGATATACAAATTCTACCCATCACAATTAAATTACCGAACTTTCATATTATTATAATTTTATAAGTGATTGCAACTCTTGTTCAATTGAAATTCGCTCAATGTGTTTTCTTTAAAATATTTTCATTGATTTTTTATTAAAAAAATATGTATAATTAATAATATGTATAATATTGGAATAAATCATGTATGTTTACCATAAATATCCTTATCCTTATATTCTGAACAATATAAAATACACATATTTAGTGAAAATATATAAGGTATATATATGGTATGTATATATTATAAATTATTTATATGTTTGGTATAAGAAATAAAATTTAGATGATTATACAATAACAACCATGTATAATTAATAATACCATATATTCTTAGAAAGACCAGCGCGTGGATTTTGCTTTGGTTAAAGTGTGTATATATAAATATAGATGGTATAATGATGGTATTCCGTATATCTATATTTGTTTATTTTTTCGTGTATATTTATATGATATAACACAGATATATTAATGGTATATATGTGATGAACTTCCATAGCTTGATTGTATATATTAATTTTTCGTCATCAAGTTTTAAATTTTGAGTTCCAAATTTAATCAGAATGAAAAGTAAAAGAAGGAATTGATACTTGGAACGGCAATAGAAAAAAAAGCAGTAAAAAGATTGGAAATTCGAAGAAAGAGAGTCAATGGTAGAGTGATAGTATGAGAGAGAAAGAGAAATAAAATATTAAGAATTTAAACATAATCCCTTATTTTAAAGAAGAGTTAAACAATAAATTAGTTACTATTAAATACTTTCAAATGTGCTATATTTGGAATAAAATCTGCTATTATTGGAATAATCAAAATATGGTAACATTAATATAAAAATTATTTTATAAGAGCCCTACGGTGTAAAAACCTCATAAATTAGGCAATATTTGAGTAAAAATTTTAAAAACCTAGCAGCAATCATTATTTTACGGCAACTAAATAAATACATTCCCTAGCAGAAAATCACTCAATCCCATTAAAATAGGGATGCTAGTTGCTAATCCCTAAAAGCAAGCAAGAATAAAAGGAAAAATGATAATTTTCATCCAAAAATGAAGCTCTCTTCCAAATTCCACTAAAATAGGCATATAATTTGTGATATACAAATTCTACCCATCACAATTAAATTACCGAACTTTCATATTATTATAATTTTATAAGTGATTGCAACTCTTGTTCAATTGAAATTCGCTCAATGTGTTTTCTTTAAAATATTTTCATTGATTTTTTATTAAAAAAATATGTATAATTAATAATATGTATAATATTGGAATAAATCATGTATGTTTACCATAAATATCCTTATCCTTATATTCTGAACAATATAAAATACACATATTTAGTGAAAATATATAAGGTATATATATGGTATGTATATATTATAAATTATTTATATGTTTGGTATAAGAAATAAAATTTAGATGATTATACAATAACAACCATGTATAATTAATAATACCATATATTCTTAGAAAGACCAGCGCGTGGATTTTGCTTTGGTTAAAGTGTGTATATATAAATATAGATGGTATAATGATGGTATTCCGTATATCTATATTTGTTTATTTTTTCGTGTATATTTATATGATATAACACAGATATATTAATGGTATATATGTGATGAACTTCCATAGCTTGATTGTATATATTAATTTTTCGTCATCAAGTTTTAAATTTTGAGTTCCAAATTTAATCAGAATGAAAAGTAAAAGAAGGAATTGATACTTGGAACGGCAATAGAAAAAAAAGCAGTAAAAAGATTGGAAATTCGAAGAAAGAGAGTCAATGGTAGAGTGATAGTATGAGAGAGAAAGAGAAATAAAATATTAAGAATTTAAACATAATCCCTTATTTTAAAGAAGAGTTAAACAATAAATTAGTTACTATTAAATACTTTCAAATGTGCTATATTTGGAATAAAATCTGCTATTATTGGAATAATCAAAATATGGTAACATTAATATAAAAATTATTTTATAAGAGCCCTACGGTGTAAAAACCTCATAAATTAGGCAATATTTGAGTAAAAATTTTAAAAACCTAGCAGCAATCATTATTTTACGGCAACTAAATAAATACATTCCCTAGCAGAAAATCACTCAATCCCATTAAAATAGGGATGCTAGTTGCTAATCCCTAAAAGCAAGCAAGAATAAAAGGAAAAATGATAATTTTCATCCAAAAATGAAGCTCTCTTCCAAATTCCACTAAAATAGGCATATAATTTGTGATATACAAATTCTACCCATCACAATTAAATTACCGAACTTTCATATTATTATAATTTTATAAGTGATTGCAACTCTTGTTCAATTGAAATTCGCTCAATGTGTTTTCTTTAAAATATTTTCATTGATTTTTTATTAAAAAAATATGTATAATTAATAATATGTATAATATTGGAATAAATCATGTATGTTTACCATAAATATCCTTATCCTTATATTCTGAACAATATAAAATACACATATTTAGTGAAAATATATAAGGTATATATATGGTATGTATATATTATAAATTATTTATATGTTTGGTATAAGAAATAAAATTTAGATGATTATACAATAACAACCATGTATAATTAATAATACCATATATTCTTAGAAAGACCAGCGCGTGGATTTTGCTTTGGTTAAAGTGTGTATATATAAATATAGATGGTATAATGATGGTATTCCGTATATCTATATTTGTTTATTTTTTCGTGTATATTTATATGATATAACACAGATATATTAATGGTATATATGTGATGAACTTCCATAGCTTGATTGTATATATTAATTTTTCGTCATCAAGTTTTAAATTTTGAGTTCCAAATTTAATCAGAATGAAAAGTAAAAGAAGGAATTGATACTTGGAACGGCAATAGAAAAAAAAGCAGTAAAAAGATTGGAAATTCGAAGAAAGAGAGTCAATGGTAGAGTGATAGTATGAGAGAGAAAGAGAAATAAAATATTAAGAATTTAAACATAATCCCTTATTTTAAAGAAGAGTTAAACAATAAATTAGTTACTATTAAATACTTTCAAATGTGCTATATTTGGAATAAAATCTGCTATTATTGGAATAATCAAAATATGGTAACATTAATATAAAAATTATTTTATAAGAGCCCTACGGTGTAAAAACCTCATAAATTAGGCAATATTTGAGTAAAAATTTTAAAAACCTAGCAGCAATCATTATTTTACGGCAACTAAATAAATACATTCCCTAGCAGAAAATCACTCAATCCCATTAAAATAGGGATGCTAGTTGCTAATCCCTAAAAGCAAGCAAGAATAAAAGGAAAAATGATAATTTTCATCCAAAAATGAAGCTCTCTTCCAAATTCCACTAAAATAGGCATATAATTTGTGATATACAAATTCTACCCATCACAATTAAATTACCGAACTTTCATATTATTATAATTTTATAAGTGATTGCAACTCTTGTTCAATTGAAATTCGCTCAATGTGTTTTCTTTAAAATATTTTCATTGATTTTTTATTAAAAAAATATGTATAATTAATAATATGTATAATATTGGAATAAATCATGTATGTTTACCATAAATATCCTTATCCTTATATTCTGAACAATATAAAATACACATATTTAGTGAAAATATATAAGGTATATATATGGTATGTATATATTATAAATTATTTATATGTTTGGTATAAGAAATAAAATTTAGATGATTATACAATAACAACCATGTATAATTAATAATACCATATATTCTTAGAAAGACCAGCGCGTGGATTTTGCTTTGGTTAAAGTGTGTATATATAAATATAGATGGTATAATGATGGTATTCCGTATATCTATATTTGTTTATTTTTTCGTGTATATTTATATGATATAACACAGATATATTAATGGTATATATGTGATGAACTTCCATAGCTTGATTGTATATATTAATTTTTCGTCATCAAGTTTTAAATTTTGAGTTCCAAATTTAATCAGAATGAAAAGTAAAAGAAGGAATTGATACTTGGAACGGCAATAGAAAAAAAAGCAGTAAAAAGATTGGAAATTCGAAGAAAGAGAGTCAATGGTAGAGTGATAGTATGAGAGAGAAAGAGAAATAAAATATTAAGAATTTAAACATAATCCCTTATTTTAAAGAAGAGTTAAACAATAAATTAGTTACTATTAAATACTTTCAAATGTGCTATATTTGGAATAAAATCTGCTATTATTGGAATAATCAAAATATGGTAACATTAATATAAAAATTATTTTATAAGAGCCCTACGGTGTAAAAACCTCATAAATTAGGCAATATTTGAGTAAAAATTTTAAAAACCTAGCAGCAATCATTATTTTACGGCAACTAAATAAATACATTCCCTAGCAGAAAATCACTCAATCCCATTAAAATAGGGATGCTAGTTGCTAATCCCTAAAAGCAAGCAAGAATAAAAGGAAAAATGATAATTTTCATCCAAAAATGAAGCTCTCTTCCAAATTCCACTAAAATAGGCATATAATTTGTGATATACAAATTCTACCCATCACAATTAAATTACCGAACTTTCATATTATTATAATTTTATAAGTGATTGCAACTCTTGTTCAATTGAAATTCGCTCAATGTGTTTTCTTTAAAATATTTTCATTGATTTTTTATTAAAAAAATATGTATAATTAATAATATGTATAATATTGGAATAAATCATGTATGTTTACCATAAATATCCTTATCCTTATATTCTGAACAATATAAAATACACATATTTAGTGAAAATATATAAGGTATATATATGGTATGTATATATTATAAATTATTTATATGTTTGGTATAAGAAATAAAATTTAGATGATTATACAATAACAACCATGTATAATTAATAATACCATATATTCTTAGAAAGACCAGCGCGTGGATTTTGCTTTGGTTAAAGTGTGTATATATAAAT
This sequence comes from Nicotiana tabacum, assembly GCF_000715075.1. Lineage (NCBI taxonomy): Eukaryota > Viridiplantae > Streptophyta > Magnoliopsida > Solanales > Solanaceae > Nicotiana > Nicotiana tabacum. Next base: position 178,508,595 of record NC_134101.1, read on the forward strand.
ATAGATGGTATAATGATGGTATTCCGTATATCTATATTTGTTTATTTTTTCGTGTATATTTATATGATATAACACAGATATATTAATGGTATATATGTGATGAACTTCCATAGCTTGATTGTATATATTAATTTTTCGTCATCAAGTTTTAAATTTTGAGTTCCAAATTTAATCAGAATGAAAAGTAAAAGAAGGAATTGATACTTGGAACGGCAATAGAAAAAAAAGCAGTAAAAAGATTGGAAATTCGAAGAAAGAGAGTCAATGGTAGAGTGATAGTATGAGAGAGAAAGAGAAATAAAATATTAAGAATTTAAACATAATCCCTTATTTTAAAGAAGAGTTAAACAATAAATTAGTTACTATTAAATACTTTCAAATGTGCTATATTTGGAATAAAATCTGCTATTATTGGAATAATCAAAATATGGTAACATTAATATAAAAATTATTTTATAAGAGCCCTACGGTGTAAAAACCTCATAAATTAGGCAATATTTGAGTAAAAATTTTAAAAACCTAGCAGCAATCATTATTTTACGGCAACTAAATAAATACATTCCCTAGCAGAAAATCACTCAATCCCATTAAAATAGGGATGCTAGTTGCTAATCCCTAAAAGCAAGCAAGAATAAAAGGAAAAATGATAATTTTCATCCAAAAATGAAGCTCTCTTCCAAATTCCACTAAAATAGGCATATAATTTGTGATATACAAATTCTACCCATCACAATTAAATTACCGAACTTTCATATTATTATAATTTTATAAGTGATTGCAACTCTTGTTCAATTGAAATTCGCTCAATGTGTTTTCTTTAAAATATTTTCATTGATTTTTTATTAAAAAAATATGTATAATTAATAATATGTATAATATTGGAATAAATCATGTATGTTTACCATAAATATCCTTATCCTTATATTCTGAACAATATAAAATACACATATTTAGTGAAAATATATAAGGTATATATATGGTATGTATATATTATAAATTATTTATATGTTTGGTATAAGAAATAAAATTTAGATGATTATACAATAACAACCATGTATAATTAATAATACCATATATTCTTAGAAAGACCAGCGCGTGGATTTTGCTTTGGTTAAAGTGTGTATATATAAATATAGATGGTATAATGATGGTATTCCGTATATCTATATTTGTTTATTTTTTCGTGTATATTTATATGATATAACACAGATATATTAATGGTATATATGTGATGAACTTCCATAGCTTGATTGTATATATTAATTTTTCGTCATCAAGTTTTAAATTTTGAGTTCCAAATTTAATCAGAATGAAAAGTAAAAGAAGGAATTGATACTTGGAACGGCAATAGAAAAAAAAGCAGTAAAAAGATTGGAAATTCGAAGAAAGAGAGTCAATGGTAGAGTGATAGTATGAGAGAGAAAGAGAAATAAAATATTAAGAATTTAAACATAATCCCTTATTTTAAAGAAGAGTTAAACAATAAATTAGTTACTATTAAATACTTTCAAATGTGCTATATTTGGAATAAAATCTGCTATTATTGGAATAATCAAAATATGGTAACATTAATATAAAAATTATTTTATAAGAGCCCTACGGTGTAAAAACCTCATAAATTAGGCAATATTTGAGTAAAAATTTTAAAAACCTAGCAGCAATCATTATTTTACGGCAACTAAATAAATACATTCCCTTGCAGAAAATCACTCAATCCCATTAAAATAGGGATGCTAGTTACTAATCCCTAAAAGCAAGCAAGAATAAAAGGAAAAATGATAATTTTCATCCAAAAATGAAGCTCTCTTCCAAATTCCACTAAAATAGGCATATAATTTGTGATATACAAATTCTACCCATCACAATTAAATTACCGAACTTTCATATTATTATAATTTTATAAGTGATTGCAACTCTTGTTCAATTGAAATTCGCTCAATGTGTTTTCTTTAAAATATTTTCATTGATTTTTTATTAAAAAAATATGTATAATTAATAATATGTATAATATTGGAATAAATCATGTATGTTTACCATAAATATCCTTATCCTTATATTCTGAACAATATAAAATACACATATTTAGTGAAAATATATAAGGTATATATATGGTATGTATATATTATAAATTATTTATATGTTTGGTATAAGAAATAAAATTTAGATGATTATACAATAACAACCATGTATAATTAATAATACCATATATTCTTAGAAAGACCAGCGCGTGGATTTTGCTTTGGTTAAAGTGTGTATATATAAATATAGATGGTATAATGATGGTATTCCGTATATCTATATTTGTTTATTTTTTCGTGTATATTTATATGATATAACACAGATATATTAATGGTATATATGTGATGAACTTCCATAGCTTGATTGTATATATTAATTTTTCGTCATCAAGTTTTAAATTTTGAGTTCCAAATTTAATCAGAATGAAAAGTAAAAGAAGGAATTGATACTTGGAACGGCAATAGAAAAAAAAGCAGTAAAAAGATTGGAAATTCGAAGAAAGAGAGTCAATGGTAGAGTGATAGTATGAGAGAGAAAGAGAAATAAAATATTAAGAATTTAAACATAATCCCTTATTTTAAAGAAGAGTTAAACAATAAATTAGTTACTATTAAATACTTTCAAATGTGCTATATTTGGAATAAAATCTGCTATTATTGGAATAATCAAAATATGGTAACATTAATATAAAAATTATTTTATAAGAGCCCTACGGTGTAAAAACCTCATAAATTAGGCAATATTTGAGTAAAAATTTTAAAAACCTAGCAGCAATCATTATTTTACGGCAACTAAATAAATACATTCCCTAGCAGAAAATCACTCAATCCCATTAAAATAGGGATGCTAGTTGCTAATCCCTAAAAGCAAGCAAGAATAAAAGGAAAAATGATAATTTTCATCCAAAAATGAAGCTCTCTTCCAAATTCCACTAAAATAGGCATATAATTTGTGATATACAAATTCTACCCATCACAATTAAATTACCGAACTTTCATATTATTATAATTTTATAAGTGATTGCAACTCTTGTTCAATTGAAATTCGCTCAATGTGTTTTCTTTAAAATATTTTCATTGATTTTTTATTAAAAAAATATGTATAATTAATAATATGTATAATATTGGAATAAATCATGTATGTTTACCATAAATATCCTTATCCTTATATTCTGAACAATATAAAATACACATATTTAGTGAAAATATATAAGGTATATATATGGTATGTATATATTATAAATTATTTATATGTTTGGTATAAGAAATAAAATTTAGATGATTATACAATAACAACCATGTATAATTAATAATACCATATATTCTTAGAAAGACCAGCGCGTGGATTTTGCTTTGGTTAAAGTGTGTATATATAAATATAGATGGTATAATGATGGTATTCCGTATATCTATATTTGTTTATTTTTTCGTGTATATTTATATGATATAACACAGATATATTAATGGTATATATGTGATGAACTTCCATAGCTTGATTGTATATATTAATTTTTCGTCATCAAGTTTTAAATTTTGAGTTCCAAATTTAATCAGAATGAAAAGTAAAAGAAGGAATTGATACTTGGAACGGCAATAGAAAAAAAAGCAGTAAAAAGATTGGAAATTCGAAGAAAGAGAGTCAATGGTAGAGTGATAGTATGAGAGAGAAAGAGAAATAAAATATTAAGAATTTAAACATAATCCCTTATTTTAAAGAAGAGTTAAACAATAAATTAGTTACTATTAAATACTTTCAAATGTGCTATATTTGGAATAAAATCTGCTATTATTGGAATAATCAAAATATGGTAACATTAATATAAAAATTATTTTATAAGAGCCCTACGGTGTAAAAACCTCATAAATTAGGCAATATTTGAGTAAAAATTTTAAAAACCTAGCAGCAATCATTATTTTACGGCAACTAAATAAATACATTCCCTAGCAGAAAATCACTCAATCCCATTAAAATAGGGATGCTAGTTGCTAATCCCTAAAAGCAAGCAAGAATAAAAGGAAAAATGATAATTTTCATCCAAAAATGAAGCTCTCTTCCAAATTCCACTAAAATAGGCATATAATTTGTGATATACAAATTCTACCCATCACAATTAAATTACCGAACTTTCATATTATTATAATTTTATAAGTGATTGCAACTCTTGTTCAATTGAAATTCGCTCAATGTGTTTTCTTTAAAATATTTTCATTGATTTTTTATTAAAAAAATATGTATAATTAATAATATGTATAATATTGGAATAAATCATGTATGTTTACCATAAATATCCTTATCCTTATATTCTGAACAATATAAAATACACATATTTAGTGAAAATATATAAGGTATATATATGGTATGTATATATTATAAATTATTTATATGTTTGGTATAAGAAATAAAATTTAGATGATTATACAATAACAACCATGTATAATTAATAATACCATATATTCTTAGAAAGACCAGCGCGTGGATTTTGCTTTGGTTAAAGTGTGTATATATAAATATAGATGGTATAATGATGGTATTCCGTATATCTATATTTGTTTATTTTTTCGTGTATATTTATATGATATAACACAGATATATTAATGGTATATATGTGATGAACTTCCATAGCTTGATTGTATATATTAATTTTTCGTCATCAAGTTTTAAATTTTGAGTTCCAAATTTAATCAGAATGAAAAGTAAAAGAAGGAATTGATACTTGGAACGGCAATAGAAAAAAAAGCAGTAAAAAGATTGGAAATTCGAAGAAAGAGAGTCAATGGTAGAGTGATAGTATGAGAGAGAAAGAGAAATAAAATATTAAGAATTTAAACATAATCCCTTATTTTAAAGAAGAGTTAAACAATAAATTAGTTACTATTAAATACTTTCAAATGTGCTATATTTGGAATAAAATCTGCTATTATTGGAATAATCAAAATATGGTAACATTAATATAAAAATTATTTTATAAGAGCCCTACGGTGTAAAAACCTCATAAATTAGGCAATATTTGAGTAAAAATTTTAAAAACCTAGCAGCAATCATTATTTTACGGCAACTAAATAAATACATTCCCTAGCAGAAAATCACTCAATCCCATTAAAATAGGGATGCTAGTTGCTAATCCCTAAAAGCAAGCAAGAATAAAAGGAAAAATGATAATTTTCATCCAAAAATGAAGCTCTCTTCCAAATTCCACTAAAATAGGCATATAATTTGTGATATACAAATTCTACCCATCACAATTAAATTACCGAACTTTCATATTATTATAATTTTATAAGTGATTGCAACTCTTGTTCAATTGAAATTCGCTCAATGTGTTTTCTTTAAAATATTTTCATTGATTTTTTATTAAAAAAATATGTATAATTAATAATATGTATAATATTGGAATAAATCATGTATGTTTACCATAAATATCCTTATCCTTATATTCTGAACAATATAAAATACACATATTTAGTGAAAATATATAAGGTATATATATGGTATGTATATATTATAAATTATTTATATGTTTGGTATAAGAAATAAAATTTAGATGATTATACAATAACAACCATGTATAATTAATAATACCATATATTCTTAGAAAGACCAGCGCGTGGATTTTGCTTTGGTTAAAGTGTGTATATATAAATATAGATGGTATAATGATGGTATTCCGTATATCTATATTTGTTTATTTTTTCGTGTATATTTATATGATATAACACAGATATATTAATGGTATATATGTGATGAACTTCCATAGCTTGATTGTATATATTAATTTTTCGTCATTAAGTTTTAAATTTTGAGTTCCAAATTTAATCAGAATGAAAAGTAAAAGAAGGAATTGATACTTGGAACGGCAATAGAAAAAAAAGCAGTAAAAGATTGGAAATTCGAAGAAAGAGAGTCAATGGTAGAGTGATAGTATGAGAGAGAAAGAGAAATAAAATATTAAGAATTTAAACATAATCCCTTATTTTAAGGAAGAGTCAAACAATAAATTAGTTACTATTAAATACTTTCAAATGTGCTATATTTGGAATAAAATCTGCTATTATTGGAATAATCAAAATATGGTAACATTAATATAAAAATTATTTTATAAGAGCCCTACGGTGTAAAAACCTCAAAAAGGAGGAAAGAATATAATTGAATCTCTTAATTAAAGGAATTAATAATGGGATGAGAGATTTTTAAGGGAGGAGTGTATAAATTAATACAATTTGTATACAATTGTATATTTATAGGAATGTATACAATTTGTAAGCAAAACCTAGATACTTTTTGAAAACTACAAAACCTAGAAAATATAAATTAATAAGTTCCTATCACAGTATATATAGGAAAAACTCCTAATGTAATTTGTGTCAATGTGAAAAACAGTATCGACTTAGTCATGCATGGCCTTCAGCAGAATTGCTTAGAGCCCACTGATCAACTTGGACTAGAAAAATTTTCCGGAATCCATCAAATAAGTTTCCAGTCAGGATTCCCATCAATCAATAATAACTTATAGCATCACCAGAAACACAAAAGTTCATACAGCATATTTGAAGTTAAAGTTCCTTAAGAAATACTAAACATACATGCATTTTAATTTGTATCAAATTTCCACTGTATTGACACCATAAGCTCCTGAAGTTTCATTGAGCTTCACATAAAGATGAAGAAAAACATGAAAAAAAGAAGGAAAAAAGGTTAAATCAAGCAACAAAATTTGTATCAAAGAGAGGTCTTAAGAGAAAGCTGCATGAATTGTGTTGATTGTCTAAGAAAATATAAATGAATTTATCACATATTTCAGTACGGTGTTAAAAGCATAAAAAGATATTCTAAGTTCAATCTTACTGTCACCAATCAAAAAGGGCGTTTCTATATATTTGATTCTACAATAATTGTCAAGTTTAAACCTACAGAAATATTATAGACTTGAAATAAAAGAAAAATATTATACGGAAAAGAGTCAAAATTAACCCTATATATCGTTTGGTAAATGGCTTAAATTACTAGCTATCCATGCTATTGGGCTGTTAATAAGTGCCGTTAAATTACCCCTCATCATAGCTCATATTTCTTGTATAAAGCATCATATTTGAACTTTTTATCACAAACCTTGAGGAACCCACATGTTGTTTTTCCTAATTGTCTTACAATTCATCATAGATCCATAAGGGAAAAAGTTCAAGAATCTCGAAGATGTTCCTCTTACTGACCCGTTATGACCAATTGACAAATGTTGTGTACTACTAGTAGTAGATTGTCTACTCTCAGTTGCAGATATACAATTGAAATAATTGCAGCAAATCTTTTAGGAGCTAAGTATAATTACAGCCATAGACGAAACCAACAATACGAATAATCAGTGAATTTATAGGATTCACATGAAAAATCTCGAGTCCATTACTTAAATGGTTATTAACCTATCCGAAATTATCTAGTAAAGTCATATTTATTCCGTTTGTAACAGAAAAGTCACTTAACTATGCACATAGCACTCAGAAGGTCACTGTCACGATCCTAACCCGGACCCGGTCGTGATGGCGTCTCTCGTGAAGACAAGGCCAGCCAACTATTTCCAATTCGACGTTAAACAATTAATCAACAATAAAATAGCCTAAACCATGATTAATAAGACGAATAGCAGATAATATCAATAAAATGCGGAAGTACAACCCAACACAGCCCTAACCGGGGTGTCACAAGTCACGAGCATCTAACAACACTACGTCCTCAAATGTAACTACAGAGTTAAAATACTGAACTAAGGACATAAAGAAAAGAAATAGGGAGGATCTTCAGGCTGCGAACGCCAACAGCTACCCAAAGACTCCTCGAAGATCCGCCTGAAGCTGGAATGAATCAGCACTCGGGAGCGGGACCAGCTACGCCTGAATCTGCACACGGGGTGCAGGGAGTAAAGTGAGTACTCCAATTCAGTGAGTAACAAATGTAAATAACGACTGAAAGTATGAAAACACGTAAGACACACGCCATTCTATAATAAAGCAGTAAAAAATCATTTAAAAGCAGTAAACCAGTAAAAAATCAAGTAAAACTTCTTTCAACAAGCAAACAAGTAATTGACAGGTAATTAAGGTAAAGTAAACAAATACAAGTTCGCCCCTCGGACACAGTATCAACAAATCCGCCCCTCGGGCCACATCTCAGAACAATACCAGCCCCTCGGGCTCAATCTCACATCACAATGGGTACCCGCGCTCACTGGGGGTGTGCAGACTCCTGGAGGGCCCCTTACGGCCCAAGCGCAATAACAAGCCATCTCGTGGTATCAAATCTAGGCCCTCGACCTCATATCAATCAAGTCACCTCGTGGCGTATATATCTCAGGCCCTCGGCCTCAAATCAGAATCAGTGTTTCTTCACAACTAGGTCTTCGGCCTTACTCAGTCAAAACAATACTCACAAGCCCCTCAGGCAATAGTAAAATAGTGTTTCTCAGCCCAAACATCATTTAAAATATCATTTAAGTCTTAAACTGAGTAAAACATGGCTGAGTATGATAAACAGTAGAAAAATAACATGACCGAGTTCAAGTATAAAGTCAAAACAGTGAGAAAATATCAATAAAAAGCCCCGAAGGGTTCAAATAGTTGGAACTAGGTCCAAATATGGCATTCGGCCCAAATCATGATGATAGCAAATAGAATTCAGTCAAATACGCGAAAAAATAGTCATTCAGGACGGACTAAGTCACAATCCCCAATAGTGCACGACCCCACGCTCGTCATCAAGTGTGTGCCTCATCTCAATATAGCACTACGATGTGCAAATCGGGATTTCGAACCCTCAGAACATCATTTACAATCATTACTCACCTCGAATCGGCTAAATCTCTAGTTCGCGACGCCTTTGCCCCTCGAATCGGCCTCCACGCGCGTCGAATCTATCCAAAATCAGAACGAGTACGTCAAAATATGCTAAGGAAAAAAGCCCAAGCGAAAACAATCAATAAAGGGCACAAATCCCGAAATTACCAAAACCCGACCCACGGGCCCACGTCTTGAAATTCAGAAATTTTTACACCAATAGATTCCTTATTTCCCACGAGTTTATGCATATCAAGAATACCAAAATTGGAGTCCAAATGACCCCTCAAATCCTCAATTTAAGGCCTCTTAAACTCAAGCCTTAATCTTCCATTTTTAGCCCTTTAATTCCTTTAATTTTAGCCTTAATCCATGAAATACTACCATAGAAATGTGTTTTAGGTCCAAAATCCTTACCTTAACGAAGTTCCCTTGAAATCCCTCTTCCAAATCGTCCAAAAGCTCTCAAGTCGAAGTCAAAAATGGTGAAATAACCCAAAAATTCGTGAAGGACTCTATTAATTCATCTGCCCAGTTGTTCCGCATCTGCGGCACCTTTTGCCGCTTCTGCGATACCGCATTTGTGGTCTATCCACTGCTTCTACGGAAATCACTTAAAGGCCAATTCCGCATCTGCGGTCCACTCTCCGTATCTGTGACTACGCAGGTGCGGTCCAACTACCGCATCTGCGGTTCCAGACGTTCCTCTCGAATCCGCTTCTGCGACCTCACTCATCGCACCTGCGACGCCGCACCTACGGTCCCCAAACCGCAGGTGTGAAAACACCAAAAGCAGAAAAATCTAAGCAGCTGAATAACCTTTCAACTTCCTCGACGACCACCTGAAATCATCCCGAGGCCCCCCGGACCTCAACCAAAAGCACACACATAACCCAATACTTTATACAAACTTGTACCAATCATCACAACACCTAAAACAACACCAAATCAACCAAAACACCTCGGATTCAAGCCTAAGTTTCTAAAATCTTCCGAATTCCGCTTTTGATCAAAAACCCAACCAAACCACATCCGAATGACCACACTCATAATGACACGACGGAGCTACTGCAACTCTCGGAATTCCATTCCGACCCCTATATCAAATTCTCGCCTATCAACCGGAAATCGCCAAAATATTAACTTCGCCAATTCAAGCCTAAAACTACTCCAACCCTCCAAAACCCATTCTGATCACACTCATAAGCCATAAATCACCTCCCGAAGCTAACCGAACCATCGGAACTCACATCCGAGCCCTCTAACACATAAGTCAACATCTGGTTGACTTTTCCAACTCAAGCTTCCTTAAAAGAGACTAAGTGTCTCAAACCTTACAAAAATCATTCCGGACTCGATCCGACCAACCCGATACCATAAAACATGGATAACGAAGCATAAAGAAGCAAAAATGGGGAAAACGAAGCGATAACTCATGAGACGACTAGTCGGGTCGTCACATCGTCCCCAATTAAACAAACATTCGTCTGCAAACGAATCAAGAAACATACCTGAAGCCTCAAACAGGTAAGGATATCTGCTCTGCATCTCCTGCTCGGTCTCCCATGTAGCCTCCTCCATGGGCCGACCTCTCCATTGCACTTTCACTGAAACTATATCCTTTGACCTCAACTTTCGAACCTGTCAACCAAAAATAGCTACTGGCTCCACATCATAGGTCAAATCATCATCCAACTGAACCGTGCTGAAATCCAGAACATGGGACGGATCCCCAATATACTTCCAAAGCATAGAAACATGGAATATCGGATGCACACTCGATAAGCTGGATGGCAAAGCAAGTTCATAAGCCACCTCCCCAATCCTCCGAAGCACCTCAAAAGGCCCAAAGAACCGACGACTCAACTTCCCTTCCTTCCCAAATCTCATAACACCCTTCATGGGTGAAACCTTCAATAGAACCTTCTCGCTAATCATGTAGGACACATCTCGAACCTTCCGGTCAGCATAACTCTTTTGTCTCGACTGCGCTGTACGAAGCCTCTCCTGAATCACCTTCACCTTTTCTAAAGCATCCTGCACCAAATCAGTCCCCAATAGCCTAGCCTCACCGGGCTCGAACCAACCAACTGGAGATCTACACTACCTCCCATACAAAGCCTCATATGGAGCCATCTGAATACTCGACTGATAGCTGTTGTTATAAGCAAACTCTGCAAGCGGTAGAAACTCATCCCATGACTCTCCGAAATCAATGACACAAGCATGTAACATGTCCTCCAATATTTGAATAGTACGCTCGAACTGCTCGTTTTTTTGAGATGGAAAGTTGTGCTCAACTCCACCTAAGTACCCAACTCTCGCTGCACGGCCCTCCAAAACTGCGAAGTAAACTGAGTACCTCTATCTGAAAAGATGGAAACTGGGACACCATGCAAGAGAACAATCTCTCGGATATAGACCCCTGCCAACCGCTCTGAAGAATAGGTAGTACACATAGGAATGAAGTGCGCGGACTTGGTTAGCCGATCCACAATCACCCAAATAGCATCGAACTTCTTCAAAGTCCGTGGAAGTCCAACAATAAAGTCCATAGTGATCCTCTCCCACTTCCACTCAGGAATATCTATCTGCTGTAGCAAACCACCCGGTCTCTGATGCTCATATTTCACCTGCTGACAATTGAGACACCGAGCTACAAATCCCATAATATCTTTCTTCATTCTTCTCCACCAATAGTGCTGCCTCAAATCCTGATACATCTTCGCGGCACCCGGATGAATGGAATACCGCGAGCTATGGGCCTCCTCCAGAATCAACTCCCGAAGTCCATCCACATTGGGCACGCAAATCCGGCCCTGCATCCTCAACACCCCATCATCACCGATGGTCACATCTCTGGCATCATCATGCTGAACTCTGTCCCTAAGGACAAGCAAATGCGGATCATCATACTAGCGCTCTCTGATGCGCTCATATAAGGAAGAACGAGAAACCACACAAGCCAATACCCGACTAGGCTCCGAAATATCCAACCTCACAAACTGATTGGCCAAGGCCTGAACATCAACTACAAGCGATCTCTTCCCAACTGGAATATATGCCAAACTCCCCATACTCACTGCCTTTCGGCTCAAAGCATCAGCCACCACATTGGCCTTTCCCGGATGGTACAATATAGTGATATCATAATCCTTAAGCAACTCCAACCATCTACGTTGTCTCAAATTAAGATCCTTTTACTTGAACAAATGCTGAAGACTACGATGATCATTGAACACCTCACAAGATATGCCATACAAGTAATGCCCTCAAAATCTTTAACGGGTGAACTATGGCAGCCAACTACAAATCATGAACGGGGTAGTTCTTCTCATGGGGCTTCAACTGATGAGAAACATAAACAATAACTCTACCCTCCTGCATCAACACGCAACCAATCCTAACTCTCAAAGCATCATAATACACGGTATATGAACCTGAAGCTGATGGCAAGACCAACACTGGAGCTGTGGTCAAAGCTGTCTTGAGCTTCTAAAAGCTCTCCTCACACTCGTCCGACCATACAAACGAAGCACCCTTCTGAGTCAACTTGGTCAAGGGCGATGCGATAGATGAGAATCCCTAAACAAATCGGCGATAATAACCCACCAAACCAAGAAAGCTGCGAATCTCTGTGGCTGAGGAAGGTCTGGGCCAACTCTAAACCGCCTCTATCTTCTTCAGATCAACCTGAATACTCTCGTTGGACACCACATGCCCTAAGAAAGCCACTAAACTGAGCCAAAACTCACACTTGGAGAATTTTGCATAAAGCTTCTCCTCCCTCAATCTCTATAACACAACTCTCAAATGCTCCGTGTGCTCCTCTTTACTACGCGAATATACCAGAATATCATCAATGAAGACTATGACAAACGAGTCAAGATAAGGCCAGAATACATTGTTCATCAAATGCATGAATGCTGCTGGGGCATTGGTCAGCCCAAAAGACATCACCAAGAACTCATAATGGCCATATCTGATCCTGAAAGCGGTCTTGAGAATATCCGAGTCCCTGATCTTCAGCTGGTGATAACTTGAATGGAGATCAATCTTGGAGAACACCTTCACTTCCTGAAGCTGGTCGAATAAATCATCAATGTGAGGCAAAGGATACTTGTTCTTAATTATTAATTTGTTCAATCGCCTATAATCGATACACATCCTCATAGTGCCATCCTTCTTCTTCACAAACAGAACTGGTGTACCCCAAGGTGACACACTAGGCCGAATGAACCCTTTATCAAGGATTTCCTGAAGCTGTTATTTTAATTCCTTCAACTCCGCTAGTGCTATACGATACGACGGAATAGAAATGGGCTGAGTGCCCGGCACCAGATCAATACCAAAATCAATATCCCTATCCGGCAGCATGCCCGACAGGTCTGCAGGAAACACATCGGGAAAATCCCTCACAACTGGAACCGAATCCATACTGGGAGTCTCAGCTCCGACATCCCTCACAAACGCTAGATATGAAAGACAACCCTTCCCAACCATACGCTGGGCCTTCAAGAAAGAGATCACTCTACTAGGAACATAATTAGTCACACCTCGCCACTCGATCCGTGGAACACCCGGCATAGCTAATGTGATTGTCTTAGCATGACAGTCCAGAATAGCACGACATGGAGATAACCAATCCATGCCCAAAATGACATCAAAATCCACCATGCTTAATAACAATTGATCCATTTAGGTCTCCGAACCCCCAATAGTCACCACACATGACCGATACACACGGCCTACAACAACAGTATCGCCCACTGGGGTAGATACATGAACAGGTAAAACAAGAAACTCACGGGGCATACCCAAATAACGAGCAAAGTATGATGACATATAAGAAAAGGTGGAACTGGGATCAAATAATATAGAGTCATCTCCGTGACAGACTGAAACAATACCTGTAATAACAGAATCTGAAGTGATAGCATCAGGTCTGCCTGGGAGTGCATAGAAACGGGCCTGACCGCCCCGGATCGACCTCCCCCTCTAGGGAGACCCAGGCTGACTGAACTCCACCCCTAGCTGGCTGAGCGGGTGGTGGTGAAGAAACTAGTGCTGAAGCCGATGAATGACCTATCTGCTGAGATGAACTAGCAACACGACAAAGACACTGCCTCCACAGGTGGCTCATCTCACCACATTCATAACAACCCCTAGGTGCTGGAGAAGGAGACTGAAGGGAACCCCTCGCACCGGAGTGACTAGCAGATGCACTCGGCATAGAAGAGCCCTGAGCTGATGGAGCACGGGATGAACTCTGAGCTAGAAGGGCACTAAGTGATTACTGACCTTGATAAGAACCATGATAACCATGACCCGAAGATGCCCCACGATAACCTGCGCAATCTAGCTAAGCAGACATGAATGAACGACCTCTACCATGCTGAAACTGGCCCCTCAAAAGAGCACCACTATAGCTACCAGATCCTCGCGCTTCTTGGCCTCCCTCTCCTCTTGTTCCTGCGATGAATAGTCTCAATCTCATGAGCAATATCCACAACCTCCTCGAAAGTAGCACTAGTCACCCTCTCCTTGGTCATCAGAATACAGAGCTGATAAGTAAGACCATCAACAAACCTCCTAATCCTCTCTCTATCCGTCGGGACCAACCAGATGGCATGACGAGCCAACTCAGAGAACCTCAACTCATACTGCGACACGATCATCTCCCCCTGACGCAGCCACTCAAACTACATATGCAGCTCCTCTCTGTGAGACTGCGGTACATACTTCTCCAGAAAGATAACGGAGAACTACTGCCAGGTAAGGGGTGTTGCACCAACAGGCCTATGCCTCTCAAAATCCTCCCACCAAGTGAAAGCAGCTCTTGAAAACTGATAGGTGGTAAAAGTGACCCCGCTGGTCTCCAGAATACCTGCAGTATGGAGCATCCTCTAACACTTATCAAAAAAGCCCTGGGCATCCTCGCCCTCTACACCACTGAATGACGGAGGTGAAGTCTACCAAACCTCTCCAACCTACGCTACTCGTCTTCCGACATGGCAGGAACTACATAGTCCTGAGCAGCTGCAACCGGCTAAGCTGGATGCGCCCCCAGCGTCTGAAGTCCCTGCACGACCTACTCAGGTGTGCGAGCGGCGGGAGTCTGATTGCCTCCCCTGACTTGCGAAGTAGCTGCGTCTGTAGTGAACCGCCTGAGCTAGGCTAGTGCAAACTGATAAGATCTGAGCCAAGGACTCCTGAAGACCCGGAATCACGATGGGCACGCCTGGTGCGTGAACTGGTGCTGCTGGAGCGTCCATAGCTGGGACCTGGTCCTGAATAGGGGCAGCTGGTGGATCTACAGGTGCTGCCCTCGCTGCTCTGCCTCTACCACAACCACGGTCGCGTCATCGGCCTCTGGTGGCCACAGTTGGTGGCACTGGTGGTAGTCCATCCTGTCCAGTAGTGCGTGTCCTCACCATCTGTGAGAGAATAGAATAACAGAGGTTTAGTACTCGGATCAACAAGTTCGCACAACCAGAATTTCGAGAATATGAAGTTTTTCCTAAAGGTTCTGCAGCCTCTCGCGGATAAATACAGACGTTTTCATACTGATCTGCGAGACTCTACTAAAACTGCTCATGACTCGTGAGACCTATGTAACCTAGGTTTTGATACCAACTTGTCACGACCCTAACCAGAACCCAGTCGTGATGGTGCCTCCCGTGAAGACAAGGCCAACCAACTATTTCTAATTCGACGTTAAACAGTTAATTAACAATAAAATAGCCTAAACCATGATTAATAATACGAAGTAGCAGATAACATCAATAAAATATGGAAGTATAACCTAACACAGCCCTAACTAGGGTGTCATAAGTCACAAGCATCTAACAACACTAAGTCCTCAAATGTAACTAGAGAATTTAAATACTGAACTAAAGACATAAAGGAAAGAGATAGGGAAGAGCTCCAGGCTGGGAACGCCAACAGCTACCTAAAGACTCCTCGAAGATCCGCCTAAAGCTGGAATGAATTAGCACTTGGGAGCGGGACCAGCTACGCCTGAATCTGCACACGCGATACATGGAGTAAAGTGAGTACTCCAACTTAGTAAGTAATAAATGTAAATAACGACTGAAAGTAAGAAATCACGAAGGCATACGACATTCTATAATGAAGCAGTAAAAATCATTTAAAAGCAATAAACCATTGAAAAATCAAGTAAAACTTCTTTCAACAAGCAAACAAGTAATTGACAGGTAATTAAGGTAAAGTAAACAAATAGAAGTTCGCCCCTCGGGCATAGTATCAGCAAATCCGCCCTTCGGGCCACATCTCAAAACAATACCAGCCCCTCGGGCTCAATCTCATATCACAATGGGTACCCGCGCTCACTGGGGATGTACAGACTCCTAAAGGGGCCCCTTACGACTCAAGCGCAATGACAAGCCATCTCGTGGCATCAAATCTAGGCCCTCGGCCTCATATCAATCAAGCCACCTCGTGGCGTATATATCTCAGGCCCTCGGCCTCAAATCTGTATCAGTGTTTCCTCACTACTAGACCCTCGACCTTACTCAGTCAAAAGAATACTCACAAGCCCTTCAGACAATAGTAAAACATTGTTTCTCAGCCCAAACATCATTTAAAATATCATTTAAGTCTTAAATTGAGTAAAACATGGCTGAGTATGAAAAACAGTGGAAAATAACATGACTAAGTTCAAGTATAAAGTCAAAACAGTGAGGAAATATCAATAAAATGCCCCGAAGGGTTCAAATAGTTGGAACTAGGCGCAAATATGGCAATCAGCCCAAATCATGATTTCAATCAAATACGCGGAAAAATAGTCATTCGGGACGGACTAAGTCACAATCCTCAATAGTGCACGACCCCACGCTCGTCATCAAGCGTGTGCCTCACCTCAATATAGCACTACGATGTGCAATCCGGGGTTTCGAACCCTCAGAACATCATTTACAATCATTACTCACCTTGAACCGACTAAATCTCTAGCTCGCGACGCCTTTGCCCCTCGAATCGGCCTCCACGCGCGTCGAATCTATCCAAAATCAGAACGAGGGCGTCAAAATATGCTAAGGGAACAAAGCCCAAGCGAAAACAATCAATAAAGGGCACAAATCCCGAAATTACCAAAACCCGACCCTCGGGCCTACGTCTCAAAATTCAGAAATTTTTACACCAATAGATTCCTTATCTTCCCGCGAGTTTATGCATATCAAGAATACCAAAATCAGAGTCCAAATGTCCCCTCAAATCCTCAATTTAACGCCTCTTAAACTCAAGCCCTAATCCTCCATTTTTAGCCCTTTAATTTCTTTAATTTCAGTCTTAATCCATGAAATACTACCATAGAAATGTGTTTTAAGTACAAAATCCTTACTTTAACGAAGTTCTCTTGAAATCTCTCTTCCAAATTGTCCAAAAGCTCTCAAGCCGAAGTCAAAAATGGTGAAATAACCCAAAAATTCGCGAAGGACTCTTTTAATTCATCTGCCCAGTTGTTACGCATCCGCGACACCTTTTGCCGCTTCTACGATACCGCATATGCGGTCTATCCACCACTTCTGTGGAAATCACTTAAAGGCCAATTCCGCATCTGCAGTCCACTCTCCGCATCTGCGACTACGCAGGTGCGGTCCAACTACCGCATCTGCGGTTCCAGACTTTACTCTCGAATCCGCTTCTGCGACCTCTCTCATCGCACCTGTGACGCCGCACCTGCGGTCCCCAAACCGCAGGTGAGAAAACACCAGAACAGAAAAATCTCAGCAGCTGAATAACCTTTCAACTTCTCCGACGACCATCCGAAATCATCCCGAGGCCCCCGGGACCTCAACCAAAAGCACACACATAACCCAATACTTTATACAAACTTGTTCCAATCATCACAACACCTCGAACAACACCAAATCAACCAAAACACCTCGGATTCAAGCCTAAGTTTCTAAAATCTTCCGAATTCCGCTTTTGATCAAAAACCCAACCAAACCATGTCCAAATGACCTGAAATTTTACACACAATTCTCAAATGACACGACGGAGCTACTGCAACTCTCGGAATTCCATTCCAACCCCTATATCAAAATCTCGCCTATCAACCGGAAATCGTCAAAATATCAACTTCGCCAATTCAAGCCTAAAACTACTACAACCCTCCAAAATCCATTCCGATCACACTCCTAAGCCATAAATCACCTCCCGAAGCTAATCGAACCATCGGAACTCGCATCCGAGCCCTCTAACACATAAGTCAACATCCGGTTGACTTTTCCAACTAAAACTTCCTTAAAAGAGACTAAGTGTCTCAAACCTTACCAAAATCATTCCGGACTCGATCCGACCAACCCGATAATCCTGTTTTAGAAACTCTGTGCTACAAATTCCAAGTCCTAAAAATATATGCACACTATAATACTTGCATAATTAGAAAAACTCGTCTCCTTCCAATATTTACACATATTAATTCAATATTTTAACAAAAGTTTCTTCAATTTGTAACTCACTTTCTTCTTTTATTTCTGTAGATAGTTTCTTGCCGCCTTTCCTTTATTCCTCATGTCACCTCAAAAGGAGGATTTAACCTCACTAGAATCCACTCAATTAGTAAAATTATGCTGGGAGCTAGTGCTTACAGTCTACTGCATATTACATCCTACGTCCTTGGGCAATTTGTTACTGTATTAGACGCTACGCTACTATTAGAGCTCGAAGCATTGTCCCTAGAGTGGTTGGGTCATTCCCTCCGCCTATAGTACTTGCATTAAGTGACGTAAGTTTAGGGTTTAGGGTTTAGGGTCAAACTTACGTGATGTCAAATTTCTAATAGAAATTTTTTGGGATTTGAGACAGAATAATTTTTAGGTGCTAATAGACTTTATTTATTTTTATGTAATAAGAAATAAATAAGTATTATTTGGTGAAATTGAGAATTAGTAATTGGGTGTGCAATTTATAACCCGGGAGAAAATTGGGTGATAGAAAACTTTGATATTTTTTGTATTTACTTGACAAATGGGACCCAATAGAGTTTTTTGTGGTAAACAAATTTACTCTATTAATTGACTAACAGAAATTACATAAAGAGATGATGATGCAGCATTCATAATCCAACTTTGAAAAAACAAAAAAATCCCAGTAACACTATTAAAATTAGCTCATCAGCTTTCGTATATATGTTCATATATTATCTTTAAGTCCTAACTTTCTTCCTTCTTCTTTCTAGAGATAGTTTCTTGCCATCTTTTCCTTGTTCGTCGTATTATTTCAAAAGGATTTTTTGATGCATTATGTTCAACCCAGTTGTTACAATCATGTTGGGAGCACTCACAGGTTTCAGCCTATTACCCGTCTTACTTCCTTGGGCTATACGTTACCGCATTAGACGCTTTTGCCACTTTTAGAGCTTGGCGCATCGTCCCTAGAGTGTTTGGATCATTTCCCATACTTCAATACTCGTCATCAAAGTGACATATTTTTTGGGCATGGGGAATGCCATATTTGCTTGACCGACTTTGAAGAAAATGAATATGTAAGAGTGTTACCTTGTAATCACATATATCATCAAGAATGTCTATTAGCCTGGATGGCTGAGTTGTCCCAATTGTTGCTTGTATTACAACGACATTGTGTCTTAGTAGCTACTTATTAAAATTTTACTCTTCTTACTTCCTCGGGTGATACGATACTGTATTAGATTATTTACAGAGGTGGCTCAATGAAATTGTTGGTGTAAATCAAACCTTAATAAGTTATTTTAAGTATATTTAATAAAATTACTTTTTACGTGCATCGCATTTTTCGTATGTCGCACGTGCATCTTATATTATTTAGTAATTCTTTATAAAAAAAATGTTTAAATCTTTGTCCCAAGAGTGGTTGAATCATTTTCTTGTCTATAGTACTTGGGCATCACGTGACATAATTAAATTTTGGTCATCATGAATGCTACATTTGCTCGATTAATTTTGAGGAAAATGAGATTGTGCCCGAAAATCTTGCCCTGTAATCACGTATACCATCAACAATGTATATTAGCGTGGGGTGGGTAGATATTTCAATAGTTCCGATTGTCATCGGGATTACAGTGGCATTATGCCTTAATTATTGGCTAGATACGTTCTTTTTCTATATATGTATATTTTTTGTAATTTTGATAAAAGGAAGTATGACTCATATTATATTAAGTGTAATATTATTTCAAGTGCAATATTTCATAATTTTTTCTTCTGCTCAAATCATTTAGTGTCATCACGTGTTAAATGGTCTGATATATACTCTTCATCATTAAATTTAATCAATTTTGAATACTATATTTAGTTTGGGTGTATTCTGCCAAGCAAAAGAAGGAAATGATGCATCAAGTTTTCTACCAAACAAAGTCTCGTCATTGCCCTTATAGTCACTTTGTGCTGATCTTTTTTATTTTTTATTTTTTAAATATGTATTGAAGATGTTATTATTAGAACTTTTGAAAATAAAATCTCAGTGGAGGCTTCTGGTTGTCATATTACAAAATGAGGTTTTGGAATTTGGCTTCACAGATTTAGACACTGGAGTTTTTTGCGGTGCATAAGACATTTTTAACATCAACTTTGATATTGTTGTTACAAGTTTCAATTTTCTAGTCCTTCAACCCTCCACCCACCTTTGCTAAGCCTGGGGAGGCTATTGCTTTTTTTTTTTTTTGTGAAGAAAAAAATATTATTAATAAATAAATCTTTTCTTTTAGCACCTATGATATAGGAAATTGTATTGGCATCTCTCTTAGCCCCTTCCACAATTGACATATTTGCATTAGTAACATCTGACAATTTTGGAAGTCGGTTTCACAAAGAATTCTGCCACTCATGCTAACCAAAATCATTTCAGAAAAACCAATTTACTCATATCTTCAATAAATTATTTTTTCACTGCCTATTTTGATCTGAACTAAGAAATACTACTAAAATAAACTGGAATATATAAGGGAGGTTGATGTCTCATCCCAAGCATTTTTCAACTTCGAAATTTTATGGTGATATGGAAATTGAACCATGTGAATCTATGTGGGAGTGAAAAGAAGAAAGACAAAAGCCATACATCTTGCAATTTTAAAGTTCGAGATGACAAAATGATATTCTTCAAAAAAGCCAAGAAATGCAAAATGAAGCTAATGACGTTCGACTTTTTCATCTACATACCACCCCCATTACTCGTGGCCACAAACTTGAGTCCAAGTTAGGTGCCCAATTCATATTATCCAAGAGAAAAAAATTGTGAAGTTGGTTGTTGTCATGCTACGACACTAAATGTGGCGCTTGATGGGTGGCAACCCTTTATTTTTAAAATTTTAAGTCATTTTTTTTTGAATAGCTTAGTATAATATTTTTTGACTAATCTATAAAGTTTTACATTTTTTGGAGTTGATTTGAGTAGGTTAGGTGGTCCGGACATCCCCAAACCAGTAGCTGCCGAAATTGCAGAAAACTGTAGTCTATCGCTTTCGCGGACATAGTCACACGTTCGCGAAGAACATGTAATTTTCCTAACACTTCGCGATCGTGATGGTAGAAAAGTGATTGGGCGTCTTTGTGAAATATTAGTTCTTCGCGAACACAGACATCAGCCGCGATCGCATCCTCCAAGGTAAGTGCCCCCAACATTAAAATGCTTAAAATAAGAGGAGAACACTTCTGCCTAAAAATTAGAAGTCATTATCCCTACTCTCGTAACCCCAAAATCATCTCTAATTCTCCTTTCGCTTCAATTGCACTACAATATTCACTCGTCATTCTCAAGGTATGTGACTTTCTCCCTTGCCTCTCACTTCTTCCAGTTCTTGTTGTGAAATAATTGAAAAGTAGCCTTGTTCTCAAGGTTTTAGGGATTAAGTTTTAATTTTTGATGTGAGAATTTTGTATGCTTTACGTGCTTGCTTGATGTTGGTTGAGTGATTGAGTTTAATTCTGTGAAAAATTGTGGGAAAGGAACAAGCTTGAATGTTATGAAATGGCTAAGAAAATCGGCTGCCCTCTTTGTGTTTGATCAAATGTCTGAATGAACTGTTTGTGGGCGAGGAAGAAGACCTTCGAGATCGTGATGCCCATTTCGGCGATTGCGGTGCCCATTTCTGCGATCGCGGTTCTTTAGCCTACAGGCAACAAAATAGTAGCCTTGCATATTTTAATCCTGATGCTTTTTATTCCTTTTTTTTGGCTTAAATACATCATAATACAGTGCATTAAGTTTCCGTACCAGCTTTTAACATATGGTCTACTTTTGTAGGTCAATTGAGAATAAAATTGCCTCGGAAAATGATGAAATTATGTAATCACCTATTCTCCAAGCTGTGAAAGAAGAGTATCTTGATTGGAATATATTCATAGCCGCTAAATGTGAAAGAAACTATGACAGACTCATATAAAGAGCATCATCAAGGAAAGGGGCATCTATATGGAAAAACTTGAAGCTGAGATACCAGATTTTTTCAAAAGATTGACTAGCAATGGATGGATTTGTTTTGCTCCAAAACCAATCAGAGTTAATCACAAAGTAGTCAGAGAATTTTATGCCAATGCTCTAAGGACCGACTTCCGAGGGGAAGTATTTACCATTGGCAGGGATAAGCAAGTCGACTTTGGTCCGAAGATAGTCAATGCACCGTTTGGCCTTCCTAATGCTAACAATGAGGTATACAAAGCTAGAGCCAAGGAAAGAGGAAGCCATTGGTTTGTGGAAAGGCTTCACTATAGGGTAATCCTGACTTGGGAAAGATTGGACAAAGGGGTTGTGTCTTCTGAATTCACAACTAAAGCAAAGACTTGGCCATCCATTATTTGTGCCAAAATCATGCCATCTAGACATGAGTCCGAGGTTGCGTCTGGCAAGGCATTGATGATTACTACTATAGTGGTTGACTTACCAGTGAATGTGGGCCAACATATGGTGTGTGAGATTGAGGAAGCATGTAATAGAAGGTCTAAGAGTCTATTCTTTCCATCAATGATTACTTAGTTGTGCTATGTTGCTGGGGGTGATAAAAGGCCCAAATGATTTTGAGAAGGGCTCGGACAAGTCAATTTATCCATTGCTTAGAAAGGGATCAAATGGCAGGCAGAAGATGAGGAGGATTGATGTAACGACTCGACCAGTCCTTTTGAGCATTTGCATTTTGTCCGGTGGTTTGAGGGCATGCGTAGATCTGTATGATGTATTATGGCTTGTGTGTATCATCGGTTTCGGTTTTCGGATGATTCAGAACTAGTTTGGAGGAATGAATTTAATGTTTGAAGTTTTAAGTTGGAAGAGTTGACCAAGTTTGACTTCTGTGTATTTGACCCCAAAATAGAGTTTTGATGGTTCCGTTAGGTCTGGATGACGAATTGGACTTAGGTGTATGCCCGAATTTACATTTGGGTGTTTCTATAAGGTTTCGACACTATTTGGCGAAAGTTAGAAATTTCAAAGTTTGGAATGTTCATAAGTTTGATCGGGAGTTGACTTCGATGTTATTGGGTTCGGATTATTGTTTCGGGAGTTATAATAGATTCAATATGTCAATTGAAACTTGTATGAAAAATTTAGATTCATTCCGTATTGGTTAGGTTGAATTAGATGCTTGGTTTGAAGTTTGAAGTTTGAAGTTTGAAGTTTATGAACTTAAGTGTCATGATCCAAAATCCAACTAGTCGTGAAGGCACCTAACCCAAACCGCTAGGTAAGCCAATTAACAATATTTCAATTCAAATGAGATTTACTGAGAAAATAAGTGATGAAATAACTGAACTTTGATACAAAAATTCCAAGGAGTGGTAGTACAAATCATGAGCTTCTAAGACT
Organism: Nicotiana tabacum; assembly: GCF_000715075.1. Taxonomy (NCBI): domain Eukaryota; kingdom Viridiplantae; phylum Streptophyta; class Magnoliopsida; order Solanales; family Solanaceae; genus Nicotiana; species Nicotiana tabacum. Next base: position 178,532,234 of record NC_134101.1, read on the forward strand.
TAGAGTTTACAATGCTGGTGTGAAATAAATACATCTTCTGTTCGAAATGTACATAAACAAATTTATAAATCTAAAGCTATCAAGAATAAGAGGTAGTTGTAACCGAAACGCAGGTACATCTTCAAAGCCAGCTCCCGCCACATGAAGTAATATCAACTCCAACATCTGCACGCAAGGTGCAGAAGTGTACTATGAGTACAGCCGACCCCACGCACTCAATAAATAATAAACCTAACCTTAGGTTAAAAGTAATGACGAGCTTGGACAATGGTCAAAGTCCAACACAAATAGACAAGAACAACTCATAACAATATAATGAAGACAGGACAAGTAATAACTCAAAGATATGATGCTCAGCTCGTTCGCAGTTAAGGAAAATAGGCATGCTTTTCAGGTATAACAGTAAAACCGAAATCTTTCACCGAAATCACCAAAATATGAGTATGTAAAAACTGTGATTTTTTCCAAAAAATTCAACAACAGATAAGATATTCCATTCTCATATAGCACGGGGAAAGTACACCTCTATACCGATATGTCAATGTGCATGTGAACCCATGAATGTCACAATACCATTTAGCATAAGGAAATGCATCTCTATGCCTATATGCAAGTATGTATGTCAAATGTAATGCATCACAGTGATGAAATCATATGCTCACACTCTCAGAGTACTAAATCTCACTATCTCGCACTCCTACTCATCACGCTCAATCACTTAGCACACTCAGTCACTCAGCACCGTACATTACCTGCGCTCACTACTGGTATGTCACACTTCAGGGGGGAGGTATCCTGTCCAAGCGCTAATATAAGCCAACATGGCCTGCTGCGGTGTGCAACCCGATCCATCACGAATCAATAAAACCTACTGCGGTGTGCAGCCCGATCCCATAATGAATCAGTAAAACCTGTTTCGGCAAGTAGCCCGATCCCATCATGAATCAGTAAAATTTGATGTGGCGTGCAGCCCGATCCCATCATGAATCAGTAAAACTTGTTGCGGTGTGCAGCCCGATTCCATCTTGAATCTCACTCACAATCTGGACCTCAAGACCAAACACAATCACCAATCTCTCCAGTCTCTCGGGCTCACAAATCTCATGCCAATCAGCCCAAACAATAATAATATGGTGTGGCTATAATTACAATAAAGATTGAGATATGATATGCAAATGAATGAATATGATAGAGTATGTAATTGTAATTTAAGCAAATAACTCAACAACAGAGACGACCTCAGTGGGTCCCAATAGAATAAGAATATAGCCTACAATGATTTCTAACATGATTCACAACTCATACGATCAAACGAGTAGGGAGAACATGGATGTACCAAGATATAACCGTAAAAGAAACAAGTTCGGTCATAGTCTAATAGTCGACTAAAATAATAATTTCCTCAATGTACGCCCACAGCTCGTCACCTAGCATGTGTGTCACCTCAATGCATCTTTTTATAACACAGTTTCCAGAGTTAAATACCCTCAAATCCAAGTTTAGACAAGTTACTTACCTCGAACAAGCCGAATCCAATACCTTTCAAGCCAAACAATACTCTAGAAATGCCATCCCGCGTACACTGGCTTCCGAACGGCTAGAAACTAGGCAAAACAACTCAAGAACATTAAATAATGCCAAAGAAAACAAACTCAATGGATAAAGATGGAATTTTAAATCAAAAATCCCAAAGTCAACCAAAAAGTCAAACTCGAGTCCGTACCTTAGAATCCGACGAAACTTACAAAATCCGATAACCCATTCAATTACGAGTCCAACCATACAATTTTCACTCAAATCTGGCTCCGAATCAATCAGTTTATGAAATTTTAGACAAAAATCCCCAAATTTCACTTTGAAATCATTAATCAAATGCCAAAAACGAAGATGGATTTATGAAATATAACCAAAAACGAATATAAAACATTTACCCTAATCCACGTGGTTAAAATCACCTCCAAAATCACCTAAATCCAAGCTCCAACTCAAAATATGACCAAATGAACAAACCCTCAATATTATATTCTTCTGCCCAACTGTTTTGAATCGTTTCTTGTGCCAAATGATCCCGAAACTCGATTTTGATGCCTCCAATGGATTTCTCATGAATTTTCAGTCAAGTAAGGCTTTTGAATCACTCCATTTGACCTTATAATTAAGGAGATATATTGGTTTCAATATTTGAAAATAGTGCAGATTTTAAATACGAATTCAGTGGCATTTTCATAATAAATCTGAAAAAATTACGATACTGATATAAATCTGAAAAAATTACCATAAATTCTTCATACGATGTCGATACTTTAGGATTCCAATTACTATGGTTCCAAAATTACGATACTGATATAATTGTTTAGTCAGAACACGAATCAAAGATCGTTTGCTCAATATGGTAATCTTTATGCTCAAATTAACGCGAAACCTAAAACAATCATCATACAACCCAAACTTATCTGAAACTCATCAGAATTTAACCAAAATTTGTGGACATATCCAAAATCATCATACAAACTTATTAAAATAATTAAAGCCCGTTCCGAGTCTGTTTACCCAATAGTCAAACCTTCGTCAACTCTTCCAACTTAAAGCTTCTAAAACTAGAATCATTCTTCCAAATTAATACCAAACCGCTCGAAAACCGAAACCAACCATACACGTAAGTCATAATAAATAATATAAAGCTACTCAAAGTCTCAAACTACCGAATGAAATACTAATGCTCAAAACGACCGGTTGGGTCGTTACATTCTCCCCCACTTAAATATACATTCGTCCTTGAACGTGCCAAGAGTCATTCCAAAGCCATCAAATCGCCATATACCCTCAACATACACATAACCATGGGTGATCCCATTATAAGCCCGACAACACCACCTAACAGAGGATCCTTACTTCAACCTTGGTCTATAAATATTAAAACCCAATTCCCCAACATTGGGAACTCATTATATGACCCGATTCTTATATCTATGAACCGTATAACTCTGAACAAGCTGTATCAATCAATAACCAAATGTCAAGACATAATCTCATGATATACCACATAAATCAAATACTCATAGCAATAACTTTCGACCGCAATAACTGCTCGATAACCAACCCGACACCGGTAACAAACCTCATATCAACTAAAATCTTATTCTGAACATTCGTACACTACCAATGATGAAAGAAACATATAGAAACTTATAACCACCCATCAGATTAATAAGTCTTGGAGCTCTCTTGCCCGATAAGTACCATAGCCAAAATCAAAGCCGACTAGTGACACAATTCTTGCAAGCATACCTTAATCAAATCCGATGACACTCATTTTAGGCCCAATAAGCTCACCTCATCCAGTACAAGCTACTCGACTGACCTGTCACACAAATCCTACTTAGAGCCAGATACCATGCAATCCGTGCACCAAAAACAATAACTCAAATATACCCAATGATAAAAAGAGAATGGAAATGAAGAAACCATCCCGCCAGCTCAACATATACGACCATGAAATGCAATGCTATCAATCACACAAGGGGAAACATAACACACAAAATAAGCACAAAGGATCATATCCTAGCATAATGCCGCTGCGACGCATGACCCAATCCGAACACCAGTCCATATGAAATACCTCAAGCCACAATGATCAAAATCAACAACCACATGCAATTCGACATCAAGTACGTGAAATGCATGACTATAACCATGGAGAAGCAAATAACACAATATACCACAGCCCAAAATGATCTATAACTAAGGCGCAATTAACCATTCAACACCTCAATAACTATTTTGCTCGAATTCTGCCACAAGGTCTAATCAGAATCGCATCGGTTGTGCATATAACCAACAAATCACAACCCCTCGTAGCATAGAAGAGTAACACATAAAACATATCAGAATATGAACAAGCTCAACTCTAGCCGAATGACACACTTTATAGAAATAACAGTGCTGAGTCAAGAAATCCGACCCGGTGTAGAATACACATCCTTATTGAGCCTACCAATGGGCCCCCAAATCAACTCCTGTCATCCCTAAATGTATAAATGGCCCTCCAAAAGTCCACAATGACCTAACCATAGTGCGTACTACCATCTAACTAAATTTGGACACATCTTCACAGTCCGCAACCCCAAAACAATCTGCTTTTGAGAACTCCCAATCTCCAAATCCATAGAACACATGAATCACCATAGTTGATCCCAACTCCACCACTCGAATGACTAATACATCTCATATACATAATCATCCCCACGAGAAATACTTCTATAATTCTTCCATGCCATTTAGAAAAATCCGAACATCAGCAGTACCAGGCGAGTACCGGAATACCAATGAAGCATCTGTAAATCAAAACACAGTGCGCCTTCTGAAGTGTGCATTTTTCTCAAGCAATACCAAGTAGTAATAACATCCATCTAGTCATCTGAAACCATCCATATTTTTTGAGAATTCATGACCTTCCCTTTAAAACTGAATTGTGACCTTGCGCATACAAATCTCAATCGCACATAACCGCGACTATCATGCCATCATATGAAAATTAAAGAGTCTCATAATCAAGTCACTAGCAAAATACATACCTAGTCAGTTAGAAACCTTCCACTTGATCCTATCCAGGAGAAAATCATAATATGTAATATGCTTCTCATGCCGGTAGGAAATATCCATCTCAAACTGTGGTAGAACCATTGAGAGCTCTTAAAAACCCATTTGCATATAACCAAGCCATCAGAACTGAATCTTTTCGCGCCGCCCTTTTTTCCCCTCCGCGAAGAGGAGTTCGGGTTTCGACATTCATGGGCTGTAATGACTCATTTCCTTTTGGGAATTGGGTATTGCGTTTTTGAAGAGTCGCCACCTAACGATTTTTAAGGTGCGTTAGGGCACCTACAGGATTTATCTACAACTATGTTTGATAACCAGAGATAGGGCAAGGGCTTGAAATTATCCTAAGGGGAAGGTGTTAGGCACCGCTCAGGATCCACTAGTGTGGTTCCCGGCCAAATAATTTTGTAAATTTGTGCAATTAGCAAGTAGGGCTCAAATAATAGGGGATTTAAATAAAAAGTATTTGAAAACAATTAGTGAAAAAGAGGAATTTTGAAAAGAATTACAATCTAAGCAAGCTTATGAATGTAAATGGGGCGTCCTAGGTTTGTTTATACTATGGTTCACATCAATGCAATACCCGGTATGACACTCCTCAAAAGAGGGGATACACGTGGTATTAGCGCACCGATCATCATATCCATATCTACGCTTTCCTGCCCAGTGAGGGTAATTAAAGCAAGGGTTAGTCTAGACCACTATTGCATGCTGTTACCCATCCCTTCCTATCAGTCTCGGAGGAATTTAGGACTCTTATCCTATAAGGAGGTTCTAGGCAGACCCTCAAGCTTAAAGGCAAAATACTAAGGCGACATACAAAATAAGTAGGACTACATTTAAGGGGAGAAAACACAGAAAACAAGCAGAAGGCTCAGTTATACCTCCACAAATAATGCACACAGACAACATGACTTATACACAGTTAAGGTCTGAATTTAAAATCCTAAAGCAGGGTGTTTAGTGGTAACATCAGAACCATATTTATTAGACTCAGAAAAGAAGTCTGAATCAGGTTACAGTTGATAATTAGACAACGGTAGTTCCAGTTTATTTCAGTTATTACCTAAGGCTTGCCTTGGCGTAAAGCAAGATGCAACAGTTATTCAGAATTGTTAAGACAGTTTAAAGATTATTTTTTTACCCTAAGAGCATGTTGTTCAAGTGGAATGCAGAGATTATTACCAGTTATTTCAAACGGGATAATCAAGTGTGAAGCTATTTTTACCTCTTTTATAATCAGCAATTTACACTAAGTGTAAGTGCAAATAAGATCCTAAAACATGATATCTAAAATACAGAATTCCTAAGAGCAGGATTTCTAAGTGCATATGGCAAGAATGCAGAATTCCTAGAGCATGATTTCTAAATGCATATGGCAGGAATGTAGTAAAGTGCTAATTATTGGCAGATTTTAAAACATGATGTTGTAAAGGTGAACATGCTAAAACATTAAACGTGAGGCCTAAGGGCAGGATTTCTAATGCATGCATGAATCCTAAACATGGTTTCTATTACAAAAATAGGAATATAAACCTAATGACAGGTTTTCTACCCTTAACAAATTATAGCATGCATATTTCCCCATCCTTTTGCGCTAGCCACCCCAATACTTGTTTACAAATTATTACAGGCCATGTGATAGAATTACATGAGAAATGAAAAATAAGAAGTTACAAATATAGGAAGCCTGATTCTGACTTCCTCTCTGAGTTATGTAATAAACCACCTCAAATGCCAATTTTGTTCCATAGCCTTTCTCATATCTGGGTGTGTTAGAGTTCCCCAAGGACCTCAAGGGATCCTAGGTAGTGCTAGCACCCAGATTGCATAACTAAGAGTAAGTGCAGTGTGGAAGGGCCAGCTCTTATGTGTCTAGGTTCAGAGGGATCTCAAGGGTCCCAAAGCAAGGCTCACACAAGAGGGGCAGAACTTAATGATCTAAGAGTGCATGTGAGAGTGCTTGTCATAGATTTAAGAGAGTTGAGTTGGAAAGCAGTTTTGAAAATGATTTGGTTTGAAATAAATTTGCAACAGCAATAGAAGAGTTGCTTAGGGAAAAACAGTTTTGAAAGGGACAGGGTATAGGAGCAAGAATCAGCATATACAGAATAAGTTCAGAGAGCAGTACAACTTCAGCAGTTACAAACAGGGAAGTAGGCATTGGGCACATAGAGTACCCAAATTAGAAACACATAATTAGTCATGAATCAAGTACATTAGAAGACATGCTAGTTGAAGGACATAAACAGGAACACGTAAACATGCTGATTATATTTGAACAAAGGAGGGCAGAATTTTAAGCATGCTGAGTAAAGTAGTAAACAAGAAGTACAATTTAACAGCATGAGCCATTAAGTTAGTGCTGAAAGAAACAAGGATTAACAAACTAAGGAACACATAGAGTTGAGTTTCAAGATTAACGGCTAGACAAAGCAGTAGCACAAGTAGTAGTAGAGAAAGAGAGAGAATTTGAGTGTGTAAGTGTGTGTTCTGAACTAAATTGTTCGTGTGTTTAAAAAAGAGAGGGTAGGGTATTTATAGCTTTGAAAAGAAGTGGAAAATAAGGTAACAAGCAAAGTTTTAACACAAATATAGAAACAATCATCATCAGAATCAATTAATACAAGTACTTCCCTTAATCAGGGAATTACAGCTCAAACGGATACTAACAGGGGTAATTAAGGAAGGAAAATCAATTTGAGAAAGATTGATTTTTACCATATAAGGGGGTAGTAAAGGTATAGAGTATATAATTGAGTCTAGGTACAAAATATACTTACTTTAGGGAAAGGATTCAGCAGGGGTGAAACGTCACAGCAAATAAAGGAAGGGAATCAATTAACTTAAACAAACGAGTAAAATTAGGGGTTTATAAGAAAACCTTGCAATCAAACCATAACTTAAGGAAGTAAACATCAATCAAGAAGGAGTCATGATTCTGCACTTCGACATATAAATAGAAAAGAATGAACAGGCATATCAGACATGCAGGGTCAAACATATTGACAAAAAAAAAGCAAACTAGATGAACACAAACATACAAAGGTGACATGAGTAGGCTAAGGACTATTCGAAGCATGGTAGTCAACAAAGTCAAGTAATCATGGCTAACACGTAGAACCAGAGTGGAAAACCAAACTAACAGGTAAAGAAGGTCAAAAACAAGTAAAGAAAGCCTTTAAACTCACAGTAATAAGTGAAAAAAAACTTCTAAAAAATTAGGGTTTTGAGTTAAAAAGCGGTGAGAACTCATAATCATTCAAGATAAACAAATAAAAAGGATCTAACAATCGAAGTAGGTATACATACAAAATAAACAAAGACAGTTTTAGAACCTCGGATAAAATCAAAAATACCTAGGGTTTTCAACACGATGAACCAGGTAGAAGAATAAATAAACAAACCATTTAAACATAGTAAAATCATAAGACAACATTGAAAATCGGAGAAGAAGTCTTTTAAAAAGAGGTTAAGAAAATACTAATCGTTGAAGACGAAGAGTTACTTTGAAAGAAATAAAAAAACTTATGAGAAAACACCAAGAGGTTCATAACATGCACAGATCTAAGACAAATTTGAAAGAAAATTGGAAAGCTCTTAAAGCTAGGGTTTTAGAGAACCCAGAAAAAGTGAAAAGACTTCGAAAAGTTACCGATCTAGCCAGAAAAGCCATGGATTTGACTCAAACGGCCATGGATGGCCGGAAAAAGGACCATGGATAGAAGTTGAGCAAGGTCTGTACTAGATCTCTTCGAGATATTTTCATGAAATCATGAAAACAATCAACCAGTAGACATAGTAGAATGGTATACATCTCAAACAGCCATGGGAGTCCATGGATTGAGTGAGAATCGGAGGGGATTAGGGTTAGTTTGGGCGGCGGCGGCTAGGGTTTGAGTGAGGTTGCAGAGAGAGTTGGAGAGGGAGGGGATTCAAGGGTGGTGGGTTGGTGGAAATGAATTAGGGTAGGGGGGTCGTTTAGGTTTATTTTAGGCAGGTGGAATGGGGACCATTGATCTGAATAATCAACGGTCCAGATTGAGTGGGGTTGGTGGGGATCCGGTTTGGGCTTGGGTTAAAATTGGGTTAGGGTTGGGTTTAAATCAAAATTGGGCTGGGGAATTGGGGTCCGATTTGGGTTATAATTGAAATACAAAAGGGGTTGTTATTTAAATATCCAGTTTTCCCTGTTAATTTATAAAAATAGTAAATAGTTTATGAAAAATAAATTAAAGTACTAAAATTATTTATAATATATAATTAATAATTTAAAAATACAAGATCCAATTTTATAAATATAAAACCTAATTAAACCTTAAAAGGGCTAATATTGCAGTTATGTGCAATTTGCTTTAACAATACTAAATAAAATTGTAAAAATATGTAAAAATTAACTTAGCCATATTTTAGCATAAATTAAAAAATCCAATAGAGGAATTATCAAAAATAATAATTTTGGAAATAATTATTGGGATTTTATGGATTAAAAAGGGGGAAATAAATTAATTAAAAATCTTTAAAATTATAAAAAAAATAATAAGACCCTTGGACATGCTCATATATGCATATATATGCTAGTTTGAAGGTATTTTTCATATTGAAAATATATAGGGAAAAATTGGGTATCAACAGCTGCCCCTCTTTACCCGGGAAGAATGAAAGAGTTTCCGGGTAAAGAAATGATGGCCAATTTTGACCGAGCGAAACGGTTTGAAGAAGATTTAGGCCGCACACTAGCTTCTGAAATGCCTACATATCCCTAGTTTCAAAGGAATCAGGCCTTATGTAGTTCTAGATTCATCGGTAGAGTATACCGATGAAGCGTTTTCAGGAACAGATGCAACATCTAGGGCTAGGTGAGTGGACGGTTTACGAGAATGGTTAGGTTTGTTATGGCTGAGGGAACTGGAGTGGGATCGTTCCTGGTGGGATAGCTGTTGCTAGCCGGCTTACCTACAAATAAGCAATACGAGCATATATTGTGCGTAAATTTAAATATGATGCGAATTACCGTTGGACCATGAATGTTGTTTTCGGATGATGAGGAAGAGGTCCTTAGACCATGATGTCCTGGGCCATGAAGTGTATGATAAAGAATTTGCAGGACATGAAATGATGTTCTCGGGCTATGAGGATGGTGCCTCCGAACCATGACGCCTTTAAATAATGATATGCAAAAGATTGAAAGGGATCCTCAGGCCATCCCATGGTGTTCTCGGGCTATGAAGATGGTGCCTCCAAACGATGATACCTTTGGATAAGTTGGCGATATTTCAGCCCATGAAAGATGTAGTAGTATGATACAGACAAGACAGAGCATAGTCTTGCGAATTGAAGAGCAGAGCTTAGCCCGTAAGAGAAACGAGATAAATAGTGCTTGGGATAGTGCTGAGTTTCGAGGAAAATGGGAGGCAGATCTTAGCCTCGGAAGGTAGAATGATAGCCTTATGCAAAGATGCGAATGTAGATGGAGGTAGAGCTTAACCTCGGAAGGCAAAATGGTAGCCTTATGCAAACCGGAAGGTAGAATAGTAGTCTTATGCAGATTGGAAGGCAGAATGGTAGCCTTATGCAATACAGATGCAGATGGAGACAACGTTTAGTCTCGGAAGGCAGAATGGTAGCCTTATGCAAATTGGAAGGCAAAATGGTAGCCTTATGCAGAAATGCAGATGGAGACAGCATTTAGTTTCGGAAGGCAGAATAGTAGCCTTATGCAGGAATGCAGATGGAGACAGCATTTAGTCTCAGAAGGCAGAATAGTAGCCTTATGCAAGAAACAAATAACAAACGACAGTCTAGTTTTTCTTAGTTGATAGCAGATGGCGGCCTTGTGATTATTGGGAGAATTGTGACATATGGAACATCACTTGGTGTGTGCCGATAGCAAATGTTGGTAAGTGCAATGGTTCGGAGAGTCGTATTCTTTAACAATGTTTGTTCCATGGCATACAGTGCGTTTACTGATTTTACAGTCCTAGTGCCTGCATCCAAAGAAAAATTGTGAGTTTTGTAAGGGGGAAGGTTAGTTCGTATCCCCGCTGGCTTTGCTTGACTTGTTCGACTTTGATATGGTAATATTGTCTGTATCATTGGGGTAGCGTTACTAAACAAAGCAGTTCAATAAGAATCATGCATCATTTTATAAAAGTATGATGTAAGTGTATAATTAAAATTAATTTTTTAGATGAACCGACGACTATGCCATGGCTCGGGATATTACAACCTCTCTAGCTACGAAATTTTAAGGGTCCCTCTCAAAATTCTGCCCCAGTTTGATGGGTTGACGCTTCTGACTATTGTTTGTGTGGCGATCGGCTGAAATTATTTCGGAATTTTGAGGGTCCTCCTCAAAATTCTGACCTAGTTTCCAATTGCGGAGGGAAATAAAATTTTTATTGAACTGTGACCGAACTTGTAGGGCTGCCTACGTATCCCCTCTTAAACGAGAATTAGGTCAGGCGTAGTTCAATTTACATCATATAAGGAAAGCATAAAAATTACACATAGTAACGCTTGACTGCATCTGAATTAATTAGCTTCGGCCAGACTTCTCCGTCCATTTCTACAAGTATGAGGGCTCCTCCTGTCAAAACCCGGTGAACCATGTATGGACCCTGCCAGTTGGGAGAGAACTTCCCTTTAGCTTCATCTTGATGCGGGAAAATCTTCTTTAACACCAGCTGCCCCGGTGTAAACTGTCTCGGCTTGACTCTTTTGTTAAAGGCTCTGTACATTCTGTTCTGATAGAGTTGACCATGGAAAAATGCATTCATTCTCTTTCCACATATAAGGGATAGCTGCTCATAACGAATTTTCACCCACTCTGCATCATCGAGCTCAGCTTCTTGTATAATCCTTAGGGAAGGAATTTCTACCTCAGCGGGAATGACAGCCTCTGTACCGTAAACCAGCATATAGGGGGTTGCCCCGGTTGATGTGCGGGCTGTGGTGCGATACCCCAGTAGAGCAAATGATAACTTCTCGTGCCACTATTTATGCCTCTCTATCATTTTCCTCAATATCTTCTTGATATTCTTGTTGGCGGCCTCCACAGCTCCATTTATCTGAGACCTGTAGGCTGTAGAATTCTTGTGTCTGATCTTGAAATTTTTGCACATAGCTTTCATCAAGTCGCTGTTGAGATTGGAGCCATTATTAGTAATGATTGACTCTGGAATCCCGAATCGACAAACAATGAGGTCGCGGACAAAGTTTGCCATGGTTAGTCACTGCTCTATAAGACGCTGTTTCGACCCATTTGGTGAAATAGTTTATGGCTACTAGGATAAACCTGTGTCTATTGGAAGCAGCAGGCTCGATTGGTTCAATAACATCAATTCCCCAGGCAGCGAACGGCCACAGTGAGCTTGTTGTGTGAAGCTCGCTCGGAGGTACCTTTATCATGTCTGCATGTATCTGACATCGGTGGCATTTCCAGACATACTGGATGCAGTCTATTTCCATATTCATCCAAAAGTAACCAGCTCGGAGTATCTTTTTGCCAAGACAAAACCGTTCATATGTGGACCGCAGGTCCAAGTATGAATTTCCTCTAGTAGCCTGGATGCTTCCTTTGCGTCGACACATCTTAATAATCCTAAATCGGGAGTCCTCCTATACAGGATTCCTCCACTGTGAAAGAAGTTGTTGGACAATCTCTGAAGTGTGCGTATCTGAACGGGATTTGCAAGTTTTAGGTACTCTCCTCTTGCCAAATATTCCTTGATATCATGAAACCAAGGTTTTCCGTCTGCTTCCTCTTCAACATGGGCACAGTAAGCTGGATGATCATGGATTTTCACTGGAATAGGATCAATGAAATTCTTGTCTGGATGTTGTATCATAGATGAAAGGGTAGCCAATGCATCAGCGAACTCATTCTGGATTCTGGGGACATGCTGGAATTCGGTCTTCGTGAACCTCTTTCTTAATTCCTATACATGATGCAGATATAGGAGTATCTTGGAGTTCTTGGTTGCCCATTCTTCTCGTACCTGATGTATAAGTAAGTCTGAATCTCCAATCACTATCAGCTCTTGAATGTTCATGTCAATGGCCATTTTGAGCCCTAAGATGCAGGCTTCATATTCGGCCATATTGTTGGTGTAGGGGAACCTGAGTTTGACAGACACCAGATAATGTTGACTGGTTTCTAATACTAGGACTGCTCCTATGCCAACTATTTTGAAGTTTGCTGCTCCATCGAAGAACATTCTCCAACCGTCATAGGATTCCGCAATGTCTTTTCCTATGAATGATACCTCTTCATCAGAAAAATATGTTTTCAGGGGTTCATATCCTCCATCCACATGGTTTTTAGCAAGGTGGTCTACCTATGCCTGTACCTTGACTTCTTTCTGAGTTACGTAAACGATGTCGAACTCACTCAATAGGATTTGCCACTTGGCTAGCTTGCCAGTGGGCATGGGCTTCTGAAAGATATACTTCAAAGGATCCATCCTTGATATGAGATATGTAGTATAGGCATAGAAGTTATGTCTCAGCTTCTGAGCTACCCAAGTCAAAGCACAATAGGTGCGTTCCAATAGAGAATACCGGGCCTCGTGCGGGGTGAACTTCTTACTGAGATAATAAATGGCTTGTTCCTTCCTCCCCATTTCATCATGCTGCCCCAAAACACAGCCGAAAGCTCCATCTAACAATACAAGGTAGAGTAGTAAAGGTCTACCTGGCTCGGGCGGGACTAAGATTGGTGGTGTTGACAGGTACTCCTTGATTCTATCGAAGGCCTTTTGGCAGTTATCAGTCCATTTGGTAGCGGCGTCCTTCTTTAACATCTTAAAGATTGACTCACAGATAACTATAGACTGTGCTATGAACCGGCTAATATAGTTGAGTCTTTCCAAGAAACTCATCACATCCTTCTTATTCTTTGGCGGTGGTAGTTCCTGAATGGCTTTGAATTTTGATGGATCCAGTTCTATTCCTCGACGGCTCACAATAAACACAAGCAATTTCCCAATAGGAACCCCAAATGCGCATTTTGCGGGGTTTAGTTTCAGGTTGTATCTCCGCAGTCTATTGAAGAACTTCCTCAGATCTTCCATGTGGTCAGTGGATTTCTTGGATTTGATAATAATATTATCCACATATACCTTTATCTTCTTGTGTATCATATCATGGAAAATGGTAGTCATGGCCCTCATGTAGGCGGCCCCTACATTCTTTAGGCCGAATGGCATCATCTTGTAACAGTACACTCCCCATGGCGTAATGAAAGCCGTTTTCTCAGCATCTTCCTCATCCATCTAGATCTGATGATAACCAGTGAAGTAATCTACGAATTACTGTAACTCATGCTTGGTGAAATTGTCGATCAGGATGTGTATATTTGGCAAAGGAAAGTCATCTTTCGGACTGGCCCGGTTGAGATCCTGATAGTTGACACAGGCTCTGACCTTCCCATCCTTCTTTGGTACTGGCACAATGTTGGATAACCATGTCGGGTATTCTACTACCCTGAGAACCTTAGCTTTGATCTGCTTCTTGATTTTCAAACTCATATCAAGCTTGAACTTTCTGAGCTTTTGCTTTACCGATGGGCACATTGCATCGGTTGGCAGTTTGTGAGCCACAATAGACGTACTCAGACCAGTCATGCCATCATACGACTAGGTGAATATGTCCTCATACTCCTTTAAAAATTCTACGTATTCTTTCTTCTCCGATGGCGATAGGTGAATGCTGATTCATCTTTCCTTGATGTTTTCTACATCTCCCAGGTTGACAACTTCGGTCTCGTCCAGGTTGGACTTAGGTCTGTTCTCAAAGTTCTCAACTTCTTTGACAATCTCGTCAGGTATGTCATCTTCCTCTGAATCAATGTCCATTTGTTGCATTGTCTCATTGCATGTCACAGTCGTTGGTTCATCAAGATAAGTAATAGTAATGCTGTATTGGTAAAGTAAGGAGAGAAAACGATACCAATAAATATTAATTCATAAGAAACATTGAAAATGCTTTTGATAAATGGAATAACTATTTTGAACATTGAAGATCTTATTGCGGGAATTAAAAATGCGAAAAGAAAATTATTTAGTAAATAAAATAGTGAGTAATGCTTGTTTTAGCCTTGCTACCCCGAAGCTCGTCGGGCTTTGGTTGTCTTGATGGTCCAATTATTGAGATGTGCACCTCTGCTCACAGCCTGTATGGAAGGGCCTTCCTCCCCCTCCTCCTCGAGAATAACACAACAGTCTATATCATTGTCCTCCAGAAACAGGTTCTTCACCGCTGCAAGTGCTTCTTCTTCGTCTGACCTATAAATAATGTTAGCTTGTTGGAAAGTTTTCTCCAGATGCGGTATTGGCTACTCTAGTGGGTAGTAAGGACCGTGCCATGGTGGCGACCAGTTATTGAATTCTTCCCAAGTGTAATCGTATCCTAGACCGAATGCAGTGCCATGTTTCTTGAGTTTTATGGGCTTAGAGATTCCTTGGAGGTTTTTGTCGAGCCCTTTTCCAGGTTCATACCCACTCCAATTCAGTATACTCTCGATTTTGCTATCCCACCATTTGTCTTTGTCGACAGAATTGACCCGTTCGATGTGGTGGTAAGTTTCTCCACCTAGTTTCCTTCTTCCCTCGATCGCCGGAATGGTCTGGCGACTGTATATAGGGTTGCTACTGTCTCCGTTTAATGATCACTTCCTGATGATTCCATTTGAATTTTACTGCCTGATGCAACGTTGATGCTACGGACCCAGAATCATGAATCCATGGCCATCCCAGTAGCATGTTGTAAGATGCTGGTACATCTATCACCTGGAAATCGACCTCGAACCAGGTTGGTCCCATCTGCAAACATACACTAATCTCACCAATGGTGGACCTCTAAGAACCGTCGAAGGCTTTCACATTGATTGCTCCGTCTTTTATCTCATGCAACCCTTTACCCTACTTCTTGAGTGTTACCAGTGGACAAATGTTAAGACTGGAACCTCCATCGATCAGGATTCTAGTGATGAGATAATCTTCACATTGCACGGTGATGTGCAGTGCCTTGCTGTGCCCCAGCCCTTCAGGTGGTAGCTCGTCCTCATGAAAGGTGATCTTATGGCTTTCCAGAAGTTGTCCTACCATATTATCCACTTTCCCACTAGTGATGTTACTCGGTACGTATGCGTCATTCAACACCTTTAACAGAGCATTCTTGTGTGTTTCAGAATTTTGCAGCAAAGAGAGAATGGATATTTGTGCTGGCATTTTGTTTAACTGGTCGATGACTGAATATTCCTTGGCATGTATTTTTCTCCAAAGGTCGTCCGGACCTGTCTCAATGAGGGGCGGCCGATTGGAGGCCTGCTTGCTTGATTCAGCTAGGTGTTCAAGGGGTATAGACTCTATCAGTTCTTGTCATACCTTGTGCTGCGACAGTTTCTTCAAACCTGACCTTGCCTTTCCTTCTTGCCTCGGCTGTATAGTCCTAGGATACGACATTTGTATGGAATGGTGTCAAGGTTGACATTTCCACTGGGATTGGCGCGGCTATCCTTACTTCGAGTGGAATATGTGCTTTGGGTGGCAAAACTGCAACCTCAAATGGTGCGGGTACATTTGCCGGAGACACGAATTCAACCTCAATTTGTACCGGTGTCTTTGTAGATGGTGCTGCTTCAAACTCGAGAGATACAGACATATTCACCTCAACGTCCTTAGACGGTTGGATCTGGACTATGATTGGTTTGAGAGTAATTGTTGGTTTTTTTGCGTCATCACCTTCTGTAATCAACCCGATTGATCCCTCGGGATCCCAGTCATCTTCTACTTCAATCATGTGGATACCTCCACCCTTATGGTCTGGCATAGGGTTGTTTCGGACATTTGGAGCGGGCTCCTTTGCCACAATCATCTTGTTATTAATCAAGGACTGTATCTTGTCTTTCAAGGAGCGGCATTCATCGATGGTGTGCCCTTTCATGTCGGATGGTATGCACAGGACTTGTTTGGGTTAATCCACTAAGAAGGATTCTCCAAGGTTGCAGCAGGGATGGGGGTGACATAACCAGCAGCTTTGAGTCTCTCATACAGCTGGTCGATGGGTTCAGCGATGGCGGTATATTGTTTTGGAGGTCTGCGATCAAAATTAGGTTGAGGTCTAGGGACGTTTTGGCGTGCAGGGGGTGATTAATAGTGGGATGGTTGAGCATTGTAGGTTTGGTAGATATGAACGGGTTGGGAGTATCTGGGTGAAGTGGGTTGATATGTAGGAGGTGGAGGTGACTGATAAGTTGGTGGCGGAGCTTGGTATGAAGGTGAGGGTGCTTGGTAATTTGGGGTTGGCTGGTATGTGAGTGGAGGTGTTGGGTAAGTTTAGTATTTGAGGGGAGATTTGGTCCTCTGTGCAACCATCACGGCCCCTACGTCCCTTTTCTTGGACACTCCACCGGACTGTAAAGCCTTATTCATAGCTTGCAAGTCTTCGAAATTTGTAACCATACCATTTTTAATACCTTCTTCAATTCTTTCACCTAATTTGATAATATTGGAGAACTTGTGGTTCTCAATCATCATCAGCCGTTCATAGTACTACGGGTCCTGAGCTCGGAAAAAGAACTTGTTCATTTGCTCCTCTTCTAAGGCAGGTCTAACCTTAGCAGCTTCGGACCTCCAGTGAGTGGCATACTCGCAAAACGTCTTCGTGGGCTTCTTCTTCAAATTCTGGATATAGAACACATCTGGTGCATTCTCTATGTTAAACCTGAATTGGTCCATAAAGTCAGATGTCATGACTACCCAGCTTGACCACTTCTTGGGATCTTGGCTGATGTACCAAGATATTCGATCTCCTTTCAAACTCCTCATGAACTGCTTCATGCGGATCCTTTCATCCTTCCTTACTCCAACTAGCTTGTCGCAATATGTCCTCAGATGGACCCTTGGATTACCCGTACCATCAAACATTTTGAACTTAGGAGGTTTGTACCCTTCAGGCAGTTTGACATCAGGCTGTATGCAAAGATCCTCATAGTTCAGCCCCTCAATTCCTTTGCTTCCCTCAACGCCTTGAATTTGACTGGTCAGTTTCTTAAGTTCCTCGGCCAAGTTCCTGATAAGCAGATCCTTTTCATCAGACTTAGTTGTGCATGAGATAGGTTGGGTGGAGTGTGGAATGGTCTCCATGTAGATAGGAGTGTTATGGTGGCCTGGTGTATGGGTGTGGAAATTGTCGTTTGCAGAGTTTTGAGGTTATAGGATGAGTAGTGGAGTGTTTTTTGGGGTGTGGAAGGTGTTGCATTGGTTCTTTGGTGGAGCAGGGTGGTGGTGATGAGCGGGATGATTCTGTTGTTTTGGGATATTTTGAGGAGGTGTAGGGTTTGGAGCATTGGGGATGTTGATATCTGGGGTGCTGAGGAAAAATGACAGGCTTGCCAGATTCCGAACCTGATCGAGCTCTTCCTGGACTTTCAACAGTTTCTATTCAAGTTGTGTCACATTCTCGTTAGGAACCCGAATACCCTGGCTATCAGTGGCTTCTACCCGTTCAACTGTGTTCTCCTTCCTGATGTTGTTTAAATCTTCCATCTTGCCTTTGTTCTTGCTTTTGATAGGACTAAGAGGAAGAGTGGGTAGAGGGCCCTTGGATCTTGTGAAATAAAATGATGATGCTAGAGTGCACGAACTAACCTTTGGGGAGGGGAATAATAAAAATAAAATAAAAACAAAAGGTAATCATGTCAGTGAAGGTTATAAAAAGTATTGCAATATTTAAACACATAGTGCAGGAATGTAAAGCATGTCCTAGTTTGGGAACCTCGTTGTGCCCGAGGTAGGCCTAGCGACAAATTGTTTTGGTGAACTTAGAATGCTAAATACCTCATTTTATTGATAAAAAATAGACGAATCCCAAACCGACACTAAATAAACAAGAAATAAAAGTCACTAATGGCCATTGGCCCAGTTAAATTTATAAAGTGAAAAAGATAAACTCCTATCTACTTGGTCCCAGAAGGACCTTCCCTAGACTCGGCATCCCCGGATCCGTCGAATAGCTTCCCTAACTCGCGAAGTCCCAGCAACAGGTACGCTCTCGCTAGATGTCCACCTTCAGTCCCTTCAGCCTCTTGACAATCTTCAACCCTTTTGAGAAATTTTCTTTCAAGTTATACTATGCCCCACTCCAAGTATCCTAGCCTTTTGTTGGCATTGATAGCCATGTCCTTTTATTCCTCAATTAGCTTCTGGTTAGACTCTTATATCTTGCGGTGTTCGCCCTTGCATTCACGGATCCTTTTGCGCAGCTGGTTGTACTTGACTTGTGCCTTGGCCTTTTCATCTATAATTCTGTGAACTCTAACGAACCTTGGCTGGCCCAAACCATCATGATTGTCTTCTAATCAACCTGAATAGAAAGGAGTACAACCGGCATGATATTTGTCTGGCTCGATGGTGTCTTTCCCTATTACGATCTTGCAGTGCCACATGTGTTGGGCTTGTCACTTGTAGGGACTATCATTATTTTGGAAGTCAGCTCTGAAATGGCTCATCTTGTCGACCCTGGGTATAACTTGCTTTTTACCAGCTTTCCTCATAACTCAGAGAGGGACATAAGGGTATGTTCCTCTTAGACCAATTAGTATCAGGAAAGGTGCATCTCTGGATCGGGCGATAAACTCTTCTATCGGAAACCACTCGAACATCCATTGAACCTGTTCTTCGGTCAGATTATCAAATAGCTCAACCCATCCTTTGGCATTCTCAGGCTGAGCGAACATGTCAGGGATGTAATTCATTCGCTTTGGATGGTGGAAAGTTATGTGATCATCCATCCCCTTCGCTGAATTTCTTGTCGGTATTCACCCTTTTGGAATCTTCTATGATCATGTTGTTAGGTTGGATCTCCAGGAGGGATGGTATATTTCCCAGATATTTTCTAACGAGAGTTTGGTCACTAGAATGTAAATCTTTCCACTAGCTTAGCAATCTTGGGTGGGTGTTGGTCACCATGCCGAATCTGGGGACTTCGTGCCTCATATTTCTACAAGGCAAATAGGGTTAGGCTCTTACCCCTACGAGACTCAACTATTTAATATCAACAATTAGTATGAAGCATTAAGTTCTCCAAATAAATGCACAGAACGTGATGACGTCGGTTTGGGTTTTGGGGAGACCTAGTGAACTTTGGACAAGGCTATCTTTAAGGGTCATTATGTGGACAACATAACTGACCCAGCTAGGTTTGACCATGATGCATGCACAATTTAACAGAGTAAGGTTTCTATGGGGTTTTAGACTGGTACCCTTAAGCGGACAACTCAAAAGGGAAGGCACGGAACTGTCGATTCCACCGCTGATCGACTAGTTTTACCGCAAATATGTCTTTCCAAATTTAGGGGGTAATGATATAGGAAGAGTGCAACCACTCATCAAGCGTTGCTATAGTATTTGTTTGGCATGAGTGGATTATGATGTTGAGCATGATTATGCTATAATTAAAAGAGTCATGTATTTTCATGTTAAGAAAGCAATAAATACAGCAGTTTTATAATTTAAAGTAGCAATAAAGGAAGGAAACAAGAAAGATATGTCAGTTTCTCTTTTGGAAAGAAATTAAACGCTTTTAAAGAAATTAAACAAGTAATTGCACATAAGGGGGGTACAAATTCACAAGAATAATCTTAAATGGTAAAAGTCTAAAAATCCCCAGCGGAGTCGCCATGCTGTCGCACCCCCCTTTTTTCCTCTCTGCATAGAGGAGTTCGGGTTTCGACATTCATGGGGTGTAATGACTCATTTCCTTTTGGGAATTGGGTATTGCGTTTTTGAAGAGTCGCCACCTAACGATTTTTAAGATGCGTTAGGGCACCTACATGATTTATCTACACCTACGTTTGATAACCAGAGATAGGTTAAGGGCTTGAAATTATCCTAAGGGGAAGATGTTAGGCACCCCTCAGGATCCACTAGTGTGGTTCCCGGCCAGACAATATTGTGAATTTTTGCAATTAGCAAGTAGGGCTCAAATAATAGGGGATTTAAATACACAAGTGTTTGAAAACAATTAGTGAAAAAGAGGAATTTTGAAAAGAATTACAATCTAAGCAAGCTTATGAATGTAAAGGGGGTGTCTTAGGTTTGTTTGTAATATGGATCACATCAATGCAATACCCGGTATGACACTCCTCGAAAGAGGGGATACACGTGGTATTAGCGCACTGATCATCATATCCATATCTACCATTTCCCACCCCGTGAGGGTAATTAAAGCAAGGGTTGGTCTCGACCACTATTGCATGCGGTTACCCGTCCCTTCCTATCAGTCCCGGAGGAATTTAGGACTCCTATCCTATAAGGAGGTTCTAGACAGACTCTCAGGCTTAAAGGCAAAATACTAAGGCGACATACAAAACAAGTAGGACTGCATTTAAGGGGGCAAATACAGAAAACAAGTAGAAGGCTTAGTTATACCTCCACAAATAATGCACACAGACAGCATGATATACACAGTTAAGGTCTGAATTTAAAATCCTAAAGCAGGGTGTTTAAGTGGTAACATAAGAACCAGATTTATTACATGACTCAGAAAAGAAGTTCGAATCAGGTTTGTTTACTAATTTTAACAGTTGATAATTAGACAAAGGCAGTTCCAGTTTTATTTAAGTTATTACCTAAGGCTTGCCTAGGCGTAAAGCAAGATGCAGCAGTTATTTAAAATTGTTAAGACAGTTTGGAGCTTATTTTTTTTACCCTAAGAGCATGCAGTTCTAGTGGGATGCAGAGATTATTACCGGTTATTTCAAACGTGATAATCAAGTGTGAAGTTGTTTTTACCTCTTTTATAATCAGCAATTTACACTAAGTGTAAGTGCAAATAAAATCCTAAAATATGGTATCTAAAATGCAGAATTCCTAAGAGTAGGATTTCTAAGTGCATATGACAAGAATGCAGAATTCCTAGAGTAGGATTTCTAAGTGCATATGGCAGGAATGCAGTAAAGTGCTAATTATTAGCAGATTTTAAAACATGATGTTGTAAAGGTGAACATGCTGAAACAATAAACGTGAGGCCTAAGGGTAGGATTTCTAATGCATGCATGAATCCTTAACATGGTTTCTATTGCACAAATAGGAATATAAACCTAATGACAGGTTTTCTACCCTTAACAAATTATAGCATGCATATTTCCCCATCCCTTTGCACTAACCACCCCAATACTTGTTTACAAATTATTACAGACCATGTGATTGAATTACATGAGAAATGCAAAATAAGAAGTTAAAACTATAGGAAGCCTGATTCTGACTTCCTCTCTGAGTTATGTAATAAACCACCTCAAATGCCAATATTGTTCCAAAGCCTTTCTCATATCTGTTTGTGTTAGAGTTCCTTAAGGACTTCAAAGGTTCCCGGGAAGTGCTGGCACCCAAATTACATAACCAAGAGTAAGTGCAATATCGAAGGGTCAGCTCTTATGTGTCCAGGTTCAGAAGGAGCTCAAGGGTCCCAAAGTAAGGCTCACACAAGAGGGGCAGAACCTAATGATCTAAAAGTGCATGTGAGAGTGCTTGTCATAGATTTAAGAGAGTTGAGTTGGAAAACAGTTTTGAAAATGATTTGGTTTGAAATAAATTTGCAACAGCAACAGAAGAGTTGCTTAGGGAAAAACAGTTTTGAAAGGGACAGGGTATAAGAGCAACAATCAACACATACAGAATAAGTTCAAAGAGCAGTACAACTTCAACAATTACAAATAGGGAAGTAGGGGTTGGGGTCATAGAGGACCCAAATTAGATATACATAATTAGTCGTGAATCAAGTACATTAGAAGACATGCTAGTTGAAGGACATAAATAGGAACACGTAAACATGCTGATTATATTTGAACAAAGGAGGGCAGAATTTTAACCATGCTGAGTAAAGCAGTAAACAAGAAGTACAATTTAACAGCACGAGCCATTAAGTTAGTGCTGAAAGAAACAAGGATTGAAAAACTAAGGAACACATAGAGTTGAATTTCAGAATTTAACTAAGAGCATACCAGTTGAAAAGTAAAGTGCAGAAAAAGGTAAAGCAATCAGATCTCCTCAGTCTAGCCTTGGCTTTCAGTCGGCTAGACAAAGTAGTAGAACAATTAGTAGTAGAGAAAGAGAGAGAATTTGAGTGTATAAGTGTGTGTTCTGAGCTAAATTGTTCGTGTGTTTAAAAAAGAGAGGGTAGGGTATTTATAGCTTTGAAAAGAAGTGGAAAATAAGGCAACAAGTAAAGGTTTAACACAAATATGGAAATAATCATCATCAGAATCAATTAATACAAATACTTCCCTTAATCAGGGAATTACAACTCAAACGGATACTAACATGGATAATTAACGAAAGTTAATCAATTTGAGAAAGATTGATTTTTACCATATAAGGGGGTAGTAAAGGTATAAAATATATAATTGAGTCTACGTATAGAATATACTTACTTTGGGGAAAGAATTCAGCAGGGGTGAAACATCACAACAAATAAAGGAAGGGAATCAATTAACTTAAACAAACGAGTAAAATTAGGGGTTTATAAGAAAACCTTCCAATCAAACCATAACTTAAGGAAGTCAAGATCAATCAAGAAGGAGTCATGATTCTGCACTTCGAAATATAAATAGGAAATAATGAACAGGCGTATCAGACATGCAGGGTCAAATATATTGACAAAAAGAAGCAAACTAGATGAACACAAACATACAAAGGTGACATGAGTAGGCTAAGGACTACTCGAAGCATGGTAGTTAACAAAGTCAAGTAATCATGGCTAACACATAGAACCAGAGTGGAAAACCAAACTAACAGGTAAGGTCCGAAACAAGTAAAGAAAGCCTTTAAGCTCACAGTAATAAGTGAAGAAAACTTTCTAAGAAATTAGGGTTTTGAGTTAAAGTGGTGAGAACTTAGAATCATTCAAGATAAACAAATAAAAGGGAGCTAACCATCGAAGCAGCTATACATACAAAATAAACAAAGATAGTTTCAGAACCTAGGATAAAACCAAAAATACCTAGGGTTTTCAACACGATGAACCAGGTAGAAGAAGACATAAAAAAACCGTTTAAACATAGTAAAATCATAAGACAACATTGAAAATCGGAGAAGAAGTCTTTTAAAAAGAGGTTAAGAAAACCCTAATCGTTGAAGACGAAGAATCACTTTGAAAGAAAACGAAAAACGTTTGAGAAAACACCAAGAGGTTCATAACATGCCATATCTAAGACAGATCTGAAAAAAAATCGGAAAGCTCTTAAAGCTAGGGTTTCAGAGAACCCAGAAAAAGTGAAAAGACTTCGAAACGTTACCGATCTAGCCAGAAAAGCCATGGATTTGACTCGAACGGCCATGGATGGCCGGGAAAAGGACCATGGATAGAAGTTGAGCAAGGTATGTACTAGATCTCTTCAATATATTTCCATAAAATCACAAAAACAAGCAACTAGTAGACATAGGAGACCGGTATACATCTCAAACAGCCATGGGAGTCCATGGATTGAGTGAGAATCGGAGGGGATTAGGGTTAGTTTGGGTGGCGTCGACTAGGGTTTGAGTGAGGTTACAGAGAGAGAGTTGGAGAGGGAGGGGATTCAAGGGCGGCGGGCTGGTGGAAAGGAATTAGGTTAGGGGGGTCGTTTAGGTTTATTTTAGGCGGGTGGAATGGGGACCATTGATCTGAATGATCAACGGTTCAGATCAACGGTCCAGATTGAGTGGGGTTGGTGGGGATCTAGTTAAGGCTTGGGTTAAAATTGGGTTAGGGTCGGGTTTAAATCAAAATTGGGTTGGGGAATTGGGGTCCGATTTGGGTTATAATTGAAATACAAAAGGGGTTGTTATTTAACTAGCCAGGTTTCCCTTTTAATTTATAAAAATAGTAAATATTTTCTAAAAAATAAATTAAAGTACTAATATGATTTATAATACATAATTAATAATTTAAAAAATATAGGATCCAACTTTATAAATATAAAACCTAATTAAACCTTAAAAGGGCTAATATTGCAATTATGTGCAATTTAGCTTTAAAAATACTAAATAAAATTGTAAAAATATGTAAAAATTACCTTAGCCATATTTTGGAATAAATACAAAAATCCAATAGAGGAATTATCAAAAATAATAATTTTGGGAATAATTATTGGGATTTTATGGATATAAAAGGGGGAAATAAATCAATTAAAAATATTTAAAATTATAAAAAAATAATAAAACCCTTGCACATGGTCATATATGCATACATACGCTATTTTGAAGGTATTTTTCATATTGAAAATATATAGGAAAAAATTAGGTATTAACAAATCTCTCTAACTCCACCAAGCCACGCAGGTCGCCAAACCCAAGAGTATTGCCACAAAACACCTGTATAGACTCACCACATCATAAGTACCCAAAGAACCAATCATATCCATTACCGTGCTGATCCAACCTACTACCAAGGTGTCCTATTACTTAGAGTTCCTTCCAAATTACCCTCAATTTGACACTTCTCCTTGCCAGTACACCATGATCCTTACCCAAAGCTCACCACAAGAGATCCTAGCATAAAATCACACCGCCCTAAGGCCCGTAAGCCACCGTATTCCATTGTAAGCACCCCAAAAGTACCACAACTGAGACATCCACTCTGAAGAGACATTCGGTGAATCTAAAGTCATTTCATTCACCTTCATGATATTGAAATGTAGAATCCATAATGATATAGAAATGCCGCGAGTTTTGACAACATCTAATGTAAATCTCACTTCTAGACAATACAAATCCGAAAAATTCTTAATTGATACATATAAATCTTGAATCTATTAGATCCTTCTCGGGAGTCATCCACTCTGCTCAAATCTATATTGCACCACCTATAACCGAACGACATGTGCCCCATTAGCAAGACAAAACCCAAATAAGTAACCCCGCCTTAACACAACCGAGATAATTCCTACTCTATGCACATTACATCCTTCACGAATAACAACTTAATCATTCCATGATTCCCATATACCCTTAAAGTGTAATATACCATGCATCCAGAAATTTCCTTGCTTAAGTCATCCTCAAAACCATCATCTGCAAGTCATAACCGATCCACAAATATGCCTTAGACTGAAACCAATACAACACGTAACAATGCAATCAAATCATCAATAGCAGACTCCCCCACTTGGCTTAAAGACATATATCAAAACACTCGATAACTCACAATGCCCATACTCTATTACTGTCATAATACCGCAGTGAGATTCAACTACATCCTTCATAAGCTCATGTAACACAAACCATATAATTCCTCAAATCATATACTAAGCTCGCATTCATCCTCATGACAGCCATGTCAACTTTCTCAACCAATCCAAACTCAAATTGCAACACCTATACTCATTGGTAGAAAAGAGAGCCTCAACACAACATCATACGGATCACACATCCATAGATTACCCCGCAGGTGATAACCCACCTGCTTAGCCTCAAACTGACATCTCTCCATATCCTTTCACAACCACAACTACTATGCAATCACTTAATATTCTTATGTCTGAACTCATCAACAAGACATGAAAATCTACTTCGTTCCACAAATGAAATAATACGAAAGAATCTCTCAAAAACCTTCACAACTCAAGATTGTATGACACATCCACAGAAATCTAGCATCCAATAGTCCTTTTCACATCTCAAGAAAACCCTTCCTGTCACATTCAAACCATCTGAACACATCCTGCAGTGATATCATACTCATCATATAGCCATCCAACTACTCATCGGGACACCACTGGACGTAGAAGTTCAAAAGTACATTCTCACATAACTGAAATACCGAGCCTAAGCTGCGGTCCAAACTAGGCCTCAAGTCCTCTAGACTGGCCCATCATCAAAACACAAAAACACATATCGCACCTTATCCATGGAATCCACAAGCCATTGATATACAACTGATACCGAGTGCTCACTTGCATATACGAGTAAGTGGAAATAATTCAAAGAGATACGCTTCAAGTTGAATCAATGTTACACGATAATGAAAGAAAGATGAGATGTTTATCCTTAATGCCCTGTAGCATCTCAAAGATAGGTATGCATCATCATACCGATCCGCAAGACTCTTTTAGGCACTTGCTCATGACTCGTAGAACCTATGAACCTAGAGGTCTAATACTAACTTGTCACGACCCAAAATCCAACTGGTCGTGATGGCACCTAACCTAACCCACTAGGTAAGACAATTAACAATAATCCAATTCAAACGAGATTTACTGAGAAAATAAGTGATGAAATAACTGAACTTTTATACAAAAATCCCAAGGATTACTAGTACAAATCATGAGCTTCTAAGACTTAAAGTTTACAAAGCTGGTATATGAAATAAATACATCATCTGTTCGAAATGTTCATGAACAAATTTATAAATCTAAAGCTACCAAGAACAAGAGGTAGCTATAACCAGAACACACGTACACCTTCAAGGCCATCTCCCTCCACATGCAGCAACATCAGCTCCAACATCTGTACACAAGGTACATAAGTGTAGTATAAGTACAACCGACCTCATGTGCTCATTAATTAATAAACCTAACCTAAGGTTGAAAGTAATGACGAGCTTGGAAAATGGTCAGAGTACAACACCAATAGTCAAGAAAAACTCGTAACAATATAATAAAAATATGAGTAATAACTTAAAGATATGATGCCCAGCTCGTTAGCAGTTACGAAAAATAGGAATGCTTTTCAGGTATAACAGTAAAACCCGAATATTTCACCGAAATTACCAAAATATGAGTATGTCAAAACTATGATTTTTCCCCAAAACTTTCAACAACAGATAAAATATTCCATTCTAGGATAGCATGAGGAAAGTTCACTTCTATGCATATATGTCAATGTGCATGTGAAGCCACGAATGTCACAATACCATTTAACATGAGAAAATGCATATTATGCCTGTATGTCAAGCATGGGTGTCAAATGCAATGCATCACAGTAATGAACTCATGTACTCACACTCTTATAGTACTCAATCTCACTGTCTCGTACTGCGACTCATCACGCTCAATCACTCAACACACTCAGTTACTCAGCACTATACAATACCAATGCTCACTACTGGTATGTCAGACTCTGGAGGGGCGGATCCTTCCCAATCGCTGATATAAGCCAACATGGCCTGCTACAGAGTGCAACCCGATCATATCATGAATTAATATAACCTGTTGCGGTGTGCAACCCGATCCCATCATCAATCAATAAAGCGTGCAGCTCGATCCCATCATGAATTAGTAAAACTTGTTGCGGCGTGCAGCCCGGTCCCATCATGAATCTCACTCACAATCTAGCCCTCATGCCCCAACTCAGTCATCAATCTCTCCAGTCTCTCGTGATCACAAATCTCATGCCAATCAACCCAAACAATGATAATATGATGTGACAACAATGAAAATAGAGACAAATATTATATGAAAATGAATGAATATGACTGAGTATATAAGTGCAATTTAAGCAAATAACTAAACAACAGAGATGACCTCAGTGGGTCCCAACAGAATAAGCATATAGCCTAAACATGATTTCTAATATGATTCACAACTCATACGATCAAACAAGTAGGGAGAACATGGATATAACAAGATATAACTATAAAAAAAAAGTAAGGTGTACACCCACACGCTCGTCACCTAGCATGTGCATCACCTCAATACAGCTCTTATAACATAATTTCCAGGGTTAAATACCATCAAATCCAAGTTTAGACAAGTTACTTACCTCGAACAAACCGAATCCAATACCTAACAAGCCAAACAATACTCTAGTAAGTCCAACCCGCACGTATTGACCTCTGAACAGATAGAAACTAGCCAAAAGCAACTCAAGAACATCAAATAATGCCAAAGGAAAAAAACACAATCAATAAATGTGGAATCCTTAATCAAAATCTGACAACCAATTCAATTACGAGTACAACCATACTAGTGTCACTAAATTCCAAATCTGAATTAATGTTCAAAACTCAAAAATTTACTTTATGAAATTTTTGACAAAACCCCCTGAATTTCACTTTGAAATCATCAATCAAATACCAAAAATGAAGATGGATTCATCAAATATAACAAAATATCGAGTATAGTACACTTACCCCAATCCATGTGGTAAAAATCGCCTCCAAAATCGCCTAAATCCTAGCTTTCCAACTCTAAATATGACCAAATGAAAAAAACCTCGATATCATATTTGTTTCTGCCCTACTGCTCTGCCTCGTTCCTTATGCCAAACGACTGTGAAACTCATTTTTGGTGCCTCCAATGGATTTCTCATGAAATTTCAGTCAAGTTAGGGTTTTGAATCACTCCAAATGAAGGAAATATATTGGTTTCAATATTTGGAAATAGTGCAATTTTTTAAATGCGAATTCAGCGGCATTTTCGTAATTAATGTGAAGAAAATCTAACAACCCAATTCTTACTAAAATGACCATAAATTCCTCATACAATGTCGAAACTTGATGATTCCAATTGCTATGGTTCCAAAATTACAATATTGATATAATGGTTTAGTCAAAATATGAATTAAAGATCATTTGCTCAATATGGTAACCTTTATGGTCAAATCAACGTCGAAACCGAAAACAATCATCATACAACCCAAACTTATCCGAAACTCATCAGAATTTAACCAAACTTTGTAGACATGTACAAAATAATCATACAATCTTATTGACATAATTAAAACTTGATTCTGAGTTTGTTTACCCAAAAGTCAAACCTTGGTGAACTCTTCCAACTTAAAGCTTCTAAAACGAGAATCATTCTTCTAAATTAATCCCGAACTGCTCGAAAACCAAAAACCAACCATACACACAAGTCATAATAGATAATATAAAACTACTCAAAGTCTCAAACCACTTAATGGAATACTGAAGCTCAAAATAATCAGTCAGGTCGTTACATTAAGAGATTGATCTTGATCGATGACTCGTGGTTTTGATATTATTATGTGTGATTTGAGGCCTCGAGTAGGTCCGTAATATGTTTTGGAACTTGTTGGTTTGTTCATATGGGGTTCCGAGGGGCTCGAATGAGTTTTGAGATGGTTTCAGACCATTTCTAGTTGCTGGTTTTTGGCTATATAGGTGTGCATCGCGATCGCGAACTTTGGGTCGCATTCGTTAAGAGAAAATTGTTGTTTTGGGCACTGTGAATCACGATCGCGGAAGCCTTTTCATGATCACGTAGAAGAAAATTCTGCTATCACTAACTCGGCCTTGGAAGCTTATATATTACAATCTAACAATTTGGAGATGATCTAAAACTAAAAGTTGTAGCCTTTTGTGTCTACTTTTCAGAAAATTAAACCCTTTGTCATTTGGAGTTTTGTATGAAAAATTATGGCTGATACACTACATGCTGTCTGAGAAGAGTTTGGGAAGGGTATGAAAATTTGTTCATCACAATCGAAGAGAAATGGCCGTGATCGAGAAGCGTAAAATATGTGCTGGAATTTTTTTTAATCATGCTCGCGATCGTGAAGGGTACCTCTGGAGTAGTGTTTAAAGTACTCTATTTCGAAGGTCTTTATCATTTTGTCATATTTTGAGCTATGGAGCTTAGATTTGGTCAATTTTGGAGGCGATTTTCACCACATAAATTGGGGTAAGTATTTTCTACTCTGGAGTATTACTCATTCATTTTGTTATTATTGAGATTCTTGTTCACATTGTTGGTTAAGCCGTGGGCTATATGTTGTGGTAACCTGCTAGTTTTACTATACCAGCCATCTTTTTCGTATTTTGTATTCTGTATTTCATATCTATTGTATTGTTGTTATTTTATTATGCATTTATATGGTACTAATATAGCGGCTTCTGTTGCTTTTTGAGCCGAGGGTCTCCTGGAAATAGCCTCTCCACCCTTCGGGGTAGGGGTAAGGTCTGCGTACATATTACCCTCCCCAGACCCCACTTGTGTGATTATACTGGGTTGTTGTTGTTGTTGTTGTTGTTGTATTGTGGCGTATGGGCATGTGTGGTGAGAGTGAATTTTTGTGTTGTAATATTGATATGCATGCGGTAGTATAAGGGTAGGGGTTGATACGCATGCGGTGAGATAAGGTGGGATTGATACACATGTTTCTAGTAGGGGAATTACTTGAAACCATGCAGTGAGATACGAGGCCTAAAATGAATGTAGCTATTTCGGAAAAAAATATTTTTAAAATAAATATAGGGCACACGATGTGATATAAGGTAGATTGTGATTGTGACTTGTGTAATGAGATTGTGAGGTATGGTACCTCAGTTGAGATTCTTGTTGTACATTCTTTGTTGAAAGACTTATTGGTTGAACGACTTTGGTTATTTTCTTATTTGTTTCAATTGTACTAGTCCGTATTTGATTTCTTGTTCTTCTTGTCATGTGTTCACTCCTTATTGCCTTTATTTCCTTAAATTCCATTGTTAGCCTACACTATTGTAATTCATTATTATCATTCATTTCTCGTTTTCCGTTATTAGTCTATATTATACTTTGCTCAACTTTCTTGTCCTAGTAGGTGTCTTGACCTAGCCTCTTCACTACTCTACTGATGTTAGGCTTGATACTTACTGGGTACCATTGTGGTCTACTCATACTACACTTATGCACATTGTTGTGCGGATCCAGGTATGCCCGGTCGTGCCGGACGTAAGTGATTTATTAGTTATTACCGAAGACTTCAAGGTACACCGACCTGACTTTCGTAGGTCTCAAAGTTGCCTTTTTCTTTTTGTTGTATAAGTGTTTATTTCTAGTTCAAAATAGTATTATAATTCGAGGTTAATGGCACATTCTCTGTAGAGCTTATGATTTTAGGAGTTATTGATAGTTGTATCTATTTGGTTTTACTATGATAGATTACCAATTTAAGTTGATATTAAAATTGTCATTTTTCTTAAATCACGATGTATTTTAGGCTTACATAGTCTTAGAGACTAGGTGTCATCACAACATCCTTTGGTGGGAATTGTGGTCGTGACAAGTTGGTATTAGAGCACGAGATTTCTTGGTACGGAGACATTTGTACATATCTTCGAGAGGCTATACAGTTGTTAGGATACTTCACTTCTTTTACTAGGCTACGAAACAATTAGAAAAATTCCACTTCTTTGAGTCCTTATCATGCGAATTTGTTGAATTTGAATCTGAGTCTTCGTCTAACTATTCTCTCATAAATAGTGAGGACATGCATTGCTGGATCAGATGATAAGACACTCGCGCCCTCTGCTAGAGTTGCAAGTGTCTAGGGATAGGGTAAAGGCTGAGGAGGGGCATGTGCTACAATCAGAGCGCCTGCTCGAGCAACGACTATAGAGCCACCAACAACTCCGATTAGCGGATAGGCACATGAGGAACCTGTTGTTTCCCTAGACTTCAAGATACCCTAGCATAATTTTTGAGCATGTTTGACACTCTAGCTCAGGTGGGATTGATTCCCTTTGGGAAGGAGCTCAGACTCTTGTAGCGCGTACCCCAGAGAAGCGGGTCCACCTTGATCAAGTTTTGGGTGTCATTTGAGCACAGTCTGTTATTCTGGTTCAGCCTGAGGTCAGGCCAAAGGCATCTGAAGAAGAGTAGAGGAGACTTGAGAGGCTCAAGAAATATGATCCTCCTACTTTCATCGGCACATCTACTAAGGATGCACAAGGTTTTTTAGAGAAGTGACACCGTATTCTTTGCACCATGGGTATTGTGAAGGTGAACGGAGTTGCTTTCACTCTATTTCAACAGTTAGAAATAACGTATAGATGGTGGCAAGCTTACAAGGAGGGTAGGCCAGCTGATGCAGCCCCATTCACTTGGCCTCAATTTTCTAAGATGTTTTTGAGAGAGTGTTGGCCAGTCAAGATCGCTCATGTCCAGAAGGTGAAGGTAGCAGAGATAAGGATGTTGAGATAGATGTGTGGGCACATCAGGTTAGATAGGATCAGAAATGAGGTTATTCGCGACAAGGTGGGTGTGGCTTATATTGAGGACAAGATGCGAAAAGCACGACTTAGGTGGTTTGGTCATGTTAGGAGGAGAAGCACAGATGACCCGGTGATGAGGTGTGAGAGGTTGACATTGGAGGTCTTACAAAGAGGTAGAGATAAGCCAAAGAAAAGGTGGTGAAAGGTGATTAGGCAAGACGTGGCGCAACTTCAGTTGACCGAGGACATGACCCTTGATAGGAAGTTATGGAGGTCAATGATTAGGGTAGTAGAGTAGGTTGTCTAGAGTATTCATAGCATTAGTATTGGCACGCACTCTCACTTTCTGTTGGTAGTAGGTTTTTATGACTAACCGCTGTTCCTTTCATTGTTGATCACCTTACTATCTAGTTGTTTTTATTCTTCTTTTATATGGCTTTTTGGTATTGTCCCTTCTTTTCTATATTTTCATTAATATGGTGCTTATACTTTCCTGAGCCAAGGGTCTATTGGAAATAGTCTCTCTATCCTCACAAGGTAGGGGTAAGGTCTGCGTATACACTACCCTCCCCAGACCCCGCGGTGTGGGATATTACTGGGTATGTTGTTGTTGTTGTTATTTTTGAGAGAGTTTGTTCCCCAAACCCTTCAGGATGCATGGCGCACAGAAGCTGCGTCATAGGACTATGTCGGTGTTAGAGTATGCTATCAGATTCAGTGAATTGTCCCGACATGCACCTATGTTGGTTTCTACAATCAGAGAGTGTGTACGCAGATTCATCGAGGGGCTCAATTATGGTCATAGTTTCAGCATGGCTCGAGGGTTGGAGATGGATACTCCATTTTAGCAAGTGGTAGAGATCGTATGGAGGTTAGAGGGTATGCGACGCCGAGAGAGGGAGGATATAGAGGCCAAGAGGCTTCGAGATTTTGGATGATATAGTGATGCCTACACTCCGTATTTGATTTCTTATTGTTCTTTTCATGTGTTCATTCCTTATTGCCTTTATTTTCTTAAATTCCATTGTTAGCCTATATTTTTGTAATGCTTTGTTATCATTTATTTCCCGCTTTCTGTTATTAGTCTATATTATACTCTGTTCAACTTTCTTGTCCTAGTAGGTGTCTTGACTTGGCCTCGTCACTACTTTACTGAGGTTAGGCTTGATACTTACTGGGTACTATTGTGGTGTACTCATGCTATGCTTATGCACATTGTTGTGCATATCCAAGTACGTCTGGTCGTGCCGGACACCAGTGATTGATCAGTTATTACCGGAGACTTCAAGGTACACCTGCTCGACGTTCGTAGGCCTCAAATTCACCTTCTACTTTTAGTTGTATAACTGTTTATTTCCTGTTCAAAATAAGTATTGTATTTCGAGGTTACTACTACACTCTTCGTAGAGCTTATGATTCGGTTTCCAACAAGGTTTGGGAGTTATTAATTGTTGTATCTATTTAGCTTTACTATGATAGATTACCAGTTTAAGTTGATATTTAAATCATCATTTTTGTTAAATATTGATGTATTCTAGGCTTAACTAGTCTTAGAGACTAGGTGCCATTACGACATCTGTCTTCCTACTATGATATCTTTGAACTTGGGAACCTTTGTGTTACACTCAACATGATTAAGATTCTTATTGGCTGCTATAGATCATTCCATTTCCTTTTTTACTATTTCATCCTCTGACCATGACTCTATTAGACATTCCTGACTTAGATTCACAGCTTTAAAATCTCTTTTGGACTAATTCTAAACCATGCTCTACCCTAGAATCACACTAGAACGGTTAACATGTGCATCTTGTATGTATTTGGTATGCTTACCCTGTTAACTCTAAGGGTCATGTCTCCTCAGCCCTCCTAATGTTATGTCTATCTTTAGCATGCTATCACCTGCTTAATGATTTAACCTATGTTGTTAGTTTTCCATGTTGAAATTAAGCCTATTGATTCTCCTAGTCTCCTATTCTTTGCTTAATCAATTATGTTACTCTTTCTTCTGAAATGTCAATGTGTTTATACATCGTGCTAAATGTCGTACAACTATGTGTCTATGAGGTATTGCTTCAAGGCTGTTTAGTTGATTTCCATGTGTGGTCCATTAGCTTATTTGGTTAAGTGGTCAATCTGTGATTGTTGGGCTTGGTATGAGTTCATGTATGTCCTTGGGCTGTGCAAATGGACATACTCTCCTGTTTGAGGTGCGTTTGGATCTGAGGCCTATTATTCGTATGAAAGAGAGCATGTTGAAGGCCCAGGCAATACTGGGTTATTTTCATTTGGGCCTATTCTTGGGCCCGCAGTTGTTCCTTGTGTAAAATTTGTACTTGTACTCATTATCTTGGCCTGTAATAATTTGTAAACAAACAATTGGGATTTAGTGAAATGAGTGAAGCGGGTATACTTTAATTTTCGCCTAAGTGGGTAGAAAACCTGTCCATAGGATTTATTTTCTTCGTCTACTATTTGTTTGACATGCTTTAATTCTATACACTAATAGAAGTCATGCCTATAGGAAGTCATTCACTTCACTTAACTTGTCTAATATCCGTACACTATCCAAAAAGCATGTTTGTTCAAGTAAATGTTTTACCTACTTCCATGCCTACTTCTATGTGCTATTAGACGGCATGCCTATAGGATAACACTAACACATGTCTTTGCTCATCTAGATGCTATGTCTATAGGTCTTTAATTGATTAACTAATCGATTACTTCTATTGTTTTATTACACTTCCACCTAGATAACAATCCTATAGGAATAAGTATGATAAAATTGAGTTCAAATACCAACTATTAGAGAACCTCCCTAGCATGCCTATAGAATCAAACACTGGTAATTTTGAATTTTCAAACGGTTTTTTTACCCCATTGCGCAAACAACTTAGAGATCATTTTTATAGGTTTTATAATACCTGTAATTTGCAAATTCGATAGTCTGAAACAGCAGCCCTGCCTATAGGACGCTTGAAATTAGAATCATATAGAAGCCATGTCTGTAGGACTTAACGATTCTAAGATGTCTTAATTCTGAAATTGTCTACTACCAAATGCAAAATCTGCCTGCGTACATTTGTTGCTTATGTGTGGAGGCTAACTTGAGCCGTTTATTGTCTTTGTGCATAGTACTACATGTTTTGAATGTGTGCCTAGTTTTATCATTTTTAGCACCCTAAGTAAAGTATAGAACCACCCAAATAGTAGGTCTAAAGCCTCTTAGATCATAGGCATGGGACGGCTAATGCACACATAGGACACAATTTAGAATTGAATTAGAGTGCTTTAGGTAAATAACTTTAACATAATAATTAGGTAGCAGGAGATAATAGTATGTGCAAGCTGAATAATATGAGCAACCCCTACCCTAAGGGAGTTGCAAAGTATTATTTATGTTGTACGAGGTGATCCTTTATGCTAAAAATTTAGGACCCCCTCCTTTATATGTTTATTCTTTGCGCTTTATTTATTTGAACTTAGAATAATTAGGTTGTATCATGTAACCTCTTAGGGTCTTCGCCAAGTTACTGTGGGATAGTCCGGTCTACTGGTACTAGAAAATTGCACGCCACGTAGTTTTTTAAAGATGCTGGGTTATAAGAAGAACGACAAACTGGTCTACCTGAAGAAATCATACTTCCCCTTTGAATTTCTCTATGAGCAGTATGGGCATAGCAAATCATATTGCTTACATTATGAGGAGTTAGCCATTACCTTTTTGGGATGGGTACACCGTCGGGTCTATGTCTTCATAGTCTGTTTCTTGGGTTTGTTGATCTTTCCAATGCAAGGGGAATAATTCACAATCGCTTAGCCATGGTCGTCAGGACATTAATGGAGGGTATCGGGGGGTAGAAATACACTATCATCTCTGTGATCTTAGTCGAGATGTACTGTGCTCTAAATCGATGCAAGCATGGGTTCTGACACTTCAAGGGTTGTAATCTCTTACTATAAGTTTGGCTCCTAGAACACTTTCAGAGGGGAGATTATCGCCAGGTTTGCAAAGCCTAAAAATGTTGTAGGCTAGGTGCATTTCTTCAGTAATCTGATAGACGAGCAAGTGCATTGGATGTTTGAGTGGTTTCCTAGTAGCGAGTTCATTATCAGGTCCAGTGGAACCACTCACTTGGTACCGATCAGATTGCGAAGCATCTACCCTTATGCTCCTATAAGGGTAATGAGGCAAGCTGGGAGGAAATAAGGCATACCACAGGTTTCCAACATGGTTCATTATAAAGCAGATTTCAAAGGAGATGTTGTTCCATTCATTTGAAGCCCAACACATGTGGAATCAAAAGATTATCATGGAGGGAGAGACTATTAAACCAGAAAGGTACCACGCCAGTCACATGTACTACTATCTCTCATGGTTGGAAGACAACATAGCCGGGGACGTCAAACCAGGGGTCGATCTGAAAGATAGGATCATAGTGAGGTGGCTGAGGCACATGTGAAGTACAAGAGGCTATGTAATAGGGTGTTCGAATCTAAAACTTAGCATCTGGAACAATATAAGGTCGATATGGAGGCGATCAGGGAATGGAAGGAGATTGCAAATAAATCGACAGAGAGTTTAAAGCATCTAGAGCAAGAATTGATGGAGCTAGAGGAAAGATGAGAAAGAGGCTTTGGGATTGTTAAGGCATGGACTATGATGAAGGAGGGAAACTGGAAATGGCTTACTTTCTACTCGACATCCACGATCTGGGAAATGTGATTGATGGAGTAAAAAGAGACTAGCATGGAAAAGGTCCTTCTGGGACCAAGTAGACTAGGAGATAATGTTCTTTGCTGCTTTCCAGATTAGATTTTGTTAGATTTTGATGTAATAAGGCTTAATGTCATTAGTGACTTTATAGTTATTATTTTGATTTAGTGAAAGATTGATTTGGCTTATTTTCATATTAATGAAATGAGGCAACGTTGGCATAAATTTTCTCCAACTCTATATGTAGCTTAGGCCTACCTCAGGCACAATGAGGTTCCCAAATTAGAACGCGAATTATTGCATGACCTTACGTGATACCTACTTAAATATTGCAAACACTCTTTTACTTTGTCTTACCGACTCGGTTACCTTTTGTTTTCTTTCTTTTGATTACTCCCATTCCTAATGGTTGGTTCATGAATTCTGGCATCATCAGCATACCGCACAAGATCCAGAGGCCCTCCACCACCTAGCGACCCGAAAGCAAAGGCAAAGGCATATGGAAGATGGATGATCTAAGTGGTAATCGAAAAGACAATGCTACAATAGCATATGCTGAAATCCTAGATGGACGACGTATGCCAGGACATAATGAGCTGGTCCTACGTTTGGAACCGAAAATCTTGGAGCTACAAGGTGAGCTTCAGCAGGTCCAAAATCTCGAAAACCTCTCCCTTACTCTAAAATTTCCTGACGTTAACCATCAAAACACCACCATTCATAATCAAACACCATCGCAAAACACCCAAACCCTAAATCCACCATCCATGGCTCCACAAAATCCTCCCACAACAAATCGGTATCATAATCCCGCACCCTTTCAAAACTTTAACCCCCCACCAATGCAAACCCCTCAAAAACACCACCATTAACCAACCCAGTATCCGCAAACCACCACTTATCAGACCCCTTAAAATGTACCACAACTTACCCCCGATTCCCCCAAATCTCGATCAATGATCACCCATATGCCCAAGTCCCAGGAACATACTAAGGTAACCCGATATACGTGAAAACCTTACCCCATACTCCGCAGCAAAGCCTATACATACTTGAACAAACCGATAAGGACCTGCTCATCTGAAACATGGTGGAGGAACTAAAGAAATTGAGGAAGAGTGTAGAGTGTTGAAGGCGGGAAGGGCGTTGAAGGTTTGAACTATGAAGACTTGTGTATCTAGCCAAATATGGAACTGCCGAAGTGTTACGAACCTCCTAAGTTTGAGATGTTAGATATCATAGGCAGCCAAGGTGAGGCCACCACTAGAAGAAGAAGAAATGAACAATTTCTTCGTCAGAGCTTAGGATCCATGATAAGTAGGATTTTAACTGCTTATTTGCTCTCTTTTACTTGTGTTTTAGCTCAAAAATGCTTAAATGTACTACCGAGAACTAATGAAATGTACTTTTGTACAGGAATGTTGGGAAACGAGTCAAAGAAGTCAAAATCAACTCATAAAGGAGTCAAAAGTGAACAAGAATCAAAACACGGCAAAAAGGCTTACAGTGCGAACCGTAGAATTATTGTATGGCCGCAGACAAGGAGATTCATAGAGTTGGGTTTTTAGGAAGGTTGAAGGCATGTGGACCGCACCATAATTGTACAGCCACAGAAAGACAAGTGCGGCCGCACTCAAAATTATGTGGTCCACAGAAGACAAGAATCAAAGAGAAGGAATTTTAGAATCAAGAAGAAATGCGCACCACACCACTTTTGTGCGGCCGCCTAATCAAGAGCGCGACCACACTCAAATTTTTGCGGTCCGCAGAAGTCGCGTAAAAGCCAGAGCTCAAGTTCAAGGAGTGTGGACCGTACTATAATTGTGCGGCCGCAGAAGCACGAGTGCGACCGCTCTCAGAAATGTGCGGTCTACACAACCTCCGCCGAGGAATTTTTGTCAGATATTTTCAACATAGTATAAGTAGAACTTTTTGTAATTTTTAGGTTAAGTTGAGTTTTTGGGAGAGCACCTGAGCCATTTTCTTTACTGTTTTGAGTAATTTTATACTAGATTCACTTCTAAACATTAGATTTTCTTTCTCTAATCAGTTATTATGCATTCTATCTTAATATCTTCTTGTATTTCTTCATTTTCATGAGTAGCTAAATTTCTAGCTATGGTTGTGACCCAACCCTAGTGTGGGTACTTAATGGATGTTTGATTTAGGGCTTATTTGTGATAGGGTTAATGATACTTAGCCAAGTTCGTGCCTGAATTCAAGAATTAATGGTTGCAAACATTGATTCATGCCTATTTGACTTAGTCTCTACTTGAGAAAGAGAGATTAAGTCCAGGAACACTTGGCTAACAAGAAATTGGAGTGAATTCAAGAAATTTA
Organism: Nicotiana tabacum; assembly: GCF_000715075.1. Taxonomy (NCBI): domain Eukaryota; kingdom Viridiplantae; phylum Streptophyta; class Magnoliopsida; order Solanales; family Solanaceae; genus Nicotiana; species Nicotiana tabacum. The sequence continues at coordinate 178,571,805 of NC_134101.1, forward strand.
TAGCCCCAATTAAAGGGTCAAATCTAGAGATAGTAAGACCCTACTTGAGCATATATCACTTGTTTTGTGCGATACCCATTTGGACTTGGAAAAGCCAAATTGGGCAAAATCACTCAAACTACTGAGAGGCATAGAGTGGGTAATTGCATGTGATTGCTATATTACAACCCCGACTAATCAAACTTGCCCTAGAGTTTACAACTCGTTAGATAACCAGCTAGGTGGAAGTTATAACCCTAGATCTTTTATCATTTGAAAAATAACCAAAACCAAAAATATTGTCTCCTAGTTTCATATTTGCAATCAATAGCTTAAAGTAAAAGTAAAAACAACAAATAAGAATGTGGAAGTGTAATTTGAGGCATATCATACAGTTGCACTAAATATATACCTAATCCCAATTCTAACTCCCTGAGGATTCGACCCAGACTTGCGTTGGGTTTTATTATTGCTTCGACTGCCTCACTACCTATATCTGTGGTGTGAGTTTGGGCGACATCAAATTTTGGCGTCAATGCTGGAGAGTTAAACAGATTTAGCTATATATCTAAGTTTTTGTGGGCTTTGTCTTCTTTTCCTTCCAAGTTACTAATTTTGTTTATGAATTGCTTTTAGGTACGAAAATGGCTCTCAACAACAAGCCCATTGGGAATTTTCCAATGGGGGAGGATATGGATGATGACCAAATGGATGAGGTTCCTCTTGAACCTCAAGCAAATGGACGAGGCCGCGCGCCTCAAGATAATATTCCCGTCCCTCCCCCACCTCCACCAAGAGTAGCAACTCATCGACAACTACCGAACAAGGGTTATTCAAGTGCTATAGTCCTGCCCTGCATTAGGACAGACAACTTCCAAATCACCAATATGGTGCTTACGCTACTTGAGCAACGGGGATTTTTCACCGGAGCTCCGAGTCAAAATACCTATAAGCATCTCAAGGGGTTCGTCGATACTTGTTGGGGGATCAAGCAAATAAATGTCTCTGAGGATGCACTGCGGTTGAGGCTATTTCCCTTTTTTCTACGGGGAAAGGCATTGGACTGGTTAGAGAGATTGCCCAATCATTCCATCCACACTTGGGATGAGTTGGCGGAAACATTCATTGCCAAATTCTTCTCTCCGGGACATATGGTGACACTTGGGGATGAGATTCTTGCATTTAATCAAGAAACCAATGATCCATTGCATGAGATTTGGGAAAGATATCGTAGCATGGTTAAAGAGTGCCCGAACAATGATATAACCAAGGCCATGATCCAACAAACCTTCTATAGGCAGGTCAACATAACAAATCAATTTGTGGTTAACCAACTCGCCGGGGGGAACTCCATGAACACGCCATATGTCGAAGCTTGTGAAATTCTTGATGAGATGGCGGATACCTCATCGGCGTGGTAAAGTAGAGCCAATGTTCCATAAGGTGAACCTAATGTCATTCACCTAAACAAAGAAGTACATGATCATGGGCAAGCTATTGCAGAGTTGACAACTACAATGAACCAATTGGCCAAAGCTCAGCTTCAACAAGTTTAAGGGCTGAAACAAGTGAATGTGATGGAAGGTGTAGATATGATGATGAACAAGAGACAGAAACAAGGTCAACAAATGAGAATCCATCCGGAACAATTCATGCAAGATGATAGTGGTTATGATCTATGTGATTCATTCAATGAGCAAGAAGAAGAAGTTCAATATGTCAACAATTATCAAGGCCAAAGAAATAATGCTCAGGGACAAAATCAACAACATTGGCAGTCGCAAGGAAATTGGAACAAGCAAGGCCACCAAGGCAATTAGAGTGGTGGAAATAATAATCAAAGCAATTGAAATAATCAAGGTAACCAAGGCAATTGGGGAGGTAATCATCAAGGCAATTGGGGTGGCAACAATCAAAGCAATTAGGGAGCCAATAACCAAGGTGGGTGGAACAACAACAACAACAACCGGGGGCCGGGTTTTCAAAAGCCCCCGATGTTCCAACAACCAAGCAATCCACCTCCCTATCCTTCTCAATGTCCGAGCTCCTCTAATAATAAAATGGGTAGAATTGAGAATATGTTTAAACAGATGATGGAGAATAATGCCGACTCCAATGCTCAATTAGCCTCTCACAACACTTCTATTCGCAATTTGGAGGTTCAATTAGGCCAAATGTCACAAGCTTTAAACACTCATCTCAAGGGGGCACTACCTAGTGATATGGTGGTGAACCAGAATGGTGGGAATAATACGGGACATGCTATGGTCGTGACTACTAGAAGTGGAAAAGGTGGAGATGAAACCACTTCAAATCAAAGAAGAATTGTGGATGATAATGTTGTGGTTCAAGAAGATGAAACTCCAAGAAATGTGGTTCAAGCTAATGAAGAAGTGAGAATTGATATTGATGAGAGTGTGGAGGAGACACAAGAAGAAGTGAACCCGTCTAGGGAACACATGATTGACATGCCGGAACCGGTAGTGCCAAAGGCTAAGGCACCAATGCTAAGGCCTCCTCCTCCATAGCCTCAAAGGCTTGCAAAGAAAAATAGTGAAAACCAATTCAAAAAGTTTATTGATATGATGAAAAGTTTGTCTATTAATGTGTTGTTGGTTGACGCCTTGGAAAAAATGCCGGGATATGCCAAGTTCATGAAAGACATGGTAACAAAGAAAAGATCAATGAATTGTGAGACCATCAAGATGACTCATCAAGTGAGTGCTATTGTGCACTCAATGGATCTGAAATTGGAAGATCTGAGTGCTTTCACAATCCCTTGCACTATTGGGAGTGCCGACTTTGCCAAAGCATTATGTGATCTTGGGGCGAGTATCAACTTGATGCCCTACTCGGTATTCAAAACTTTGGGAATTGGGCAACCAAGACCCACATCCATGAGGTTACAAATAGCGGATCAAACAATGAAGAGGCCTTTGGGTATTATTGATGATGTGTTGGTTCGAGTTGACAAGTTTATTCTCCCGGCAGACTTTGTGATTCTTGACTATGAAGTGGACTATGAGGTGCCTATCATTTTGGGTAGACCTTTCCTTGCTACGGGGACAACTCTTATTGATTTGGAAGCTGGTGAGCTCACTTTCCGGGTGGGTGACGAAAAGGTGGTCTTCCATGTGTGCAAATCTATGAGGCAAATGAATAGTAATGAAGTGTGTTCGTTCTTGCATTTGGTCACCGATGTGATTATTGATGATGCTAGTGCCACAACGAATGTTGAGGATAGTTTGGAAGCCGTTTTGCTCAATCATGATGATGTTGAGGAGAAAGAAGGCTATGTGGAGAAAGTGAATGCATTACAAGGCATGGGGTCGTACATTTATGAGCCCAGCAAGCTATCTTTGGATCTTGAAAACTAGAAGACTCCTCCAACAAAGCCCTCAATCGAGGAGCCTCCCACTTTGGAGTTAAATCCATTGCCTCCACATCTTAGGTATGAATTCCTTGGCCCTTCTTCTACTTTATCGGTTATCCTTTCTTCTTGCTTAACTAACATGCAGGTAGAGTCCATATTGGAGGTGCTACAAAGGAGGAAAAGAGCAATCGGTTGGACTTTGGTGGATATCTGGGGCATAAGCCCCACCTTTTGCACGCATAATATTATTTTGAGGGAGGGTGCCAAATCCTCCATTAAACATTGCTAAATGAAGCAATACAAGAGGTGGAGAAGAAAAAGATAATCAAGTGGTTGGATGTCGGGGTTGTGTACCCCATTTTCGATAGCTCGTGGACCTCTCCAGTGCAATGTGTCCCAAAGAAACGGGGCTTGACTGTGGTGAAATGACAAGAATGAATTGATCCCAACAAGAACTATCACCGGGTGGAGAGTGTGCATGGATTATAGGAAGCTCAACAAATTCATTCGGAAAGATCATTTCCTGCTTCCATTTCTTGACCAAATGCTTGACAGGTTGGCCGGACATGCTTTTTATTGATTTCTTGATGGATACTACGGGTACAATCAAATTCTTATTGCTCTTGAGGACCAAGAGAAGACCACTTTCACTTTCCCCTATGGTAATTTTTGCATTCTCGCGGATGCCATTTGGTTTGTGTAATGCACCGACGACTTTTCAGCGGTGTATGATGGCTATTTTTACCGACATGGTGAAAGATATTCTTGAGATATTTATGGAAGATTTTTCTATTGTTGGTAATTCATTTGAAGATTGTTTGAAAAACTTGGATAGGGTATTGGCTAGATGTGAGGAGACAAATTTGGTGTTGAACTGGCAGAAGTGTCACTTTATGGTCGAGGAAGACATTGTCCTTGGCCACAAAAATTCAAAGCATGGTATTGAGGTCGACAAGGCCAAGATTGAGGGGATCTCCAAACTCCCTCCCTTTACATCCGTGAAGGGAGTGAGGATCTTCTTGGGTTATGCGGATTTCTATCGCTGATTCATCAATGACTTTCCCACTGTGGTGAACCCATTGTGCAAATTTTTGGAGAAGGACGCCAAATTCCATTTCTATGAAGATTTTATGAAGGCATTCGAATTGCTTAAGTTCAAGTTGACTACTGCTCCTATTATCACCGCACCGTATTGGAGCTTGCCTTTTAAGCTCATGTGTGACGCTAGTGATGTTGAGGTTGGAGCAGTGTTGGGGAAAAGAATAAAAAAAATCTTCCATCCGGTCTAATATGCTAGCATGACCATGAATGATGCCCAAGCCAACTACACAATGACCGAAAAGGAGCTACTTGCTATTGTTTTTTGCTTGGAGAAGTTCGGGTCGTATTTGATGGGTACTAAGGTGATTGTTCACACCGACCATGCGACGTTTTGATATTTGATGAGCAAAAAATATTCTAAGGCAAGGTTAATGCGGTGGGTAATTCTATTGCAAGAGTTTGATCTGGAGATTCAAGACTGAAAGGGTAGTGAAAATCAAGTGGCAGACCATTTGTCCCGATTGGAGGAGGAGGCAAGGCCACATGACGGCCTTGAGATCAATAATTCATTTCCCTACGAGCAACTCCTAGCGGTTTCAATGACCGGGATGCCATGGTTTGCCTATTTAGCCAACTATCTTATGAGCGACCATGACTATTATTGGGATGAGCCATATCTTATTAGGATATGTACTGATTAAGTGATTCGGCGATGTGCGCTGGAGGAAGAACAAATAGGAATTCTTGAGGCTTTCCACTCTTCACCGTATGTTGGTCACCATGGTGGAGCTAGAACGTCTACAAAAGTTATGAATTGTGGATTCTATTGGCCAACTCTCTAGAAAGACGCTAGTGAGCTTGTCAAGCGTTGTGATGAATGCCAAAAGGTAGGTGGAATTTCTAAGAAGAATGAGTTGACCCTTACTACCATCTTGGAAATTGATATCTTTGATGTTTGGGGTATTTATTTTATGGGACCGCTTGTGAGCTCTTATGGGAACACTTACATTTTGGTAGTTGTGGACTATATTTCAAAATGGGTTGAAGTCGTTGTTTTACCCAACAATGAAGCTCGAAGTGTGGTGGCATTTTTGAAGAAGAACATCTTTACAAGGTTTGGTACTCCAAGGGCCATTATTAGTGATGGGGTTTGTCACACCTCCTTTTTCACACCCCCAAAAGGGGTATATAAGGGACTTTTTCCAATTTAAGTGACAATCAAAACGGGATTATTTATATTAAATTCAGAGTCGCCACTTGGGATAATTTATGGTGTCTCAAGTCACCGGTTTAAATCTCGAATCGAGGAAAGATTGACTCTGTTTTACAGTCTGTGAACACAGAAATCTGTGTAAGGAATTCTGTTAATCTGAGAGAAGGTATTAGGCATTCCCGGGTTCTGTGGTTTTAGCACGGTCACTCAACTGTTATTATTGGCCTAATTATCTGATTAATACACATTTAAAACCTACGTGCATTTTTAACTTTTTAACCATTTTTAACTATTTATGAAATTATTCTGGAACAAGTTACGATTGTCGTACACTTGTTTGTTTGGTACACATTGCGAATCGTGTCACAGGAACTGTATCCACGATCTACAACATGTTTAATTTATTAACATTATTAGAAGTTGTGGACGAGTCACATAAATGGACCCCCAAATTTAGAAATTATGTGTCACAACTACGTCACGGGAACCATACTCGTAATCACAATGATTTATTATTAATTGCACCTAAAGCAAGTTAGGATGTTCAAAAGTCGTTTCGCACGCAGCTCAATCTCAAATATGGTAATTGGCACCGTTAAAATAACGTGAAACTTATTTGTGCGTTTCCGAATGTTTGGTATGCACTATAAACTTAAAAAGCTCACTGATGCAAAGTAACTATGATACAAGCATATGGACATAAATGAGCCCATACTTGGTTACAATTATAACTAATACCACTTAAATAGGTATCTCATTAATTTAATCACATTAAGTCTTAATTCAAATTAACAAGCAATTAAATTTCTACCAAACTTTCAAGTAAAATATTTCTTCAATTTCCTTCTCTAGCACATATAGACGATAATCATACAAACAAATTCTAATTTAATAGTCCATGAAGTAGAATCCACAAACAAAAACATAGGATATTCAATACGAATCCATAGTATATTAACAAACAAGATCTTGTAGGCATATAAGTTAATAAAACTTGAAGAAAAGAAAAAGAGAAACAAAAAGACAAGAATGAACCTCAAAGAAGTAAGCTTTCTTTGATATTGCTAAAGGCAGACTTGTACAAAGGAGTATCGATCTATTAGCAAAGGTAAGACTCTGTCAATAAAACTCAGAACAGAAATTTCACTGTAAACTTGAACGGCGACCTCGAACACCTCTCTCGAAACTCCTCTTCACTCTAGCGGGGGAGCCAATTTTTACATGATTTTTTGTGACTGATTTAAGATTGTTTCATGGCTGAAGTTTGGGTGTGTTTTAGCTAGAGTCTGGATAGTTTCGAGGTTGAAACAGTGGTGGAGAAAGGCTGTTGGGAGATGGAGGGGTCGTCGGTGATGGTGGTCACTGCCGGCGTAGTCCAGGGAGGTAAGGTGACTGCCAACCGGTGGTGAAATCCGGTGGCAGTAGCGGTGGATATCCTCTAGAATGGAGGATTTAATAGGATGCCTTTTCCTTTCTTAGGTTGGTGGCCGGTCTTCTTTAACGGAAATTGGGGTGATCTTGGAGAAGAAGATGAACGTGGGGGGGGGGGGGGGGTATCCTTGGTGTTGAAAATGGCAGATCGTTTCTCCCTCTTAGAGTCTTAAAGTCTCGGAAATTAGGATTCTTTTTTGGTTATATAGAAAGAGTTTTTAGGTTAAGGGGTATGGGTTTGGTATTATTGGGCCTTAAAATTGGGCCAAAAACTAAAAAAATGGACTACAAGATTAAAATGGGATAAACCAACCCAAAACTAACTCTTCCTTCTAAATATACAATTTATAATATATAAAAATATAAAACTAATCTTAATTAATTAAACTAAACTATATTAAAATATGAAACTATTTTTGTGTTTTCAAGATTATATAAAAATAAAAATAAGGTACTATTTTTGTATAATTTTTTTATTTAAATTTATGAAATATACATAAACTGAAATATTTTTGTAATTTTCATGTTTTTGTGACGAAATAAAGTAAAAGATTCAAAATTAGTTGAAATAGAGATATTAGGTCTAAACTAAATATTTATATGCTAAAATATAAAAAATCTTGGGGAGGTTCAAAAATCACATGTCTACAGCTACGCCTCTTTGACTTGGAATGCGAAGAGTTTTCAGACAAAGAACGACTAGACAGGTTTTTTGACCCGACCCTTATTTAGGGAGACCAAAAACTAAGAGAAAGGAGAATATGACCGAGCCCTGATATCTGAGTTGCCTACATATCCTTGGCTATAAAGGAATCAGACCACGTGTAGTTCAAAGGTAGGAACAATGATGGAGTATACCAAGGTGGAGAGCCCGTCGAGGTGTCGTTCCGTCGAGATTCCGGTCCACGGTCATGTTATTACATCAAAAATTAAAAAATAAAAAAGACTAGCTAAGACTATCAACTACGAGTTACAAGATTCCTATCTATAAGTCTTCTGAAGCTTGATTTTGAGTCTTGAATGGTTCTTCATGCAGACTTTAGATTTGAACCTTGGCGATTGTTAGCTGCAAGTGCTAGCTCGCTCTTCTTTAGCTTTTCGGATCAAGACCGGACATGTAGTGCTTGTGACTTCAACCACGTCTTGAGCAGTTCACATCTTTCTATGCTTCTGTATTTTGGATTCACTTTTCTTTTTTTCCACCTTTTTTTTTATATTTTGGATTGAGACTACTTCTGTTGGTCATCTCGGACTGTTGACCCGCATTCTTGCCGTGAGATTCTGCTACTTCTAACTTGAATTGAACTCTGAAATGACTTCCCTTATTCTCCAGGTGGGTGCCTGCTACTGATAGATACTTGAAATGTATTCCCTTGTTATCCAGATGGGCGCCTAATTGCCAAAACTTGAATTGTATTCCCTTGTTCTTTAGGTGGGCGCCTGATTGCCAAAACATGAACTATGTTCCCTTGTTCTCGAGGTAGGCGCCTGATTGCCAAAACTTGAATTATATTCCCTTATTTTTCAGGTGGGAGCCTGATTTCCAAGAACTTGAACTGTATTCCCTTTTTCTCCAAGTGGGCGCCTGATTTCCAAAATTTGAACTGTATTCCCTTGTTCTATAGGTGGGCGCCTGATTGCCTAAACTTGAACTGTGTTCCCTTGTTCTTCAGGTGGGCGCCTGATTCTCAAAAATACAAAATTTCCTTGTTCTCCAGGTGGGCGCCTGATTGCCAAAAACTTGAACTGTGCTACCTTGTTCTCCAGGTGGGCATGATTACCAAAACTTTGAACTGTATTCCCTTGTTCTCCAAGTGGGCACCTGATTACCAAAACTTGAACTTTATTCCCTTATTCTCCAAGTGGGCGCCTGATTACCAAAACTTGAACTTTATTCCCTTATTCTCCAGGTGGGCGCCTGATTACCAAAACTTGAACTGTATTCCCTTGTTCTCCAGGTGGGCGCCTGATTGCCAAAACTTGAACTGTGTTCCCTTGTTCTCCAGGTGAGCGCCTGATTGCCAAAAACTTGAACTGTGTTCCCTTGTTCTCCAGGTGGGTTCCTGATTCTCAAAAATACAAAACTATATTCCCTTGTTCTCCAGGTGGGCGCCTGATTACCGAAACTTGAACTGTATTCTCTTGTTCTCAAGGTGGGTGCCTGATTGCCAAAACTTGAACTGTATTCCCTTGTTCTCTAGGTGGTGCCTGATTATAACAAAACAGAAAAAACAAAAGAAACATTTCTGCCCGAGTTTGGTACCGGGAACATCTGTGAGTGTTAATCGAATCACGTTATCTGAAAGAGCTCTATGAATTTAAAAGCTAAATCCCATTATCCAGGAGGGCCCTGGAAATTTAAAATTAAATCTCATCTTAAGAGTGACAACTTCAATGCTAAATTCTATTTCCTAAAGGTAAAACGTACGCTAAATCTTATTATCTATGAAGGTCTTACAAACTTAAAACTAAATCCTATTATCCATGAGGGTCCTGAAAAGTCGAGAATGAACTTACCTGAGCCATGCTCTCTTCCTGAACGAACAAAATTCCTTGCTTCTGAACCATGCTTTCCTCATGGAGGTTCCTGCAGATCGAACAAATTTCCTTTCCCCTTCTCAAACCGCCTTTTTGCTGACAAAAGTTGGGCACGAGACTTGAAAAATTGAAGCTTCCAAGCTTTGATGTGGACATAGTCTTTGTCCCTGTTTCAAACAAAGAAAACTTGTGAGTTGAAACATGGTGGTTGGTTTGTGGCCTTGACTTTGAGGGCGATTGCTCCTTCACTTCCCATGATAACTTTGATTTCAACTCGAAAGACCTTGCTTGTTTATTGACTAACCACTTTCTCTGTCACCCTTATCACAGAAAATACCTCTGATCCGTTCAAACCCAACATCTTCTATATATTGCATTTTGCTCATGAATTGACATTTACCGAACCTTTGTACTTCATATGAATCCCAAAACACGTTGATTTTTACCAACTTAGCACTCTCAAAGATTATATGGGAGGTCTTTTTGGACTGTAATGTGGCTTTTGGATAGGGTTAGAAAGGAAGGATATCCACTTGGACGACCTTGGTTGTTGTTGGTTAACCACTTTCTCTGTCAACCTTATCACAGAAAATACTTTTGATCTGTTCAAACCCAACACCCTCTATCTATTGCATTGTGCTCATGAATTGACATATACTGAACCTTTGTGTTTCACATGAATCCCAATGCACGTCGATTGCCACCCACTCAGTGCGCATACTGTTCTTTCCTGACTTAAACCACTTTGATATACTAGCCAGACTTTGCTTTGTGCAATTGGAAAGCTGGTAGCAAATTTTGAAGTCATTTCTCACTTGTTCTAACCAAACAGACTCAGGAAGTAAACAATACAAAAGGAACAGAGTAAGGACAATGGAAAAAGATGATTCCTAACAGGAAAACTATAGAGTGGAAACTTATAAGATGTGGATGCCAACTCTAATGTCCATGACATGCACCTTTGGATTAAGTGGCCTAATCTTTCAAGCAAGTCTGATGTTCAACTCTTGTTATATCCCTAAACCGTGAAATTGGGCTTCAATGCTCAGATTATCCAATCTGATTCACGATCCTTATTCGACTTGTAGTGCCCGAAGGGTTTTCACCATCAAGCCTCTCTCATTTTGTTCTTTCTCTCAACTCACCATCGCCTTATGGTGCTTGTGAAGGTTTTCACCAATAAGATTCTCTCATTTTGTTCTTTTCTTCTTATTTCCTATGATTCTGCAGATGACAAGGCATTAACCATGGTAAAAATATCATATACTCTTGGCAGTCTAAACTCAGCACTCTCAAAGATTATCTAGGAGGTCTTTTTTAGACTGTAATGTGGCTTTTGTACAGGGTTAGAAAGAAAGGATATCATAAAGGCTCAAAATAACTAAGACAACATGGTTAATTTATTTACAGCTTTTGGAATCCATTCTAACAACTTTGCCCCAATTTCTACAACAAGGGAATTTGATTCTTTTTTTTCGTTTTCTTTGTAAGATGTAATTTCTAAGAAATACTACCCCACTATCGACTTTGTGGGATTATGAAATATTTTATTTGTTATGACTGAACCGTAAGGCTGCCTACGTATCTTGTGGTGGCAAGAATCAGGTCAAACGTAGTTCACAAGACTACTTTTTGTTACTATTTTCCTTTTTCTTTTTTTCTTTTTTTCTTTTTCCTTCCTTTTTTTTCTTTTTCTCTTTTTTTATTTAATTCTATTTTTTCTCTTTTTTTTTGAATTTTCCTTTTGGAATGAATTTTCTAAAATAGACCTATGGATACATGAACCTTTTTTTTTTCGTACGACTCTAAGTTGATTCCAAAAGAGGGGAGGTTAAAGAAATCAGTACAGGCTCAAAAGGGGTACCAAAGGGTATAAAGTGTTTGGATAACTGAAAGAGGGTCTCTCAATCTCTAAGAACACCAAGTATAACATATGCAACTTGAAAATGAAAACAAAGATCATGCATAGCATTTATTTTGCAGCATCGACATTGGTATCACTAATATGGCTTCCACTCTTTTTAGTGCCTTGTCAAGTACAAAACCCTCGTTGGATGATTCCCTCTTCACAATGGATATCCTCTTCGGAAAAAACTTTCTTGACTTTATCTTGTAACTTGAGATGCACTTGAACTCAAAGTTTTTTGCTTCAAATCATCCGGGATGCATTTTCCTTTAACGAATTCTTGTCATCCTATTAACTTCCCAAATTATCTGCCCCAGTTTCACACAGTTCGGGCTTTAAATAATCTCAAAATGTCCAAATCTGTACTTATTTCCCTCAAACGTCCCTATCATCTTCAAAATTGTTTCATTGCTTCATGACTAAACTAACTTTTAAAACAAAGCTGGGAATTATGTGTGCATGTCATGTCACTAGAATCAACAGGAAAATAACTATAAAGGAAAAGAGGACTAAACAAAAAAAAATGACTAGAAATAACAGAAAATAGAAAATTGCATTAGAAAAATGGTGAAAGGTTTGAACAATGAAACAAACAAACTAAATTGGGGTTACAACCCTGGAACAGACCTAGATAACACTAAATGAGTTACTACGACTAAAGGAACTAAGCAAAATAAAAAGGATAGAAGGGTTTAAGGCACAAGATAATATCCGGATTACAACCCTGAAATAACTCGGACAACAGAAATGACAACAAAATGAACCACCAAGACTCCTCTCTAGCTAGCCAAGAAAGTAGTGTCTTTCCAATTACCAAGCTCAACATCTTAGCCACTGAGTTCCGCATCAACAGTACTAGAACCTTCACAAGTCTCCATCACATTGACCTTAGCAAATTGCTTTTAGGTCCCTTTTGCCAACTCATTCTTAATATCAACTTTTGGAACCGAGACTGATAGCGCTGAAAACTTTGCAGCAAGTGGCCTTCCAAGTAACTTAGAAGAGTTTTCATATTTATTTTCAACACAAATCATGCCCACCTTATGCGTCTCATTATGAACAGGCAATGGACTTTGGCTAGTATCCGCTGCATCTGGATTTTGCACGATAATGTCACTTGTATCAACAAGCTTCTGGACCGCTCTTTTCAAATTCCAACACCTTTCTATGTTGTGCCCCGAGGAATTAGAGCAATATGCCCACCTTTGATAATAATCAAAACTCTTTGGAAGAGGGTTCGACATTTTTATCTGAATCGGCTTCAACATGTCCAATTGCCTCAACTTTTGGAACAAACTGGCATATGATTCTCCAATACGAGTGAAAGTCTTTTCTTTTTCCTACTGTCTTTTCATTTTGTACTCCGGCCTCAGTTGGAACCTCCTACGCTGTAGGTGGTTGACATGCTTGAGGAGGCGGGTACGATATTTGTGGAGGTAGTGCAAACCATTGCGGGTCTCGTGGGTATGGACCATATGGCGGTGCATTGTGGATGGAGTACTGGGAAGGTGAGGCATGACCTTGGTGATTTTGTGGAGGAAAGTAGACCTAGGAAGGATTATCTAGAGTACGAGGATATTCATGGGGTCGGTATTGAGGTTGAAAACGTTTAGCAAGAATGCCTACTGGATCCTGTCATTGGCGGGACTCAACAACATCTTTTCTATCGATCGAAGAACTGACCCGAGCAACTTGTTCGTTCCATCTGAGCCAAAACTCTCTAAAACTTTCCTTGGGTTTCTTCTCCATCCCAGAAAGGGAGGAGCGGTCTGGGACAATGTCTATATTGTATTGAAAGTGTCGCACAAAATCTTGAGCCATGTCATCCCATGTATGCCACTTACTGATATCTTGACGAGTATGCCATTCCAAAGCTGCCCCGGTCAGGCTCTCACTAAAATACACCATCAACAACTTATCTTTCTCGCCAACACTTCTCATTTCACTGCAATAACCCCTTAGATGTGCTATTGGATCTCCACGTCCATCATACAAATTTGTCACGACCCGGATTTCCCACCATCGGGATTCATGATGGTGCCTACTAGTAAAAGCTAGGCAAGCCAACCAACAGAACCATATACCTTGTTTCCATTTTTAATCCGATAACAGTTAAGAGCCAACAATTAGATAACAACAGAATTGAATAAGCGGAAGGCTGCATTGTAAAGTTTTAATAATATTACTAATACCAATCTATAACAAATCTACCCACGACAGGTGTCACAACTTCACAGACTGTCTAGGAGTACTACAAATAAAGGTATGAAAGAAGTAAATACAACACTGTCTCTTGAAATACATGAAAGAAACAAGAATAGTAGATAGAAGGAGACGCCAAGATCTGCGGACGCCTACAGGACTACCTCGGGTTGCCTGATGAACAAGAAACAACAATCTCACCGCGGTTCAAAGTCTACAGCACCGGGATCTACACAAAAGAGTGTAGAGTGTAATATCAGCACAACCGACCCCATGTGTTGGTAAGTGCCTAGCCTAACCTCGACGAAGTAGTGATGAGGCTAGGACCAGACTACCAAATAAACCTGTGCAGTTAAATCATATACAGCGGAAAAGAAAAATAGAAATGTACAGTTAAGTATGGGAGGGGGTAACATGCTGTGGGGACATTGAATAATAACAGATGAACAACAAATAAATATGAGGATCACCACGGTTCAATTGAAAATAGGAAGGGGGAATCATGGTGCGGGGTACAACAAGTTTCAAAAGGAAACCAATAATTAAATGTAGAGAAACCATAACTCAGTTATTAATAAAAATCAGGAAATCAAAGACAAGTGCACGGCATCACCCTTCGTGCTTTAGCACTCTCTAACCAAGACAATACACCACATCACCCTTCATGCTTTAACACTCTCTCACCAAAATAATACACGGCATCACCTACTCTTCCTCACCCAAGAAACAATCACAAGGCAAATAGGGTAAGGGAACCTATAACATCAAAATAGAATCAAGTAACAACAGAAAATCGATAAATAAACGTAAAGGACAACATAATTCAATTTATCAGCAAGAATCAAGAAAATCAAGGACAAGTGCACATCATCACACTTCGAGCTTTTACTCTCATCCTCACCAAAGCAATCAAGTAATGAAAATGTGCACGGCATCACCCTTCATGCTTTTACTCTCGTCCTCACCATGTAATCAGTATAATCGGCACAGAAATTGTACATCATGCGGCACGACATTACCCATCGTGCTTTACACTCTTTCCTCACAAATCATACACGGCATCACCCTTCGTGCTTTAACACTCTTCCTCACCCAAACAACAATCACAAGAAATAAGGGCAACCAAATAAATGAAATCACAATAAAATCCCGGCAAGGGAACAATAGTAAAATAATCAAATCCCGGCAAGGGAAACAATATCAAAACAATAACATCCCGGCAAGGGAGACAATACCATGATTCTCTCTCTCCTTTATTCTTTCACATTTACTTCACAACTCAATTTAGAACTTGAGCCAATGCTCTATAATGTTCAGCAATTCTATTCTTAACTTGAGCCAATGTTCAACGATTCAATTCTCAACTTGAGACAATGTTCAACAATTCAATTCTCCACTTGAGCCAACGCTCTACCATGTTCAACAATTAAATTCTCAACTTGTGCCAACGCTCTACCATGTTCAATTAACAATAATGCTTCCCGGCAAGGGAACAATAGTAAAACAATCAAAACCCGGCAAGGGAACAATAGTAAAACAATCAAATCCCGGCAAGGGAAACAATATCAAAACAATAACATCCCGGCAAGGGAGACAATACCATGATTCTCTCTCTCCTTTATTCTTTCACATTTACTTCACAACTCAATTTAGAACTTGAGCCAATGCTCTATAATGTTCAGCAATTCTATTCTTAACTTGAGCCAATGTTCAACGATTCAATTCTCAACTTGAGACAATGTTCAACAATTCAATTCTCCACTTGAGCCAACGCTCTACCATGTTCAACAATTAAATTCTCAACTTGTGCCAACGCTCTACCATGTTCAATTAACAATAATGCTTCCACAAGTCATATCCCTTAATAGAAAATATCATATAGAGCATGAACAATACGAAACAGAGTCACATTAATCATAGTATAAGACTCACGGGCATGATTGACACCAACGTATAGATACTCGTCACCATGCCTATACGTCGTACTCAACAAATAGCACATACCAAATAAGGCACAACTCCTAATCCCTCAAGCTAAAGTTAGACCAAACATTTACCTCGCTGCCACGAACACAATTGAAGTCTCTACTATCACTTTACCTCTTGATTCCACCACCAATTTACTCGTATCTAGCCACAAGTTACTTAATTACATCAATAAATTCTAATTGAATCAATTGTAATGCATGAAAATGAGTTTTCTAAAATTTTGCCCAAAAGGTCAAAAATTGCCCCGGGCCCACGTGATCAAAACCCGAGGTTCGAACCAAAACCCGATTACCCATTCCCCACAAACTCAAATATATAATTTTTTTGAAATCAGACGTCAAATTGAGGTCCAAATCCCCAATTTTTGAAAAAACCTAGGTTCTACCCAAAACACCCAATTTCCCCCCATGAAAATCATTGACTTTGAGTTGAAATCATATGAAAAGATGTTAATGATTGAAGATAACGAGTTAAAATTGACTTACAAGAGTATTTTGGTTTTGAAAGAGTGAAAAATGGTTAAAATGCGTCTAAGTTATGAATTTACAAGTCTTTGATGTCGCAATTGCGACTGTGGTTCGCAATTGCGAACCCTTCAGAATTTTGAGACCTTCGCATTTGTGAAGAAATTTATCGCATTTGCGACCACCCCTTATTTCTGAGGGGTTTGCATTTGCGAAGCAGGCGTCGCATTTGCGAGCCAAATGGTCGCATTTGCGATCAGGCCTGCCCAGGCCTTTGTTCGCATTTGCGATTGAATTCTCGCATTTGCGAAGCCTGCAGACTTGATCATACCAGCTGAAAACCTGCAATTTTCCTAAGTCCAAATTCCACCCCGTAGCCTATCCAAAACTCACCCGAGCCCTCGAGGCTCCAAACCAAACATGTACACCAACCTAAAAACTTCATACGGATTCATGCATTCAAATCACCAAAATAACATCAACAACTATGAATTTAGCATCAAAATCATGAAATTTCTTAAGAACTTCAAATTTTCCAATTTTCACAAATACAGTCTGATTCACGTCGTTCAAATCCGTTTCTTACCAAATTTCACATACTTATCTTTAATCACATATAAGACCTGTACCATGCACTGGAACCAAAATACGGGCCCGATACCATCAAGTTTTAAACACATTTCATTTCCAAAATTCATAAATAATTCAAAAAAATATTTTTCTTTAAAAATTCATTACTCGGGCTTGGGACCTCGGAATTCGATTCCGTGCATACGCCCAAGTCCCATATTTTCCTACGGCCCCTCTGGGACGGTCAAATCACAAGTCTGGGTCCGTTTACCCAAAATGTTAACCGAAATCAACTTAAATCCATTTTAAAGTCAAAATTTACCATTTTATACAGATTTTCAAATAATGGCTTTCCGGCTACGCGCCCGGACTATGCACGTAAATCGAGGTGATGCTGAAAGAGGGTTTTAAGGCCTCAAAATGCAGAATTTACTTTTTAAAATAAGAGATGACCTTTTGGGTCATCACATCCTCCACCTCTAAAACAACCCTTCGTCCTCGAACGGACAGAAGAAGGAAGTACCTGAGTCGGGGAAAAGATGGGGATAACGGCTCCGCATATTGGACTCGTACTTCCAGGTCGATGCCTCAGCGGGTTGACCTCTCCACTAAACACGAACAAAAGGAAAACTCTTCAATCTCAACTGACGAACCTGCCGGTCTAGAATAGCTACCGGCTCCTCCTCATAAGACAAGTCCTTGTCCAACTGGACAGTGCTGAAATCTTACACGTGGGATGGATCGTCGTGATATTTTCGAAGCATGGACACATGAAACACTAGATGCACGACTGATAAGCTCGGCGGCAACGCAAGTCTGTAAGCCACCTCTCCCACTGGATCAAGAATCTCAAACGGGCCAATAACCTAGGGCTAAGTTTGCCCTTCTTCCCAAATCTCATCACGCCCTTCATAGGTGACACTCGAAGCAACACTCGTTCACCGACCATGAATACCAAATCACGAACCTTGTGGTCAGCATAACTCTTTTGCCTGGACTGAGTTGTACGAAGCCTATCTTGAATAATCCTAACCTTGTCCAAGGCATCCTATCCTAGATCCGTACCCAACAACCGAACCGGTGACCGACACCGCCTACCATACAAAGCCTCATAAGGAGCTATCTGGATACTCGACTGGTAGCTGTTGTTGTAGGCAAACTCTGCTAAAGGCAAAACTAATCCCACGAGCCTCCAAAGTCAATAACACAAGCTCGGAGCATATCCTCCAAAATTTGAATGGTCCGCTCGGACTGCCCGTCCATTTGAGGATGAAATGTTGTGCTCAACTCATCCCGTGTTCCCAACTCTCGCTAAACTGCTCTCCAAAATGAGAGGTAAACTGCGTACCTCGATCCAAAATGATAGACTTGGGCACACCATGAAGACAAACAATCTCCCAGATATAGATCTCAGCTAACCTCTCGGAAGAGTAGGAGACTGCCATAGGAATGAAATTTGCTGACTTGGTCAGCCTATCAACAATAACTCACACTGCATCGAACTTCCTCTGAGTCCATGAGAGTCCAACAACGAAGTCCATGGTGATACGCTTCCACTTCCACTCAGGAATCTCAATCTTCTGGAACAAACCACATGGTATTTGATGCTCATACTTAGCCTGCTGACAATTCAAACACCGGACCACATATGCAATGATGTATTTCTTCATTCTTCTCCACCAATATTGCTGCCGCAAATCCTGATACATCTTCACGGCGCCCGGATGAATAGAGTACCGGGAACTATGGGCCTCCTCTAAAATCAACTCTCGAAGCCTATCCACATTAGGCACACAAACTCGACCCTGCAATCTCAAAACTCCATCATCTCCTAAGGTAACCTGCTTGGCACCTCTGTGCTGCACCATGTATCTAAGTACACACTAATGAGGATCATCATACTGTCGATCTCGGATACGCTCCAATAAAGAAGAACGAGCGACTGTGCAAGCTAACACATGGCTGGGCTCTGAAACATCCAACCTCACGAACGGATTGGCCAAATCCTAAACATCCAAAATAAGTGATCTCTCACCGACCGGAATATAAGCAAAACTGCCCATACTGGCTGACTTCATACTCAAAGCATCAGCCACCACATTGGTCTTTCCCGGATGATATAAGATGGTAATATCATAGTCCTTTAATAGCTCCAACCACCTGCTCAACCTCAAATTTAACTCCTTTTGCTTGAACAAATACTGCAAACTCTTGTGATCCGTGAACACCTCACATGCCATATCAGACAGATAATGCCTCCAAAACTTCAATGTGTGAACAATGGTTGATAACTCCAAATCATGAACCGGATAGTTCTTCTTATGAATCTTCAACTGCCGCGAAGCATAGGCAATGGCCTTGCCATCATGCATCAACATCGCACTAAGTCCAATACGAGATGCATCACAATAAACCGTATAAGGCCCTGAACCTGTGGGCAAAACCAACACCGGTGCTATAGTCAGAGCTGTCTTGAGCTTCTGAATGCTCGCCTTACACTCGTCCGACCATCTGAACTGGGCACCCTTCTAGATCAACCTGGTCATCGGGGCTGCGATAGATGAAAACCCCTCCACAAATCGACGATAGTATCCTGCCAATCTCAAGAAACTCTGGATCTCTGTAGCTGATGCTTGTCTAGTCCAGTTCTTGACTGCCTCAATCTTCTTTGGATCAACCTGAATGTCCTCTGCTGATACAACATAACCCAGGAATGCAACTAAACTCAACCAGAACTCGCACTTCAAAAACTTGACATACAACTGACTATCCCTCTAAGTCTGAAGAACCACTCTAAAGTACTGCTTGTGTACCTCCCGGCTGCGGGAATAGATCAAAATATCATCAACGAAGACTATCACGAACGAATCCAAGTAAGGCCTGAACACTCGGTTCATCAAATCCATAAAAGATGATGCAGAATTTGTCAATCCAAATGACATCACCAAGAACTCATAATGCCCGTACCGAGTGCGGAAAGTTGTCTTAAGGACATCGGATGCCCTAATCCTCAATTGATGGTAGCTAGATCTCAAGTCAATCTTCGAAAATACCTTGGCACCCTAAAGCTGATCAAACAAATCATCAATCCTCGGTAATGGATACTTATTCTTGATTGTAACCTTATTCAACTGCCGGTAGTCAATACACATTCTCATTGATCCGTCCTTCTTCTTAACAAACAACAACGGTGCACCCCAAGAAGAAACACTCGGTCTAATGAAACCTTTCTGAAGAAAGTCTTGCAACTGCTCCTTCAACTCTTTCAATTCAAGCGGGGCCATACGATACGGCGGGATAGAAATAGGCTGAGTGCCTGGAGCCAAATCAATGCAACAGTCAATATCCTTGTCGGGTGGCATACCAGGCAGGTCTGAAGGAAATACCTCAGGGAACTCACGAATAACAGGCACAGAATTAATAGAAGGAACCTCGGCACTAGAATCACGAACATATGTCAAATAGGCCAAACACCCCTTCTCGACCATATGCCAAGCCTTCACATAAGAGATAACACTATGGGTAGAATGACCAGGAGTCCCTCTCCACTCTAGACAAGGTAAACCCGGCAAGGCTAAGGTCACAGTCTTGGCATGCCAGTCGAAAATAGCGTGGTAAGGTGATAGCCAGTCCATCCTCAATATGACATCAAAATCAACCATATCCAATAGCAACAAATCTACATGAGCCTCAAGACCTCCAATCACAACTATACATGAACGATGGACTCGATCTACCACAATAGAATCACCCACCGGTGTAGACACATAAATAGGAGCACTCAAAGAATCACTAGGCATGACCAGATACGACGTAAAATAAGATGGAACATAAGAGTATGTAGATCCTGGATCAAATAAAACCGAAGCATCTCTACCACAAACCTGAACAGTACATGTACATCGACCTCTAATACCTCTACCTCCACCTCTAGAACCTCTACCTCCACCTCTAATAACTCTAGCTGATTGAGCGGGCTGAATGAGTCCCTCAATGAACCTCCTCACTCTCTCTCAGTGAGAAGTATAAGAAGTGCATGGCGGGTCAATCATTAAACCTGGTCTCGCACTGAGTATCATTCATAGAACTCTGCTGGAGACGCTCAAACTGCCTCGGGTAGATCGTGCGGCAAGGAAATAAATGAAATCACAATAAAATCCTGGCAAGGGAACAATAGTGCAACAATCAAATCCCGACAAGGGAAACAATATCAAAACAGTAACATCCCGGCAAGGGAGACAATACCATGATTCTCTCTCTCCTTTCTTCTTTCACATTTACTTCACAACTCAATTTACAACTTGATCCAATGCTTTATAATGTTCAACAATTCTATTCTTAACTTGAGCCATTGCTCTAAAATGTTCAACGATTCAATTCTTAACTTGGGTAAATGCTTTACAATGTTCAACAATTCAATTATCCACTTAAGCCAACGGTCTACCATGTTCAACAACTAAATTCTCAACTTGTGCCAACGCTCTACCATGTTCAATTAACAATAATGCTTCCACAAGTCATATCCCTCAATAGAAATTATCATATAGAGCATGAACAATACGAAACAAAGTCACATTAATCATAGTATAAGACTCACGGGCATGCTGTACACCAACGTATAGATACTCATCACCATGCCTATACGTCGTACTCAACAAATAACACATAGAAAATAGGACACAACTCCTAATCCCTCAAGCTAAGGTTAGACCAAGCACTTACCTCGATGCCACGAACACAATTCAAGTCTCTACTATGACTTTACCTCTTGATTCTACCACCAATTCACTCGTATCTAGCCACAAGTTACTTAATTACATCAAAAAATGCTAAATGAATCAATTCTAATGCATGAAATGAGTTTTCTAAACATTTGCCCAAAAAGTCGAAAATTTCCCCGGGCACACGTGGTCAAAACCCGAGGTTCGAACCAAAACCCGATTACTCATTCCCCCACGAACTCAAATATATAATTTGTTTTGAAATCGGACCTCAAATTGAGGTCCAAATCCCCAATTTTTTAAAAAACCTAGGTTCTACCCAAAACACCTAATTTCCCCATGAAAATCATTGATTTTGAGTTGAAATCATGTGAAACGATGTTAATGATTGAAGAAAACGAGTTAAAATTGACTTACAATTGATTTGGAGGAAGAGTTGCCTTTGAAAAATCGCCCAAGAGTGTTTTGGTTTTGAAAGAGTGTGAAAAATGGTTGAAATGCGTCTAAGTTTGAATTTACAGGTCTCTGATATCGTAATTGCGACCATTGCGAACCCTTCAGAATTTTGAGACTTTCGCATTTGCGAAGAAATTTATTGCATTTGCGACCACCCCTTATTTCTGAAGGGTTCTCATTTGCGGAGCAGGCGTCGCATTTGCGACTAGGACCTTCCGCATTTGCGAGCCAAATGGTCACATTTGCGATCAGGCCTGCCCAGGCCTTTGTTCGCATTTGCGATGGAATTCTCGCATTTGCGAGCCAGGCTTCACATGCAGGCCTGATCATACCAGCTGAAAACCTGTAATTTTCCTAAGTCCAAATTCCACCTCGTGGCCTATCTAAAACTCACCCGAGCCCTCGGGGCTCCAAACCAAACATATACACCAACCTAAAAACTTCATACGGGTTTGCTCGTGCATACAAATAACCAAAATAACATCAACAACTATGAATTTAGCATCAAAATCATGAAATTTCTTAAGAACTTCAAATTTTCCAATTTTCACAAAAACGGTCCTATTCACGTCGTTTCAAATCCGTTTCTTACCAAATTTCACAGACTTATCTTAAATCACATATAAGACCTGTACCGGGAGCCGGAACCAAAATACTGGCCCAATACCATCAAGTTTTAAACACATTTCATTTCCAAAACTTATAAATAATTCTAGAAAATAATTTTCTTTAAAAATTCATTTCTCAGGCTTGGGACCTCGGAATTCAATTCCGGGCATACGCCCAAGTCCCATATTTTCCTATGGACCCTCCGGCACCATCAAATCATAGGTCCGGGTCCGTTTACCCAAAATGTTGACCGAAGTCAACTTAAATCCATTTGAAAGTCAAAATTCACCATTTTTTACAGATTTTCACATAATGGCTTTCCAACTACGCGCCTGGACTGTGCACGCAAATTGAGGTGATACCGAAAGAGGTTTTAAGGCCTCGAAATGCAGAATTTACTTTTTAAAATAAGTGATGACCCAAACAAAATTAAACTTTGGCATCTTAAACCCTTTCAGCTTTCTAGATATCTCATCTTGCTCCACTCTCTTAGCAGGCTTTGCAGTCTTACCAGGAGGCACAAAATGAGGAGCGTAAGAGTATGGACCCGAGACCTTGAAAATTGGTTTTGGAGCATAGTGTTGGGCATCAGGGATTTTGAACACAGTCTCGCTAGAGGATCGAGGAAAGGTAGTAGGTGGATGAGCTACAAAAACATGAGTGGTCAAAGGAGCGGGATATGGGGTGGTTCTGGGGGTGGAATGTGAAAAGGTTGTGGGGAGATATCCTGGACTTGTGACAGTGGCAGAATAGTGACAAGGCTTTCAAGGTAGTTAGTGGGTAATAATGGTGGAGGACGCCCACTAATCCAGGCTTGGTATATTTCAGCCATCTGTCCTTTCAACCTTAAGACCTCTTCTTTTAACTCAGATTCTGATTCAACAATTCCCTTAGACAGATCAATAATCCATGTGTCCGAGTCTTTGCTAGCTATGACTACCTTGCTCTTTGACCTTGTGTTGTATGAATGAGTTACTTGAAAATCACAAACCAACCACCCTTCTGCTCAATGAAGATAACAAAAGGAACAAAATGGGGTCATCCTGTTAGTATTAGGGCATTTAACAGCTAAAAATATCACATTGTGTGTAATGCACCTAGTAATAATTAACGGTTCTAGAATGATTTCAAGGGTCACAAGGTCACTTGGCATCATCCCAATTTTGTTCATTTCAATCTTCTCTTTTCTTTCTTTTCTAGCACTTCTTGCGTTGCTCATTTTCCTTCCACTTTATTTCTTCTAATTATCACTCTTTTCTTTCCTTTCATTTCTCACATCCCATAATTTTACCTCTCTTGTTTTCTTTTTCTTTTTTTTTTCTAAAAAAAATGATTCGATCGAACCCTATGTAGGTTGCCTATGTATCATGGCGCCGCATGAATCAGATCTTTGCGTAGTTCGGGAAGATCGGGAATAAAGTAAACAAACTAACGTTCTCATTTTCTTTTTCTTTTTTTCTTTTTGTTTATTACCTTAATGATTACTCTTATGAAAAAAGAGAAATAAAAGAAGCAAATTTTTTTTTTTAATTTTCTAGACTTAATGTTCTATCATACATTCTAAACTCAGTCTTAAACGAGCATGTATTTTTTCTTTTTTTTCCTTTTTTTTCTTTTTGAAACAAATACTCTATGAAAAATTTTTAAGGAAAAAAAATCCTAGAAGAGAAAAATATTTTATGATTCTTTTTTTTTGGGAAGGAAGTCTAAAGAATAAACCAAAGAAAAATATTTTGAATTTTCATTTGATATCCCTGAAGAAATATTTCGAAACGAGAAATGAACAAGATAAAAAAATAGTTTTGGATTTCAGTTTTGATTATCTAAGGTAGAAACTTTAAAGATAAACAAAAGATAAAGCATGTTTTTTTTTCTTTTTCTATGTACAATATCCTAAAGTTCTAGTGAAAATAAAAAGAATATTTTTTTTAATTCATTTTTCATTAATTTCTCAAAGAACCTAAAAAAAATCTTTTTGGATTTTTTTTGGAATTAATATCTTAAAGAAAACTTTCAAAGAGGCATTAAAAGAAAATAATTTTTTCTTTTTTGTTGCTTAAATTTTTAGTCTTAATATATTAAAAGAAATATAAAAGCAATTTTTATTTTGAGTTCTAGATATTAATTTCCAAGGAAAACCACAAAAGATTTTTTTTGAACTTCTAGAGTTAGTATTCTAAAGAAAACATATAACAGAAATATAAAAACGCCAAATCTTTGTTTTTGGGATTTTTGATTTATAACATATATTTCCAATACAAAATAGGAAATACAATAATAAAACACTCGATATTACTGTACAAAATTAGAAGGTAAAACACGACATATAAAGAAAAACAGATTCAAAAAAATAAAAAATAAAAATAAACCTCCTTAAGCAACTCCTGAATGAGCGATCTTGACTGGATGGTCCTAAGACATTTGTCATGCCCAAACTCCGGTAGGTAGATCCACACTTGTATGAGAAAATTAGACAAAATAAAGTTAAAGACCTAGAACACTATGTGAGACAATAACACTTCCTGTTGGACACATGCAAGACATGATTGTGACTATTTTTCTAAAATTAACCTATGTGGCTAAAAGTGGCTAAAAATGCAAGATTTGGCCCAACGAAGCCAAGAACCTAAGACTCACTAGCAAGATCGGGCCCTATGTGGTTTGCCTACGTATCCCGCCCCGAGAGACGAGAATCAAGTTCGTGTAGTTCTGACAGATTGGATACGGGCGAGAATTATAAACACAAGTAATTTAGAGAATTTTTTTTTAAAAAAATAATGAAACATGTAAACTCTTTTTGGATTTTCTTTTTTTTTCCTTTTTTTGATTTTTTTTTTTTTGTAAAATGATGGGAAAGTGCAAAATCGTTTTGGATTTTTCATTTTTATTTTTTTGTTTTTTTCTTGAAAAAGTGTCAAAGAAAATTATAACTGGGCCCTACTTGCTTTATTTTTTACACTTCACCCTCTTCTTTCATTTATCCTCAACCCTCATTGGTCCGCCAAATGACCCCTTTTACCCTTGAAGATTGCAACATGTAGCACATAGAATGCATTAGGATGGTCTTTTACTTTTTTGGGTACACCTGTCCTAGACGGACACAACCCCTGTGTTGAGTTCCCAAAGTCAAATGCATATGATGCAAATACGCGTTCCTACTAAGGATCCGGCATGAGGCTGAGTTCTTCTAAGTTTAAAACCTGGGTGTATTATTCTAGACCTGGCTTACCCGAGCGGACAACTCGAGCCGGGGGGGGGGGGCAGCGTACCGGTAACCAAAAGATCATCCGGCTTTGCAACTTGTCCGAACCTCATTCTAATTAGGGTATGACACTAACAGAAAGAAGTCATGCAAGCGTGCACTTCTAAGAAGATTAGAAGATAGGTGTTTCGTAGCAGTTTATATGCAGTTTAGATAATATCAAAGCGGTAAAAACAACATTTATCACATTAGGGCCAAACATGTAAATAAAATCAGACAATAAATAAAGTCAAACATAACAATTATTCTAAGCTCGAATTCTTGAACCCTGAACCAGAAGTTCTGGGTTCTTTTCCCCAGCAGAGTCGCCAGAGCTGTCAAACCTCCTTTTTCACACCCCCGAAAGGGGTATATAAGGGAGTTTTTTCCAATTTAAGTGACAATCGAAACCGGATTATTTATATTAAATTCAGAGTCGCCACTTGGGATAATTTATGGTGTCCCAAGTCACCGGTTTAAATCCCGAATCGAGGAAAGATTGACTTTGTTTTACAGTCCGCGAACACAAAAATCCGGGTAAGAAATTCTGTTAACCCGAGAAAAGGTGTTAGGCATTCCCGGGTTCCGTGGTTTTAGCACGGTCGCTCAACTATTATTATTAACTTAATTATATGATTAATACACATTTAAAACCTACGTGCATTTTTAATTTTTTAACCGTTTTTAATTATTTATGAAATTATTCTGGAACAAGTTACGATTGCCGTACACTTATTTGTTTGGTACACATTATGAATCATGTCACGGGAACTGTACCCACGATCTACAACATGTTAAATTTATTAACATTATTAGAAATTGTGGCCGGGTCACATAAATGTACCCCCGGATTTAGAAACTATGTGCCACAACTACGTCATGGGAACCGTACCCGTAGTCACGATGATTTATTATTAATTGCGCCTAAAACAAGTTACGATGTTCAAAAGTCGTTTCACACGCAGCTAAATCTCAAATATGGTAATTGGCAAAGTTAAAATAACGTGAAACTTATTTGTGTGTTTCCTAATGTTTGGTGTGCATTATAAACTTAGAAAGCTCACTGATGCAAAGTAATTGTGATACAAGCATATGTACATAAATGAGCCCATACTTGGTTACAATTATAACTAATACCACTTAAATAGGTATCTCATTGATTTAATCACGTTAAGTCTTAATTCAAATTAACAAACAATTAATGTTCTACCAAACTTCAAGTAAAATTTTTCTTCAATTTCCTTCTCTAGCACATATAGACGATAATCATATGAACAAATACTAATTTAGTAGTTCAAGAAGGAGAATCCACAAACAAAACATAGGATATTCAATACAAATCCATAGTATATTAACAAACAAGATCTTGTAGGCATATAAGTTAATAAAACTTGAAGAAAAGAAAAAGAGAAAAGAAAAGACAAGAATGAACCTCAAAGCAGTAAGCTTTCTTTGATATTGCTAAAGGCAGACTTGTACAGAGGAGTATCGATCTATTAGCAAAGGTAAGACTCTGTCAACAAAATTCGAAATGGAAATTTCGCCGTAAACTTGAACGGCGACCTCGAACACCTCTCTCGAAACTCCTCTTCACTCTAGCGGGGGAAGTCAATTTTTACATGATTTTTTGTGACTGATTTAAGATTGTTTCATGGCTGAAGTTTGGGTGTGTTTTAGCTAGATCTGGATAGTTTCGAGGTTGAAACAGGGGTGGAGAAAGGTTGTTGGGAGATGGAGGGGTCATCGGCGATGGTGGTCACTGCCGGCGTGGTACAGGGAGGTAAGGTGACTGCCAACCAGTGGTGAAATCCGATGGCAGTAGCAGCGGATATCCTCTAGAATGGAGGAGTTAATTGGCTGCCTTTTCCTTTCTTAGGTTGGTGGCCGACCTTCTTTAACGGAAATTGGGGTGAGTCTTGGAGAAGAAGACGAACGTGGGGGGGGAGGGGATCCTTGATGTTGAAAACGGCAGATCGTTCTCCCTCGTAGGGTCTAAGGGTCTAGGTATTTTTAGGATAATTTTTGGTTATATAGAAAGGGTTTTTAGGTTAAGGGGGTATGAGTTTGGTATTATTGGGCCTTAAAATTGGGCCAAAGACTAAAAAATGGACTACAAGATTAAAATGGGATAAACCAACCCAAAACTAACTCTTCCTTCTAAATATACAATTTATAATATATAAAAATATAAAACTAATCTTAATTAATTGAACTAAACTATATTAAAATATAAAACTATTTTTGTGTTTTCAAGATTATATAGAAATAAAAATAAGGTACTATTTTTGTATATTTTTTTATTTAAATTTATGAAAGATACGTAAACTAAAATATTTTTATAATTTTCATGTTTTTGTAAAAGAGTCAAAATTAGTTGAAATAGCGATATTAGGCCTAACTAAATATTTACATGCTAAAATATAAAAAATCTTGGGAGGGTCAAAAATCACATGTCTACAGGGGTTCGCATTTTTGCAACTGAGCTTTTGATACTTTACTCACCAAGTATGGTGTCACTCATAAAGTCTCGACCCCCTACCATCCTCAAGCAAGTGGACAAATTTAAGTCTCCAACCGGGAGATCAAGAGTATTCTGTCAAAGACTGTGAATGCCAACCAGACGGATTGGTCAAGAAAACTTGATGATGCTCTTTGGGCTTATAGGACGGCCTACAAGATGCCGATTGAGATGTCTCCATATCGATTGGTGTTTGGGAAGGCATGTCATCTTCCGGTTGAACTTGAGCATAAGGCCATGTGGGCATTGAAGAAACTTAATCTTGAGTGGGATGACGATGTAAACCTAAGAGTGACACAATTGAATGAGCTTGATAAATTCCGGTATCATGCCTACACTATTTTGTCACTTTATAAGAAGAAGATGAAGTACCTACATTACAAGTATATGCACAACAAGGAGTTTAAAAAGAGTGATCTTGTGCTTTTGTTCAATTCCTGATTACGGATGTTTCCGGGCAAGTTGAAGTCAAAATGGAGTGGCCCCTTTGAAGTGGTGAATGTAACCCCCTTTGGTGCTCTAGATTTGAAAAATAAGAACAATGAGGTGTTTAGAGTCAATGGGCACCGGGTTAAACATTATCTTGGCAAGGTTGATGATGGACATATTGTGGCGGTTCTTCATTTCAAGTGATTGGTAATCTGCATCGTGACACGACATTAAATCAGGCGCTTCTTGGGAGGCAACCCATGTATCTTTTTCTTTTTCTCGTTTTTCTTCTTTAGATTAGATAGGCTTGGTTTTCTACTAACTGGTTTTGGAGTGTATGCTGGAATGGGTGTCCATTGCAGGGACTGTGCAAGAAAATTTGGCAAAGTGTCACAAAAGTGCGGACCGCACTTGAATTATAAGGACCGTACTGACACTATATGGCCGCACAATTCTGTGTGCGGTTGCACAACTGAAAGATCAAAATTGCATGCTCTCTGAAGTTTGGCCTATCAAAAATCCTTAACAAATTGCAACCTCACACAAAATTATGTGGTCCACACAAATTATGCAGCCGCACTCACTTTTGGTGCAGTCCGCAGAACTTCTTCGAAGGAACAGGTAATGAGTGCTGACCGCACTCAAATTTGTGCGGCCGCACTCAGGTAGGTATGGGCCCGATAGGTCAACCTATAAATAGGGCTTTTCTCAACTCTTTACTCTTTACATTCTCTGAACCTTCTAGCCCCAAGCAAACACAGTGCAATCCCCACTAATTCTCAAACTTCAAGCATTACATATCTGTAGATTCTCATATCCTTCATTATTGGTATGTTCATTACATCGTTAGATTCTTCATGTTTTCTTAGTTTTTTTCTTTTGCCTACGATTATTTCCATGCCTAAAAATGTCAATGGTGAGTTATTTTTGCTTAGAATCATGTGGGTAGCATCTTAAATGTTAATTGGGCCTGGGTAAGTAGCTAATCATGTTTAATTGCTCAAACCATGTCTAATTTTTGAACAACATTGCATGAACCCTAAGCTAGTGCCGCATAAAGTCAAATTGTGCAACCGCACTCAGTTTTGTGTGGTTCGCACTTTGAGCTTTGCGACCGCACACACTTTTGTACGGTCCACAGCTCTTTGAGTTCGGGCATGTGTGTGAATGAATTGTGCGGCCGCACTCAAAATTGTGCGGTCCATAGTGGACTGGTGTGGCCACACTCACTTTTATGCGGTCTGTTCTGATAAAACATCAGAGACCCTAGTAGTCTGAACCTGGGGCTGTACGGCCGCATTCAAAATTGTGCAGTCCGCACTTGGCAGTTTGCAGCTGCATTCACTTTTGTGCGGTCCGCACTGCCTCTTCTAAGTATACTTTACTGCAACTATCAACCACACATCTGTATACACTATGAGCTTCAATTCTAACTGATTTTTATTACTTATGTGTTGCAGACAATGGTTAGATCAAGGGACCGAGGTATTACATCAAAAGGGATGGCAGAACCATCCCGATGCCGAGGTCGAGGCAAAAGAAACTTACCCCTAGCAATCAAAAGAGCCATAAGTAAGAATACAACCGCCAACAGAACTCCTCAACCCTCTGAGATCAGTGAGTATCTCCCATATGGGGAAATATCTAAGGGTAACTCCATGCAAGCACAGCCGAAAGCCTAATCACAACAAATTCCGGGTAGATTCCACTTGGTAGATGAGTCCTCTTCCACTACCAGTTCTTCTGAAGGTTCGGAAGAGGGTAGTCAAAATTCTGACCCTCTTCCTCACATGCTCCAGCTGCTCTAATTAACTTGGATGATGATGATGATGATGTCCCAGACGATGGGAGAGGGGGTGATACTACACTGGGAGGTTTAGAGAGGTCAAGAAGGCCAGGGCTATGGAAAGACAGATTTGTCAGTGCCAATACCTTTGAAAAATTTAGAGAACAGTGGCCGCAGAGGTCGCTCACTCTTGAGCAACAATTCTTGATAAAGGATTTGAACGAGCACAACCCCAATTTCTTAGACAATTCTAGGAGCGAAAAGGATGGAAATGGTTCACCCACAGTGTCCTAGATGCAAATGAGTACTTGGTCAAGGAATTCTATGCAAATGTAGCTCACATAAAAAAGGGTACCAAGGTGACAAAAGTGTGAAATCTGAAAATCTGCTTTGAATCTTGTGCATTGAACTCATATGTGGGGTTTGAAGAAGTAGAGGCGGTCCAATACCTGGAGAAACTGGCTATGGGTGACGCAGCTCGCCCATGGCTAGCTGAGATTCTGGCTATTCGAGGGTCAGCACCTTCGTGGCTTATAGCAGGAGTTCCAATAGTTCGAGCCACCCTAAACTTTGAAGCAAAAGGGTGGCAAACATTTGTATGTATCCGCATTGATCCATGCCTCATTGAGAACAACCTCTCACTTCCCCGTGCAGTTTTTGTGGCATCTATTATGGATGGGTATCAGATTAATGTTGGTGCCATCATTTCCACCAACATCACTTTAGCTGTCCAGAAAGGTGAAAGTCCTATCCGTACCCGAATTTGCTCAAAGAATACTTCAAGGACCAAAGGTGGAGCCAAGGCACTATGATACCAAAGTAAATGCCAAGAAGCCTTTCTCATGGTACCACCTTCAAGGAGCTAACAACCCGAAGTTCAGGGGTAAGGCTACTACCTACGCTGGCCAATCTGAGGAGCCAGTGGTAGTGGTTACTGATTCAGCTGCTGAGCCTTCAACATCTATATTACCTCCCACAACAGCCGGCCCTTCCACCGGGACAGCGGACATGCCACCATCTTCCTTTGCCGGACCACCTGTTTCTACTAGACTATTAGTGCCATTATCAGTGCCGACTTTATCTACTTATCTTCAGACTGTGCTGCGAGTCTCCCAGACATTAGGGAGTCTCAACAACTGGATACATGCAGCCACTACAAAGCTGACTGACATATCCAGTGTTGTTGCAGCACAGTCCTCCGCCCCATCAGCCCAAGTAGAGCCACAGGTACCTCCGTCAGTGAAGGAAATATTGAAGAAGATTCTGGACAACCAGAATACTATCATGGCTACAGTGGCGGCACACGGGAAATCCATTGAGGATTTGGGCAAAAAGGTCAAGAAGATGCGGAAGTCTCAAGCATGAAAGAGGTCAGTGGACAAGTTGAGAAAAGTGGTCGCCAAGATTGCATCTACAGGAGATCTACCATTGGACCTACTTATGGATCCATTACCCTCAATAGAACATGCATCATTGTGAGCAGTACCCGAGGCACCAGAGGCAGCAGCCGGCCAGACTGAGAAGCCAATTGCGATTACCCACACCGCTAAAGAGATGATCCAGATGCTGAGCAACACTATTGTCCCTCGGCCAAGTGATGATGTGATACATCTAGAGGAGACTGAGGGTGCTACAGATCCCATGCAAGCTGATACCACATGGGAGATGTTTAGTTGCAAGTCTATTTAGCAATCCAGAAGCGTGAGAGGTGAGATGTTTAGTTGCAAGTCCAAGTACCCGTGCTAATAGTCTAGAACTTGAACCGAATGTATTTCTAGGAAAAATTCTAAGTATAGCTTGGCTTGAGAAATGATTGTAGGCTCTCCCTGATCCAATTTGAAATTTGAAGTCTTCCTTATCCTACCAATGTGATAGCCCTAGTCAACCCCTTTGAGCAAAAGCCCTTTTTTCTTTCAATAACCACATGAAAAGCCTTTATCTGTTTTGTAATGACCCTCTCTTGGCATCCAACCTTTCCTTATCATTCTTGAGAAACAATTGGAAAAAACATAATTTTGGGGGAGAGACGAGAAGTTTGAAAGTGATACAAGGTACAAAGATAAGAAAAAATGAAGAAAACGAAAGGCAAAGAAAAGAAATAAAGAACAAAAAGAAAAATACAAAAAAGAAAGTGAATAATGTAGAAAGTTGAAGGCATTTAAAGAATACAATGATGAAAGGCATGGAGTAAATAGAAAAGAAGAAGATTGAATGTCATGACCAAGAAAAAGTAACGTTACGTCTCTCTAGGTCCCCTGAGGAAAAAGAAAATGACTCAAAGAGTTGATAAAGTATGAGCCGAAAAGAGAAAATGAAGTACTTATGGAAAGATGAAACCATTCTATTCCAACAATCCCTACCTTGGTCCAAAAGTTTTCATTATATCCCGCAAAAGGCCTACATGATTTCAAGTTGAGTGAGCTTGCATTAGTGGTGATTTACATGAGGGAAAAGCTTATGGTACTTAAAGTCGGACTTGTGACGTTCTTTTGAGAGAGATGAGCGAACTTTTCACAATCCTTGTTACATTCTAAAGTGAGATTAGCTAATGGAGAGTAGAGGAGGAGGATTTTGGGATCCATAATGATCTACATGAAAGAGCAAGCTTCCTTGATGAATAAAATCAACTCTTGATGGTCTAGTGTCACATTAAGAACTATTGTACTCAAAAAGTCAAATCATTGCATTGTTGATAACTCATACGTATTATGGGTAATTGTTGGTCCCAATTGATGTGTGATTGATTCACCTTAGGCCAACTGAAATATCCCTTTTTCTAGTGGAGGTGAGAATTGCCTTAATTGCTTGAGGACAAGCAAAAACTTATGTTTGGGGAAGTTGATAAGTAGGGTTTTTAACTTCTTATTTGCTCTCTTTTACTTGCGTTTTAGCTTAAAAATACTCCCAAGAACTAATGAAATGTGCTTTTGTACAGGAATATTAGGAAACGAGCAGAAGAAGTCAAAATCAACTCATAAAGGAGTCAAAAGTGAACAAGAACCAAAACAAGGCAAAAAGGCCTAGAGTGCGGACCACACAATTATTGTGCGATCGCAGACAAGGAGATTCAGAGAGTTGGATTTTTAGGAAGGCTGAAGGCATGCGAACCGCACCATAATTGTGTGGCCGCACTCAAAATTATGCGGTCCGCAGAAGACAAGAATCAGAGAGAAGGAATTTTAGAATCAAGAAGAAATGCGGACCGCACCATTTTTGTGCGGCTGCATAATCAAGAGCGCGACCGTACTCAGAATTGTGCGGTACCGCAAAAGTCGCGCAAAAGCCAGAGCTCAAGTTCAAGGAGTGAGGACCACACTATAATTGTACGGCCGCAGAAGCAAGAGTGCGACCGCACTCAGAAATGTACGGTCTGCACAACCTCCATAGAGCCATTTTTGTCAGATATTTTTAACTTAGTATAAATAGAACTTTGTCATTTTTAGGTTAAGTTGAGTTTTGGGGAGAGCACCTGAGCCGTTTTTTTTACTAGATTCACTTCTAAACATTAGATTTTCTTTCTCTAATCAATTATTATGCATTCTATCTTAATTTCTTCTTATATTTCTTCATTTTTCATGAGTAGCTAAATTTCTAGCTAGGGTAGTGGCCTAACCCTAGTGTGGGTACTTAATGGGTGTTTGATTTAGGGCGTGTTTGTGATTGGGTTAGTGATGTTTAGCCAAGTTCATGGTTGAATTCAAGAATTAATGGTTGCAAATATTGATTCATGCCTATTTGACTTAGTCTCTACTTGAGAAAGAGAGACTTAAGTCTAGGAACACTTGGCTAACAAGAAACTGGGGTGAATTTAGGAAATTGATAGCTCCATTTAAAGGGTAAAATCTAGAGATAGTAAGGCTCGACTTGAGCATATATCACTTGTTTTGTGCAATACCCATTTGGACTTTGAAAAGCCAATTTGGGCAAAATTACTCGAACTACCAAGAGGTATAGAGTTGGTAATTGCGTGTGATTGCTATATTACAATCCCGACTAATCAAACTTGCCCTAGAGTTTACAACATGTTAGGTAACCACCATGTGGAAGTCACAACCCTAGATCTTTTATCATTTGAAAAATAACCAAAACCAAAAATATTGTCTCCTAGTTTTATATTTGTAATCAATAGTTTAAAGTAGAAGTAAAAACAACAAACAAGAATGTGGAAGTATAATTTGAGGAACATCATACAATTGCACTAAATATATACCTAATTCCAATTCTAACTCCCTTTCGATTCAACCCCGACTCGCGTTGGGTTTTTATCGCTTCAACCGCCTCACTACCTATATTTGTGGTGTGAGTTTGGATGACATCAATCCACAATATTACAAAATACTGCTAGTTATAGAAAATCAAAAGTTCTCTGACATCATCAAGTTGTGACAAAAGAATAGAATAAGAGATCAAGAGCGGTATGGTGACCAACTTCGAGGCGCTGCAAGCCACTAACAAAGCCTTACAGTTATGAGGTATTTTGAAGAAGAAAGAAGTGGGTGCCGTGATAGTAAATCAGGGCCCTAAGTCTCCCCTTATATACCAAACACATCCACCCACATATCAACCCTTACCTCCAAAATACCAATACCCTGCCACCACCTACCATACCTATAAAACTCAACCTGCATATTACCATTTACCTCCACCCGCCCGCCAAACTACCCAAAGCCATGCCCAAACTTCGACCGCCGAACTCCCAGACAATACACCCCAATTGCTGAACCCATAGCCCAATAGTATGAGAGACTAAAAGCCGCCGGTTACGTCACTTCTATTTCTGTTGTTGCTATTGAAAACCTTTCCCAATGGTTTAACCTCAACAAAACTTGTGCCTACCATTTAGGCATGATGGGTCATACCATTGAGGAATGACACATGTTTAAGGGAAAGATCCAGACATTGATTGACACCAAAGTTATACAAATAAAGGATTTCGAGCCGAATGTCCGCAATAACCCTCTTCCTGATCATAGGGGAGAGGGAGTGAATGTGATAGAAACTGATAAAAAATAG
The DNA here is from genome assembly GCF_000715075.1 of Nicotiana tabacum. NCBI lineage: Eukaryota > Viridiplantae > Streptophyta > Magnoliopsida > Solanales > Solanaceae > Nicotiana > Nicotiana tabacum. Next base: position 178,607,284 of record NC_134101.1, read on the forward strand.
GATCAGGAGGGATCCATCAGACTTATTTGAGAGGGGGAACTCCCAAAATATCTCTGGTCACCCTCTCCCCTATTGTGGTTCACACCTAGGCACCATTTGAGGTCGAGGTAGCTATGCCCTTCACTGTGATGGTATCTCCAACACCGTCTTATAAGTCTAATTATGTCCTATGAGATTATGTGACGGAGGCAAGAAGAAAAGGAAAGCCAAGATGAAAGAGACAGTTGCTACGTAAGGAATGACCAAAACTGGCTGAGTTTACACACTCGAGAATCTTGGAGAAACAAGCAAAGAGACCACATCTAAGCCATATGTCATGGAGACAAGCAATGGTGGAACATACAACACATTCTTCAGTTCATAATTCCCTAGTACAGAAGTACTTCCTTTTTGTGTTACAGAGCATTTGCAATCTGTTGGTACCTGTACTCTTTGATTCTTCTATTGATTAACGCTCTCTATGTTATTCAGAACTTCTCAATGACATGTAATGTGTGGGATGCTCCTCAGTCTATTATCCACTCACATGAAAAAATATTGGAAAATAATATAGTTATACCTGTCATGAGTGTATGACCATCACCTACAGGTGTTTTATTCAGGAGATTCAATAGCTACTTATGTTGGTCTTCAAGGAAGAAGTGTCCTTGTGGTTGTTTCTGAGAAGAACTTGTGGCCTCTCCTGAGATCATGTCAGCATATGTTCTGCTTCCTTGTCTATGTTGTTTCTTCTTGCTTTTGAAATCAAGAGGATAGCCTATAGTTTTGAAATAATTTTCCTTCAGGTGTCCTTTGTATCCATAATGTTTACAGATTATCCCAACTTTCTTAGCTTTATATCCTTGATTCTATCCTGCCATCATAGTCAAGGGCTCTTTGTTTACTTCAAGTAAGCCTAGATCCCGTTGGCTTTTCTCATGAATGACCAATGAATAAGTTTGATTTACTATCATTACTGGAGTCTTAAGCAATATTTGACTCCTTACTTGACTATAACTCTCATTAAGACCGATAAGGAATTGCAACAGTCGTAAATTCATAAATTGCTCAATGAAAGGCCTAGTCTCCTCATATTTACAACCAAATGCTGGTACTAACATATCAATTTCATCCCAAAGACCTTTCAATTTTGTATAGTATGATGTCACAGAATCAGTACCTTGCTTTAAGGATCCAATTTGTATCCATAGGAGATAGAATCATGTGAGGTTAGATTTGTCAAACCTCTCTTTGAATTTATTCCACAGTGTCTTTGCATTTGAATCATAGATGATGCTAGGTTGTAATTCTGTTGAAACTATGCGTCGTATCCATGAGAGAACAACTGCATTACACCTTTCCCATTGATTCGACAATTCTCCTTTGTAAGAGCTTTTCAAGCAGGTTCCTTCTATAAACCCTAGCTTGTTCTTCACCAGAAGTGTCATGCGTATCAGTATACTCCATAAACTATAATTCTCAGGTATGGTGAGCTTTATGTCATGCAGTGCAACTCCAGGTATGTTTGTAGCAGCTAAGAACAAAGGATGATTGTGATCAATTTGAAGGTTCATTGTTTCCCATGATGATTGTGATCAATTTGAAGGTTCATTGTTTCCCATATGGCTGATCGAACTCGAGCTCCAACATGTATGTTGTTCAAATGTTGCAGAATTTTGTCATAATTCTCAATTACCATGATAGAATCTAGATCTTATGCAGTGTCAAAGATCGAAAGAGAAGAATCATATAATCAAGAGGAGGAAGAAGAAGAGGATTTTTATTTCTAATTACACTGTTATATCAGCTCACGGTATTTACCAAATATAACTAACACTCACGTACCTCACACACATGTACTTGTAAATTATCTAAAATGCTATTCTCGTTAATAACTCCATTCCTCAATACTATCCATGCTTCTTCTTCTTCCTTTTAGGATCAAGAATGTGAAACATCTTTTTTTACCCTTCTGCCACTCTGTCAATGTGATAATTTCTGATAATAATAAAATATATATTAAAACTTAAGGTCAGCAATATGCTGGATGTACAGTTCCTGTCATGGTTATTGTATAAAGGTTTCTAATATATTATATGGCATAATATAATACAATAGTTGTCATAGAATACCGTGTAACATAATATACACGCACTAAACTCTTGTTATTTTTCTTGCCTCACTATAGCGTAACTTACAATATGCTATCCGTCCTAGCAGGCAGCCGACAGAGAAAATTGAATTATGAATTCAATTGAACGCATTGTTTTCTGTTTGAACTATGCATCGACCAAAGATGGCCGTGGTGCCGAAATCACACCAGATGACCATAATCACGCACCTTGGGTTGCAATGCCACCAACCGAACTTCTCAAGAGGCACACACAATATAAAGTTATCTCATTTTCTGCTAAAAATGTCAGTACTTCCAATAAACCGATGCATGTCATAGGGTATTAACAAAATAGAAGAAAAAACAAAGCAGTCTAAATTGCTGTTTTGGTCTGTAACAAGCTAGATATATGAAGTAAAGCCAGAGTCTTTTTCCACCTTCGACATATATTAATTTTGGGGCTTAATTTGTTTCGTCTGGCCTCCATACTCAATAGCTATATAATGCAGGAGATGATTTACTCACCCCACCAAACCAATATCCTTATTCACTATTGTTTGATCAGCGGCTCGACTGGCAGGCAATCACTACAACATGCAGTGGCTAAGGTTTATTAATAGTATTCTAATTGTGAGTATCCAATAGTACTCTGTTGTTCATAGAAAAAGAATTTTAATGCTAGCGCAGAGTAGTAATAAGTCCTTTCACTCTTCTCTTTGAGGTCCAATTAGAACTGTCTTTTGGGCCATGGCCCACTGATATAGAAATCATTGCCTCCCTTAATGTGATTTGACCAATTTGAATTATGAGTCAAATCATCAGAAATGAATTTAGTGGGTATACTCATTTAACCTTATATTGTATTTATTTTTGATTTTTTCTCATTAAATTTTATGTCATGTCATATTTATAGTAGGAGTTTGAGCCAAAATAACTGATAAAGTGACAATGATAAAATTTAGTTACTTTTAAGTGATAAAAAATAGTTAAATGATTTTAGTGAAATTAAAAGGTAGTTCAATGATAAGTGAAATTAACCCGTATAACCTTTAGTGATACTATATGTGTCAAATTTGTCGGTCCAAATTTGAACAAACTGAGCGTGTACGAGTGCTCCCGTGCCATCACGTGTTTCATCATGATGTGTAACAACTTGGATGGCTCGAGAGCTTACTTGTCCAATTTGTTGCCGCGATTACAGTCGTATTGTAGCTCAGTAGTTTAAATTTTGACAAATTTGTCTTGTAATAGTTATTAGATAATTCTTTACCTTATGACAATAAAAGCTGTTGTACTTGACTATAATGAATACTCCATCCGTTTCATATTAGATGAATTTAGTTTGATTCGGCACGAAGTTATAAAAAAAAAGATTTTTGAAACTTATAATCTTAAAAGCTTAAGGGGTAAAAAGTTTGTGGGCCATAACATTTGTGTGACTATAAAAGCTTCTCATTAATGATAAATGTGTAAAATGAAAGAGTTTAAAGTTAAACTATTTCCAAATTTAGAAATGTGTCATTTGTTTTGGAACAAACTAAAAAGGAAAGTACCTCATTTAATATGAAACGGAAAAAGTATTATAGTCAAAGCGGTATTGTACAAAAGATTGGGCATGATTAATTTCGAGGCAACTTAATGGAATTTGGTGGAGTAAAGCAAAACTTTAATAAGAGGCCTCAAATATATTTAGCAAAATTAGTTTCAGCATGTGTCAGACACGCACTTTGTTCGTCACATGTGCATCATATGTGCATCCAGTATCAATTATTAAAAGAAAAATAAAATCACATATATAATGTAAAAAGTTGTGTGTGAGATATAAAAAAAAATTGCTAAGTTCAAAATGATAAAAGGTGATAATCCTGTTTTAGCGACTATGTGCTACAAATTCGAAGTCCTAAAAATATATGTACACAATAATACTTGCATTATTAGTAAAACTCATCTCCTTCCAATATTTACACATATATTAATTCAATATTTTAACAAAAGTTTCTTCAATGTGTAACTCACTTTCTTTTTTTATTTCTGTAGATAGTTTCTTGCCGCCTTTCCTTTATTCCTCATGTCACCTCAAAAGGAGGATTTAACCTCACTAGAATCCACTCAATTAGTAAAATTATGCTGGGAGTGCTCACAGTCTACTGCATATTACATCTTATGTCGTTGGGCAATTTGTTACTGTATTAGACACTATGCTACTATTAGAGCTCGAAGCATCGTCCCTAGAGTGGTTGGGTCATTCCCTCCGCCGTTAGTACTTGCAATAAGTGACGTAAGAATTTTTTAGGATTTGAGTCAGAATAATTTTTTAGGTGCTAATAGATTTTATTTATTTTTATGTGATAAAAAATAAATAAGTGTTATTTGGTGAAATTGAAAACTAGTTGGGTGAGTGCAATTTATAACCCGAGAGAAAATCGGGTGATAGAATACTTTGACATTTTTGTATTTACTTGACAAATGGGACCCAATAGATTTTTTTTGCTGTAAACAAATTTACTCTATTAATTGACTAACAAAAATTACATAAAGGGATGATTATGCAGCATTCATAATCCAACTTTGAAAAAACAAAATATCCAGTAACACTATGAAATTAGCTCATCAGCTTTCGTATATGTGACAGATCCGAATTTCCCACCGCCGGGGTCGTGATGGCGCTTAACATTATACCCTCTAGCCAAGCCAATGTTACTAATTATTCTACATTTTTTCTTTATCTTTTAACAATTTACCAGTTAATATAAGAAAATCATCGGAAGCAAAATGCGGAAGAAAATAATTTAACAATTTAACTTAATACAATTACGAATTCCATAATAAAACTCCATCCAGAACTGGTGTCACACTTTCACGGACTGTCTACGAATACTACAAATAGTGGTCTAAACAAAGAAATACAAATTTATCTCAGAAATAGATAAAACAGAAGAGAAGCAGGATAGAAGGGGACACCAAGGCCTCCGGACGCCTGCAAGACTACCTCGGGTCTCCACTAGACTGAAGGCAGCAACCTCGAACTACGGTCCGTATGGTCCAGTATCGGGATCTGCACAAAAGTACAGAGTGTAGTATCAGTACAACCGACCCCATGTACTGATAAATGCCGAGTCTGACCTTGGCGAAGTAGTGACGAGGCTAGGACACAACCAACATAATAAACCTGTGCAGTTAAACAATATCTAATAGAAACTAAACAGAAATTTATGGGAAGGGGCAACATGCTATGGGGGATACCGGAATAAGGAAACACAGAAATAACGTAAACGAAACAATTAAGGCACCTGAACCGATAACAACAAATAATTATAGTAACAGAAAAAACAAATGCACGGCACCACCCTTCGTGCTTTTACTCTCAATCCTCACCATGCAATCAATAATGAAACTGTGCACGGCATCACCATTCGTACTTTATCACTCTTCCTCACCATATGAATAACAGGAATGTGCACGGCATCACCCTTCGTGCTTTATCTCTCTTCCTCGCCAAATGCATCAATATAAATATAAATGTGCACGGCATCACCCTTCGTGCTTTACCACTCTTTCCTCACCATATGCATAAGTATGAATGTGCATGGCATTATCCTTCGTGCTTTATCACTCTTTCTTCACCCAAACAGTAGAAACAATAACATCTCGGCAAAGGAATCAGCTATAACCAAGCTCGTTCCAACAATTAACTTTATAAAATGAATCTCAACTAGAGCCAGTACTCAACAATGGTCAAATACCAAGAAAGTATCATAAGTCTTGTTCCACATGGATAATCATCAATTTAACCATAGAAAGTACATAATAGGAATCACAATAGTCATAGTATAAGACTCATGGGCATGCTCGACACCAACATATAGATATCCGTCACCACACCTATGCGTCGTACACAACACTAACACGTAGCAAATAAGACACAACACTTACTCCCTCAAACTAAGGTTAGGTCAAATACTTACCTCGATTCCACGGCCACAAATCAAGCCTCAAATATCGCTTTCCCTCTAGATTTCACCTCCAATTCACTTGTGTCTAGTCATAATTAGCTTAATAACATCAATGAAAGCTAAAGAACTCAAACCCAATGCTTAACTATAATTTTTCCAACATTTTTCCCAAAAAGTCAAAAATCGACCCCGGGCCCGCTTGATCAAAATCCGAAGTTCGGACCAAAACCCGATTACTTATTCACCCCCGAGCTCGGATATGTAATTGGTTTTGGAATCTGGCCTCAATTTGAGGTCTAAATCCCCAAATTTCACCCAAAAACACCCAATTTCCCATGAAAATCTCTAAATTTTGTGATGAAATCTTGTAAAAAGATGAAGTAGATTGAAAACAATGAGTTAGAAATTGTTTACCTATGATTTGAGAAAGAACTTTTCTTTGCAAAATCGCCTATGGGAGCTTAGGGTTTGAAAATTTGAAAGAATGAGTTGAAATCCCATCTAAGTTATGATTTACACAGTTGCAGTTATCACATTTGCGATAACAGGTTCGCAAATGCGACCAAAGCATCGCAAATGCGAAGCTTGGCCTGGGCTGCTGACTTCGCAAATGCAAACTATTGTTCGCAAATGCAGTGACTGCTGGAGTCGCAATTACGACATTGAACTTCGCAAATGTGAAGGTCCCCCTCCCTGCCCTCTGATCGCAATTGCGATGAATATTCACAAATGCGTTGCTCACATTTGCGAGCCAGACTTCGGAATTGCGAAGTATGCAGACCTACAACACAATAGCTAATTCTTTAAGTCCCAAAACACTCTGTGGCTTATCCAAAACTCACCCGAGCCCTTGGGGCTCTAAATCAAACATGCACACAAGTCTAAAAGCATCATACGGACTTGATCATGCGATCAAATCACCCAAATAACATCTTAAACAACAAATTTAGCATCAAAATCAATGAAATTCTCAAGAACACCTAAAGTTACCATTTTCACAACCGAGGGTCCGAACCACGCCATATGAATTTCGTTTCTTACAAAATTTTACAAACACAACATAAATACCATATTAAACCTATACCGGGCTCTAGAACCAAAATACGGGTCTGATACCATCAAATTCAAACATTATTCCATTTATGAACTCCTTATATTTTTCAGTTAAATACCTTTCTTTAAAAATTTATTTCTCGGGCTAGGGACCTCGGAATTCAATTCCGGGCATACGCTCCTATATTTTCCTACGGACCCTCCGGGATCGTCAAATCACAGGTCCGGGTCCATTTACCTAAAATGTTAACCGAAGTCAACTTAATTCAATTTTAAAGGCAAAATTAGCATTTTCTTTCAAATTTTCACATATAGGCTTTCCGGAAATGTGTCCGGACTGCACACGCAAATTGTGGAGAAAGGAAATAAGGTCTTGAAGGCCTTAGAACCCCGAATTGTGTTCTAAAACACGAGGTGACCTTTTGGGTCATCACATTCTCCACTTCTAAAATAATCGTTCGTCCTCAAACGGACATAGAAAAGTACCCGAGTCGGTGAAAAGATGGGGATATCAGCTCTGCATATCGGACTTGGACTTACAGGTAGCTGCCTCGACAGGCTGACCTCTCTACTGAACACGAACCGAAGGGTAACTCTTTGATCTCAACTGACGAACCTGCCGGTCTAGAATAGCTATCGACTCCTCCTCATAGGTCAATTCCTTGTCCAACCAGACAATGCTGAAGTCTAACATGTGGGATGGATCACCGTGATACTTCCAATGCATGGACACATGAAACACTGGATGCACAGCTAATAAATTCGGTGGCAACGCAAGTCTATAGCCACCTCTCCCACTCAACCAAGGATCTCAAAAAGTCCAACAAATCTAGGGCTTAGCTTGCCCTTCTTCCCACATCTCATCATGCCCTTCATGGGCGACACCCAAAGCAACACTCGCTCCCTGATCATGAATGCCACATCACGAACCTTACGGTCGGCATAACTTTTCTGCTGGATTGAGCTATACGAAGCCTATCCTAAATGATCTTGACCTTTTCCAACGCATCCTGTACCAAATTCGTACCCAACAATCGAGCCTCTCCCGGCTATAACCACCCAACCGGCGACCGAAATCGCCTACCATATAATGCCTCATAGGGAGCTATCTGGATGCTCGACTGGTAACTGTTATTGTAGACAAACTCTGCTAATGGCAAGAACTGATCCCAAGAACCTCCAAAATCAATAACACATGCTCGGAGCATATCTTCCAAAATATGAATAGTACACTCGAACTGTCCGTCCATCTGAGGATGAAATGATGTGCTCAGCTCGACTCACATACCCAATCATGCTACACTGCCCTCTAGAAATGCAAGATAAACTGTGTACCACGATCAGAAATGATAGACACGGACACCATGAAGACAAACAATCTCACGGATATAAATCTCTGCCAACCGCTTGGAAGAATAGGAAACTACCATAGGAATGAAATGCGCTGACTTGGTCAGCCTATCAACAATAACCCATACCGCATCGAACTTCCTCTGAGTCCATAGGAGTCCAACAACAAAGTCCATAGTGATTCACTCCCACTTCTACTCAGGAATCTCAATCTTCGGAAACAAACCATTAGGTTTTTGATGCCCGTACTTTACCTGTTGACAATTGAAACATCGAGCTACATACACAATAATATCCTTCTTCATCCTCCTCCACCAATAATGCTGCCGTAAGTATTGATACATCTTAGCAGCGCACAGATGAATAGAATACCGGGAATTATAGGCCTCATCTAGAATCAACTCACGTAGTCCATCTACATTAGGCACACAAAGTCGACCCTGCATCCTCAAAACTCTGTCATCTCCAACTATAACTTGCTTGGAACCACCATGTCGCACTGTGTCCCTAAGGACAAGCAAATGAGGGTCATCATACTACCGATCCCTGATATGCTCAAATAAGGAAGACTGAGCGGCTATGCAAGCTAGAACACGGTTGGCTCAGAAATATTCAACCTCACGAACTGATTGGCTAAATCCTGAACATCCAAAGCAAGTGGTCTCTCACAGACTGGAATATACACAAGGCTGCCCATACTGGCTGACTTTCTACTCAAGGCATCGGTCCCTACATTGCCCTTCCTCGGATGATACAAGATGGTGATATCATAGTCTTTCAATAGCTTCAACCACATTCTCTGCCTCAAATTGAGCTCCTTTTTCTTGAACTAATACTGAAAACTCTTGTGATCTTTGAACACCTCACATGACACGCCATATAAATAACGCCTCCAACTCTTCAGCGCGTGAATAATGGCTGCTAGATCCAAATCATGAACTGGATAATTCTTCTCATGAAACTTCAACTATCGCGAAGCATATGCAATAACCTTGCCATTCTGCATCAACATCGCACCAAGTCCAATACGAAATGCGTCACAATAAACTGTATATGGCCCTGAACCTGTGGTCAACACCAACACCGGCACCGTAGTCAGAGCTGTCTTGAGCTTCTGAAAGCTCGCCTCACACTCGTCTGAACACCTGAACTACGCACCCTTCTGGGTCAACCTGGTCATCAGTGCTGCTATAGATGAAAACCCCATAACCCACCAAACCTAAGAAACTCCGGATCTTTGTAGCTGATGTGGGTCTAGGCCAGTCCTTGACTGCCGCAATCTTCTTAGGATCCACCTAAAACAACCAAAACTCATATTTCGAAAATATTGTGTACAACTGACTGTCTCTCAAAGTCTGAAGAACGACTCGAAGATGCTGCTCGTGCTCCTCTCGGCTGCGGGAGTAGATCAAAATATCATCAATGAAAACAATCACAAAGGAATCTAGATAAGGCTTGAACATTCAATTCATCAAATCTATAAAAGCTGCAGGGGCATTTGTCAACCCAAATGACATCACTAAGAACTCATAATGCCCATACTGAGTGCGGAAAGCTGTCTTAGGGACATTAGGTTCCCTAATCCTCAATTGATGGTAGCCAGACCTCAAATCAATCTTCGAAAATACCTTGGCACCCTGAAGCTGATCAAACAAATCATCAATCCTCGACAATGGATACTTGTTCTTGATGGTTACTTTGTTCAACTACCGATAATCTATGCACATCCTCATCGATCCATCCTTCTTCTTAACAAACAATATCAACGCACCCTAAGGCAAGACACTAGGCCTAATAAAGCCTTTATCAAACATGTCTTGCAACTGTTCCTTCAACTCGGGTGGAGCCATACGATATGGCGGAATAGAAATGGGCTGAGTGCCCGGAACCAAATCAATGCAAAAGTCAATATCCCTGTTGGGTGGCATACCCGTAAGTTCTGCAGGAAATACCTCTGGAAACTCACGAACAACGGGCACAAAATCTATAGAAGGAACCTTAGCACTAGAATCACAAACATATGCCAAATAGGCCAAACATCCCTTATCAACCATACCCTAAGCCTCCATATATAAGATAACCCTGCTGGTAGAATGACCAAGAGTCCCTCTCCACTCCAAATGAGGCAACACCGGCAATGCTAAGGTCACAGTCTTGGCATGATAGTCTAGTATAACATGATAACAGGATAACCAATCCATCCCCAAATGACATCGAAATCCACCATGTCGAGGAATAAGAGATCTACGCTAGTCTCAAGACCCCCAATAACCACCACACACGAACGATAGACACGATCTACCACAATAGAATCACCTACCGGTGTAGACACATATACATGAGCACTTAAAGAATTACAAGGCACAACCAGATAAGGGGCAAAATAAGATGACACATAGGAATATGTGGACCCTGGATCAAATAGCACTGAATCATCTCTATTACAAACTAAAATCATACCTGTGATAACCGCATCGGAGGATTCGGCCTTAGGTCTGGCTGGAATAGCATAACATCGGGGCTGGACCCCACCACTCTGAACTACATCCCTAGGATGGCCTCCTACTATCTTGCCTCCACCTCTAGCTGCCTGACCTCCACCTCTAATCGTCTGAACTCTACCTCTAACACCTCGACCCCTACCTCTAGCTGGCTGAACGGGTGGTGGAACACCTGGTGCTAGAACCATGGCACGAGAACCTGGTGCTGAGAACTCCTCGAGGCTCAAGGGAAAAATAAAGCAATGTGCCTCGTGTCGCCACAAGTATAACAAGACTTCGACTGCTGAGACTACTGACCCTGAAACTCACCCTAACGGCCTGAGTAAATACCCTGAAAACTCTGGAGCGAAGGTGCACTGATAGGAGCTAGTGGTGCACGGTAGGGCAACTGATCAGAATACTGCATATGAGAACCAAAACCACCTGGAGCACCGCGAGAAGCATGAAGTCCTGAATGAAACGGCCTGGAAGGATGGCCCCTACCAAAAGAATCCATGCCTCCAGACGAGGCACTGCTGAATTTTCCAGAATGACTAGGCCTCTTGTCAGTCCCCTGACCGCTCCCCTAAGCAAGAACCATCTCAAGCCGCCTGGCCACATTAGCCGCATCCTGGAAAGAAATCTCCGTCCCTATCTCCTTAGCCATCTGCAATCTAATAGCCTAAGCGAGTCCCTCAATAAACCTCTTCACCCTCTCTCTCTCTCTCTCTCTCTCTCTATGTTTCTCTCTCCGTGGGGAGTATAAGAAGAGCATGATGATCCAAATCAATAAACCTCGTCTTGTACTAGGTGACAGTCATAGAACCCTGCTGAAGACACTCAAACCGTCTGCGGTACTCCTCTCTCTGAGTAACGGGAAGGAACTTCTCGAAAAATAGCTGCGAGAACTGGTCCCAAGTTAGAGCTGGTGACCCAGCAGGTCTGGCCAAACAAGAATCTCTCCACCATTTCTTGGTGGAACCTGACAGATGAAAAATAGTAAAGTCTACCCCATTGGTCTCCACTATCCCCATGTTCCGAAGAACCTCATGACAGCTGTCTAAATAATCTTGGGGATCCTCTGAAGATGTACCACCATAAGTAGTAGTAAATAGCTTGGTGAACCTCTCCAGTCTCCACAGAGCATCTGAAGATATAACTGACCCATCACCGGTCTGAGCTATAACACCCGGTGGAACTACCCCAACTGGGTGAGCTGCTGGAGTCTAAAACTGGGGAACCATCTGCTCCGCCCCTAGCATAAGAGACTGCTGGTGCTATAGGAAGTATGCCTTCCTGAGTGAAACTCTCCATAAGTCCCACTAGACGGACCAGAGCATCCTGGAGTACTAGGGTAGCGATGAATCTTTCTAGGACCTGAGCTGGGCTCGCTGGAATAGTATGGGCCGGAACCTCATCATCAAACTCTACCTGAGGCTTCGCCGTTGGTGTTGCTACTCTGGGCTGAGCTCTATCCCTGCCTCGGCCTCTAGCACTACCTCGGCCTCGTCCTTTGCCCCTCGTAAGAGCTGCCGCTGGGGCTCGGGCTACTAATCAGCTGATGAAGCGATATGTGTTCTCGCCATCTGCGAAAGAACAGAGTAGAAGTTCAATTAGCATTGAGAAATCAACAACACGATAGAGATGAATAGAAGTGAAACTGTTCCTAACTCTGTAACCACTGGGGGATAAGCACAGACATCTCCGTACCGATCCCACAGACTCTACTAAGCTTGTCCATGAATTGTGAAACCTAAGCAACCTAGGGCTCTGATACTAATTTGTCACGACCCAAATTATCCACTGTCGGGACTGTGATGACGCCTAACATTGTACCCGCTAGGAAAGCCAATGCTACTGATTATTCTACCTTTTTCCTTTATCTTTTAACAATTTACAAGTTAATATAAGAAAATCAGCGGAGCAAAATGCGAAAGAAAAGAATTTAACAATTTAACTTAATACAATTACGAAATCCATAATAAAACTCTACCCAGAACTGGTGTCACACATTCACGGACTGTCCACAAATACTACAAATAGTGGTCTGAACAAAGAAATATAAATCTGTCTTAGAAATTGATAAAATAAAAGAGAAGCAGGATAGAAGGGGACGCCATGGCCTGCGGACACCTGCAGGACTACCTCAGGTCTCCACTGGATTGAAGGCAGCAACCTCAAACTACGGTCCGTATTGTCCAGTATTGGGATCTACACAAAAGTACAGAGTGTAACATTAGTACAACTGATCCCATGTACTGGTAAGTGCCGAGCCTAACCTCAGCGAAGTAGTGACGAGGCTAGGCCACGACCAACATAATAAACCTGTGCAATTAAACAATATCTATCAAAATAACAATAATGGGAAATAAACAGAAATTTACGGGAAGGGGAAACATGCTATGGGGGATACCAGAATAAGGAAACACAGAAATAACGGAAACGAAACAGTTAAGGCACTTGAACCGATAACAACAAATAATCACAGTAAAAAAAAACAAATGCACGGCATCACCCTTCATGCTTTATCACTCTTCCTCACCATATGAATAACAGGAATGTGCATGGCATAACCCTTCGTGCTTTATCTCTCTTCCTCACCAAATGCATTAATATAAATGTAAATGTGCACGACATCACCCTTCTTGCTTTACCACTCTTTCTTCACCATATGCATAAGTATGAATGTGCACGGCGTCACCCTTCATGCTTTATTACTCTTTCCTCACCCAACAGAAGAAACAATAATATCCCGGCAAGGGAATCAGCTATAACCAATCTCGTTCCAACTGTTAACTTCACAAAATAAATCTCAACTTGAGCCAATACTTAACAATGGCCAAATACAAAGAACGTATCATAAGTCTTGTTCAACATGGATAATCATCAATTTAAGCATAGATAGTACATAAGAATCACAACAATCATAGTATAAGACTCACGGGCATGCTCGACACCAACGTATAGATACCCGTCACCACACCTATGTGTCGTAAAAAACACTAATCCATAGCAAATAAGACATAACACCTATTCCCTCAAGTTAAGGTTAGGCCAAACACTTACCTCGATTCCACGACCACAAATCAAGCCTCAAATATCGCTTTCCCTCTAGATTTCACGTCTAATTCACTTGTATCTAGTCATAATTAGGTTAATAACATCAATGAATGCTAAAGAACTCAAATCCAATGCTTAATTATAGTTTTCCCAACATTTTTCCCAAAAAGTCAAAAATTGACCCTGTTTACCGCGAAAATGGTAATAACAATTAAATTTGTTGATGGACTCTAAAAATACGTGATATATTTTTATGCTAGTTTGTTAAGCAGTTGATGCTAAGTATATGAGACTCAGAGACGAAATAAATCTTGGGAGAGAGCTATAACCAAAACGTAGGGTCAGCTATTCAGGGTCTTGAGCTGGTCGATTTGGGGCCTCGAAGCCGATTCCAGGACTCGATTACGGACTAGCAAAGGCAGTTGCTATATGACTAACGGTTATAATAAAATCAATGAAGGCTCTTTATGGCCAGTGATAAGCAAGAAATGAAGAAAAAATATGAAGTAATAAATGAAAGCTATGATATTAAGAGAATATGTTAGAGAGTGAAACAAAGAGTTCTTGTATATTTTTGTGTGGAGCAACTGAAGTGACCAACCCTTACAAAGTGATAGGGATCCCCTTTATATAGGAGGGAAATCCCATCATAGTACAACAAGCATTAATTACAAAGACATGGAGATGTGACAGCTGGCTGACTTCATGACGTAGGCTCAGACTAGCTTCAGACTAGCCTGACAGATTTCGTCGGCCTTGGTTGCACTCTTCAGGAACTCCCCGTACATGCCGGGGTCGCGACCAACGTTATCCCTAGGTCGAGCGTCGATGGACCTCAAGTGAGGGTACTCGGTCTGTGGTCTCGAGCCTTCGAGGTGATCTTCCGAGATGCCTTATCAACGAGAAATTGGTTCCTCCAATTTTGCTATATACAGATAGTCCCCATGTTTCTTAGAGAGGAGCGACAAGAAATGATTTTGACATCCGACTCTTCTGACTCCCTGCGATGACATCATACGGATGACACAAGCCTTTGTGATTACCACACGTCCCATGGACTTGTCTTTTCAGCGTTGTTCAATGCACTGCCAATTCCTATTTTTCAAAGTGATAGTACCGCCATCGATCCGACTTCTAATAACACATTGATTACACCTGTCAATCTGTCTGCCCAAGGCATTGATGACATCGTTGGCCATGCTACCATCCACTATAAATGGGGACTTACGGTATTACCTTTTTACCTAAGTGTTTTTCAACATCTTTCCATTATCTTTCTCCATTGCTACCTACTATGTTTGGGGTCCATGGTCTTTTGCCTGGACTTTCCTTTGTTAAGCGAGATTATACTATCTCGTCGTTGTTGTTGATGTGGTTATGGTTGTCACTATTATTGTCTTCTCGAGATGATGAGATAGGGAGGCTTATTTCTTCCTCTTGGGAAGGAATTTGGACTATACATCGCTGCTCATGAGGGTGCTCGGACTATACACCGCTATTCACCTTCATATCCCGGTTCGGTGTGGCACTTCGCCCCCGACCGGTAGCTTGTTCGGCTCGATGTCCCAAGAAGTGGACTCAAAGTAGCCATGCAAATAAGGCCGATGCTCACCAAGACTCTTACCGGTCCGAGATTCTCTTGGTCGATGAGGGTTCTTGTCCCTTGGTGGGCTACGACATTTTTTCATCCTTTGCTACATCCCTACTTTCCTCCTCTTCATCTTCTCCATCAAAGACACTACTTTGGAAGACCGAGATGAGCCCCCCGAGGCAGTGGTGCTAGAAGATATTACTGCTTAGGATGCATACTCGAGGGGATGACGCTTGAGAATTGATTAGACTCTAGGCTTCTCTTACATATGTACCTTTTTTTTTCTTTGTTTCTGTGTAAGGACCCCTCGTGGGCTTTGTAATTGAATGTTTCAAAAATACAAAGATATTTCTCCAAGTTGTCTTCGATGCATGCTATATACTTTTATGTTTGTGGAGACTCTGAATGTAGGGATCTGTCTGCTGTTACTAATATCAAACCCATGTGCGAGTATTCTTTTTGGCCTTCGGTCAATTAATATGGCCTTGTGTAGAACCCTTTGCAATCCCTTGTATCGAACCTGAATTGGGCCGATGAACTCGGGTCGCCGGGACCTTGACTTCGAGTAGAATTAAAGTAATGTTTTGGGCCTTGGAGTCATGGTTTACTACTTAAACTCCATGGTAACCTTTGAGAAGAAATTTTCCCGGAGGCCTGTGGACAGGGGCTGCCTTTGATCTCTTGAGGGCAGTCCCCGAAGGGAGGTTTTTGCAAATAGCCTTAATGTAAACCCGCTCTGGGCTTAATGTAAATAGCCTTAAGGCACTGTAGATAGATCTCAAAAGAGGGTTTGTCCGATCTTAGACGGTACCCGGGGGCCAAGCCTATATGGGTGGAGTTTAAATGCTTATTTCCTTGGAGCATGACCTTCCCTATGATGGAGATCCTCGAGGTCGGGTACCACCTCAATTCTGGCAATGATGTCGTCGGCTTCTTAAAGCCCAACTTCTGTTTGATGGGGGGGCCTCGAGGTCGGGTACCACCTCGAGACTGGAGAAGATATTACTGGCTTCTTGGAGTCTAACCTTATTCTGATAGAGGTCCTCGAGGTCGGGTACCACCTCGGGACTAGAGAAGGCATTATTGGCTTCTTGGAACCTAACCTTATTCTGATGGAGGTCCTCGAGGTCGGGTACCACCGCAGGACTGGTGATGTTGTCTTTAGCCGGTTTTGAGGCAAACAGACCGTCGTCATTGTTTTCATATATATACATGGACGTTTTTTGCTCTTTAGGGGATCCCACCACTTTAAATAGTTGCCCTTCTTTTTCTACGTTAGCCTTTCATTTCTCTAGCACTAACGCACTTGCACATATTCCCGCTTTAGTTTTCTAATTTTGTCACATCTATGGCGACCATGTCGGGATCTGTCCGACAGGGAGGGGAGAGCTCCGGCTCCGGCGTTCTGGACCGATGAGAGTATGCCTTGAAGGTTGCTTCTTCTGGAGAAGAACATCTTGGGTTGGTGAAAAAGGACTGCAGACGGGGGAAAAAGGTAGTACCGCAGATACTTCCCCCGAGTGAGGGCATCACAGATCATGCCGATGGATTCTTGAATGTGTACACATACCCATTCACATTGGACCCCCTCGATAGGGTTGTGCTTGAATTCTACCTAGAGTATCGGGTTACCTTGGTGCAGATCAATCCGTCATTTTGGCGAACAGTGTTGATGATGAGATTTTTTGCGGAGAAGGTGGGGCTTGACTTTACTCTTAGTCATCTTATTAGGTTGTACCGGCCCTTCCACCATCGAGGTCTACTGACCTTGCGATGCCGATCGATTAATCCCTTCGTTATTGACGACAAGGAAGATGGAGATCGGGAATGGATGAGTCGCTTTGTCCAGGTGCGGACCGCTAATATTATCCCCGTAGAGCTCATGTCATTCCCTAAGGAATGGAACTATATTCGTAAGTGGTGCACCTCGTGCTTTCTCAGTTCTGTCTATGACAAAAACCTGGTTTCGTAACTGTGCCTTCTTTTCTTTTCCCTCAGCGGTTTCATGGGCGCGGGGCAACGTTCTTGATTTGTCGGATTGGGTCCGAAAGTTGGCGACCTACTAGACTTGTGTTGAGCGCAAGTGGCGAGCTGCGTCCTGGCACAGGTGGGAAGCGAAACGTCATGGTGAGTGCGGTACTATTTTTTCCTTTCCCTTCTTTTGTGAGGAGAAACATATCCCCTTTACGTGTATTAATATTACTATTGTAGGCATTGGAGAGCCCTTCGAGGTGAGGCCGTGCTCCCTCTGAGAAGGGGAAGGGTTGCCAACTTCCATGCTGAAGAATGATAACAATGAACAAGAGGTGTTTTATAGGGCGATGGCGCTCAAAGTCAGGCGGAGCGGGGCTTCGGAGCAGAAGCATCATCCGAACCCGTCGTGTCCGCGGCTCCTGGTTCTGGAAAGAAGGTTTCTCCATTGCTATCACCTTCTTTTTCTGTCGATAGCATTTCGGAAGATACTATAAACCCGGGGTCGCATACACCGAGCGACCGTGCTTCGACCGGAGTAGGCTCTTTCAGGGCCGAAGGGACTGGATTGGCAGGTGTGCATTCAGCTTTCGAATAAGCCAAGCGGCTTCACTTTGAGGTGAGTTTCGGCACAGGTTTTTTGAGCTTTGCACCTTCCCTTCCTTATTGAGTTTTCTTTTGCAGGCATTCGACAAGCTTAAGTCTGGGCTGCTTCATTGTAAAGCTAGGCTACGGAAAGCTCTGGATGACGAGAGATCTCTGAGGCTCCTTTGTGATGAAAAGGAAGTCGAGTTGGTACACTTGCAGTATGAGGTGGGTCAGAGCCTGAATTACGAGAACCACCTGAAGGAGCGGGTAGTTTTCTGTCCCGAGTGAGTGTGCATTCCGCCTCCTATTTCCCAGGCTAATACTTAGTTTATTTTAGTTGCAGAAAAAGGCAGAGGCCCTAGAGCACCTTCGAGATGATGTTGGCCGGGTCAGGCGTGAGCATGATGAATTGAAAGCTTGGGCGGAAGCTCAAACTTTAGAGGGGAAGGATGCTTTGGCCAAAGTTCTTGCTTTTGAGGTTTAACTTCGCATATCTCGTGACAATGCTTTGGTTCAAACAGAATTGATTGAAAATCTTGAGTCTGAGCTTTCGAAAGTCAGGTCTGAGATCGTTGATGCCTGGGCAGAAGCCGCAATGAGTAAGGCTGACCAGGAGATGGCGATATACTCAAAGGATGCTGCTGATGCTCAAGCAGAGTTGATAAGGATCCTCGACCGCGAAGGGAGGATTGAAGAATATGCTCATTGCAAATCTCGAAGAAAGACCCTTAAAGAAATTCGTGATATGGGTTTTTTCCCTCTCGGAAGAATTGGCGCTAGCAAGGGCGGATGAGCGTGATGCTCGGTTACTTTTGCCCGATGCCAAGGAAAGCAAGGATGAGACCGGCAGGCTGTAACCCCTAAGGGGAAGGGGGCATAGATTTTGTCATCTGTATGTAGTATTTTCAAAGCATATTTGTAGCTGGAGCTTGCATTTCTTGCTTATATATGAAAGAAAACCTTGTGGCTTTACTCCTTTCGTATCTTTTTCTATCTTGATTTTGACCAGGCAGGCTGGTTTTTGCATTGGTAGGAATCCTCAGAGTAGTAATGCGGCCCCAAGACTCATTGGACTAGCCCGTAGACTCTTACGTACTTTCGCTCTTAGGCATACTTAGGCCACCTGTTTTGAGCTTAGTCCCCGAGTCAGGCATCGACTCGAGCTTATTTGACCTTTGAATGGCTGAATTTTAGGATGGTGATAGTGGCTCTTACGCTTTTGGTCGATGCGACCTTTTAGTGCACGTGGGTCAATGGCTCTTATGCCTTGGGCCGATGCGGCCTTTTAAAGTAAGCTGACGATAATGGCTCTCACTCTTTGAGTCGAAGCGACATTTTAATGTAAGCTGGCGACAATGGCTCTCATGTTTTGGGTCGAAGCGACCTTTTAATGTAAGCTGGCGACAATGGCTCTTACGCTTTGGGTCGAAGCGACCTTTTAATGTAAGTTGGCGACAATGGCTCTTATGCTTTTCCCTTAGGCATATATAGTTAACTATTTTGGGTCCGGTCACCGAATCAGGTTACGACTCAAGCTCATTTTGACCCTCAAGTTTTCAGGTTTCAAGCTAGCGACACTGGATCTTACGCTTTAAGTCGATGCGACCTTTTGTGTGTATGGCCCTAAGGCTCATTAGGCTAGAGACAATGGCTCTTACATGATTGTTCGATGCGACCATTTATGTAGGATTTATTTTCCTCTCGGTAAGGACTTTTGAAGTAATTTTTGCCCGACTCATCATCGGTTTGGGAAGATCCTCGATTTTGAGTAACTTGCAGTGATATTCGAGCACCTTGAGAGGTTTGGCTCGGAGGCTGAGTAGCTCGAAGCCTGTAATTTGGAGTTGACATGGTTGAAGCTCGTTTGCCTATGCCGAGGGTAGCCTGTTTAATCAGTTCTTTCCGAAGTAAATTCGGAGTAATTTGAAGGCCTGTGTGGGATGGCGACAGTGGCTCTTACACCTTGTAGCGACGGTCGGGCATTCCCGAGTTGCATTTGTTATTTGGCCGGAGCCTTTGAGTTCCGAGTGAAGTAGTTTCGGTATCTATATCGAGGGTATGTCTTTTTAGGGGTCTTACAAGTTCGATATATAGCCGAAACCTTGGGATCGAGTCTATGCCCTTAGTGAGGTCTTACAAGTTTTATATGTCATTGAGGTCTTATAGTTTTACATACTATTGAGGTCTTACAGGTTTTTCATGTCGTTGAGGTCTTACAGTTTTTGTGTGTCGTTGAGGTCTTACAGTTTTGCATGCCGTTGATGTCTTATAGGTTTGAATACTTGGTACAAGTATTGTTCATTCCTTGCTTGAGGTCATAAAGATATGATTGTTCCCTTATGTAGGTCTTACGAGACCGAGTCTGCCTGCTTGGGGTCTTATGGCCTCAGGTTTTGATAAGTCGATGGAGGTGGTGCTTGATGGCCGTCCCTGAGTCATCGAGAGTTTCTTGACTCAGGAGCCATTTTTTGCAAACTTTGCATTGCCTCGTTGAAGGCTTACGATTTTGGAGATCCCGACCCTAAGGCCATACGTTTTGTTTTTGAGATTTTGACGCTAATCCTCGAGTATTTGAGGTACTTTTGGCATTGGAGATGTTTAACGATTTCTGCGTTACGTTATCTGAGGACCTATGATTTTGGAGTACCGACCCGGAGGTCTTTTAAGTGTTAAATTGTTGACACCAGTCCCCGAGTATTCGAGACATTTTCAGCGGAGGAGTTGTTTTTGCGACGGTGCTAAGCCTCTTTTGGAGCGTGAGATGCTTTGATAACGAATATTCTTCAATTATTTGGTACAAGTGTACCCATTTTTGCCGTCGGGCCCCAGCTATACAGACTTAATTCGTTCGACCGTTTGGCCCGGTACATCATTTTCCTATAGGGGCCCAATTCGGCGTCTCTTGGCTTTTTTGAGCGGATGATCTTTGGGGGAGATGCACCTCAATATTCGAGGTTGATTGCAAAGGAAGCCTCGGACACTTGTTGAATCTCCCTTAGGCAGCAAGTAGATGATGCCTTGTTAAAAACCTTGCCGGTAAAACCCTTTTCGGGACAAGAACTCGGTCGAAGAAAAAGAGTGCAACGGATGCTTTAAAACCTCAAGGTCTTTGAGTTGGGTTAACTTTCTGACTGTTTCGATCGGGTGCCTGCATAAGGGTTAGTCTGAAATACGAAATGAAAAGGGAGATGGTTGTACCTTAGTGTGAGACGCGTCAGGGATGTTTTGACGATCGATATGTTACAATCACTCAAGATCAGGATGCGTTACGGTCCTTTATTTCGTTTAATTGGGCTTGATCGAGGGTGTGGCTTGATTACCCTTTGGCTCTTTTGCGAGCGAAGGTGTGGGCGCCACGTCCTGCAACACGAACATTTCCCTTGCCGCA
The DNA here is from genome assembly GCF_000715075.1 of Nicotiana tabacum. Lineage (NCBI taxonomy): Eukaryota > Viridiplantae > Streptophyta > Magnoliopsida > Solanales > Solanaceae > Nicotiana > Nicotiana tabacum. The sequence continues at coordinate 178,628,810 of NC_134101.1, forward strand.
TGTTGTTCCCCATAGATGATTTTAATTCCGTCCTTTGTTGGGAATTTCATTATTTGGTAGAGAGTGGATGGTACTGCTCTCATGCAGTGTATCCACAACCGTCCAAACAATGCATTATACCTCATGTCTCCTTCGATGACATGGAATTTGGCATTTTGGGTCGTGCCAGCCACGGTGACTAGGAGTGTGATTTCTCCTTTTGTTGTTTCACTTGCCATGTTAAACCCGTTGAGGAATCGAGTGGCGGGCATGATTTGGTCAAGTAGTCTGAGTTGCTCGATCACCCTCGACCTAATAATGTTGGCCAAGCTACCTAGATCCACGAGTACACGTTTTATTTGAAAAGAATTTACAAGGAAAGAGATTACCAGTGCGTCATTGTGAGGCTAAGACAAGGTCTCAGTGTCCTCTTTGCTGAAAGTGAGGGCGTCTTCAGGAATATATCTCTGGGTCCGCTTTTCTCTAGTGATGGATATATTTGTCCTTCTCATTATGGGTTCCTGCGGGGAATCGATGCCTAAGATCATGTGGATGATATGTTGTGGCTCATTTGCTTTGTTCTTATTGGATGCCTCTCTTTCCCGGAACTGATTCTTGGCTCGGTCGCTAAGGAATTCCCGGAGATGACCTTTGTTAAGTAGTCGAGATACCTCTTATCGGAGTTGGTGGCAATTCTTGATCCCGTGGCCATGCGTGTTGTGAAACTCTCACACTAAGTTATGATTCCTTTGTGAAGGATCCGATTGTACAGGTCTGGGCTATCTGGCGTCTTTGATCTTACTGATGGCGAACACAATGTACGATACATCAACATTGAAGTTGTATTCTGACAAGTAAGGTGTCGTTGTTGGCCCTGCGTTCCTATGGAATCTAGCTCTGTTGGTGAGTCCCCGACGATCCAGTCATTGGCCTATCCTTCGATCATTGTGAGGTGGATTACGCCTCGGGGCGTTCCTTCTGTCTTCAGTGTATGGTTGGTACCTTTCTTTGTTCGGCTTTGGTTCCTTTGTCGGAAATCTGCTTGGATATACTGAGCCCGAGGGGGCTCCCAACTGGTCGTCTTCGTCCCTAATCTTCGACCGGTATCGGTTGTGGACGTCCAACCAGGTCATAGCGGGATATTCGATCAAATTCTATTTCAACTGTTTTGAAGACGCCGAGCTTCGTTCGTTCAGACCTTGAGTGAAAGCCTGCACTACCCAGTCATCGAAGACTGGCGGTAGTTCCATCTGTTCTATTTGGAAGCGAGATACGAACTCTCGCAGCATTTAGTTCTGTCTTTGATTAATCTTGAAAACGTCGGATTTCCTTGTTGCTACTTTGATGGTGCCGGCATGTGCCTTTATAAAGGAGTCTGCTAGCATGGCGAATAAGTCTATGGAGTTAGGAGCTAAGTTGTGATACCACATCATGGCCCCCTTCGAGAGTGTTTCCCCAAACTTTTTTAACAGGACGGACTCGATCTCGTCATCCTTTATGTCGTTGCCTTTTACCGCACAAGTGTAGGCAATAACGTGCTCATTAGGATCTGAGGTCCCGTTGTGTTTTGGAGTTCCGGCATTCTGAACTTCTTTGGAATGGGTTTCGGGGCCGCTTCCTCGGGGAACGGCCTTTGTATGAACTTCTTTGAATCCATACCTTTCAGGACCGGGGGCGCACCCGGAATCTGGTCGACCCTGGAATTGTAGGTCTCGACCTTCTTGTCGTTGGCTTCTATCATTTTCTCATCTGATTCGATCCTTTTGGTGAGGTCCTAGAGCATTTTTATGATGACAGGGTCGGCTATCGATCCGTTATTGCTCGATCTCTCAGGTTCCTCTTCGGCTGGGGGAGTTGTCCCCGGTGCTAATATGCTAGGAGTTTTCTGGTGACTTTGCAGCTGAGCAATAGCTAGTTGTTGTGCCTGCAACAATTCAATGGCATGAAGGCTAACCTCACGTTCTTCCCTAGTTGGGGTTTTCTATGATCCTTGTTGATCCCCTTAGTGCACGCTCCTGTAAGTGTGGGAGATTATGTTAATGCGCTGGGCATCGTGTGAGACCGTGTCCATGGGGACTTGTTCCAGTGCATTGCCAGGGTTTTGTGGTGGCGCAACAACACTTGGAACAGCCATACCATTTTCGCCATGGTCCTCAAGATTGTTGTTTTCATCTTCGTTTACCGAGTTAGACATTTCGACCTGAAATCGAAGATCTTGGACAAGAAAAAGCGTGAAAGATAACTTGCGTTATGTGACCAAACCAGCAAGAAAATAATCACTATTAGTTTTAGCCCCACGGTGGGTGCCAAACTGTTTACCGTGAAAATGGTAATAACAATTAAATTTGTTGATGGGACTCCAAAAATACATGATCTATTTGTATGCTAGTTTGTTAAGCAGTTGATGCTAAGTATATGAGACGCAGAGACGAAATAAAGCTCGGCATAGAGCTATAACCAAACTGTAGGGTCGGCTATTCAGGGCCTCGAGCCGGTCGATTTGGGGCCTCAAAGTCAATTCCAGGGCTCGATTACGGACTAGCAAAGGCAGTTGCTATGTGACTAACAGTTATAATAAAATCAATGGAGGCTCTTTATGGCCAGTGATAAGCAATAAATGAAGAATAAATATGAATATAATAAATGAAATCTATGATATCAAAAGAATGTGTTAGAGAGTTCTTGTATATTTTTGTGTGGAGCAACTGAAGTGACCAACCCTTACAAAGTGATAGGGATCCCCATTATATAGGAGGAAAATCCCATCATAGTACAACAAGCATTAATTATAAAGACACAGAGATGTGACAGCTGGTTGACTTCATGACGCAGGCTCAGACTAGCTTCAGACTAGCTTGACAGATTTCGTCGCCCCTGACTGCACTCTTCGGGAACTCCCAGTATATGTCGAGGTCGCGACCAACGTTATCCCTAGGTCGAGCGTCGATGGAACTCAAGGGAGGGTACTCGGTCCGTGGTCTCAACTTTCGAGGTGATCTTCCGAGATGCCTTATCAATGAAAAATTGGTTCCTCCGATTTTTCCGTATACAGACCCCGGACCCGCTTGGTCAAAACCCGAAGTTTGGACCAAAATCCGATTACCTATTCACCCCCGAGCCGTATATACAATTGGTTTTGAAATCCGACCTTAATTTGAGGTCTAAATCCCCAAATTTCACCCAAAAACACCCAATTTCCCATGAAAATCTCTAGATTTTGTGATGAAATCTTGTAAAAAGATGAAGTAGATTGAAAGAAATGAGTTAGAAATTATTTACCTATGATTTGGGGAAGAAATTTTCTTTGGAAAATCGCTTATGGGAGCTTAGGGTTTGAAAATTTGAAAGAATGAGTTGAAATCCCATCAAAGTTATGATTTACACTGTTGCAGTTATTGCATTTACGATAGCAGGTTCGCAAATGCGACCAAAGCATCGCAAATGCAAAGCTTGGCCTGGGCTGCTGACTTCACAAATGCGAACTATTGTTCGCAAATGCGGTGACTGCTGGAGTCGCAATTACGACATTGAACTTCACAAATGCGAAGGTTCCCTCCCTTCTCTCTGCAATTGCGATGAATCTTTGCAAATGCGGTGCTTGCATTTGCGAGCCAGACTTTGCAACTACGAAGTCTGCAGAGCTGCAACTCAACAACTAATTCTTTAAGTATCAAAACACTCTGTGGCCTATCCAAAACTCATCCGAGCCCTCGGGGCTCTAAACCAAACATGCACACAAGTCTAAAAATATTATACGGACTTGCTCGTGTGATCAAATCGCCCAATTAACATCTTAAACAACGAATTTAGCATCAAAATCAATGAAATTCTCAAGAACACCTAAAGTTACCATTTTCACAACCGAGGGTCCGAACCACGTCATATGGATTTTGTTTCTTACCAAATTTACAGACACAACTTAAATACCATATTAAACATGTACTAGACTCCAGAACCAAAATACGGGTCTGATACCATCAAATTCAAACATTATTCCATTTATGAACTCCTTATATTCTTCAATTAAACAATTTTCTTCAAAAATTCATTTCTCAGGCTAGGGACCTTAGAATTAAATTCCGGATATACTCTCAAGTCCCATATTTTGCTATGGACCCTCCGGGACTGTCAAATCACTGGTCCGGGTCCGTTTACCCAAAATATTGACCGAAGTCAACTTAATTCAATTTTAAAGGCAAAAATTAGCATTTTTTCAAATTTTCGCATATTGGCTTTTCGAAAATACGCATGGAATGTGCACGCAAATCGTGGAGAAAGGAAATGAGATCTTGAAGGCCTCAAAACCCCGAATTAAGTTTTAAAACACGAGATGACCTTTTGGGTCATCACAATATATGTTCATATATTATCTTTAAGTCCTAACTTTCTTCTTTCCTTTTTTTCCGGAGGTAGTTTCATGCCACCTTTTCCTTTATTCGTCCTGTTACCTCAAAAGGATTATTTGATGCATTATGTTACACCCATGTGTACTTACAATCATATTGGGAGTACTCACAAGTTTCAGCCTATTACTTCTTTGGGCTATACGCTACCGCATTAGACGCTTTTGCCACTTTTAGAGCTTGACATATCGTCCTAGAGTGATTGGGTCATTTCCTAGACTTTAGTACTCGGCATCAAGTGACATATTTTTGGGGATGGGGAATGCCGAATTTGATTGACTGATTTTAAAGAAAATGAATATCTACGAGTCTTACCTTGTACTCACGTGTATCATCAAGAATGTCTATTAGCCTGGATGGTTGAGTTGTGCCGATTGTTGCTGGTAATACAACAACATTGTGTCTTAGTAGCTACTTATTAAATTTTACTCTTCTTACTTCCTCGGGTGATACGATACTGTATTAAATTATTTGCAAAGGCAGCTCAATGGAATTGGTGGTGTAAGTCAACCCTTAATAAGTTATTTTAAGTATATTTGATAAAATTAGCTTCTACGTGCATCGCACGTGCATCTTATATCATTTGGTAATTCTTTTTTTTTTAAATCAATCTTAGATGTTAAATCTTTGTCCCAAGAGTGGTTGAATCATTTTCTTGTTTATAGTACTCGGGCATCGGATGACATAATTAACTTTTGGTCATTTTGAATGCTACATTTGCTTGACAGGTTTTGAGGAAAATGAAATAATGCCCGAAAATCTTGCCCTGTAATCACGTATACCATCAACAATGTATATTAGCGGGGGATGGGTAGATATTTCTATTGTCCCGATTGTCATCGGGATTACAGCGGCATTATGCCTTAATTAGTGGCTAGAATAAGTTCTTTTTCTATATATGTATATACTTTTGTAATTTTGACAAAAGGATGTATGACTCATATTATATAAGTACAATATTATTTCAAGTGTTATGAAACAAAAAAGAAGAATATTTCAAAAAAAGACAGAGAATTCTTATTGATTTAGGATAAATTGCAATGGAATAGGACCCCTCTATTTATAGAGAAAGAGTGATTTAGCCACCAAGTAACGAACTCTAAAATCTCTCTAAAAGTAGACATTCACCATAAATAAAATTCTATTTATAACACTCCCCTTGAATGTCTATTCACCAGATAATGTGCCTCGGTAAAATCTTAACTAAAATTAAACCCAGTGGGAAAAATTCTAGAGAAGGAAAAGGAGCACACATATCTAACAATACGCCTTTTGGTTGCCTAATTAAACACCTTGCAAGGAAAACCCAATAAGACAAAACCTTATAAGGGAAAAAGTGTACAAAGCGTATTAACTCCCCCTGATGAGAGCATTAATCCACATCTTTGAGCCTTCACATCCCAATCTTATGCACTAGCTTCTTGAAGGTTGATGTCGGCAGAGATTTGGTGAATAAATCCGTCATATTAATTCCAATGAATATGTTGCACCTTGAAAATTCTCGCTATCATATTATCATGCTTATAGTTATAGCAAGATACAAATGTGCACAAATTTCACTTAAGATGTAGTACTTCATGACCAAGAATTCTATATGCTTTAAGCAATTTAAATCCTTTAGGGATTTTCATATAAATTAAATCATATAAGCCGTATGAATGGACTAGATGCATATCAAGTTTCCTGTCATGTTAGACATATAAGATAGATAAAAGTGATTGCATATACCACTGACATTATACTTTTAAGTGTTTGAACAACATAGAAAAAACTATATGTCTTTCATATGAAATCGATTCTATTCGAATTGTGTCTCTTCCATTTGGCCAATAATTTTGTGTCTGTAGGTGATAAACTTAAGATACTTATTTATACTTAGCGCTATCATAGATGTTGTCGATGAACATTTTATATCGGTTCCAACCTCCTTATTTTCATATAGACATAACATAAAGATCTCATCATTTATATATTCAGGTACCTGAATCTCGCCTGAGATCCTATGAAGTGTTATGTCATGTGATCTTCTAGATCACCTACCTCCTTTATTATGATTATTTTGATCATTTGCTCATCTTCTTTATCAAGAAGTTTATTTGAAACCGATTTGTCTATACACTTTAAGCGTACCATATACTTTCTCCATGTAGGACTTATTCTAATAGGAGCATTTTAAGTGAGAATATAGTTACTTTATTTGGGTCAACAAATGCATCTGCCATACTTTGCAATTATTACAGATGAATTATCTTTTTATGAACTTTGTCGCACCTCCTTTTTCCCCTCCTCGTGGAGAGAGGTCCGGGTTTCAACATTCCATGGGGTGCAGTGACTTATTTCCTTTTGGGAATTGGGTATTTGAAGAGTCGCTACCTAACGGATTATGGTGCGTTAGGACACCTAGAGTGATTAACTCTTGGGTTGGTCTGCATTACCAGAGATTAGGGTAAGGGCTCGAGATAAACTCGAGGGGAAGGTGTTAGGCACCCCTCTTGGTCCACAACTGTGGGTCTTGACTGAACTTATATTTACAAATTAGTCCATACAAATAGTTGAATCAAATAAGTACATCACGTTTGAACAAGTCAAGTAGTGAAATAAAGGTTGAACAAATTATAAAGGAAAGTGTTAAATAAGGAGAAGGTTTGGGGTAAAGGGGGGTCATAGGTTGTTTATCCTATAGGATCACCCCATGCAATGTCCGGTAAACACTCCTCATTGAGGGGCTACACGTGACATTAACGCATAATCATCATATCCCATGTCTACCCTTCTCGTCCCCTTATTGGTCATTCAAAGCAAGTGTTGGTCACTGATTCCTATTGCGTCCTGCTACATATCACTTCTTAATAGTCCCGGAGGGAGTTAGGACCTCTACCTATAGGTAGTTCTAGACATACCCCTAAGGCTTTAAAGGAAAAAATCTAAGGCGACAGTCAAAGAAAAGCATTTAGGACTTTCACATAAGTGGAGCAATTAAAGGCTCATAGTTTCCTCCGCAAACAAGCATACATGCAGCACGACTCAACCACAAGTAAGGTCTTTAGTAATCAGAGTCCTAAAGCAAAATTTCTAAGTGATTATGCAGGAATAAACCACTTTCAGATATAGAAGTCACAACCTATTAGTTGCCTAGGATCTCTTTTAAAAACCCATTAGAATTCAGAAACGTTGAGTGACAGAAACAACTTCAGAGACGTGCAAGTTTTGAAAATGCCCTAAGGCTTGCCTATATACAGGACTGATATTTATGTTAATGCAGAAACAAAACAAGTTCAGAAATAGTCCCTTTTTAAACCTATAGGCAGGATATCTAATGAGATTATAGCAGTTTTGAAAGGACTTATTTTAGAAAAGTTATCGCTTAATAAGGCCAGTTTTGAGAAGTAAACTAGGCGATGCACGATTGATCTATTGGGCTAATTAGAATTACCAGACAAAATTATGTGTTAGATCCCTATAGACATGATATCTAGGCATATTACTGATTTTAGTCAATTTGCAGTAGCATATGAAAGACTTACTAAATCGGAATTATATCCTATAGGCATGATATCTATACTTGAGTTGATTTTAAAACATGATGGCTTGGAACCTAGAAACATGGTTTCTAACATGACAAATGCAAGATTTAAGAACATGGTTTGTATCTGATGCAAGTGACATTAAAAGTGAAGTCCTTATAGGCATGATTTCTATTATGAAATTAAGAGTGGAACCCTATAGGCATGATTCTACTATGCAAAAACAATCAGATTCAACAAGAATAAAATTCCTATAGGCATGTTTCCTATTATGCAAAAGCAATCAGATTCAACAGGAATAAAACCCTATAGGCATGTTTTCTATCGAGTAAGGCAAACAGATTTGAAAATAAATCCTAAAAGCAGGATTTCTATCCATTTTACCCCACAAAGTACATATCTACCCACCCTTTCACTAAATACCACAAATATCTGTTTACAAGTTATTATAGGCCAACAAATGAATTACATAAGTGAAATAGAAAATTAAGAAGTTGTTCTATAGAGAGCCTGCAATCATGTCATAGTTACCCAAAGACTGCAATGGTCTTTCAAGCCTGATTTCCATAGACAAATTAGAGTGTAGGTGCATCAAAGTTCCCTAAGGGTCTCAAAGACCCCAGGCAATGCTTACACCTAGACTTAATAGCCAAGCATTGAACCAGTGCATTGTGGAAAGCCAGCCTCAGTATGCCAGAGTTCCAAGGGTACTCAAGAGGATCCCAAGGTAGTACACATACTAGAGGTGGCAGAACATATTAACTAGGACTAGAGTGAAGGTGCAGGACACATGTTTGATAGAAGTTTATTAAAGATTGGACAGAAAGGTCTGTTTTGAAAGCAATAAGTAACAGAGGTTGTTGAAAAGAAGTTGGCTTAGTAAACAGAGTTCAAACATTTCAGGATAGGACCACATACAGTAAGTAAATAAATTCAGTAATCATACAGGGGTTAAGGAGTTTGGGAATACATAAACATTGACTGTGGACACCTGACCCCAGCAGGAGTATTAGGACTGGTTTGGACCTGCTCAGAGATAGTTTGACACTGGCATAATCACAAGCCAGTCATGAACACATAGAGGGGAATAAGGATTTGGGATTCACAAAGTGGCAAGTGCATAGTAGGTAAAAGAATACAATTGTTTAGGCATGCTTGAATCACACAAAAGGAATACATGAACTTAAAGGGAGGGGGTCATATTAGCATGCTTAACTACAAACTTCACAACAAACCACAAGTGAAAGCAAGCTAGACATAAAAAACTGAAACAAGAAGAGAAACATGTTGTCGTTGAGACTTTAAATTAAACTAGGACATACCAGTAAAGATAAAAGTAAGTAGAATGAAGGAACCAAGGAGTACAAATGATTAGCCTTGGCTTGCAGCCGGTTAGTAGTAGTAGAATAACACAGAGATTTTAAGTAAGAGATGGGGGTTTTGAAAGCCTAGTGTGTGTGTTGTTTGTGAAAGACTTAGAGTATTTATAGTTGAAAGTAGGTAGTGGAATCAGGTAAAAAATCATAGTAGTATACTAGTTTAAGAACTCAGAATCAAGGAAGTACTTCCTTGAGTTAAGGAAGTCAAGGCCAAACGGGAAGATTCAGTACTATATAAGGGAGGAAGAAAAATTAGTGCATGATTAAACAAAGAAAGGGTCAAGATTCAGTTGGCATAAAGTAGTCAAATAGGACCAAATTCAGAAGGACCCAAGAAAGACTAAGTAAAACAAAGTACCATAGTAAATAAGGTAATGCAATCAGTTAATTCAAACAGACGAGTAGAATTCTAGGACTTTGAAGGAAAATCTTTCAATTACCAAAAGTTAAGGAAAATTAGAATCAATCATGGGGAGTCATGATTTTGCATACTTCAACATACAAATAGAGATGATTGAACAGAAGTAGCAAACAAGAACTAGGTAAACAGGGTAACACACAGAAATTAAGTAAAGGAAAGTCATGCTAACACACAGAACCAAAGTGGAGAACATTATGCTAACAGACAGAAGCAAAGTAAAGAAAATCAAGCTAAGACATAGAGACAAGTAAAGAAAATCAGGCTAACACACAGAAACAAGTAAAGAAAATCAGGCTAACTCACAGAAACAAGTAAGAAAATCTTTAAGAAATTAGGTCTTTTTAACAGAGTTGAGTTAAAAAGCAGTAAGAACTTAGAATCGGTTGAGATAAACAAGGAAAAAGGTTTAATTATAAAGAAATCAGTCGAAACAGGTATAGAAAGAACTCCGAAAACCCTAGTTTTTCAAAGGGAGTAAAAATAGTTTAGAGTAGAAGATCTTTTAGAAGAAAGCTCGAGAATAAGCAAATCACAGAAGGAAATAGTCTTAAAGCATAAAAATAACATAGATTTGAGAGATTCAGAAGAGAGTTAGGGTTTCAAAAAGAAACCCAAGTAAAAATCAAAAGAACCTGTTGAAACTTCACCGATCGTGACATATAAGGTGTGATTTTGCCCAAAATCACACTAGAGAACCCATAAGTAACAGAAAAAGAAACCCTAGGTCCAAATTGACATGGCCCAGGATCCTTGAAGGCCTTAGAGATGATGATCAGGGTGATGAGCGACCTATTTGAGGCTTGGGTTGAAAGGGATAGTCGCCGGAGATGACCGGAGACGGAGGGGAGTGGAGGAATCTATGGTTAGGTTTGAGAGAAGAGTGGATATGAGAGAGCATCTGAAGGCGGCGGATTAGGGGAAATGAATTAGGTTTATGGGTCGTTTGGAAATTAAAAAGGAAAGGAATTATTTGGACCGTTGATCTGGGAGATCAACGGTCAAGATTAAAATGGGTAGGTGGGTTCCGAGTTTGGGTAAGGGTTAATAGGGTATGTTTAGGGTTTTTTAATTGTAAAATTGGGCTGGGAATTGGGGTCCAATTTGGCTATAATTTAAATAGCTAGTTTTTCCCTATTTAATTTATAAAAATAATAAATAATTTCTAGAAAATAATTTAAGGTGCCAAAACAATTTTAAAATACATAATTAACAATTTAAAAATATAAGATTCAATTTTATGCATATAAAACATAATTATATCTTAAAATGGGCTAACATTACAACTATATGCAATTTAGCTTTAAAAATACCATATATAATTATAAAAATATATAAAAATTACATTAGCCATATTTTGGCATAAATATAGAAATTAAATAGATGAATTATAAAAACAATAATTTTGGAAATAATTATTGGGTATTTTATGGATATAAAGGGATAAAATAAATCAATTTAAACCCTTAAAAATTATGAAAAAAATAATTAAAACCTTGGGCATGCTTATATATGCATATATATATATATATATATATATATATATATATATATATATATATATATATATATATATATATATATATATATATATATATATATATATATATATTTATATATATATATATTTTGAAGGTATTTGTGCATATTTAAAATATATAGGAAAAAATTGGATATCAACAGCTGCCCCTCTTTACCCGGGAATGATGAAAGAGTTTCGAGTAAAGAAATGATGGCCAATTTTGACCGGATGGGATGTTTTGAAAGACAGAGGCTGAGCTCCGATTTCTGAGTTGCCTACATATCCCTGGTTTTAAAGGAATCAGGCCATGTGTAGTTCTGGATTCACTTGTGGAGTATGCCGATGAAATTTTGTAAGAATGGACACAAGATGTGGAAGCGGCTACGGTGAGCGTTTAAGGCTCGGGATGGTTGGAGGGAATTGGAGCAGGATTGCTCTTGCTAGGATAGTGGTTTCTTACTGGTTACCTACAGATAAAAGATGCTACAAACGTATTTGCAAAAATTTAAACATGATGCAAATTCCCTTTGGACAATGAAGGTTGTCTTCGGACGGTAAAAGATGACGTCCTTGGACCATGACATCCTGGGCCATGAATTGTTTAATCAGGGATTCGCTGGCCATGAAATAATGATCTCGGGCCATGAAAATGGTGCCTCTGAACCATGATTCCTTTGAATAATGATATGCAAATTTGAGAGATCCTCAGGCAATGGCATGGTGTCTTCAGGCTATGAGGATGGTGCCTTTAGACTATGACGCCCTTGGACAGATTGGTGATGTTTCAGCCCATGATATGCAATAATATGATTTAATAATACAAGGTTTAGTCTTGCGAAATGGGGGGCAGAGCTTAGCCAGATTGAAAAGCAAGTAAATAGTAGTAGAAAATAGAACAACATTGGTGAAAAGAGGGACAGTGTTTAGTCCCGCGCAAGTGGGGGAGGCAAGGTTATTATGATGCAAATGAGGAGGCAAGGATTAACCTCATGCAAATATGGAGTCAGGGATTAGACTCATGCAGGAATGGAGACAGAGCTTAGTCTCATGCAGGCGAATATGGAGGTAGAGCTTAACCTTATGCAAAATGCGGGACAAGGCTTAGTCCTATGCAAATAAAAGGCAAGGCTTAGCCTTATGCAGATATGGAGGCAGGGCTTAGCCTCATACAAAATGTGGGACAAGGCTTAGTCCCCATGCAATTATGGAGCCAAGGATTAGACTCATGCAAATATGGAATCAGGACTTAGACTCATGCAAATATGGAGTCAAGGATTAGACTCATGCAAAATGTGGAGTCAGGGATTAGACTCATGCAGGATTTGGAGACAGAGCTTAGCCTCATGCAAAGAGAAGGCAAATATGGAGGTAGAGCTTAACCTCATGCAAGATGCGGGACAGGGCTTAGTCCCATGCAAGTGAAAGGCAAGGCTTAGCCTTATACAAATATGGTGGCAGGGCTTAGCCTCATGCAAAATGCGGGATAGGGCTTAATCCCCATGCAAATATGGAGTCAAGGATTAGACTCATGCAAATATGGAGTCAGGTCTTAGACTCATGCAAATATGGAGTCAAGGATTAGACTCATGCAAAATGTGGAGTCAAGGATTAGACTCATGCGAAGAGGAAATAGCATATAAGGGTAGAGTATATCTTAGCTAGGATAAGTTCAGCGTCTAATGGCCGGATGGATGGTGAATATGAAAGCTATCGTCAAAATGTGCCTTCGCTCAAAGAAAAATCATAAGTTTCATGAGGGGATGTTGGTTCTTGCTTCATCTGCCGGCCTTGCTTTGCGCCGCTCTAGAAGCCCGTTTCGAGTTTCCCTAGGTAGCACCTGACTATTAAAAAATAGAATTTTTGAAAAATATGCATTCATTTACAAAAGTAAGATCGTTTTGATATACCAAGTAACTTTGATGAACTAGCGACTGTAACATATTTCAAAGGCATTGCAGCACTCTTATGTTGGAATATTGAGGGTCCTCCTCAAAATTCTGCCCTAGTTTGGTAGATGTTTTGTAACCGTTTGCGAATGGCGGACCTCGCTGAATTTTCTTCGGAATTTTGAGAATCCTTCTCAAAATTCTGCCCCAGTTCTTGACTGATTACTGGCTTCCTGACATGTGATGGCATTGGCTGGACTTGCTCCGGAATTTTGAGGACACTCCTCAAAATTTTGCCCCAGTTTCTGATTTTGGAGGAAATGAAAACTTTATTATGATATGAATGAACCCATAAGGCTGCCTATGTATCCCCTCTTAAACGGGAATTAGGTCAAGCATAGTTCAATTACATCAGGAAAGAAAATGTGAAGTAATCTAGGCATCATATCTCTTGACTGCGTCTGAATTAATCTGTTTTGGCCCATATCTCTCCATCCATCTCTGCAAGTATGAGTGGTCCTCCTACTAATACTCTATGAACCATATAAGGACCTTGCCAGTTGGGAGAGAATTTCCCTTTGGCTTCATCTAGGTGTGGAAATTTTTTCTTCAATACCAGCTCTCTTGGTGCGAACTGCCTTGGTTTGACCCTTTTATTGAAAGCTCTGGACATTCTGTTCCATGACATACTGTGTTCATCCTCTTTCCATCGATAAGGGCCAACTGTTCATAACGACTTCTTACCCATTCCGCATCGCTGAGTTCAGCTTCCTGTATGACTTTTAAAGAAGGAATCTCTACCTCGGCTGGGATTACAACCTTGATACCATAAACCAACATGTAGGGGGTTGCCCCAGTTGACGTGAAAAGTGTGGTGCGGTACCCTAATAGAGCAAAGGGTAACTTTTCATGCCACTTCTTGTGATTTTCTACCATTTTCCTTAGTATCTTCTTAATGTTTTTGTTGGCAACTTCTACGACTCCATTCATCTGAGGTTTATAAGTTATGGAATTCTTGTGCTTGATTTTGAAAGCTTCACATATAGCCTTCATCAGATCACTATTGAGGTTGGCGGCGTTGTCAGTGATAATGGACTTAGGAACCCCGAATCTGTCACGACCCACACTGATGGGCCGCGATGGGCACCCGATACCTTACTCAACCGAGTACCAACGTAACGTATTGTTCTTATTACATTATCATATACACATGACATACGGGCTTAATAGGCCAACATGATCATTTATAAATTCAAAACATAGGGCGACAAGGACGTACAATCTTTCACGTACATGACATATGTACACAAGCCTCTAAGAGTACATAATTGTCATAAAGGTTGGGACAGAGTCGCGCCATACCAAACAATACACGTCTAAATAATACTAACCAAATGAGCAACTCCGAAGCAAATGGAGCGCACCAACGTCTTCTGCTGAGCTGATAGCCTACTTGGAGGGCTCTAAACCTATCTATAGGGACTTGCGGACATGAAATGCAGCGTCCCCAGGAGGGACGTCAGTACGAATAATGTACCGAGTATGTAAGACACATAAATAAATACATAAGAGACATGGAAGACATATAGAGTACATGGCTCAACCTGTAAGTCCGAATAACTTTGTAAATCATAAATTACTTTTAGCATCATGCATATGCGTATGAATGTCATGTCATGCATAGGTACATGTTTCATAATGTTATTAGCCTCTGAGGGCATTCCATCATATCATATCGTCCACTGTGGGCAAAATCATCATCGTATACCAGCTGATCAGGTGGTGGGGCGTATATAATGCCATAACCTTTCCCATATCCCATATACATATACATACATACATATATACGCGTATATAATGATACATACATATATATGTGTATATAACGCCATTTGAATACATACCCATATATGCATATATAACGCCGTTTGAATCATATTTCAGCCACTGTAGGCAACATCATCATCATATACCAGCTGATCAGGTGGTGGTGCGTATATAACGCCGTAACCTTTTCCCATATCCCATATACATATATTTACATATATACGCGTATATAACGCCATCTGGTCATGGGTCAATGCACATGAATGCAATGCATGAAAAATACGTCAATAAAATCATTCGGAATGTCATAAGACCATTTGCCTCTTGAGCAATATCATAAAGTAACATCTTTTCAACTTTCATATTTTTCTGAGACCCATGAACAGATGATAAAATATTATGACACATGGAAATTAAAGAACATAGATATTTCTATTACTTTTATGAGTAGAGTCACTTATGGAATATGTGCATTTGCACGTTTATTCATATTGTATGGATCATGCCAAAAAAAAGGGATAGCCTTAACATACCTGAGCCGGTTTTCTTGACAATCCCTCTAACACACGTCCTTTGCGAAGAACACGTAATGGCAAGATTGGAGTAGGGGAAAAAATTCGTCTTCATATAATCAATATTTCCAACGTTTATCGAGCAAACCAGAATGTTTACAACTTGATAGAAGAGCTATAAAATTTGCATTTGGTTGGACGTATGCTTGTCTCATTTTATCAAAGATTGAAATTTCTTTGTGCTAAGGCTATATATGGCAAATACGATGATGATGGAATTCCAAGAAGCTAACGATTTTCCCTCAAGTCATTGGAAAACCTTCTAAGTATTTTTCTAAGTTCCCACACTTACTGTACATGCTTATAAGTGTGGTAAATACATACACATCTCTTATAAAATCATTTTTGCTGTGTATCTCTTTCCCGATATGTAACAAGAGAAACCTGCACATACTTGAAGTAAGCTTACCTTGTCCATTTTTTAAATCCATTTCTCTTAATGAATTTGATGACAATGTTATTTAACTTCTCTTGCTGAAGCTATCTATTGCCTATAACTTTCATATATGACATCTATTTGAATTAGAGAGGTTTTATGCCTTAAATAGTGTGGCCCCACATACCAATGACTAAGCCACATGGTCTACTATTGTGCCACCTTTTAATTCTAGTATAAGAGTCACCAATTCTTGGAATGGGGGCTGCCACTTTCTCACCTTAGTTATTATCCAATTTTTTTTAATTAATTTAATTAGGTAATATTTCGTTACCCGGTAATTAACCAATTACCCGCATAATTTAAAAATTGCATCAAATTAATTAAAATTCTACTTATTGTTAATATACTTAATACCTTATACTATCGTGGTCATATAGTACCTTGCATGGTACTAGTTTATAACTATCGTGTATTATCGCTAGAAATACCGCCCGACCCGTATTTTATCCCAAATGCTAAACTTGGACAAAAATTCGTTTCCTTTGAATTGCTTCCCCTCTAACCTTTACGAATTTACTTATTACTTGTTTGAAATAGCACAATCCTTATAATATCCGAATAGTATTTTTCTTGGACCGATGTTAATTATTTTACGACAAATTCCACGTATAATACTACAGGGTGCAACATCGTCATAATGTAGTACTGCAGAACGTGACATCTCACTTTCGGGCTCTCAGTAATTTATTTATGGCGTATTTTCATGTACGAAAATATGCGGTTTAACATTATTCTCCCCTTTTGAACATTCGTCCTCGAATGTTGACTGATGCGCTTATCGTTCTCATATCCCGTAGCTCTTGAGAATACTTTAGTAGTCCTCTTACCATCTAGGCAACTGATTTGTGAATTAAGTCCAAAGGCCAGGGCATTCCCCCCTTTAGGCCTCTTTCCTACGCCATGACTTGTGATCGAATTCATTTTAATCTCGTAACCGTTGCTACCTTCCATCATGTAGCTTCTACGATACTGACCTTGTAAGTGTGCCTATGCGACTCTCCTTTCCTTTCTCCTCCAGTTTTTAGCCAATCCTGAAGTTCTTCGCTTGGTATTTTGGCGAACTTACGGACATTTCTATATCTTATTTTATAGACTTGGTTATCCATTCGTATGATTTTACTGCATCTATATAGGTCATACTATACATAACTCTTACCTCGACTTCTTGTTACTGAGGTCTGCTACCAATTCCCAGGTTACTTTCGTTGCTTATCCCATACGTATAAATCTATGTCCTCTAATGCTTCCATATTACTATTCATCTTAAGAATGACAGTCTAATCTCCTCTCATACTTTATACTTTTATCCATCCATTGTTGATTCACCTCAATTTTGATCCATAATCCACCCCTGATAACTTAACCTTTTATGTAATATTGCTACTAGGATTCACGTTCTATTGGGGAACATCTGAAATGATTAGATTGATCCACCTGGGGTGATACCCTACATTCATAACCATACCTCACAACATCCCAAAGCGATTCGCCTTGCGTGGGTATTTTAATCCTGTCCAATTCATAAGATCCGTTTCTTTTCATCATTAAATCATTACTCAATCGAAGGACCAAATTTCATCTTTTATCTTTCACAATTACACCCTCATTCTATTACCAGGGTCGTATTCTAAATGCTATTAGTCTTAGACTCTTTTCAGTTCATTCAGGTTATAGTGAGATTTGTATAATTTATTGAACCCATATGCTCTTCTTGTTTTCATGGGCTTAATCCTGAGGACTTATCCATTTTCATTACCTCCTCACTCGCCCGTTCTTATCCTTACTCCTGTCTTCTAGAACCTTGTCGCTTCACCATACAATAGCTTGTGGCCTACATAACTCTATTTATATTACTTGCAACCTTTCAACTTGCTTGCATCATAAATTTCCTTATGTCATTTTGGAACGTCAAGCGAGACATCACATCGTCTCTAACACTTCTTTACTCTCTTAGTCAGGCTTTTTGATACCTAGACCATAGGCTGGAAGATATGCTAATGACGATGCTGCTATTATTCTTGGATACTGAATCCCCGCGCTTCTAGCCCCTTTTCCACAATATGGACTATTCATAACCTTATGCATTTGAGTATCTTGTATGTTGTTCACCTTTTCCTTGCTTACCTTAAAATATTGCCTCACATTCCTCTATCTTTTTCATAACCTCCCTTCCATATAGGCATAATATATCTCCACAACCTGAAGTTCTATTATAATACTTGTACCTTTGGTGCATACACAATCCGGTGGGAGCTTTATACTGACTTTTTATGAGGCTTGTACTCATCAGTTGGCTTCATCGTAAAGTTGTTATAAAATATGGCCATTGTACTATCTTTTTTATACCTCTGCTACTTAAGAGTAATCTTGAGGTCTATAATTCTCTTGGTCCCTTCTGTTTCGCTTAGTCGATGTATCTATTTAGTCTCCTCTTCTTTCTGATCAGCCTCTATGTAAGCTTAAGCTATCTTCCGACCTGCGGCTCTTGGTATTAGTTATTAATTTAGCCTTTCATAAGCGCTGAGGGATATTTATGATAAAATCCTTTAACAATTCAATCCTTCATCTATGACCTGGTCTCAATTCTTTCTTTTAACGTATACCAGAATCTTCTACGCCAGTATATGATGCAGGTATAGGACTCCAAACTCTTAAGTGTGTTAATAACGTCACCAACTCGGGATCATTAATTGAATAATTCCTTTCATTCCTTCTTAGCTTTCTTTAATGCAAGCTATTACTTTTCCTGGTCTTTTTGCCCCTTGTTGCGTGCATGCTTGGCTTATATTAGTTCCCATCCATGCCAGGGTTTTCGTGCAACTCATATGATCTTGAATATTACTTTTAATTTTTACTTCCCGTTCATTAACCACGGTAGGTGCCACTTTCCTTTGAAGTGCTTACAATGTTATTGTGAGACTGTTGTTACACTTCCATTTCCTCTTTAGGTCGTTGTGCTTAGGTTGAAGCCTTTTTCCTTATTTCCTCAGCTAGTCTTTCGTTGTAGTACTTAGGGAGAACCCTTGACTCTCGTAAAGCTGTAAGTTTACTTCATCGTATACCCAATAAAATTTTTATATCCTTCCTCGCCTACAATTATTCGTAGTTACTTATATCATGCCATTGTGCTTGTAGGGTTGCTTCTAAAATTATATTTTGACTGTCTTCCTAGTGGAACTCTCTTTTATTTCCATAACATTCATATCATACCTTTAACTACCCCAACTCCTGTTTGAATATTTCTCAGGAGTCCTGATGTCATAATTGCGAGACTGAATTTTCCATGTTGGGGTTCATTATGTTTGTCTTGCATGATCTGCTGATTTGTCTATAACCTCTTGTCTAGCCACGACTAGGCTCTTCCTGAATTAATTACTAACTACTCATTGGCCCATCCTCATGTCAATATTCCGTGAAGTCTTCCTTGGGTTATTTCTTTGGTCTTAACTTACGTCTCATACTGCCTCCTTAATTATCAATAATATATCGGGCAGGAACCCTTACTTCTTCTCCTTGGTATTGCGTTTGCATAATGTTCTGGAATCGTAGCATACCTGTAGCATTTGGATAAGTGCAATCTCATCCCTTTCTCATTTTTATTGCATTCTTCCTTTTATCATTCCATATTCCCCCGTTTAGGGGAGTACTAAGAGTTGGAGCTATGAAGATCTACCTATAGATGTTTTACCTTTTTATCTTTGGCATCGTTTCTTAACATCAATGATCTTTACTCGCCTTGCGGCAATTCTCCTGTACCAAGGATGACAAGTTCCCTTACTCGTGAGGGTGACACTTAGCATAACTGGCATATACAGTCTCTTAAACTTAACTTTTCTCACATTGCTTGCTCTAGGGAAGCGCCTCCCTGAATGACCATTCTCTGAATTCATCATGAATCTCCTTCTGTGGTCCATTCTATTACCGCCGGAACGAAATCTAAAATTACCATGATGCCGAGTACTTTCCAATTATTCAGTCCCTAATTCATATTTAGTTTATCTTGTTTACCAGCCCATATTAATTTCTATTACTCCGGTGATTAACTCTCCCCTCTAGTAGTCGCGTTGGCGTCATGAGCTTATTTCTCGAAATAACCTTATGACCTATACTCTTTTGTTGTCTTAAGGCCCATCACCTTTCGTCTCTTCCTTCATTTGACTATAGGTTCTGTAACACTCTACCGTTTTCATCCATGTATCACACCTTATTCATAATGCTTCCTTATCTCTCTTCTCATTATTCTGCTAATATTTTTGCATATCCCTTTTCGTGTGAAAACTTAAATACGACATTCTTTTGGTTTTAGCTCCCCTTTGCCCCATTCACTGGCTCTTTCAATTGCCTAACATTCTTTCTTTACCGGGGGGGGGGAGGAAGGGGGAGCCACACTAAAGAGATATTTTCAAGGCTTCCAGTGCTCATATCTAGCTTTAATATTTTTGGGTGCACCATCTAGGTATCTCACAAGGAGATCTACTAGAACACTTGCAATGTCCTTCGGAAATGTCAACTAGCACAATCAATTCATCCATCATATCTTCTTATACTACTTTTGTTAACCCCCATAGGACATATCTGGAAGGGGTGCGACCAATTGTATATAACTCTGTTACTATTGAATATAACTCAAAAAACTTATGTTCATCTGCCTCAATTATAAACGTTGTTAACCTTCATTAACTAGGTACCTCGTACCCTTTTCATCCTTTTTCTTGTTGAAACTTGTACTTATCTTCTTAATCTCTCATTGTCCTTCACCATAAAGATGGATAGGCATTCTCGCCTTAAGGCTTCTTATCAGGAAGCTTACACTTTTCAGTACACCCATGATTTACTAAAGACCTCATATTTACTTATCGTAAGCATCATACAAAAATCCAATTCCTCTTACTCAGTTCTTCCACAACTATCTCTCTTTCCAACATTCTTTCCGGATATAGGCATCGCCTTATTATGAATAAAACAGAATTTTGGAACTTAGATTCTTATAAGTGAGCTCTACCATACGATCTAGAGTAAGAAGAAAGAGTGACAATCCTAAATGCCCTGTAGCCTCCTGCTTATATGTGTGGTACATGACACACCCATAAACAAGACTCTACTAGACACAACTTGTAGACTCCCTAGGACAGAACTACTCTAATACCACTTTTGTCACGACCCACACCGATTGGCCGCGACGGGCACCCGATACCTTACTCAACCGAGTACCAACGTAACGTATTGTTCTTATTACATTATCATATACACATGACATACGGGCCTAATAGGACAACATAATCATTTATAAATTCAAAACATAGGCCGACAAGGCTGTACAATCTGTCACGTACAGGACATATGTCTACAAGCCTCTAAGAGTACATAATTGTCATAAAGATGGGGACAGAGTCACGCCATACCAAACAATACACGTCTAAATAATACTAACCAAACGAGCAACTCCAAAGCAAATGGAGCGCACCAACGTCTTCTACTGAGCTGGTAGCCTACTTGGAGGGCTCTCGACCTATCTATCGAGACCTGCGGGCATAAAATGCAGCATCCCCAGGCAAATGGACGTTAGTACGAATAATGTACCGAGTATGTAAGGCATATAAATAAATACATAAGAGACATGGAAGACATATAGAGTACATGACTCAACCTGTAAGTCTGAATAACTTTGTAAATCATAAATTACTTTTAGCATCATGCATATGCATATGAATGTGATGTCGTGCATAGGTACATGTTTCATAACATTATCAGCCTCTGAGGGCATCCCATCATATCATATCGGCCATTGTGGGAAAAATCATCATCGTATACCAGCTGATCAGGCGGTGGTGCATATATAATGCCATAATCTTTCCCATATCCCACATACATATATATACATACATATAACGCGTATATAACGCCGTTTGAGTACATACATATATATGTGTATACAACGCCGTTTGAATCATATTTCAGCCAATGTGGGCAACATCATAATCATATACCAGTTGATCAGGTGGTGATGCGTATATAATGCCGTAAACTTTTCCCATATCCCATATACACATATATTTACATATATACGCATATATAACGCCAACTGGTCATGGGTCAATGCACATGAATGCAATGCATGAAAAGTACGTCAATAAATCATTCAGAGTGTCATAAGACAATTTTTCCTCTTGAGCAATATCATAAAATAACATCTTTTCACCTTTCGTATTTTTCTGAGACCCATGATCAGATGATAAAATATTATGACACATGGAAATTAAAGAACATAGATATTTCTATTACTTCTATGAGTAGAGTCACCTATGGAATTTGTGCATTTGCACGTTTTGTTCATATCGTATAGATCATGCCAAAAGAAAGAAGAGATAGCCTTAACATACCTGAGCCGATTTTCTTGACAATCCCTCTAACACACGTCTTTTGCGAAGAACACGTAATGACAAGATTGGAGTAGGGGAAAAAATCCGTCTTCATATAATCAAAATATTTCCAACATTTATCGAGCAAACCAGAATGTTTACAACTTGATAGAAGAGCTATAAAAATTTCATGGTTGGACGTTTGCTTGTCTCATTTTATCAAAGATTGAAATTTCTTTGTGCTAAGGCCATATATGGCAAATACGATGATGATGGAATTCCAAGAAGCTAACGATTTTCCCTCAAATCTTTGGAAAACCTTCTAAGTATTTTTCTAAGTTCCCACACTTACTGTACATGCTTATAAGAGTTGTAAATAAATACACATCACCTATAAAATCATTTTTGCATTGTATCTCTTTCCCGATATATAACAAGAGAAACCTGCACATGCTTGAAGTAAGCTTACCTTGTCCATTTTTTAAATCCATTTCTCTTAATGAATTTGATGACAATGTTATTTAACTTCTCTTGTTAAGCTATCTATTGCCTATCACTTTCCTATAAGACATCTATTTGAATTAGAGAGGTTTTATGCTTTAAATAGTGTGGCCCCACATACCAATGACTAAGCCACATGATCTACTATTGTGCCACCTTTTAATTCTAGTATAAGAGTCACCAATTCTTGGAATGGGGGCTTCCACGTTCTCACCTTAGTAATTATCCAAATATTTTTTAATTAATTTAATTAGGTAATATTTCGTTACCCGGTAATTAACCAATTACCCGCATAATTTAAAAATTGCATGAAATTACTTAAAATTCTACTTATTTTTAATATACTTTATACCTTATAATATCATGGTCATATAGTACCTTTCATGGTACTAGTTTATAATTATCAGGTATTATCGCTAGAAATACCGCTCGGCCCGTATTTTATCCCAAATGCTAAACTTGAACGAAAATTCATTTCCTTTTAATTGCTTCCCCTATCACCTTCACGAATTTACTTATTACTTGTTTGAAAAAGCATAATCCTTATAATCTCCGAATAGTATTTTCCTTGGACCGATGTCAATTATCTTACGATAATTCCACGTATAATACTACAGGGTGCAACATTGTCGTAATGTAGTACTGCAGAACGTGACATCTCACTTCCGGGCTCTCATTAATTTATTTATGGAATATTTTCATGTACGAAAATATGGGGTGTAACAGAATCGGCAGACGATACGATCCTTGACAAAATCTGCGACGACCTTCTTGGTTACAACTTTGTAAGATGAAACTTTTACCCATTTTGTAAAGTAGTCAATGGCTACCAGAATAAACTGGTGTCCGTTTGAAGTAGTGGGCTCGATTGGACCAATAACATCCATTCCCCAAGCGGCGAATGGCCAAGGTGAGCTTGTTGTATTTAGCTCGTTTGGTGGCACTTTTATCATGTCGGCATGCACTTGACATTGAAAACATTTGCTGACATACTGAATACAATCCGTTCACATGGTCATCCAAAAGTAACCTGCCCTGAGTATCTTCTTGGCCAGAACGAAATCATTCATGTGAGGGCCACATGTCCCAGCATGCACATCCTCAAGTAGCTTAGAAGCTTCCTTTGTGTTGACACACCTTAGCAAACCCAAATTCAGAGTTCTTCTGTACAAGTTCCCTTTGCTATGGAAGAAGTGATTTGACAATCTCAGGAGCATGCATTTTTGAATGTGATTTGCATGCTCTGGGTATTCTCCTTTTGATAGGTACTTCTTGATGTCATGGAACCAAGGTTTTCCATCGGCTTCTTCCTCGACATGAGCACAATATGCCGGCTGATTATGAATCCTTACCGGGATAGGATCAATATAGTTCTTATTTGGATGTTGTATCATTGATGACAAAGTGGCTAATGCATCGGCGAACTCATTCCGAATTTTGGGCACATGTCAAAATTCTATCTTTGTGAACCTCCTTTCAATTCCTGCACATGGTGCAGATATGGAAATATCTTGGAATTCTTCGTAGCCCATTCTCCTTGCACCTGGTGCATGAGAAAATCTGAATCGCCGATCACCAACAACTCTTGAATGTTCATGTCGACTGCCATGTTGAGCCCTAGTATGTAAGCCTCATATTCTGCCATGTTGTTGGTGCAAGGATATTTGAGTTTAGTAGATACGGGATAATGTTGACCCATTTCAAACACCAAAACTACTCCAATGCCTACTCCTTTGAAATTTGCGGCCCCGTCAAAGAACATCCTCCAACCGTCATATGCTTCAGTAATGTCTTCTCCTATGAATGATACTTCTTTATCAGGAAAATACGTTTTCAAGGGTTCGTATTCTCCTCCCACTAGATTTTCAGCAAGGTGATCTGCAAATGCTTGTCCCTTGACTGCCTTTTTGAGTTATATAAAAAATGTTGAACTCACTCAGTAGTATCTGCCATTTAGACAACTTCCTAGTAGGCATGGGCTTCTGAAATATGTACTTCAGGGGATCCATCCTGGATATGAGGTATGTAGTGTAGGCATATAAATAACGCCTCAACTTCTGGGCTGTCCAGGTTAGAGCACAGCAAGTGCGTTCAAGCGGAGAATACTGGGCTTCATAAGGTATGAATTTCTTACTCAGGTAATATATGGCTTGCTCCTTTCTTCCGGTCTCATCATGTTGTCCCAAAACACATCCAAAGGCCCCATCTAACACTGATAGATAAAACAGCAAAGGTCATCCTGGTTATGGCGCGACCAGAATTGGTAGTGTGGACAGGTATTCCTTAATCTTGTCAAAAGCTTTCTGACAATCCTTCGGTCCAACTTGTCTCGGCATCTTTCCTCAGCATCTTGAAGATGGGTTCACATATTACTATGGATTATGCTATGAATCAGTTGATGTAGTTGAGCCTCCCCAGGAAGCTCATCACGTCCTTCTTGCTTTTGGGTGGTAGTAACTCCTGAATAACATTGAGTTTAGTCGGATCCAGTTCGATCCCTCGGTGACTGACATTGAATCCCAGTAACTTTCCTACAGGATCCTTGAATGCACACTTTGCGGGTTTCAACATCAAATTGTACCTCCTGATCCTGTCGAAGAATTTCCTCAAGTTTGTTATGTGATCTGCAGCTCTATTGGATTTGATGATGACGTCGTCTACATATACCTCTATTTCTTTGTGTATAATATCATGGAAAATGGTTGTTATGACCCTCATGTATGTAGCTCCAGCGTTCTTCAGACCGAATGGCATCATCTTGTAAGTGTATACTCCCCAAGGCGTAATAAAAGCTGTCTTCTCGGCATCTTCTTCATCCATCCAGATCTGGTGATAACCTGCAAAGCAATCTACAAAGGATTGGAGCTCATGCTTGGTGCAGTTATCGATTAGGATGTGTATATTTGGCAGTGGGAAGTCGTCTTTAGGACTTGATCTATTTAAATCCCGATAATCAACATATACTCGGACCTTCCCGTCTTTCTTTGGAACTGGCACAATATTAGCTAACCATGTTGGGTACTCAACCACCCTGAGAACCTTGGCTTTGATCTGTTTTGTAACTTCCTCCATGATTTTCAAACTCATGCACGGTTTGAATTTTCGGAGTTTCTGCATGACTGGTGGACACATAGGATTGGTAGGTAACTTATGAGCTACTATAGATGTGCTTAAACCGGTCATATCATCATACAACCACGCAAAGATACCCTCATATTCCTTTAGAAAATGGCTGTATTTTTCCTTCTCTGTTGGCGACAAGTGAATGCTGATGCGGGTTTCTTTGACAGTCTCGGCGTCTCCCAAATTTACTGCTTCTGTTTCGTCAATTTAGGCTTGTTCTCAAAGTTCTCAACTTCCCTGACAATTTCCTCAGGTATCACATCTTCTTCCTCTGAGTCTTTATTCTCATGTTGTGTTGCCTCATTACATGTCATAGTCACTGGTTCATCAGGAAAAGTAATAATAACACTGTAGAAGGAAAATAGTAATGAATAATGATAAAAGATAAAAGCATTTGATTAAAACAGAGAAAATTGTTCAAATAAAGCTTGGCTCAATGAATCGAGCGTTTATTTTGAAACAAAGAAATCTTAAAACAAAATTGCTGGAAATTTAAAATGCCTGGAACGACTATAAATTCTGCTAAGCTACCTAAGGACTCGGCAGGCTTGGGATGGTGTAACGGTCCAGTTCTTGAGAACGTCTCCCTTTGCCACAGTCTGAATGGAGAGGCCTTCTTCCTCCTCCTTCTCCTCAATTATGGCACTGCAGTCCATATCCTTATCTTCCAAGAACAAATCCTTCAGCCCAGCTAGTGCTTCTTCATCAGCAGTTCCCTATATTGTATCTGCCTGATGGAAATCCTATTCCAAACGGGGTAACGGTTGCTCGAGAAGGTAATACGGTCCACGCCATGGAGGTGCCTATTCCCTGTATTCCTACCATGTATACTGGTATCCGAGCACAAAGGCGGTATCATGATTTTTCAGCCGTATTGACTTGGTGATACCCTGAAGGTTCTTTCCCAATCCTTTGTTGGGTTCATATCCGGACCATGCTAGTATACTCTCTATTGTTTTGCTCCACCACTTATCTTTCTCGAAGGCATTGACCTGTTCAATGTGGTGATAGTTTTCTCCTCCCAGCCTTCTACTATGTCCAATGGCCGGGATGGTTTGATTGGTATAGATAGGATTACTCCCGTCTCCATGAATGATTACCTCCTGGTAGTTCCATTCGAATTTCACGACTTGATGTAGCGTGGAGGGTATGACTTCAGCAACATAGATCCATGGGCGGCCCAACAAAAGATTATTTGAGGCTGGTATGTCAAGAACTTGGACTTCAACGTCGGACCAAGTTGTCCCCATCTGCAAGCAAAGATTGATCTCTCCGATCATGGCCCTCTAGGACCCATCGAAAGCTTTCACATTCATGCTTCCGATCCGTATTTCATGGAAACCTTTGTCCAACCTTTTCAGGGTATCCAGTGGACAAATATTCAGACTATAACCTCCATCAACCAGGACCCTGGCAATGAATTTATCTTCAATTTGTACCGTAATATGCAGTGCTCGATTTTGATTCAAACCTTCGAGCAGTAGCTCATCTTCATGGAAGATAATCATATGGCTCTCCAGCACCTGTCAGACTATGTTGGCCATTTCTCCACCAATGATATTATTGGGTACATAAGCCTCGCTCAGTACTTTCATCAAGACATCCTTATGTGCCTCTGAATTCTGTAGTAGTGACATGATGGATATCTGAGCAGAGACTTTGTTCAGATGATCAACAACAAAATATTCTTTCGCCTATACTTTCCTCCACAAGTCATCCGGTCCGGTCTCAATGACAGGATATCTGGCAGTGGCATCTTTACTCGAACCTCCTAGGTGCTCAGGTGTATAGACTCTTCCAGTTCTAGTCATCTCTTATGCGGCGTTAGATTCTTCTATCTTAGCCTTCCGTTTTGGTCTAGCCTCGGCGATATAATCCCAGGGTATTGCCTTTGAGTTGAATGGGGGTGTGGTTGACACTGTCACGGTAAAAGGTGTGACCACTTCTACTTCAAATGGAGTGGAGGTGGCTGTGGGCGGAGCTACTTCCACCTCGAATGGAATTTGATGCAGTTACCTCAACGTCAATGGGTTCCGGAGTCTGAACCACGATAGGAGTAAGTGTAACTGCAACCTTAAAGTCATCGCCTTCTCGAATAAGCCCAATTGATCCCTCAGGGTCCCATTCCTCATTTGTTTCTATAACATGTACACTGTCACCTCTGTGATCAGGGAGGGGATTGTTGCGGACATTGGGTGCGGCTTCCTTCATTTGGATGACCTTATTATCGATGAGTGTCTAGATCCTATCCTTCAATGTTCGGCACTCAGCAGTGGTGTGCCCTTTCATACCGGAGTGGTATGCACACGTTTTGTTTGGATTGACCCATTGAGATGGATTTTCTAGCACCACAACGGGAATAGGAGTGACGTAACCTGCGGCCTTTAATCTTTCATACAATTGGTTGATGGGCTCAGCAATGGCGGTGTATTGTCTGGGTGGCTTGCGGTCGAAATTAGGTCTTGGTCTTGGATACTTTTGGCAATTTGGTGGTGATTGGAAGTGGGATAGTTGGGAATTATAGGTGTGATGGACAGTGGTTGGTTGAGAGTATCTAGGAAATGAGGGTTGATATGTAGGTGGTGATGCTTGGTATGTGGGTAGAGATGCTTGGTATGTAGGTGGAGATGTTTGGTATGCGAGTAGGGGTGTTTGGTATGTGAGTGGAGTTTTTGGGCCTTGGGCCACCATTACTGCCCAACCTCTCTTTTCTTCGATATGCCACCAGACTAGAGTGCCTTGTTCATGGCTTGTAGTGCCTTGATATTTGTTACCATTCCGCTCTTGATTCCTTCCTTGATCCTTTCCCCGAGTTTGATGATATCAGAGAATTTGTGATTTTTGATAACCATCAACGTTTCATAATATTGCGAATCCTATGCTCTAATAAAGAACTTATTCATCTGTTCTTCGTCTAAAGCGGGCCTGACCTTGGCGGCTTCCGACCTCCAATGAGTAGCATATTCGCGGAAGATCTCAGTAGGTTTCTTCTTGAGATTCTGAATGTAGAAAATATCAGCTGCATTTTCTGTGTTGAACCTGAATCGCTCCATGAAATCTGACGCCATGCTCACCCAACTAGACCATTTCTTGGGGTTCTGGATAATATACCAAGACAATGCGTCCCCAGTAAGACTCCTCATAAAGAGCTTCATTTGAATCTTTTCATCTTTTCCAACCCCCACAAGTTTGTCACAGTAAGTCCTTAAGTGAACCTTGGGATCACCCGTACCATCGAACATTTCAAACTTAGAAGGTTAGTACCCCTCTGGCAATTCCACATCGGGCTGTATGCACAGATCTTCATAATTCAAACCCTTTATCCCCTTAACACCTTAAACACCTTAAACTTGGCTTGTTAACTTCTTGAGTTCTTCGGCCATGTTCTTAATGAGCAGGTCCTTTTCGGAGGGTTCTGGGGCACAGGAGATTGGCTGGGTAGAATGTGGTATAGTTTCCATGTATATGGGGTTGCTCTGATGGGTGCCAGGAACCTGGGTATAGTGATGGTTATTGGTGGAGTTTTGTGGATCGGGAATGAGTGGTGGTGTATTTTGGGGAGTGTGGTAAGTGGTGGTCGGTGGGTACGGGAGTGGTTGATGCTATTGTGGTGGAGTTGGTATCGGCAATGGATTGATTTATTGTGGTGGAGTAGTGTATTGATTTGGTATGGTAGGATTTTACGGCTGTTGGTTTTGTGTGTTTTGAGGAGGTGTTGGGTTCTTTGTGTTCTGTTGTTGGATATTAGGGACATTGAGTGTAAGTGACAAATTTGCCAAATTGCAGACCTGCTCAAGTTCTCCTTGAAGTTCTAGTATCTTTTGTTCAAGTCTCAAAACTAGGTCATTCGGGGCTGGAGTACTACGACCATCGGAAGTCTCTACGTTCTCAATGTTTTCCTTTCGTATCCCACTTAAGTCATCCATCTTTGATTTCCCTCTACTTTTTGTGTTGCTTGGAGGAGGAGGAGGTGGAGGGCCTCTGGATCTGGTATGATATGCTGATGAGGCTAGTATGGATGAACCGATCTATGGGGATGGGAATAATAATAATAAAAATAAATAAACAAAGGTAACAAGTTAGTGAGGATTCTGAAATATTTGTAGTATTTAAACACATAGTGCGGGATATAAACTCGTATCCTAATTTGGGAGCCTCATTGTGCATAAGGTAGGCCTAGCGAAAAATAAATTTGGAGAACTTTGAATGCCAATAAATGCTTCATTTCATAATATAAAGTAGGCGAATCCAAAAAAAGACACTAACATAATGAAAAAAGAAAAAGACAAGTCACTACTAGCACTTGGCCTTATTACATTTTAAGAAAAGCAAGTAAATCTAATCTATTTTGTCCTAGAAGGACCTTCCTCAGATTCGGTCTTCCGGACTCCATCAAACAGATCTCCCGGCTCGCGTAGTCCAAGCAGCAAGTAGGCTCGGGCCAGATGTCCTCCCTCGGCTCCTTCAACATTCTGATAGTTCTCAACCCTTTTTACGACTTTGCCCGCCAGTTCCACTATTCCTCACTCCAGGTATTCCAGTTTTCTGCTGGAAATGACTGTCATCTCTTTCCATTCCTCGATCAACCTCATGTTCCTCTCATGTATCTCTCGATGCTCATTCTCAGAGTCATGGACTCTCTTGCACAGCCTGTTGTATTTGACTTGGGCTTCAGCTTCCTCGTCTATGATTCTATTCCCTCGACCAGTCCCCGGTGTCACTGTCCTTTCAGATTATCCTCCAACCATGCAGGGTAGAGAAGTTCGCACCCTGCGTGATATCTGTCTGGCTCAACCGTGATTTTCTCCACAATGATTTTGCAGTGCCACATGTGTTGAGCTTGGCACTTTTAAGGTATGTTATCATCTTGGAAATCTGCCCTAAAATGACCCATCTTGACGACCCTCGGTACAACCTACTTTCTGCCTGCTTGCCTCATAACTCGTATAGGGACATATGGATATATCTCTCTTAACCCGATCAACACCAAATGCGGAGCATCCCTGGACCTGATAATAAACTCGTCCGTTAAAAACCATTAAACCATCCAATGCACCTATTCCTCGGTCAGATTGTTGAACAACTCTACCCATTCACTGGCACTTTCCGGCTGAGCAAATCTGTCCGGAATATAAGTCATCTGCTTGGGTGGTGGAAAGCAATGTGGTCGCTCCAAGCCCTTCACGAAAATTCTTGGCGATAGTGACCCTATTGGAGATGCTCCAACAACCATATTGCAGCAATAGGTTGCAGCCCTCGAAATGCTGGACCCCTCTTTGACAGCGTTCCAGGGCCATACAGATATGAGCTATGATCATGGGGACTATGGTATATGTTTGCCCATTAATCCCTTCCATCAGAATTTTGGCGACCATGGCCAACCTGGTGTAGATTCTTCCCTTTTACATTGGGAACACTATCATCCCTAGAAAGCACACGATGAACACTAACACTCTGCGGTAGATGTGACCCAGTGAAGTGAGGGCAATATCATCATGATAGGTGTAGAAAGACTTCCTGTGGCCATACCTCTCATAAAGATATTCGAAAGGTATGTAGGAGTCCTTTAGGAACACTAAGTCGACATTCTTTTTCAGCCCCATCATCTTCAAAAATCCCCTGCCTGTACGGTTTTTCGGCACCAAAAGCCCGGGACTGTCCCAAGTCATCCCCGCAAGTCCTCTTATTTCCTCTAGGAGCGGTGTCATTTCTATGTCGCCAAAATGGTACACAAATCATTCACTGTCCCAGAATAAGGTGGCAGCCTCGATCAGTTTCTTGTTTGGTTCAATATCTAGCAGGGACGGCAAGTTACCCATGTACTTCTTCACATGCTTCTTGTCACTTGAGGAAAGATCTTCCCACCAACTTAGCAACAATGGAGGGATATTGCTAACCATACCGAATCTGGGAACCTCGTGCCTCATTTTCTGCAAAACAAAAGGATTAGACTTTACCCCCCCCCCCGGACTCGATTATTTGTACATTTATGATCAGCATATTGGCATTTAGTCCTCCAAATTAATGCACAGAACGTGATTGTGTCCGTTGGGATTATGGAAAACCCGATGGACTTTGGATAAGGTTTATCTTAAAGGATCATTATGTGGACAACATAACTGATCCAACTAGATTTGACCATGATGCATGCACAATTTAAATAGAGTAAGGTTTCTATAGGGTTTTAGACTGGTACCCTCAAGCGGACAACTTGAGGGGGAAGGCACGAAACCGTCGACTGCACCGTTGATCGACTGGTTTTACCGCAAAGAAGCCTTTTCGAATTTAACGGTAATAAATAGGAAGAGCGCAACCACTCATTAAAGCGTTGCTATAGGATTTGAGACGCACGAGTGGAATATGATGTGAATCATGATTTATGCAGCAGTTAATAACATGTAGGCAATTATTTTCACGCTGGAAAAATAAATACTACATTTAAATAATTTCAAAGACAGTTACAAGAAAAGGAAAACAAATAGACAAGTCAGTTTTCCGGGGTAAAGAATCATAGATGCTTAAAAAAAACAACAGTTAAATCCAGATAAGGGAGCAGGGTATAGGATAAGCATGCTTGGACTAATTTGTAAAGACAAGTTCATTATGGTAAGAGCCTAAAAATATCCCCAGTAGAGTCGCCATGCTGTCGCGCCCCCTTTTTCCCCTCTTCGCGAAGAGAGGTCCGGGTTTCAACATTCCATGGGGTGCAGTAACTCATTTCCTTTCGGGAATTGGGTATTTGAAGAGTAGCCACCTAACGAATTATGGTGCGTTAGGACACCTAGAGTGATTAACTCTTGGGTTGGTCTGCATTACCAGAGATTAGGGTAAGGGCTCGAGATAACCTCGAGGGAAGGTGTTAGGCACTCCTCTTGGTCCACAACTGTGGGTCCTGACCGAACTTATATTTACTAATTAGTCCATACAAATAGTTGGATCAAATAAGTACAACACGTTTGAACAAGACAAGTAGTGAAATAAAGGTTGAACAAATTATAGAGGAAAGTGTTAAACAAGGAGAAGGTTTGGGGTAAATGGGGGTCCTAGGTTGTTTATCCTATAGGATCACCCTACGTAATGTCCGGTAAACACTCCTCATTGAGGGGCTACACGTGACATTAACGTGTAGTCATCATATCCCATGTCTACCCTTTCTGTGTCCTTATTGGTCATGCAAAGTGAGTGTTGGTCACTGATTCCTATTGCGTGCTGCTACCCGTCCCTTCTTAATTGTCCCGGAGGGAGTTAGGACCTCTACCTATAGGCAGTTCTAGACATACCCCTAAGGCTTTAAAGGCAAAAATATAAGGCGACAGTCAAAGAAAAGCATTTATGACATTCACATAAGTGGAGCAATTAAAGGCTCATAGTTTCCTCCGCAAACAAGCATACATGCAGTACGACTGAACCACAAGTAAGGTCTTTAGTAATTAGAGTCCTAAAGCAAAATTCCTAAGTGATTATGCAAGAATAAACCACATTTAGATACAGAAGTCACAACCTATTAGTTTCCTAGGATCTCTTTTAAAAACCCATTAGAATTCAGAAATGTTTGAGTGACAGAAACAGCTTCAGAGAAGTGGAGGTTTTGAAAATGCCCTAAGGCTTTCCTATATGCAGAACTGATATTTATGTTAATGCAGAAACAAAACAAGTTCAGAAATAGTCCCTTTTTAAACCTATAGGTAGGATATCTAATGAGATTATAGCAGTTTTGAAAGGACTAATTTTAGAAAAGTTATCGCTTAATAAGGCCAGTTTTGAGAAGTAAACTAGGCGAGGCACGATTGATCTATTGGGCTAATTAGAATTACCAGATAGAATTGCGAGTTAGATCCCTATAGACATGATATCTAGGCGTATTACTGATTTTAGTCAATTTGCAGTAGCATATGAAAGACATACTAAATTGGAATTACATCCTATAGGCATGATATCTATACTTGAGTTGATTTTAAAACATGATGGCTTGGAACCTAAAAATATGGTTTCTAACATGACAAATGCAAGATTTAAGAACATGGTTTGTATCTTATGCAAGTGACATTAAAAGTGCAGTCCTTATAGGCATCATTTCTATTATGAAATTAAAAGTGGAACCCTATAGGCATGATTCTACTATGCAAAAACAATAAGATTCAACAGGAATAAAAACCCTACAGGCATATTTTCTATTATGCAAAAGCAAATAAATTCAACAGGAATAAAACCCTATAGGCATGTTTTCTATTGAGTAAGGCAAGCAAATTTGAAAATAAATCCTAAAAGTAGGATTTCTACCCAGGTTTCCCCACAAAGTATACATCTACCCACCCTTTCACTAAATACCCCAAATATTTGTTTACAAGTTATTACAGGACAACAAATGAATTACATAAGTGAAATAGAAAATTAAGAAGTTGTTCTATAGAGAGCCTGCAATCAGGCCACAGTTACCCAAAGCCTCCAATGGTCTTTCGAGCCTCATTTCCATAAACAAATCAGAGTCTAGGTGCATCAAAGTTCTCTAAGGGTCTCAAGGACCCCGCGCAATGCTTACACCTAGACTTAATACCCAAGCATTGAACCAGTGTTGTGTGGAAAGCCAGCCTCAGTATGCTAGAGTTCCAAGTGTCCTCAAGAGTATCCCAAGGCAATACACATACTAGAAGGGGTAGAACGTAATAACTAGGAGTAGAGTGAAAGTGCAAGACACATGTTTGAAAGAAGTTTATTAAATACTGGACTGAAAGGTCTATTTTGAAAGAAATTATTAACAGAGGTTATTGAAAAAAGTTGGTTTAGTAAACAGAGTTCAAACATTTCAGGATAGAACCACATACAGTAAGTAAATGAATTCAGCAATCATGTAGGGGTTAAGGGGTTTGGGGATACATAGACATTGACTGCAGACACATGACCCCAGCAGGAGTATTAGGACTGGTTTGGACCTACTCAGAGATAGTTTGACACTAGCATAATCACAAGCCAGTCATGAACACATAGAGGGGAATAGGGATTTGGGATTCACAAAGTGGCAAGTGCACAGTAGGTAAAAGAATACAATTGTTCAGGCATGCTTGAATCACACAAAAGGAATACATGAACTTAAAGGGAGGGGGGTTATATTAGCATGCTTAACTATAAACTTCACAACAAACCACAAGTGAAAGCAAGCTAGAAATAAAAAAAACTGAAACAAGAAGAGAAACATGTTGTTGTTGAGACTTTAAATTAAACTAGGACATACCAGTGAAGATAAAAAGTAAGCAAAATGAAAGAACCAAGAAGTACAGATGATTAGCCTTGGCTTGCAGCCAGCTAGTAGTAGTAGAATAACACAAAGATTTTAAGTAAGAGAGGGGGTTTTTTAAAGCCAAGTCGTGTGTCTTGTGTTCGTGAAAGACTTAGAGTATTTATAGTTGAAAGTAGGTAGTGGAATAAGGTAAAAAATCATAGTAGTATACTAGTTTAAGAACTCAGACTCAATCATCTAGAGAATCAAGGAAGTACTTCCTTGAGTTAAAGGAGTCAAGGCCAAACAGGAAGATTCAGTACCATATAAGGGAGGAAGGAAAATCAGTGCATGATTAAATAAGGAAAGGGCTAAGATTTAGTAGGCATAAAGTAGTCAATTAGGACCAAATTCAGAAGAACCCAATTAAGGAAAGACTAAGTAAAACAAAGTACCATAGTATATAAGGTAATGCAATCAGCTAATTCAAACAGACGAGTAGAATTCTAGGACTTTGAAGGAAAATCTTTCAATTACCAAAAGTTAAGGAAAATCAGAATCAATCATGTGGAGTCATGATTCTGCATACCTCAACGTATAAATAGAGATGATTGAATAGAAGTAGCAAGCAAATAAGGTGGATTATATAGGCAGAAAGAAACAAAAAATAAGCAAACACAGCCATGTAGAGGTGATGTAAGTAGGCTAGAGATTCAGCAGAACATATTCGAAGCATGGTAACTGTCACACCTCATTTTTATGCTACACCCCTGCTAAGGGACGTAAAGAGAGTTTTTTCAATTAAAGGACAATTGAAACGGGATTTTATTTAAAGATTCAGAGTCGCCACTTGGGAGATTTGTGGTGTCCCAAGTCACCGGTTGAATCCCGAATCGAGGAAAAGAATGACTTTGTTTAACAGTCTGCGCACCAGAAATCCGGATAAGGATTCTGTTAACCAGGGAGAAGGTGTTAGGCATTCCCGAGTTCCGTGGTTCTAGCACGGTCGCTCAACTGTCATATTCGGCTTGATTATCTGATTTTATACAATTATGAACTTATGTGCAAACTTTAAACTCTTTACTGCTTTTATTATTATTATTATTATTATTTTAACAGAGAATTACAACATTGTGAAAAAACGTATCTCGAACCACGTCACATCAATGTACCCGTGGTTATCGATACATTTCGACTCTGTTGAGATTTGGATTTGGGTCACATAAATGTGCACCCGAATTTAAGAAAGTAAATTGTTAAAGGCGCGCCTAAAGCGACTAGCGTATCATTATTTTTTGGTAAGGCCGTGAAATTTGCTAAACGACCGATCCCGAAGTCTATACAATTATTAACCAATTATTGAGGGCCCCGCAACTTGTGCATTTTATTGGGTGAGGCTTATCTAATTTGTTTTAAAAAGGATAATCCTAAAATGCCTACATTTTTTCTATTAAATTTGTCTCTAAAAATGAAAGAGAAAAGATCCTAATTTATTTACATGCTTACGAATTGTTATAGTCGGGTTCCGAACGCAATTTGTTAAATCAGAATGTAAACACAATATGGGCCCGTTGGCCAACGTGGACCCAGGCCCAACGTGTATGGCACAAAACTGGACCTAGGCCATCTCATTCACATGTTACTACCTAGTTACATTATACTAGGCATGCTCACAGTTTGTCAAATTAAAAAAAAACTTGGCAATCTAATTTTAATCTTAAACCATTTACATGCTGAAATTAACCAATAGTATCTAGCTAAACAATATTCCTACAAGTTCCGAAATGGTCTATTCGTTTATTGAGCTAACTGTTGAATGTTTAAGAATAGTCTAAATCAGCTAACATGGTTTTTGAGATATGATAATCATCAAACAATAACGAACTATCTGAACAGAGTTACTACATCATTTTTTTAGCAATACATATACAGTTCGTCCACTAAGCTACTGTCAGATGTTCCATTATATATTAAACAACTACATGATTCTGATTAGAGGAAACCAAATAATGTATATACACAACTAAAATTCAGAATATAACTAAGATAAATTCAGAACTTCAACTCTTCATTTCATATTTATGCTTCAGTTTCCATTCTACAAGAACCAGTGTATCAATTTGTGTACCTGATATTGGAAGTAAAAG